>NC_050590.1:15545528-16259528 GCF_013368585.1 Megalops cyprinoides
GACTTTGAATGTAGTGATTACAGTACTCACCTGAGCTGTCAATTGGCAGTGCATCTGACAACATCCCCAAAGCCGATGAGATCAGAACCCTGGTGAAAGATATCTGGGATACTCGTGTGGCCAAACTGCGCCTGTCTGCAGACAGCTTCATCAGCCAACTCGAGGCACATGCCAAGGTGGAGTAAGAGTTTTTCAGCAGTGCACTGTACTGCCCAGCTTAGGGCACTTTCATACTAAGTTAAAGTGATTCACATCCTGGTGCACTTTTTTCTGTTATAAGTTTGCTTTTTCTCAGACCAGGAAGATTGAATCAAATCTGAATTTGAGTGGGTTCTAAATGAACACTTCTGAATGAACTAATATCTTAAGTCTAATCTGTAGTCATTTTTGAGATAATTGTGTTGCTTTCACAAGGAAACTTTGCAGTGGGGCATCCAGTCACTTACTTGAAGATTGTACAGATATGTTAACACTGGTAGATTGTTTTTGTTTTTTTTTTTTAGTTTTTAAAAATGCTGCTATTTCTGCTCAAAACAGAGAATGCTACATTTTCTTGTTTTTATTTAAGTAGCAGTAAGGCTGAAGTCATGATTGGATCAGACTCATGACCTTGTTTTTGTTTGGATATACAGTGATAGTGAGTCTTAAATGCTGGTAAGGAAAGATCTCTTCCTCTGCTTTCCAGCTGGACAACCTAACCCTAATGGAGATCAACACCACCCGAACGTTCCTGTTGGACTCTCTGAACTGCATGTACAAACTTAGGACCAATTTGCAGCCAGGTTCTGACAAGTACAATGACTACTGATTACTGTTCCTGAACTTCCAGCGTCAATGCAGGTCCATGTCTCCTGGAGACCACAGATCTTACTATGACAGCCATTTTAATGGCTAGGTTTTGGCACTTCAGATATGAGGAGGAGAACATTTTTGAATTCAACACTCAACATTGTATTTTTTTTCTGACAGTTGGAACGTTTGGTCTGTGCTGGATAAGAAAAAGGAAACATGCTGATGTTTTAGGCATGGATTCACTGTGTTTATGGTTGCTGTAGTAATCCTGAGAGAGGATTGGAGAAAATCACTTTTGCAGGCAGATTGCTACACCAGTATGGGGCATAAAAATGTATGGTGGAGGTCCTGTACTAGCTTTGGTTTGCTAGTTTATGTAAATAAATATTGGGCATTTTTGAAGGTGCATTACATATTTGTGTGAACATTCTGTTGAAAGATGTTAACAGCTATTATTTATGTTCACTAAATAACTGAACATGGACTTAATTTGGGTTAAACTCAGTCAAGATAATACACTGCATGAATTCATTTGAACAAAGCACCAACAGTGCATGGGACAAATTTAGTAGACTGAACATTACTGCAAAAAGAAGTATACATTTCCTATTTTTAATGTAAGTTTATTTAAATAGTCCATTTACATTATGTATACAGTCAGTTAGCATAGGGGTAGGGAGTCGTAACCGAAAGGGACTTGTAACTGAAAGGTTGCTGGTTCAATTCCCTGCTGGGGAAGTGCTGTTGTACCCTTTGGCAAGGTACTTAACTCAGAACTGAGTATCCAGCTGTATAAATGGGTAACATGTAAAAAATCTGTAACCTAAGTAAGTTGCTCTGGATAAGAGCATCTGCTAAATGCTAGTAATGTAATAGCTATAGTATATAGGTCAAGCACAAGGAGCAGCAAATAATATTTAAAGTCAAATCATGCAGATGTACCACTGTTATGAAGCATTGCTGTGCGATACCCCTTCAAACTGAGGAGGGTTTTTAAAGGCCAGTTCCATGCATGTCCTTCATGGTGGCATGTTACTGCAATTACTCTGTCATGATGTAAATATGCATTTTTAAATTAACTAAATGTTGTTATATGTAGGTATTGGCTACATTCTTCTTCCCTCTTTCCTGATTTTCCAAATTTACAGTTGCTTCAGACCAGTTGGATTTTGTATGTAGCAGAGGTTTTAAATATATTCAGCATTTTAATTTAGTGAAGATTCCCAGGAATACAAGTTGCACAAGCCAAACCTCCACATGGTTTTTTGCTTCTGCTGTTTGTGAAAAACAGTGGTATATTATGTTTCAAAACTACAGTCTGTGTACCAACATTTTCAGGCAACAAAAATGCAGACACCAAAAGAATCAATACGACCACATGTACATTTTGCCATATTTTATTTTCTTTTTTGTCTGAAATTACAGCAATATATTCATAAATACCTAATTACTACATTCAACAAAGAATATATTACATTACAATTAATTCAAACAAGTACAATTAAAAACATGATTTCACAGCATCTAAACATCCTCCATTGAATAAGGGGGCAGGTGTTTGTGTGGATAGGAGGGGGTTGCTTTTCTTCCTCTAGTACATCAGCTGGTACAGGGGGGGTGGCTGCTGAAACAAGACCTTCAAAAACTGCCAGAATCAGTCATCAAAAGTATCGTTAGGGCATCTAAACATTATGCTGCCTCATACTTTGAATTGAAATTTCTCTGCACTTCAGTGAAGTTTCTCATGGTATGCGATGCTAGAGTGACCAGTTCTGCTCAGCTGGTACAATAAAAATTGGTCTTCCACTGCACTTAATACCAATCACTCCATTTGAAAGTTAGAACTGTAAAAAACATTGCATTCTTTTACATTTGTGTTCACAGTGGTTCTAGTAAAGCAGAATGCATTTTAACATTGAAACATTGCACAGCACAGCAATATGGGCCCAAAAAAAACCACAAGGCTGACGTTTTTACAGGCTAGGACTTGGCTGTTTACAGACAACTTGAGTAACGAGTAATTTCAAAATGAAACCGTAGTAATGGCAGCGAACTACAACGAGAGTAGAGCAATCGCACATGTCATAAACATTCACAGAACAGGTTGCCTAATCATGGAAGCATGTGGTGGGAAATTGTTCGACAGGTAAATGTGGCACATAGACTCAATGTAGTCTGGCCTGCCTATGGAAGAGTTTAAAATGTTCTGCATTTGGGAATTTTGTTTGCATGCTTTAAGGTTTGTTGGCCATATCTCCACCCAGAGCAATTTGGATGAAAATAGAAATCTATCACTTGATCCTAATAAATCAAATTCCAATGCTTGATTCTTGAAATTTTTGTTTTGAAAGTATAAAAAAATATATTTTCTAAATAAATATTAGTCTCAAAATTAATCAACTATTGCCTAGAACACACCACTTACTGCTAGTTTGCCAAGAAGCAATTTGAGGGGAAAAATTCCAACAAATTAAATTTCTTGATTCACACTGATTTGATATGTGAATCAAATTATTCACAAGCGAATAAAAATTGAATGAAAAGCTTGGCAAATAAGAACCACTCTGTCAGACATATATGTATATACAGTTTTTGATTGGAGCCCCCTTGTGGTTAAACTACAAATTGCATGGCTTTTCATTTATAAGACTGTTGGCAGTAAAGCTTAAATTGACCAGAATTTCTTTCACAGGTGAAGACAAAATTTTAACCTTAACTAAAAAAATATCTGGGGGAACATTTTAAATGGATAAATTTCCATTCGTGTTAGAACTGTGTTCTCATTTGTGTTCCACACTATCTGTGCTCATTGTGCTTATGTTTATCAGCCTGTATGCTCATACTGAAAAAAAAAAATAGTATTGTGGCAGACCACCACATTGCTGGGCTGAATTCAACCTGTTTGTAATTTTGGCACTAGTCAGTCTCATGGCAAGGGCGGGAACGCCTGCTGACAGTTACAATCAGGGAAACAGGGACACACGCTGGCACGTGCACCCTGTATTTGGGTGTATGCGTGAGTGTATGGGGGTGGTATTAAATAAGCTCTTCGTGTCAGGTAAGAACATTAAAATGCAAGCTATACCCTTGAGGCAGCAGACCCACGGACTAGCCTTTCTCGGCCCTCCTTATAGCTGCCAGCTGAGTATGTCAGAAGGGAGACCGTTTCCCCTCTCATCTCATCTCTTACTCCTGTGTCTCCTCTCTCAGCTATAGTCAGGAGGGAGGGGAACAGAAAGCCAGCGCTGGGCTTTCATAGGTGTTTCACTGACCCTGTCCTCCAGGACCAGAGGGATTGTCTAGGTAGGCACGGTCACAGTGGCCTTCTGTCCTGGACACTGACAGAGCGGCTCAGTGTTAAATAAGGGAGATAACCTTCCCCCCTGACAGGATATGACATCATACCACCAGCCAGCCCTTTGTGGATACCATTCTTAATATATTCCTTACAACATTAATTTCATATATCAAAATGCTTCCCTTTAACGTCCCAATGCCAACTCTGTGAAGTTAAGTGGAGATGAAATGCATTGCTAACTACTACACATTGCTGAATACAAATTAAAACCTTCAAGCCATCTCACACTTCCCAGTCCTATTTTTACAGTGACCACGCATGCTGCACACTTCAGTTACCTCCATGACATAGACTTGTTACACTGACTCACAGAGATATGACCAGACAGAACAAAGAAAGAACATGAGTCTGCACTCAGACTTGTGATTGGTGGGGAGCACGGCCAATCACAGCCTGGCTGGGAAGTCTGGGCATGGAGAGGGTGGTGTTTCTTCACAGTGGGCAGTGGAGAGCTGGAGTCTGGGCCTGGCTTCTCTTTTGGGAGTCCTTCACAGACGTCTGGAGGGAGGAAGGAAGGCTGTCGATGCCGGTTTTCCATTGAATCTCGGACTGGTGCAACCACAGCACAGAAGGAAGGTGGGAGCGCATGCACCAGTTCAAAGCAATCTATTTTTTTTTTTTTTTTTAAACATTTCAAAACTTTTTAAAATCCTGACCAGCAGCAGTACAAACACTAAAAGCAAGGGTTTTTTTTTGCCAAAAGCATTAACATATTAAAAATGGCAGGCTTTTTAATAACAATGATTAAAGTAATAAAAACATACAAAATTCTTTTTTAATATTATATACATTACAAGGCTGAAGCACCTTTTTAAATTTCATTTTCAAAATTTCTATCTTTTTTAATAAAACATTTCCTTTAATCTTTCCAAAATGTGCATTTGTAAGTTCTTCCCTAATTAAAAAAAAAAAGTTTCTTGTGACACAGTACCTCAAGGTAGTTCTTCGGGTTTGTTTTTTGTTTTTTTTTTAAGTGCATTTCCAGTTGAAAGCCCATTTGACCAAGAGGACAGTCATTGATCAGAGATAGCAGCCCATATCAGCTGTGCACGAGTATTGGACTGGAAACGTCTGTGCTGGCACTGGGCCAGAGCACTGTCACGACATGAGGCTCTTCCTCCCAAATTTAAAGTAGTCTTTGTGTGACATCAAAGCAGTTCTGTCGTTGAAGTGCGCTGTGATTCAGATAGGGGTTGGTTGGCGTGGCAGAAAGTGGCCACTGGATGGGGGTGTGGAGTGCGTGCTGACTGAGCAGTTCTGGCGTCCTCTGACACCCCTTCCCCCACACCCCTAGCCTGGGGAAGGCAGACCCCCCTAGCACATGGCACATTCATGGCTAACTGCAGCCTCAGTCCTTCCTTTGTATCGAGACGTTTCTTTTTTTCATTTTATTTTTAAATAAGCCAGGTAATAAAATAGACTCTGTTTGCTACGTTGGGGGAGGGGTCAGGGTTGGGGACGATGAGGGAGAGCGACAGGGACGTCACCTTGGGGTGTAGCCCTTGAAGTAACCCCGCGACCAGTGCAGCTGGGGCAACGCGAGGCACTTTCGGAAGTGGTCCAGCTCGGCCTGCAGCTTCTCCCTCTCTGATGCCAGCTTCTGTTTCTGGGCCATCAGCTCCTGTCGAGTGAAGAGGGGAGGAAGGAAAATAAATAAGAGATAAATCACACTGACAGGCTCCAAAACACTGCAGTTAATCACTGCCGCCTGTGCGATCTGCGTCTCTTAAGCAGCACTGACTGGAATTTAGAAGGATCGATGCTGCCAGTCCCTGCGTCACTGAACGTGTGCGAACTCCCAGGGAGCCTGACATGTATGCAGTGTAAACCCAGACTCTGGTTTTAAGCTATGACAACAGCAAGAAAATGGCTATGCAGGATGCTAATCCAATTTTTAATCCAGGTAAGATCTCATAACAATGGTTCTCGTGCCCACTTATGAATTAAGATGACTAAAAGCCAGTTTCCAAATCCTCACTGCTCCAACTGCCCCAACTGAGATGGCGCACCGTCAGAAAGCACAGTATTCGCGGACTCTCAACACCGGGGAACAACAACAGTAATTTGGCACTGTCCTAAGAAAATAATGGTAAGAGAGATTGTGACCAATTAAAATTATGGGCATGTGGTGCAAAATAAAGCTGAACAATGGACTGGCGCAGTAAAAGGGGAGGGGGGGGGGGGGGTGATGGAACATCTGCTCACAGATGAGACACTGCTTCAGCTCCCCTGCATGTGTATGCGCAGCAGTGAACACAAAGTGAACCCATCACTTGGTTTAAAGGCCATTGCCACATTTTGCTCTTATCTGTGTCTCTGGGCTCCAAGGGCACACACACTTCTGACTGATGGGTGCAAGAGCAAGACAGAGTGAGAGAGAGGGAGAGAGAGAGAGAGAGAGAGAGAGAGAGAGAGAGAGAGAAAGGAAGAAGAAGAGACTGAGACTCACCCCCATGCTGTGAGAGAGCTGCTCGGCGGTCAGGCTGAGATTATAGTGATGAGCCTCCAGCCTCCTGCACTGGCTGTGGAGCACCTGCCGCTCAATACTTTGCTCTGGGAGAGAGGAGAGAGGGAGGGGGAATGAAGGAGGAGGGGGGCGGGAGAGGAGACTGTGAGCCTGTGGAAATGGCCTTGGTGCTCATTAGCATCAGTGCTGACACTCCCAGCCTCACACACACGCTAATCACCAGAGAGCAGGGGCTGCTGCGCCACAGGCATCCTGCACCCGCCTTAGCACCAGGGCCCAGCACAGGGCCTCATTAGTGTGAGGAAGATGGCTCTCTCTTCTCTTCAAGGGGAAGATAGTGTGCATGCATTTTGTGTGTGTGTGTGTGTATGAGTGTGAGACTATGTGTGTGTAAGACCATTTGTGTCTATAACAAAGCAGTTACCAGACCTTGTGTTCCTTTTTTCCCCCATAAATAATACTGCAATATCTACCTCCACTAATTCATATGACATTTGCTTCCCCAACTGCACTTTCCAAAGCACTACCGAGGTCAGGCACACTGTGTTTAACAAACTTCAAATTTTAATAAACAACATACACAAAGCCCTGCCATTTCTTGTGTTTTAAGCCCTGAAAGCATAATAAGCCAAAGATAATTCATAAAAAAGGAAATACAAATATTTAAATCAAGGCCACATCAATGTCAAAGCAATATCCCACGTTTTAAATGCAATCACAATATAGGCAAATTACCTTCGTTTGACAGAAAATGAAAGACTTTGGAAGACACTGAACAATGCCCTCTAGTGGCATGACTGTGCAATAATTGTTTTTTGGAAATTGCCATATGGGCTAATTAATACATACAAGGAAAGGAAGCTCTGTGAACTGCCTCAGGGGAACGAATAACATCCCTTTCCTTGAGAGAGAGCCCTTAGGTTGTAGCTGACAACATGAACAATTCAGGGAACAGGTGAGGTGCACTGGGTTACTTTTTTCAGGTCCTTGCTCTCTCTGGTGGATTAGTAAAGCCCACATGCCTCTATAGCGCTCCTCAACTCACCATCAATGTACTCCTGGTAAGCCTCAAAGATAGCCTCAATTCCTTGCCACCTGGGAGTGGGTGCCTCCTCTTCTTCATCCTCATCCTCCTCATCAGAGTCCTCCTCGCCTGACAGCTCATCCCGGGAGCCTGGGGTGTCCCGGATGGCCAGTGGGGGGCAGTGCTGCCCATTGGGCTGGGGCAGTCTGCTGGCAGGTCCCTGCAGCTCGGGAATGTTGTAGTGCACTGAGGAGTCCAGCTTGTGAATGGGCTCCGTCATCCCTGTGGAGCCACCTAGGGAAAGAGGGAGGGAAGGAGGGAAACAGCGGGAGAGTGAGGAGAAGAGAGGGAGGGAAGGGACAGACAGTCAGGGGTGCTGTGTATTTTCACACAAAAGAGCCGTCATTCCTAAGAGGGAAACAAACATCTCATGAGGGCCTTAGTATGTGTGTAGCCTACCTTTGTGCTTCTGCAGTGCCTTCTGGGTAGACTGCAGCACGGACTCGTGGAACTGCTGAGCAAACTCCTCGGCCGTGAAGCTCTCCCAGGGCTTGGTCTTGCCGTTGAGGCTGTGGGGACCCTCTTTGGGGTTGAGAGGGGGACGCATGCTGTTTAGGAGGCTAGGGCTCTTCTTGGCAGGGTGTCCCTCGCTCAGCCTGGCCTTGTCGGGGAAAGGTGCCAGAGGGGGATCCTTTGGTCTCTGTGCCTCAGCTGGGGGCTTCACCGGCTCTGCGCGGCTGCTGGATTCACTAGGCCTCTGGGACTCCAGAGGCAAGGGGCTGGGCGGCTTCATGCTGAGCTGCCTGTCTGCTTCGACTGGCGGTGGGCCTGCTGCTGCATCTGCTGGAGCACCGAACACACATCTCAGTCAGGGACAAAGAAGTAGCTGGTAACACTAGGAAGTGTCACTTCTGTTCCAAACATCTGTCCCTTACAGTGTGCTGACAGCCTGATGGCAGGTAAGTGATGTGACAGCTAATGAGGAGCGTCTGCCTGTGTGTGGGCGCGTCTGTTGCCGCAGCGCTAAGTGTGTTTGCGTGTATGTGTGAGTGAGTGTTACAGCGGTGGAGTGCCATCTGTATACTCTTACCAGAGAGTGGGGCAGAAGGGCTCTTGCAGAGTGGCTGTGGGGCATGTCTGATAGAGTCCAGAGTCACACTCTTCTGTTTTATCGCCTGTAGCAGCTCCACCACTTTCTCATTGTCTGCAGAGAGAGAGAGAGAGAGAGAGAGAGAGAAAGAGAGAGAAGAAACAGAGAGAAAGAGAGAGAGACAGAGAAAATATAGAGCTCATGACAAACTGTCACTAACGGCTGTTTCATCTGACATCCTTTTCTGTGTTTAAGAGAACATGCTTGATCTAACTTACAACCACTATGCCAGCTTCCAAAGAAGGATGTTACATGTTCACCACTGTGGAAATTTCTCTCATTTACAAGAGGCTTGTGTGTGTTGCCTCAGTGAGTCAAGAGCTACTAGATGTAAGAATTTCATCCAGCTTTCTTTTGAGTCCCTGCAGTAACTGCCTCTCAGATCTAACCTTGCCAGACAATTGAGGCTCCCAAAAACACAGGAGGTGATTGCTCCTGTTAGGCCGACGCCATGGGCTGCTGTCTGGTGGAAGCATACAGTAAATCTGGGCTGATTAGAGGAGACTGATGCTGGGGATCAGGGTAAGCTGCCCTCACCTCCACCCCAACCTGGACCAGTTAAGGTAACTATCAGAGGTGGGCCTACCATGAATAGCCAGCCACAGAGCCACGGACCACAGCCTCAAACACTACAGGAAGATTCACATTTTCCCTGATCCTGGATCAACAGTCTTAAACCTTTACCATCTGTCAATAGTCAAGAGGGCTCTCTAGAGACACACATACATACATATATACACACGCACACACACACACACACACACACACACACACACATCCCTCCTGCGCTGGCTTCATAAGCCACACAAACATTCATCCATCCATACATACATACATACCTACACGTAGATGCATACACACACATACTCACACATGCACAAACAGACACACACGTATAAACCGTCTTATGTCTCCTGTTGATTTTTTTAAAATTTGCAAAATGCCCCATGCTTTTCCAATTTGGGATGCCCAATTGTGTTATAAAAATGCTGTCGAATCAGTGCAACCCTGAGTGATAATCACAGACTCATGCTCTCATCTGAAACACATGATGACACCTCTGCTTCTTTACACACCACAGTTCCCAAGACAAGAGGTGGTGGAGGACCCCTCATGCACAGCTTTATACAGGCAGACTGTGGAGCACCCAACTAACCAGAACAGGTTGTTGGTGAGAAACCAGAGGGGCAAATGCCTGGCAGACCTACCCCCCCCTATATCCCCAGGACAAAGCCAATTAGTTCTGCCAGCATGGGCTCCCGCTCACTGTCGGCTGAGCCACTTGGGAGTTGTATGAGCTGAGGATGATGCTGGTGTCTCACCTCTCCTCTGCTGGATGTCCACGTGGGACAGGCTGAACATGGTGAGGAACTTCTTCTTGTCCTCCAGCTCAGGGGCGCTGTTCATCTGCTCTGCCGTGTAGCGGGTGCTGAGTGGAGGCGGGGGCGGGGTCTGGCGCTTGCTCTGCACGGCCGGGGGGGAGGGGCTGCGCTCCCTCAGCATCCTCCTCCTCTTCCTCCTCTTCTGCTGCAGCAGCTCGTCTCGGTGGGCACGTGTGGTCAGGCCAAACATGCGCAGGAAGTCCACTTTCTGCAGGTGCCAGAGAGGGTACAAACTCAGTGCTCTTCCTTTCTAAACACAGACGGTGAGTGAAGAGGACAGTGAAGTAAAGATAGAGCACGGCTTTCTCCCCCAGTTAGACATGAGATTTCACGGCGTGCAACAAGGCAAGGTGCTTATTGACAAACTCATTACACAGCAGGAGAGTAATGGGGCTGCTGTCTCTCTGTGGCAAAGCAGGGCCCAGGAACACTGGAATATTAATGTGATGTAGAGAGGACACACATTAGGGAAGGACAAGGTGAGCAGACTGATGAGCCAGCTACATGCCACTCTGCTGAGGCTTAGTGTGCTTACTGGCCTAGCCCTGTACAGATGGAATATACCCCTGTACCAAAGCAATGTTTCCCAATCTCCTCTTAGATGATATACCCTTAATGTCTGGCATCAGGGACTGTGGAACAAGCATTTTACTGTGCTTTCACAAGGGCTACATCCTTACATTTTGAAAACGCTCACATTTTTGTCAAAGGACCATTACTGCAACGCCTCTCACAAGCATTTCCTGGGTTTGTAAACTGAAATTTGGATGAAGTGAGGCAGACGGACAAACAAGAACAGGAACAGGATGTGGGGGGGGGGGGGGGGGGGGGGGGGGGTGCAGGAGAAGGGGGATCGGCTGCTGTCTGGTACCTCTGCAGAGTCATCCAGCTTGAGGGGGGGCTGCTCCGCTACGCGCCTCAGGTGGGCCCGCACCTCTTCCTCATCACTCTCGTCGTATGAGTCATCCAAATCATAGTAGTAGCCTGTTCAAAGAGAGGTCCACTTTTAGAGGGGTGACAAACTGGAACGTTCACCTCTGCTGTGGCTAACTGCCACTGAGCCCTACTGCTGTCACTCTTAATTAGCCAGGGACAGTAACCTTTTTAGCAGAAGCTCATGCTGTGTGTGTTAGTGAAGCAGGTTTGAGTAAATGTCTTCCATATGTACATGGGCTCATTTGAAACATCGCTGCGTCTGACATGGTGTTGGGTATGAGGCTGATGCCCACCTTTTTCCCTTGCCTCTCTCCTCCTCTTCTCCTCCAGGTCCAGCTTGCTGACAAGGCGTCGGTGCTGCTGCAGAAACTCATCATACACCAGGGTGGGATCGGGTCCCACTCGGGCTGGGCCCTGCAGGTTCCTGTAGGGCGGGTTAGCTTTGTGTGTGCTGCTGAGGTCTCCGTACTGGCTGGGCAGAGACAAGGACGCCCTCTGCTGGCTGAGAATGCTCTGTGTGGATTTCTCCAGCTCTGCCAAGAAGGTGCTGGGCTCCAGGAAGCTGGGGCCCCTGAGGGAGGAGTACTTCTCTGGGACCTCCTTCCTCTTGCTTCCGTCCTCTGGCTTGTCTGGGATGAAGTGTCGCTCTGGCTTGCTCAGGGCCAGGCCCGACCTGCTTGGGTCATAGTGGCTGGGGGCCGCTGGCTCATGGCTACGGCGGGAATCAGAGCTTGTCTCAATGAGAGAGGCAGGGTTCCACAGCGTGGTGGGCGGGGGTGGGGGGTGTTCTCGGTGCTGAGGCTTAGGAGAGATGAGAGGAGGCGGGGCCCCCAGGTGCGGGAGCATGTCTCGGCTGCCTGGTTCATGGTGGTTCGAGATCAACCTGTACAGTGAGAGATGAGTACTTGTATCAGCACAATAATGTGAGGAACTGTGATGCATGATGGGAAAAAACTCATACCCATGCCTTATTCAGACTGGAGTTGAAACAGGCTTATCTCAGCCTAAGCAGAAAACCCAAGAGCAGTGAGGATTTGTGCAGCTCGCTCTGTACTCTGGTTAGCCCCTAAAGCAGGATCACCTTTGAAATGCTGTCTTGTGAATTTAGAGGGCTTTCCCTTAAACAGCCTTGAGAAAGTTCATTAGTGGCTCCAGAACAATGAGCAAGTTTAAATGAGAATGACGGCCGTAGTTCCTGGCTGGCAGACAGACAGAACAGGCCAGGCAGTGGTTAATTCAACTAAACTGGTTAATTAAACAGCCATCCGCCACCAGAGCAGATTATGATAATCAGAGCTCTCTGGCCTGCTCGCTCTCATTCTATCTGTTAAATGCAGCCCCTCCACACAGTACTAAGGAACAATATAATTATCAATCAGGATTACCAACAGGAGGTGTGTCTACTTCACATCCCCAGCACAAGCCTGGTATTATAGTATTAATTAGGATTGACCTTAATAATGCCATAGAAGCCAGGCCAAAAGCAGATATTACAGGGATAAAAAAAACAAGGGAAAAAAGCTGGAATTATACAAGGTGGTGAGGATCAATGGAGAATTAGCCATTGTGTGTCTGACCCAGTCTCCTCCCGTTTCAATCTACTTGGAGCTTTAATGAAAAATAATAATCAAACCTCTTCCAGCCGGGGTGTCTCCACGGCCAAGTAACAGAGCCTCCAATCACCACTTGCGGTACACAATCCCAGCCCTTCCAAACACTACTCTGCCCACTTACAATTCGGCAGGGTTGTCATATCAAATATACGGAATCAGCTTATCGCTTTCCTACTTACTCTGCTAAGCCAATCCTGCCCAGAAAAGACTTCAAAAGGACGATAAGACCAGTAACTGGAACTCTGACTAAGCAGTGTCATGAGCAGCAGTGATATGAATGGTGCATCTGTCATATAGTAACAAAACCACTGCAGGCTTCAATGACACACAGAAGCTCAATGCAGAGACGGCACTCCAGCATGTACCACAATAAGACAGTTCTGCAGGCCTGCTTAGGGGACAGCTGAGCAAGCCGGCTCTGTCCTGTCACAGGGTACGTACCGGTGCCCCTCTGTCCGAGGGTCCCCTTCTCCGGGGCGTCCAAGGTCCAAGTGCTGCTCCAGGACCTGTTGGCGGAACTCAGACACTTGGTACTGGCGGTCCTCCTTCTCCTGGCGGAGCTTCCTCTGCCGTGCCAGCCATCTCTCCTCCTCGTTGGTGCGCTGCAGCATCATGGTGGCAGCCAGTGCCCCGGGCACCGCCCCTCCGGGCCCCAGGTATGCTCCGTGGGCAGAGATGAGGCCGGGAACAGAATGGTGGGTGGCGTTCAAGGTCGGGTGGAGGGATGGCTGGATTGGCTTGGGTGCTGGGAGGGTGGCCTCTTTGGTTTTATCTGGAATGAAGTCCAAACCTATAGAAATATATAATAATATATATGTAATAGACAGTACAAATATAAAAACACAGAGATTTGTATACAGAGCGGATGTACTGATCATTAGTTCTCATCTATGGACAAACCAAAGGGTGCTTTGATTTGTTTTGGAATTTAACTGCAATAAACAGCAAAATAACACAGCTGATTGTGCATCTCTGGGCTCTCTGGGCCCTGCTATACTTTTAATGGTACTAGGCTGATGAAGCACAGCATTAAAACCAAAATGTGTCCTGTAGAACTGCAGTGCGGTATGAGAGATCATCAGTATCCTGTGTGCATTTAGCCAACACAACTCAGGGTTTGAATATTCATACAGGCCTACTTACTTCAAAGTTTGGTACAGGTTCTTAAATAATGCATTTAACTTCAGAGCCTTGGATATGAACCATAGGTAATGTGATGATAATGTTAACATCCATAAAAATACTCATGTCTCTCTGTGTATTGCTTTTAAAATTCCATTGCTTGGCAGTGAATCTCTTACATTCCATTAAAACGTCAGTAAACTAAACAGAATCATAACCTCAGCCTGTACAGTGACTCCCTCTAGCTGCTAGGTAACACATTTTAAATAAATGGCTTCAGGGGATCAACTAGTAGGTAGATGATAATTGCCTATGATCAGAGCATTGACTGATAATATGAAATCCCTAGGAATAAAACTAGTTAAAAGAAAAATATTGACAATTAAATAAATCAATGATACCTTATATATTAAATTTTGATATTGACATCAGAGTACCAAGGCTACAGTCTTGAAACCTAACATTTAGGCTATATATGACATTACACAGGTGGATCAGGTTTTGACACTCGCTGAGCCAGAACTAATCATGGCTGATGCTCACTTGCTCTTGTTTCTTTAACTGGATTGCTCTTCCCTTGTCTACTGGTTTTATCAGACCATTCACAGCTTTGCAGAAATGAAGTAACTTTTTGAAAGGTGAATATTGTGTAAAAAATCTTGACAATTTGCACACCAAGTAATTATTCAAGCATGTGTCTTTGCAGTTAATTAAAAATGCCTCTAATCTTCAAATGAATCCCAGGTGGCTGGTGGCTGAGGGATGATGTGGGGATTTCACGTGGGCGATGTATCTGAAGGTCGTACCCGGCCTGTTTGGTGTCAGTCTCTCCCCTGGCTTGACTCTGTCCTCGGCTTGTCCCCTCAGGGCCTGCAGCTCTGCCAGGTAGTGGCTCTCCATGGCCTTTGAGGCCTGCAGCTCCTTCTCCCTGGCTCTCTCCTTCTGTCTCTCTGCCTCACGCTCCCTCTCCCTCTCCTTCTCTCTCTCCCTTTCCCTCTCTCGCTCCAGCTCCTTCTCCCTCTCCCTCTCCCGCTCTCGCTCCCTCTCGCGCTCCTTCTCCCGCTCAGCCTCACGCTCTCTCTCTTTCTCTCGCTCCCTCTCGCGCTCCCTCTCCCTCTCCCGCTCTCTCTCGCGTGCCCGCAGCTCATCCTCCATCTGAAGCCTGCAGGTAGAGTGAGACACAGAGGGAAAGACGGATGAGATACACAGAGAAGTTGTGGCACAGCAGGAAGTGTGCTGACACAGGCTCTCAAAGTATAGGAGCGCATGCATACGTGACACTCACAACAATGCAGCACACACGGACATCCGGTGTGCCACAGCAGTTGAAGAAATATACGCGCTGTGTAGCATACTGTAGGACTACAGGTATTGGGAAGTATGGACAGAAAGGGGATAACCAGCTACGGTAGAACAGCCTCTGTGTATAAAACACATGATTTGTGCATTAAGCTCAGATATACTAGAGCCATAGCTGTCAATCACACAGCTGCTGCATGCATCCAGGGGAGAGCAGAGCTGGAGGACAGGGTGTGTGCTAAAAATACCCACGCAGGTTCCTATCGCACCCTGCAGAGGGAGTGTACAGAGCCTGATGATGTGGGAGCCCAAGTGTGTGTGTGCTTGTGTGTGTGTGTGAGTCTGTGGATGCTTTTGTGTTTGTATGTGTGACTTTATGGTAGTACCTTTCGGAGAGGCGCTCAGACTGCAGTGCGGACAGAGAGGAGTGGGACAGGTCTCCGGGGTAGCGCACCCCTGGCAGATGCATATGAACAGCAGAGGGGTGCAGGGGTGGCAGAGCACCTGCTGTGGGCAAGGGGTAGAAGGGTGACCTCAGTGCAGACAGGCAGAATGAATCGTCCATCCTGGGAGACAGGCAGAGAGAGGAGACACAAGAGACAGTTAGAGCCAGAGGTTCTGTAGCACTGTTTCACCAACCCCTGTTCCCTCTCACAGAGATGCACATTAGTGTCTGTTTCCATCTTAGTGCTAGCTGGACTCTATAAGGCTACTCAGGTCATGTTGTGGAACCTTACATCTTATGTAAAACCTGATGCTACAACAGACCATTACTAATAATAAAATGCACTGTGTATAACAGAAAAGTGTGTGTTTGTGTGTGTGACAGAGTGTGAGAGAGTGAAAGGGGGGTCAGGAGAGGAGACAGACAGACTCAACCCCACGCTGTGAGAGAACAGGAGAGTGTGATGGTCGATGCTCGTAGCTTGCCCCTTCATTAAAGCCATTATATGTGTGTGCGTGTGACGAGTGGAACTGTATTGCAGTCAACACAGCCTTCTGTGATGATGTATTGGGGTCACGCACATAGATCCTCAGCAAATAACACGCTTCATGCACAGCCCACAACACGCAAGCTAATCGCTCCCAATTCCTGCTGCAGAGAGGCCGTTAGAAGGCGGCGTGCCCTGTCTCTTCACAATGACAACCATTTCTGCCCACGGCACAATTCCCTGCATCCCCTCAAAAAGCTGAAACTTTGAAGCATTTGGGGCACTACTCCTGCTAAAGACTATTATGACATGGCATCAAACCGAATTACTATTTGAAAAATTGACAATGCAGAACAAATTTAACAGTGACACAAGACAATTATAGTCATCCATGTCTCGTGCATTTATATAAGGCTAGCAAAAATCCTGAGGCTGGTGTTAAGAAATTGAGACACCCACGTAACCTCAAATTCCTACAGCTACAGGAAAAACACCACATGCTCAGCAACTCTAACAAGAAACATAGTACATAAAATATGTGCTACACACAATCTGCACTGCACTTCTAACGCACAATATAAAATTTAAATTGCATAGCTACACTTTTACTTTCATATCATTTTTCCAGTCAGTCAAATACAGAAAATTAAAAAGAAATAAACTGTTGATAATTTCTGATAGGCATAGTTGGAGACCAGGTGACCATTCAATATTTCCACCCGAACTTTCACAGCATGACTCCATTTCAACATTGTATCCCTGAAATAAACACTAGCTTGCCATTACAGCTCATAATATTATTACATTCTGTTCAACTGCACAGTGATATAATGAATGAACTTACAATAATATATTGCCAAATCCACAAAACTAGCGTTGGGTTTGTTTTTAAAATGAATGTATGGATATGGACTTGGTACCCTAGTTATTCAGCGGTTTGGCATCACTGAGAGGCCCAGATGGGCGTGGCTTCATGTGGGCTCACCTGTAGGCAGAGAAGGATGGGTGGGGCAGGTATCCTGGGTGGTAGTATGCGGCAGCAGCGGCTGCAGTGGCAGGGTCCAGGCCCAGGGGCAGGGAGGGCATGCGCAGGTCTTCTGCGGTGGCGTAGGGCCTGAAGCTGCGGAGGTACTCCTCGGGAACGCCAGACGGAGGGACCACGTGGGGCATCTGTCGAGGCAAGCTGCCAGGGAGAAGGTGAGAGGGCACTCTGACATCAGCTTTCAGCACCAGATCCAAGGAGTTTCCCCTCAAAGCCTGTTAATTATCATGCCCCTCCAAACTTACATGGATAACATTCAAAACCGGTTACAAATAATACTAATAAAAATAAACAAATACCAAATCTTCTCATAGCAGGGGGGCCATTCTTCCAAAATAGAGACTTCCTTTTCATTTTGTTGGATTGGGAGGGTTGGGAGAAGTGTGCGGTTGAGACAATCCCAGGAGTGTGGAGCATGTCTGAATGTGGTGAGAGGCATTGCAGGGGTACTCACTTGAGGGGTGGAAATCGAGAGTCCTGCATCACGGAGCTGGGGGTCAGGCCGAAAGCGTAGGGGTTACCAATGAGGTGCGCAGGGACTGGGGGGGCCCCCTTCTCCTGGGGCAGGGCGGGCTCAGCGCCCAGACGGTCCCGGCTGGCCCCGCGAGGGCCGGATTCAGCCTGCAGAGAAGAGAGCACAGACCTTCAGCTCCTTTTGTTCCTAAGACCTGGGACCGACACGCCTGTCTACACACATAGAAACACAGCACTAGGACAACTGGGGGAAAAGGCACATCTCTGGATCTCCTCCCACTCCCTGGCAATTAATCCTCCATTTGGAACTGGCTTCGTTCAGCTCCATCCACAAAAAGACAGCAGTGAACTGCATAAGTATGATCTTTGAAATGATAAAGAGAAATGGGGCATTATTACTTCTGACAAAAGGCCTGATAAGGTTTTTTAAACATGTCTTGTTTTATCACTATGAAAATCAGGCCCTGCAGAATCTCAGGGAGGACAGAACAAGCAAACCCTGGAGAGGCACAAACAGCAGAGCGCAGAGCCCCGTATTTCCACCATCACTACCACCATAGGCTGCAGCTTGCAGAATCCTGCCAATACTGTACAGTTCAGTGATAAAATAACGACACTCCCTTTATGCAAGGGATGTATGAGGGAGCTGATATATCACAAAATGAGGTTGAACATATTGATTCAATGCCCTCAAATGCATTAGCATGTCTGTTTAAGGGACAGAAGGTCTCGTCCAGACACTGAATGATGAGGACATACTGGCAGACTGGAGAACAGCCATGCTTGAAAAGAAAAAAAAACACTGTAGACACATCTGCAGGAAATGGTTTAAAGGCATGGCAAGCAGATGCAAGCTCAATTAAGGCCTGAACAACACATTATCAATAATTCAGAGACAAACCCTACTTTAAAAAAGGATGCAGCAGTGTGTGAACTAATGCATTTTCCTTCCTAATTTTTAAACTCTGGACAACACCGATGGGCGAGTCTAAAGTAAATGTGTAATAGAGAATTCAAGGCCCTCTGGAGTGGCGGCCAGGATAGTCAGGGGGTGGGGGAGAAAAGGTGAGGTGAGGGTAGATCCCATGCAGGGATAAGAGGATCAGACAGAGGGAGGAGGAGGAAGGGTTAAACCCACCCAAATTAACCTCAAGTATCCCTGGGAATTGAGGGAGCCATTTTTTTTTTATTCTGGACAGTGCTCCTGCTCTGTTGTCAATGATAAAGAAAATCCCATTTAGTGAACCATTACCTCCCTCCAGAAGACTGCCCGTCTCCCAGGCAGAGGCCTGCTGGGAACCGCTGACCCATTCCGACTCCAACGCGCTAACATGTAATATTAAATGCCAGTGATGTTTTTTTTTTTTCCAAGGCAGCACGTTGCTCGCTCCTTGTTTTTTAATGCGCTTCACTTGGCAGCGAGCCAGCATCACTCTCATCACCCCGCAACCCCCCCCCCCCCCCCCCCTCCCTACACACACCCCCCTACCCCACACACACACGCACTCACACACATGCACACATACACAGACACACACAAACACACACACACATACACCTCAAACTCCCCCTCCCTTCCTCACACATCTACCAGGTCCCTTAAAAGGCGCAGATCTCCTAATGGCTTTGAGAGAGCTGAGGGGGAGGTGGGGGCCAGGGCCTCTCAGCAGCACCCTAAATGCTCGCTGAGGCAGAAAAGTGGTTCAGATATGTCAAAAGAAGTCAGAATCAGAGATCAAGCTGGAAAACTTGAAATGCGTCCCCCCCCCCCAACCCCCCAGCTCTCCCTCCCTTTCCATCGAGCGATGAATCCAAGCTGTCTGAAAGGTACAAACCCTGCTATTAAGCACTCTTTTTTTGTACTTGCTGTGTGGCTACTGACATTTAGCAATCTTCTACCCCCCCCCACCCCAATACAATAAAAATGTATTAAGGGAGTTTGAAGAGAGATTGCTGTGTCACTCAAATAATATCCCAGTAAATCAAACAGAATTATACCTTTATTGGACTGACAGCATTTGCAAAGGGCTTTCAATGGCAAGGCTGCCTCTTGCTTTTTTATTTAGTGTGAAATGCCAGGGACTTTGCCGCCATTTTCTACTGCCATCTTTCAAAGAAACACCCGTGCAATGAACACTTTATGATGCCATCATACATGTGTTATGGGCTACTCACAATTGCTTTCATAGCACGTCATGGTGTGAAAGGTCTGATGATAGCTGCACCCCTAAGGCCAGGGTAATGTTCACATTCAAACAGGGACACTGCTCCACTCTTCAGTTCCTTAAATATGTGTGATGCATGTAGTGTATATGTGCAAATTAGCAGACTGTACCAGTAAACAACATCTGCACTAGATATGCGATGATGGGTAAAACAAACAGGAGAACCTCTAGGGAGTCTGGCTGTGAAGAGAGGGTCCAACCATTGTACATGAGATGGCTGTCAAATACTGCACGCACACACACACACACACACACACACAGGCACACACACAAAAGCATATCCACATGCAAACAGACTCCCAGAGACACACACAATACACAATGTTTGTGTATTTTGTTTATGCAAAAAAAGTGACATTCGCTTTGATCTTTCTGGCACTTGTGACATTCACACTTAACAAAAAATTGGCTTTCACTGGCCAGGCTCGATACAAAACCAGCTGCTTCATTTTATCATATACATGTACTGATGCTTAAGTCACTAGTTTTTGCCTCATGAATATTTTTAGTGACTCCTTCCCCAGCGTTACAGTATATGTACCAGCAGGATTATTCCGTGTTCCCATTTCAGAGCTGGCAGGTGCATCTTCATGCACACAGACATTAAAAATGAAATAGCACCCTTTTGTGTCAGTGCTAGCATGAAGCCATAGATGCATCTTTTGTGCCTTTTGTCTAAGACCTCCAACTCCGGCAGAGCATAAGATGTTCCACAGAGAGACGAGTGTGAACAACAGGCTGCCATGGTACTAGCAGAAAGGGCACATTCATTGTTAAAGAGCTCTTCTATCAAAAACACTCAGGAGGTGAATAATCTAAAAAAAAAAAAAAAAAAAAAAAAAACAGCTTTTCCCAAAGGTGGAAAAACAAACATTTAACAGCACATGCTAACCCATATACAAACTCATTGTGGACTAAATTAAAGGCCTGATATGAACTTTGGCTTTTGCTGAGGTTATGCTTTTAAAATAAACAGGAAAAACACGGAAGACGGAGAAAATGGATAACAATCTGACCACAAACAAATGGGTACCTTAGAAAAACAAGGTATGCTGCCACGACCTTGGGAGTGCTAATCAAATATAAACCATTTGAATATTTCTTTGGCATTAAAAGCAGATTCAAATAAGTGCATGAGGCTTTCTAATGATGACAAAGGTCTCTTCTTGCCGTTGGTGAGTTAGACTCTCTACAGAAGAAGAGGGGACCTGAGTGCTGCTGTGGGTGGGGGATGGTCGCGGGATGCTGACACAGACAGAGAGGCTCCTTTCCCTGACCTTTGACTTCACTGCAGAGTAAAACCTCCAAACACGCTACCCATCCACAGAGAAACGAAATGATAAGAAGAACTGTCTGGAGCTAAGCCCTGCTCTACTCCATGCTGTATGGCTTTAAGATACTCAAGGGATTGCACACTTTAAAACGGTCGTCATTTGTGTGTCTCAGATGGAGCAATTAATGCAAATTGTCAATTAAAAAGCAATTACAAGTCGCAGCAGAAATACGCCAGACTCCTACAGTCATTAAGGCAAAATGCCACCACCCCAACAGCATCTTTCCTCCCTTTTCTTAGGAGTGAGGGTGAAGGGGACAGCTTATTTTTCACATTTGAGCTGGGTGAGATATTAAAAAGCCTCTCACATAACAGAACTCCACAGTGAATTAGGAGCTAGGTGTTCTACAGAGGAGCTGACTGACTATGCATATTAATGCTGCCAGTCTGGAAGCGCTCCTCCTCACTGTGCCTGCAGAGTCACAGACCTTTGTGCATGCTTATGCCATAGAGAACCCAGAGGGCCGGGGGCACGGCAGCAAAGAGCGGCAGGAGAGGGTCACGTTTTGGGAGCTGGGTGAACTGTCTGCACTGGGGGTAAACTCTACCTCACACTCTGGCCCTGTTTTCCCCCCTCTTTCACTGATGATTAAAAGTAAAAGGCAGAGCCAAACAGAGGTGCCTTTGTTCTGGATTGAGAAAGGCCGTTTTTTGAGAGGGGGGGGGGAGCTGCTCGCCCCTCCATTGTGTGGCTGCTGGTCCCTGTGACTGCACAGTGAAATGAGCTCACTGGGACCAGGCTGAACAAACAGTTCTAACAAACTGACACGGCCTTCTATTTACTGTGTCGGAACCAATCTGTCCCTCTGGAGCCGTGTGGCCAGTCCGTCATGGTGGCCCAGAGACACAGAGAAGTGCCCGGGCTCTGCACCCCGTATCCCTGCCTGAACCCTTGCATTAAACGGCCTACAGCCTCCGCATTAAGCGCCCATCAACACAGCCTGACCAATCTGTGCCATAACTGACAAGAGACTGCCACCCCCTCCCTGCACATCTCTCACAAGTGCCCCATGTCTCATTCTATTATTCACTTAGCTGCATCTGCTTATTCTCACACTGTCAAACAGGGGAGCTAAGCCTGAGCAATGAGAAATCGCTCCAGAGAAGGAACAAAATGGAATCAGCTTGAGCCAGTCTCCCAAGCAGCACAACTTTATAATCCCTTTAGAGGAGCTGTCTGCAGCAGTCATTAATCAAAGGAATGAGAGATTTTGATGGGAGCTGTAACATCTGTTGATTTGGGGGAGGGGGGAAGCAGGGAAAGGGGCAGGGGGGTTTGTTTTGTTTCAGAGTCAGACAGACCTTTCGCTGACCCCCTTCTATAAGAGAGACACCTGACCTCTGACCTGCTCTGGGGAACCGGGCTAATGGGATGGGGCAGCTGGAGGGTGAGAGGTCAAAGGGGACAGCAGTGGGACAATGACCAAGACGGTCCCATACGGAGAAGCTATCTCCCCCCACACCCCGCCTCATTGCCCCTCTGTGCACTGATGGCTGCCTACCAGACCCTGGGGTCTCTTGGGAGAGGGCGACGTGTTCCAGCACAGTGCGTCTCTGCCATTAACCGCTGAATAAAGATAAGGCGGATTAGAACACCCAGCATAATGCAGACCTTATCAAAGACAGCCCCCCCCCAGCCCCCCAGTGAGCAAAACACACTTGAATGTCAGTAGTGTCGGTGACCTCCGGAGAGGGAGGGGCAAAGGAGGGCGCAGATGCTGACTGCCATTGATGGATGGCAGCTGGCATGGTTTTACATGCTAGGGGGGCTTGCAACGTCACGCTCACACATGTCACACGCAAATCTGCCTCGTCACAGGTCGCAGAGACTCAGCCAATCCTTTTAGGCATTCACCACACAAAGTCTCTGCTGTTTGCTCTAGAGCTGAGGCAAGAGGAAAATTCTTTGGGGGGTGTTTAAACTTGGCCTTCCCCGTGCAGGTAGGGAATGGGGGTGGCTGGCAGTAAACGCGCCGTGAAAGAGATGCAGTGGAGAGAATGAGAGAGAGGGAGGTAGAGAAGGAGAGAGCAGTGAGCGAGAGCTGCAGTTGACTGGAATGCCCAGGGGCTACATGTTGGACTACACCACGCTTCCACTGTATTAATGAGACCTGCGCATCCCTACACTCCTCCGCCTAATGCTCCCTGCTTCCAGAAAGGGGCCAGGCCTCATTACCAGGGAAGCCACGTCTTGCCTGCTCGAAGAAGGGAGACATTTTCATAATGCCTGTAATGCTAGAAAATTCAACCTGGGCCCCTGTCCTCGGCAGTGCCTTCACGAGCTGCTGCTCTGGGACTGCTGTACGGGACGACACACACACATGCAGAGTGCTGCTGCTGACGAGCGTGAGAGGACAAAGACAAGCGACTGCCACTGTGATAGTGAAAGGGCAGTCAATGAACCTCACCTGCCGGCCCTCGCTCCTCCACAGCCCGTTGACAGTCTTGGTGGGGGCGATGGTGACCACAGGCGGGGTGCTTGGCACACTGTGGCCCCCCGGTGGCACAATGATGGGACCCATTGGCCCTCGCTTCGGCGTGCTGACAGGGGAGCTGTGATTGGTGGCTGGGGATGAGACAGGAGAAGACTCGCTGCTTATGGACGACCCTGTGAGAGAAACATGAGATGGAGAGAGAGAGAGAGCGAGAGAGAGAGGGAAAAAAAACATGTCAGTCAATGAACCAGCAGTGCTTTAAGAAACAACTTTTCTGCTGCCAATTTCCTCACAGTCAAAGCCCGTTCCGGTCTGTCTTCAGATCAGACGCCCAGTTTTAGAGGAGAAATAAACAAACGCTGATAAAAATCTCTGCCTTCCTCCTCGATAAACACCCTCTATAGTTCTCCTCCCCTAAACTCGGTACCTCAGCCTGGTGATCAAAGCAGACAGGGAGAAAGTGCACGCCGCCTGTGCTATTACAGCACTGAGGCCTTCGAGGTGGCACAACCCCGCTGCATGCACACACATGTCCAGCAGCCTCCCTGTGCTCCTATGGATAGGGGAGAGGTGGTGGACACCTGCATGCACAGACAGGTACGAGACATACCTGCTGCTTGCAGCCAAGAGCATGAGCTGGAGAACAACTAATCCCTGGAGTAGTGTCATTCGTTCAACCAAAATGCTTGAATTTTAAAACAGAGCAACCGAATATACAAATACAGAATATAAAACAGGTCATGACACAGACTCATGACACAATGACATTTTGATGTTAAAGCAATAATTTGTGACCTTAGCTGTTGCAAATGAGGCTTAGATACCATGCCCTCAGTTGGCATAAGCGGTCACAGTTCAACCAGTGAACAGTGAAATATCTGCCCAGATGGACTGCCGGGGGCTGCAATGAAATTCTAACAGTGATCAGATCTCTGTACCAGTCCCCGTGACCAAGCCAGCAACCTCACAGCAGGGAGGGCTGTAAACCCCTCCTCTCCCGAGGAACTCTGGTCCCTGCCAGTATCTCTGGACAAGAGCCCCATGGGGCCAAGGAGAGGTCAACGGCAGGTCAGTCTCTGGCCACACACCCAATCTCTCTATGGAGATCTCTCTCTATGGAAACCAGTCTGTCATTGGCTTCCATTTCTTTTCTTCCACTATATACCTTTCTACTTGACCTGCTAGAATTACTACAGCCTCTGCACAGGATGGCATTCAAGAGAAAATGAACTAAGTGAGACTCTTTCCAAATGTTTTCTGTCATTCAATTAACACCACAGCCTGTGAGCATTTGCATGTGTCTGCCTGTGGATGTGTATTTGTGTGCGTGCAGCCATGTGAATTTGCCTCTGTGTTTGTGTGTGTGTGTGTGTGTGGGAGAGAGAGAGAGAGAGAGAGCATGTTTGTGATCCGCTCAACCGTTTCAAAAGCAGCCAGCCCACAGGGTCATGGCAAATCTTCCCTTGTTTGGCGTTTGATCAACATGCCTCTCATTGTTGTCCACGGCACCCGCATGCAACAGAGGAGATTTTACACTCCTAGATCTCTGAAAACATCAGCCTTATAATCCTGAAATCACAGCCCTTAAGCCTGGCCCTGAGAGCCCATGCACCAATCAATGCCAGCCTCCTATTCTGGTTGTTCTGCAACAACCTGAATTCTGCCAACTCTCCAGTTAAGACATTCACACAGTTTTTTCCAGAGTTAATGTTCTCGCACAGCTGAGCTGTTGCTGTTCCACGAGTACGCAGATTTTACCTGCCGATTTACTGCCACTGAGCCGACATCCCACAGCAGAGTGTGTTTTATGAGCGTTACAGCTACGCTCTGCGCTTCTTTCCTCCGAAAACACCTTCCAAGTTCTCCTCATTGCCGGTCCCAAAACAAGCCAGTAAAATGCATGGGCAAGGATGCAACACAGCAATAACATCAAACTGCAGCTTACATGCATATGTGTGCAGGATCAGGGTGTCCATTCTCTGCTGTTTATGGGAAATTAAGAGCAGCACAAAATGAAAACTGAAAAGCACCCAGCGCTCCTAACAGCAGTAAACACACATTGGTCGTACTTCCGTTTTTCATGCTGAAAGTGCAGAACAGGATCTAACCTTTCAACCTCTCATGTGTCGTCAGGCGTGCACATAAGGAGTTTGCATCTGCCTAAAACAGAACTAAAACTTGCAAAAAGAAGAGATTTGACTGTGGACCACCCATTCAAATGTGTCACCGACTACTTAAATTCACTCCAAAAGGCAAGGAGATGTCAAAGAAAAGCCAGTGAAAGAGATGTTGGGAAAGCGCCTTTCTTAGGCCAAACCCACAACATTTTATACACTGCAACTGAATTAATAAAAATGTCACTCAGACATTACTGCTGAAGTAGTTGTTTCTGCCAGCGTTCCTCTTATAATCTAACCTGTGGTCTTAACATAGAACTCTGAACCCCATTGCTCTATTGCCACAAAACCTACATAAAGCCTCACCAGGGGTAACTATTTCACCTTTCATGTACAGCAGGGTACACATGGTTCAACAGAGGGCAGTCAGTCAGCTAGGAGAGGCAAAGGAAACAGATGTGTGATGTTATCACAGGGCTCCAAGGGGCCACTGCGCTACCATTACTGTCTATGTTACCCTAGACACTGCATGGAACATCCACACATACTGCCCCCAGCGGACACCCTGAAAATAACCCCAAACAGTTGAAGTCAGCCATGTCTTCCTGGGCCCGAGCTCAAGTACTCCACCCCTAAAGACTTTGACATTTCCAAATAAGGCTTTTAAAGGAAGATAACAGACTAGAATGCTTTGCTTTTTGACTGATAACAAGTTATGCTGAGTGGTTAAAAGAAAAATGAGTCATAGCTTTTGCCGCATCCATGGATGTAGCAATTACCGGGCCAGTGCTGGAGCTTAAGAGACGTCATTAATGATTTATGGACTGTTTTATCCTGGGAGATGGCTCACAGGTATCTCTGAGGTGTTATGACACATGGCAAGTTTGAGTAGGTCTGCTGTTTTGATAATAAAATACTTTCTTCTGCTTCATTCATCACCTCAGGAAGGACTGATTAAATATGAACAGTTCCCCAAAAAAGGATCAATTTATTCTTCTTTTTTCAGATGGGATAGTGGCAATGCCACCTCCAGAGCAGATTAAATTAGCAGAAAACAAAAAGCCCTCACCTCTGCATGAGTGCTCTTTTTTGGGACCAAAATGCAACATTTATACCGAATTTGTCATTCCGAACGTAAAGTAACTGAGTGAAATGACTGATTGGCCGATCACCTCCTCCACACCCCACAGACATGAAAGCCTGGTCAAGGGGAGAGAGGAGGGAGACCATCTTTCCCCCAGCAGATCTGAGGCTCCTCCTCTCCTCCTCGGGTGAGACTGAAAGAGATGTAAGGAGGAGAGCGGCGGCAGGAAGATAAGGAGTGAAATCTGCGGAAGCGTATCTCGCCGGTGCAAGGCCAACAGCAATTAGCAGCATAATCCCCCCCCCCCAGTTAGAAAGCCATTACTCTCCCTGTGATAGCTCTCCAAATCAATACTCACTCAGGACCTGAGCAGCGATTAATGAAGCTCAAGTGTCACTGCTGCTTCTCTGGTTCTCAGTGTGTGGCTGTGTACAGGGACAGACAGCGAGGGAGAGAGGCAGCGAGGGCAGGAGGAAAACAGGAGAAAGCAGAATGAGAGAGAAAGGGAGAGGGGAGGGTGTGCCATGGATGTAATTAAGCATCCTTATTCACTGACTGGCCCCGTCAATGAAAGCTATTGGTGTTGGAGAAAGAGGGGAACCACAGGTCGCTACGGAGCAGACCTGCTAAAAAGATTCATTAGAGCTCACAGAGCCTTTGTCAGGGCTAAATTAAAAACTAAAATCCATAAATACAGCCCTGGCGATACCGGAGGGGATTCACCTCCTGGACGGTGCGAGAAGCACAACTCGCTCCACACAAATGGCTGGCGTTGTCTCATAAATAACTCAGATAAACATCTTCACATGACCCCATCACTTCCCACCCTGTCCACCCCCACAAACCCGCCGGTAAATCAATCCACTCTGTCTGCGCTTTATCTCCCTCAGCCACCCCCCCATGCCCCCCCCCCAAACACACACACACACACACACACACACACCCCACTGTGATAGCTCCAGCAGGAGGGGCCTCTCCTGTCTGAGTTTGGGGGCATTCCCCAGATGGGAAGATGGGAACACATCCCTTGACCTTAAGCCCATCCCCCCCCCCCCCCCCCCATCCCCTCACCCCCTGAGGCAGGCTGTGTTCAACGTTCAGTGTGTGCAGTCACACTGCTCAGCACTTCGGCCCACCTGCCCTACAGAGGGATCCGGAAGGGAAAAAAAAACAGCACTGACAACAAAAACAGCCCTCAAAAAAAGGGTGTGGTGGAACTAAAGCCCCAGGGTGGGGGTTAGGGCCAGACCGCAGAGCTTAGGGGGCCCGCAGCTGAATGGCAGGGGAACGGTTAATAACCAGCACCATGAGCAGCTGCAAGGAGGCTGTCAACAGGCATCACTCGCGACAGGGAGACACCCTCTATCTCTCTCCCTCTCTCTCTCTCCATCTACTTCCTCCTGCTCCGTCTGTGCTGCCAGCACTGCTCGGAGGAAGGGGAGGGAGGGGGAGAGTGAAAAGCCAGTTAGGAGCTGCCTGCGAGTGGGAGTGAAGCGGGGCACACTGAATAATTCAAGAGAAGTAGGAACACAGTCAGGTGAGAAACAGGAGCCTTCTCATCTCCACTTAGGCTTTTTTTCATACCATGCTGCTGCTGTTCAGAATTCATCAAGCAGCCCCTGCACCCAAGCCCCCCGCCCCCCCAAACCATCCAAGCCCCTGGGCTGCTCATCGTCTCCAACCCCCTTCCTCCTTATCAACCCCCACCCCCTCTGCTAAGATCTGTCAGGCATGCATTCATTTCTTTAAAAATTCATTTACAACAGTTACAGCAACTAAAGGCACTGGGAATAGCCTGGGAAAGTTCTGCAAGGGAGCTGGGCGAAGAATGGCTTTCAGAGTACTCTGCCTGAGGACGGGTGGGGAGAGATGTCCATGTTCCACAGTCACTTTTCATTTTTCCCCTTTCCCTTTGTACAACATCCTCCCATCCTTCCAGTCCGCCAGCACCCACCCCCTCCTCACCATTCTCCCCTCTCTGTGCTGGAAGTAACTGGGGCACAATTGCACAGGCAGATGGACTCTAAATAATATGCGAGCCATCTGATTTTGGCAAACTGGTGTCATTTTGTGATATGCAAATACTATTTAAATCTATTCAGTGTGGTCTGGCCACAGGAAGAGGTTTCACAAGCTGCACTGAATAGAGGGGGGGTGTATGTGTGTGGGTGTGTGTGTGTGTATACACACATACACTCTGTGTGTGGGCGTAATATATTTATCAGTGTGTACATCTGGATGGCCTCTCTATCGTGTGTGCGGCCATGCACCCATGACTGCAGGTTCGTTAACAGCACCTAATGAGACGCCATCTTTCCGTATGACGTCCCGGTTTGAAGAATACATGGCATCACATCTTTGAAATGTCTGCGGGCCACATGTCCCCTGTGTGACAGCCCAGACTGGTTCTACTCCTGGTTCTGCTGTGGGATGGGGGGTGAGGTCTGCATGATTAATGTGCAGTGCTGTTCTCCATGGGTTGTGCTGTTCGCCGCGCCTCTCACACACTTCCTCCGCGCATGGTCACCCCCGTAATTTAAGATGGACCGCCCATGACAGCGGCGCGCACGCAAACGGCGGTGGCAGCCGGTGGCAGGCTGCCCCTGCCCCCCCTGGCCTGCATCAGAACAACATCAGCACTTAATTAAACAGCCCATTTCACACCTGGTGTGCATAGCGGCGCTCCGACAATCCTCCTTCCATATGCTGCCTCTGGCCACGCACCGGCAGCACAGCACAAAGCCTGTCTAATCTGCAGCATGCAGAGGGGGAGGGGGAGAGAGACACAGGAAGTAGGCAAACCCACTGTGTGTGTGTGTGTGTGTGTGTGTGTGTGTGTGTGTGTGTGAGAGAGAGAGAGAGAGAGAGAGAGAGACTTCAAGTGTGCTGTGGACACCTCTTTGTGTGCAAGGGCACATCTTTGTGTGACAGTGCATGTCTGCACATGAGTGTCTTGTGTGTGTGTGTGTCTTGTGTGTGTGACTGTGCAGAGGGCCTGTGACTTTAAGGACAGAGGGCTGGCTGCAGGGTAGACAGCCAAGCACTTTGGGGCCAGAGCTACAGCCTGCACACAAGCAACAGATGGAAGGTTCAGAGCCACTTGCCCCTTTAAGTCAAGTCCTCTTAGGGCACACAAAACAAGCTTCCCTCTGGGCCAGAGGCCGCTTTTAAAGTGCTTTGCTGAGGTGACCTTTGGAAGCAAAGAGACATCCCTGCATCTCGCCTTCTCTCTTCAGTGGACAGACACAGTGCTGCTACAAACCATTTGTTCAAGCTGTTATCTAGGGGGGATGCGGATGAGCAGTTTTAAATATTTGGTCCTCATGGATCTGCCTAATTAATTAGATACCAACATGCAGCTCAGCATTCAAAATAACAGGGTGGGAGGACTGTAGCAACCATTCAAAGAGACTACACCAGACTGCTACTGCTATGCACCACAAGGACTGAGGAACGTTGAAAATCTAAATTCTCCTCTGTTCATAACAGAATGTTGCATGTGTCTCATGCTGTTCATCTGCACTCATCTGATCAAAAATTTTGTTAATGGTTTACCTTCCTGAAACCGTTGAGCAACGGGTGATTAGTCTGAATGAAACCTGACTGCAGAGTTTCTGATGAGTCCACACGCTGTATTTGCAGAGGGCAGGCAGGGAAGGAGCAGAGAGTGGATAAGGAACACCTCTGGCACAATGCTGCACGGTGTTGAGACAAACCTGAGGCCATGCGGACGTGAGAACGGGCAAGTTTCCTACATCCCACAGTGACAACACAAGAGTGGAGGCAGAAAAAAAAAAACAGCGTGTGCTAAAAGCGGATGCCTGCAGCAAGGCACCAGGGAGAATCACAGTGCTGACTCAACTCGGGCTGTTGATTCGCACTGTTCCCCTTGGTGCCTCAATTCCAGCACCAGAAAAGATGAGGTGGCTGTGGCCTGGTGCCCCCACACGCCACCCAGTGCTGTTCAGAGCTGCCACCGGTGACCACACCGTCCCTCTCCACACATCTGTCTGCAGCCTGCCTACCACTCTCTCTGGGTGACTGCGAGAAGGATGACTCACCCTGCCGTCTCCACATGGCGGGCTACATGAGGGTCAAAAAGCTATTCAAAAACGAGAAAGGGAGACAGTCTTTTTAAAAGTGTCTTAATCATACCATGTCTACCTCCACAGCCGGCATTTACTCACCACCCACTGGCAGTAAAAAGGCCCTTGCTCTTTAAAAATAGCAAACAGACAATACTTCACATGCTGCCCACATACGTTCTGCGGAAGCTCCACAAAAGAGTGCTTTTTAAAGTGCATGTTCTGGCCGAGGTCCCTGTGCAATGCATTTAGTGCCTGATAACTCTCTGCTTGAGATATTGATAGCTCTGACACAAGGCCCCAGTGGACACAGCAGTACCCTGGTGACAAGGGCAGAAGCCCTCTGCGTGACACTTTTGCTGAAACAGGTGACAGGAGGGGTTCTCTCAGCTCGGTCCAGAATTTCTTTTTTCAATTCCAAATTCGTTCCCTACAGGATTAATGAAAGTGGGGTTGAAGGTGTCCTGCTAGACCCTCAACACAAACACAGAGGAAATCTTAAGAGGGTCCCAACATGGTTACCACAAGCAACTCTGAGGCTGGATTCATTTGACAAAAAAAAAAGCACCACCATGTTTATCTTAGCTGTAACACAGAGAGATAGGGAGGAATTTCTGGCTCTGTGCACTCCTCTCTGAGTAATAAATCAAAGATGGGAGGCACAGTGGGTCCCCTGAGCCAGCCTGGGGGAGCGTGGCTGCCATGGAGAAGAGAGGAAGGGCACCTCTGAGAGACATGGTGCCTGATTAAGAGCGTTGGTTCAGAGGTGGCTGGCTGGGTTTGGGGCAGTCGCAGACTGGTGCTCAGCAGGGCCTCCCCGAGGAGAGAGAGAGAGAGAGCGACAGGGCAAACGGAGCCATCACAGCACCCCCTGAGCTTGTGAAATCCGCCCCCCTCCGGGGCCTGCTGGTCCCATCGGCTCTGTGCACCCTGATGTGCGTCGCAATAACACAAGAACCCTACTGGCTCTACTTCCAAAAGCCTGTTTGCTCACACACACACACACACACACACACACACACAACAACCATCCAGAACCGACTCATGCATTTCTCAATGAATGTTGTCTTATTTCCAGGAAAAAAATTCAGAAATATGATTTTTAAACAAATATGTTTTCAAATACAAAGAGAAGGAATGTGTCTTGAATAGATTTGTAGAAACAAGTTTCTACTCTTTGAATCTTTGAATGCTATATTATTCTTTAGTAGTACAATTCTTACAGTCACACTGTACTTTCAAGGTGATCTTCTAGGGGAAAAGTGCTAGTGATCCTTGTGAAATGTTTGATTAGATACAGCCAAAAAGTTTCTTGCACTATGAGTTAAAAGAAGTTCACACTAGGAAACTGGCCATATGTTAAGATCTGAAATGTTTTATACGTGTCAAGTACTTACATGCACTATTAGACATTCCAAACTGCTTCCTGCAAGCCTGGAACGCAACCCACCTCCACTGGATTACGCAATCCGGCTCTACTACTAGCCAGAAGTTACCATTAGATTGAATTGAAAATTATGAAATGCGGCCAGGTGTATCATGTTGTGCTTTGTGCATGGTGATGATTTGATTATTTAGGAACTGAGTGAAAAGCAGGCATTACTCTGATAGTAAGGCCAGCTTGCATCATCTAGAGGAGAAAGGGATGCTCAGACTCAAGTGTGCACACATGTACCACACACTTGTGACGGGAGTTCTCCTTCACAGGATTTCCAAGCACATGTAGGGCCTGCAGTGCTCAAACACACCCAAGCAGTAAGTGCCTAATGCAAAAAAGGAGCACCATATTCACGAGGTTACCCCCACTGTTCCACACACAGTCAAGCAGAAACTCAGTGCTGCTTACAGGACTGCGGAATAAAACGGCCGGGAAGAAAATCACTCATGCTTTCATGTGTAAGCATGGAGCATTGTCCGACTGCCTGTGGATTTTCACCCCCCACTGCCCAGCAGAACCACTGGTCCGCTCAGTGGCTCCATCCCACTGTACAACACAGTTCACGCTACCTCTGCCATTTAAATCAGAGGAACTGCCATTTTAAACAAAGTTTTGAAATGATAGAATATTAAAAAAAAGCCATTGACAGCCACATAAAGGCTTATTCCTTCACACATCTGTCCCTAAGAACAGCAATATCCTCCCGCTTTTTTTTTTTTGCATGTTACCATTTTTTGCCAGAATTAGGACTGATGAGGAGGTTGAAAGAAAAAGTTCTGTGTTTGGGTGCTTATTTTACGAAATGTTAGCTGATTACTTCATTCAATTGTTATCATACATGAATTTAGTTTGAAACCATTTCCTGCCCACAGGAAGAAAGAATCCAATCAGTAAAGTCATACAGACATCAAGATCTTCCACAAAGCAGCTCTGATTGGCTAAAAGACATTGCATTTCATCATCATTTCTCAAGGCTGCTTCTTTACTATCCTTTCTCACTTATAGTCATGTATTTCAAGGTATCCTATTTTATTACTCTCAAATTTAATGCTTCATGATGCTTTCTACTTTAAAATGATGACCAAACTCTCACAAGTCTCACAAGTATTGCTACCTTAGATCCAAAGATAAATTATGAAAATACTATAAACGTTATGCAACTAATCTTTATTTGCCCCACTGTACAGCAAATCTGGGGTGGTGCACAATGAAACTCCAGACATACAGCTGCCAGCTCCCAGAGGCCTTTGAATCATGTGTTTGTGGGGTTAATATGTGAGTGGGTGGAATTTGTTTGGGTTATGCACAAGATTAATTTGACCCATTTGAACTTGCGTATTCAAACGTTTCTCTTTGGCAGCATCACTACTGCCTGAACAAGAGAGTTGCATCTTTGTGGAGTTCCCCTTGTGCTGAGTTTCAGTAACACTCCTGTTCAGGAGGGTGATGTCAGCCTGTGTGGGACTGACAATGGTGGGCCCCGTTATATCCAAAATAGAAGCGCTTCCATTGAGTGTGGAAGTTTGTCTTCAATGCATGAAGCCCACAGCTGACAATCTCCGTGACATTAAAAAATGCATACAGTAGCTCAATGTGGTACATACCACCACAAGTTGACAGAAAGACTAGGGCCGAAACTATTAAAGAAAAGAAAACCTTTGCTATATTTATGCTGCATACAAGAGAACTGCATGCAGGAGCATCACATTTAAATGGGGGCATAAACAGTTCATACTATGATTCACTCTAGAGGTAATTCAACTTTGGAAACTACACCTTAAACCTTAAAAAGTCTTCATGACTACTGCAGTTACAAATATTAGAGAGCTATTTTTTTCCACTGATGTGCTCCTGGGAAGCAATATGTACTGAAATAGAGGACTGCAAAATCAGGATGGATATGGATATACAACAAAGATAACACACATACAAGCATTTAGTAGTGTTGAGGCAAGCTGTTGATTGTAATTACACTGATTAGCTAGGCAGTGTGAGGAGGCATGCGACAGAACAGCAGATACATATAGTGCTATATAATGTTTCAGAGTAGTGAGCTAGTGAGCAGAAGGAGGTGGTGCTGGCCTTAAGACAATACAGACAAGGGATGTTGGAAAAGGAGATACAAGATGCACACAATACCTTGGAAAAATTCTAAGGGATGTATAGGTAGGAAGGCACACTAAAAAAGTACAGGTCTAACATTTGCAACTGTAATGACCATTCCTTCAAGCACTTTCATACAGACAGGCTGCTTGGGAATGATCCATAATTGGGTCACTCTCATTCTAGACCATCAGACTGCCAGGAATTGTTTGCCTTCGCAACTATGAACTGAATGGAACAATTGCTACAACTAACCGATTATATCACAACAATGAGTACCGCGTTCATCTGAAAACTCTGGTGCGGTATAAAATAACATGCAAACCAAGAATGAATTCTTAAGTCTACATTCAATGGGAATTCACTCATTCTCGGCACTCCTCTCAAACAAGTCATACTTTCCCCTCAGAGTCTGGAATTAAGAGTTCCCATTTGAAAATCTGCACCCCAGGGTTTCTAAAAATCATGAGACCCTGTATCATCACGGCTTGTTTCCGTGCAAGTTACACAATTAGTCCTCTGTGTGCCTCCTGTTTACTAGCAGCAGGGAACCAAAACAGTGGGGATGGTATAAGAGTGCAATTAATAAGTTCAACAAAAAAAATAACTGACACAGTCCAAGAGCTTAATGTGAATGTGTGACACAGGGGTCAGTGTTGGGGGCAGGGCGGACAGCAAGCCCTGGGTCAGTTTCATGGGTGGGGGCGGGGGCAAGGCAGGGGCGAGGGTAGGGCTTACCTCTGGGTTCCTCAGCCTGTTTGGCGAGCTTGCGCAGAGCAGCAGCAAAGCCTGAGTGGGCAGACTGGACGGCCAGGCTGCTATTGGCGGCCGGGCTGCCATTGGGCACGATGGAGCCATTGAGGGGCGAAGGGGTGAGGGGGCTGACCGTGGCGGTGGTCCGACCGGCCGTGGAGATCATGCCTAGGGAAGGTGACTTTGGCTCATGGCTCATGCCTGCAGAGATTAAAGAGAGAGAAGGTGACTTAGTTTGGAGAGTGGTGCCGGGAGAGTTTTTGCTGTCATTTTCTCTGTCCCTGGAGCAGACACTCAGCCTGTGATGAGTCAGATGCTGTAGCGTAGAGGCACGTATTAAGAAGCAGTGATTGGACTTCTTCACAGCAGCCAGCATCTGCATTTCCCCAGCCCTGATCAAATGCAAGCAGAGACGCTCTGTGCCTGAGTGTGACAGCTGGGGGGAGGCTGCCACCACGAGGTCAAGTGTCCGGCCCAAGGTCAGGCCACACAGCTCTGACAGGGCCAGGACCTGACTCAACCCCCTCCTGCTCTTTGTTCCACTTTCCACAGCGCAGCGCCACACAGCAGAAACATTGACATAGCCTGACCTGCCTTTTCAAAGCTCCTCCTCTTCATCATGATCCTCATCATTCTCACCATCTTCACCATCAGCTGACTTACATATCGGACTCTATCACGTGAATTTAAAAAAATGTTTCGCTGACAGCAGTCATGCCTAATATCTTTTTGGTGCCGATTTTACTCTTGTGCAAGCCGTGGCTCTTTTTCCACTGCTGAAGATTCACATCAGCAGCTTGCGAGTTGGAACTACTTTGTGGACATTTTTATTTCAGGAGAGATTTACGAGCCCTGGGGCCTGTAGCAGGCCCTGTGTGGCTCTGCGTCTTGGACAGTGAAAGGGGAAACCGTGTTAACAGCCAGAGTGGAATCCCTCACAGAGACAGGCATGCTCTGCAGCCACCAGAGAGGGACACATGATAATTAATTGAGCAGCGCAATTAAAGACCGGGTTCCAAAAATGTCACAGGGTTACAACACTGTTACAGGAAGCATCTAAAAAGAGAGTCCCTACTGCTGGTGACTGCAGATTGATTTCTTTCAATATCAAGCCAACTGTCACACAGACCTAGCTCGTATATATACAAATAATATAAAAAGTTAAAACACTGCTGTTAAATGCCGGATCTTGGTTTTGAAATGGATATAATTCTGAGGTTCATCTCTATGTTCAGCAAAGCAGAAAAGTGCATACTGCATTGAAAACACTGTTGAATTCAAGTACCACTGACATCGCAAAGATAACCTCTAGTTCACCCACTGCACTCTGGCTGAACCACTGAAAGCAATTAATAATGAAATTAACAATGCCCCTCCTCTAAATGAGAGCTGACCTCATTGGAACTCTGAACAATTACTCCACGAGAAATATTTCAACATTTCAGAGGTTTTACCTAATGAATTTCTTGTAAAACAAGAATGAGACTACAAAGTTTTTAACAGTCCCATATGAACAATCTATAACAACAGACACATACTATCCACAACTCACCCACCCACACAGACACACACACACACACACACACACACACACACACACACACAGTCGACCACCCACACAAACATAAACACAACCTGAGTGGATAGCTAGACATTTCCCGATCCTCGCTTCTTCCCCTGCTAAAAAGAGAAAATCCTCAGTTCCTTACTGTACAACAAAGGGCAAGAGCTGCCTCTGTCGCCCATCTCTGCATCTTCCGCCAAGCCCCACACTTGAAGGCAACTGAGGGAAACACCATTTTTTCTCTCTCTTTTCCCTCCTCCCCCCTTCTCTTTCTCTCTCTCTCTCACAAAGACGGTTTGAAGCTTATCTAACAAAGCAACCCAACACACACACTCTCCCTGCCTATCTGTCCCTCCCCTCCTCTCTCTCTCTCTCGCCTACTGAAAACAGACATTCTCAGCCTAGCAGCTGCTGCAATGTCACATGACCCTCCCCTCCCGCTCCACCGCCACCCCCCCCCCTTTTCCCTCTCAACCTATAATTCCTTAGCCGTTCTTAGATAACAGAGGCATGCATGCTGCTGGGCAGGAGGGCGGGCGGCCCGGATTACAGCGGGCCTCTTCCACGGAGCCCCGATCGTGACATCTGACCCACACCCCACCCCCACCCCCCCAGAGCGGAGGGAGGGAGGGGGGGAGGGGGGGATGCACGGGAAATATTACGTGCCGGCACTTTCCCCAGAGCTGTTCAGTGTGAAGAGAGAGAGAGACTGCTGGAGGCAGAGGTGGAGACCTGTTTTGGCTTGTGTTATTAAAACCTTGTCATACAAACCCTGCCCTCTCAGACACTATATAAATACACTCAAGCCCAGAGTCATACATAAGGGTGAGTAAATTAGCCTATAGTCTTCTGCCAAACCATATTAAAACCCATTTACCAAATATACCTACAGGAGAGGCAGTTTAATTGGTCCTTTTCTTTTTTCTGCTACTGTATTAGCAGGCGTGAGTGAGTCATTTCAGTCGCTTCCTTCTTACAAGACTGTGCATTCTGAAAGCAAACAATTATTGCCCGAGAAAAGCAAAACGCTGCCTATTTCATACCAATAGATATGTCACAGATGCAGCTCCTTTCTTTGAAATGGTGGCTGTAATTGTTCCTAGAATTTTCATGGACAATCTATCCTCTTCACAAAAAAATAAGTCATCACATTTACGATGCAATTCACTTTCTGTGAAAGCCACCTTTGTGAGCCGTCACGTGATTTATAATTGAGTCTGGCGTTTATATGGCTTGAAATGACCAACCAGGAAACCTGCTTTTGATGTTCTTCCATCTGCACTAGGTTGTATATTCATTAGGAGTGTAAAACATACCTTTACCAGCTCCCTCCAGTGGCTATGGAAATTATTGTTTATGAAAGCTCCACTACAGCATAATTAAGACATGTCTACCTTTTAATTCAGGCTACAGTAAATCTAGAAAAATGTAAACACCTTAAGTTCAAACAGAGAAAAGGAGAAACTATTCACAAAAGAAAGACAAACCCTGATTGTCTCAACTGTGAAACTGATGTGCTTGGAAAAAAGGCACTATAGTAGGGACAATTCATTATGAAAGGATCTTTTTGGCAATGTAAATGACAGCCTGCACTGTGTTTGAGTCTGTCTGTCTTTTATACGGATCGCTGGGCTCCCCGTTTTCCAGAGTAGGCTTACGGAGTAGAGTGAACGTGGACTGGGAACATGACTGGGACACAGGGGGACAGGGCAGATCTGGCAGAGGTCAGATTGTATCAGCTCTCTGCAGTCAGCCCTGCAGGGGTATTTGGGCAGAGGGTCTTTACAGACACCCCCAAAAACCACTGGCAGTCAGACACCACCCTGAGTCATAACTATCACCTGAGGCTTCCTGCTGACTGCCTGATTCACTGAGCTGTAGAACAGACATCAGGCTGAGGACCTCTTGAGTCTGCATTGCCAAGCTAATACTAGCTCTGAAGCTCTGAACTCAGAGCAAACCCATCTACCCCTGCACCAGAGTGGATCTAATTATAGCAAGCCCCCCCCCCCCTCACGCCCCCCCCCACCAATCTCCACTCGCTGTGGACAGGCCTCTGGAAATAACAGCGTGCAAGACGCTGTAATTACCAGCTGCCTATAATTACAGCGCCTCCCGGACTGAAATTAAGACCCTTTTTTCTCCTTTGCAGCGTAATTCAAAGTATTGGATTACTATGTGTACACTGGCATCTCGTCCCTCTCCCCTGAGTGCTTGTTGGCTGCGCTGTGTGAGGTGGTTCCCCTGCCATACCCATTTCTTGCCAGCAGATGTCACTGTTTGATGACCTGCCGCTGTTAGCTCCCACCTTTTCCCTTTATATCCTGGATGACAGGGATACAACAGCAAGCCACACTGTTCTGCCTTCCCTGCCTTCCCATCACCCATTTATTTTCCTTGCGGTGACTTACCCTCAGTGCTGACGGCTCTGACTAAAGACTACCGAGGCCCACTTAAAGACCATTTCCCTTGATGCCACCCCGGAGCTGTAATAGCTGATTAAGACAGGGCCCCCAGTCAAACCCTGGGACCTACTGGTCGTAGCGACTCTCCGTTACATTGTTGTGCTGTTGTCACAAAACCTCTTAAGGGCTTAATTGGGTCACTTGAACGCAGGGCAGCGAGAGGCAGTGTAAACACCAGCTCTGGTGGTATATCCCAGATTTAGAAACGGTGCACCCCTCCCCCTCCTAGCAACCTGCTGTGCCGTGTGAGGAGGACAAGCAAATAAACAAGCAAAAACACTGGGAAAATACGGTTGGCTTCAAAACTTCCTCACTGCAGTGGAGATAGCGTGCAATACGATGTAGAGCCGTTAATCTTTAACAGGGATGGGATTTGCCTATCAGCTTGTTAAAACAACCGGTAGAACCCTGGTTATCTTCTCTAATTCAGGGAAGGCATTCAAAGGATTATTCTAACTCACTGGGCCCCTACCAAAGCAATCAGGCCCAACTAAGCAGGCGCTTAGCTTCACACGTGTGAAATGGCGGCTCCCCGCTCCTGGTCTGAGGGCACTTCCCACCCTGGGACTCCCAGGCAGAGCATCAGTCAGGGAGAAAAACAGTCTGGGCGTCTCACCTACGGAGCGCTAACGGCAGCCGTTTTCAGAAGCAGGCTGCATGCTGCGTGTCTAGCCCAGGCATAAATCACACAGTGCGTCATGGAAAGAGCCCAGCTTGGGGAAGGGAAGAGCCAGCAGAGCAGCAAAGCCACCCCCGCCATCCGAGTAATCCTGATTAACGGGTGACTGAATGTCTGACTCAGGTCCCATGGTTCCGTCAGCCCGGCCTTAGACCCAATCCCGTGAGCTGGTCTCCCTGTGGTTTTTTTGTGCGGACAGAGAGGCCCCCAGGGACACAGAGTGTGGGTCGGACTCCGGCTCTGCTCCCAGCCACAGATGACGGTGCTGCGGCCGACCCCGTCATTCGAGGGGGAAAGAATGCCAGAGCATTGAGCCGTGGAGCAAAAACAATGTTGACTAATGGGCTTGACCGCACCACAGACAAACAGGAAACCATCATCTCCAAGGTGCTCTCATCTTGAGAACATTCTGCCCACAAACCCTGTCAGAAAACCATAGGATAAATTTCTCACTGAATGACATGGAACCTTGACAAATAGGCGATGGTCTACCCATGCACCTAGCTTCATTTCCAGACCTACAGAGGAATACACTTCAACTGATTTGTCCACACTTTTAGAAGTACCCAGAATGATTTTTACCTTCACTGCCAGCAAACACACAGATTAAATCCTTGGTCCCCTTAGGAGCTGCATGGCTCCAACGCTTCAGTCTGCCTCCACATCCATCTCATCAGGGAGGGGGATGGCTCGATGGCACAGACCAGAACCCCCGCCCTCACCCCTGGCCCAAGGGAGCAGACACATCGTGGCCTTGCACTTCCCACTGCCCTGCCATTAAACCCATATTTATTAGACTCTGCAGCAGCAGCAATTGACTGAATACTTGTCTGCATTATCAGCTCATGTAAATTCATTATACTAACAACTGGGAATAGAACCTCCTCTGCCTGTGGGGCGATGATGGATGAGTGGTCTACATTTTTATTGTACGTGCGCTCCATTTAATTGCAGGAGAGTGTGGGCTGCAGCAGGGCCCTGGCCTGCCCTCAAGGATCATTAGGACAAGAGCTGGGTGGTCAGAGTGTGGCTGGACTGAGCCGAGCAATGATCCTCTCCACACCTGCCCCGCACTCCCCTTCCTTCAGCACAGCGTGAGCCTGCACATTTCCAAAATGCGAGTGCCACGGTCAGAACGAGGACGGCGTCCCTGGCGCTTTTCTTGCACAAGCCCTAATTCCTGATCCTTTCTCCTTCCTTCAAGTGATTTATATTAAATCTCAGATTGGAATGGAATTTAACAGAGCCTGTCTAACGCAGTCTTTTGTAGATTGTTCCTCGTGATTAGAGGAATACCAGAGAACTGCCCAGAGAAGTTCTGCTTTTGTCTCTAACTTCAGCAGATTTCTGTTCAGCACAGAGGGAGGCAGGCTCTCTACCCAGCATTGCAGTAGGGCATGGGATCATTATGTTGTTAAATAATGGTTTAGGTGGCGTTTAGTGGGAGCAGGGTGGTGTTATAGGTGATGAGTCTGGTAACGTAGAATGGCAGTAGGATGGTGTGATAGGTGATGATTCATGAAGTACTGAGTTACAGCAGATTGGTGTTATAGGCTGGGATTCATGAAATATAAAATGGGAGTAGGATGGTGTTTTAGGTGATGGTTTATGACCTGCAGTGTTGGAGCAGGATGGCGTTATAGGTGATGTTACAGGTAGAGTGGGAGTAGACCTGAGGTATAGGTGATGGTTTAGGTACTGTAGAGTGGGATTAGGATGGTGTAAGTAGATGGATAGTCTCCCCACCTGCAGACTCTCCATCATTAAACCCCAGACAGCCGTTTCTAGCTCCATTATTACACTATGGCAGGCTGCGAGGAAATCGATTCAGGAGACAGCATGATACGGGCATCAGCCTCCCCCTGACCCTGTTTTTGAGAGCAATTTTACTCCCGTAAAAGGCGGACATTTCCTCCTTCCTCCGTCTTGCCGTGAGAGCCATCATTTAGGCTGCTGGTCCTGAACTCCCGCTCTCTGGCGCTGCACGGAGATCAGGGGAAAAACAGCCACCTCCGCAGATTCTTGTGCTTTCTAACAGCGGGAGACCGCTGCTGCAGGCCCTGTTGTTTGTGCCTTATTATAAATGACCCGGGCGTTCCATCTGCTGGTTTTAGGGGCTTGCGCTCTACCTGCCTGGCTCCACACAAAAGGGAAATGATGAGAGGTCTATTCTTGAGAGAGCTCGACGCATTTAATAAAAAACACTTCAAGTGGAGAAAATTGTTGCTGTTCAGGCTCTCCCCACGTTTCCTCCTGAGGCGAAGCCCTTTCTTTTAATTACACACACATTTCCTGCTCTTTGTTAGATTTCCATTTTTTTTAATCATGTGGAGCATTTTTTTTTTCTAGAGAAAACTAACAGTGGTTTTATTTTTAAAAAACCCACAGATGTAACAAATAGCTGGGTCCATTAGATATCCTACCCATTAACAAATAGATTACACTGAAGGAGGGACACAAACAGGAGTGACTGCCTTGCACTGGCTCCCACTAATGCCCCATCAGAGAGCCATGCCCCCACTCTGTGCTGCTGTTTCCAGCTGGACCTGCTACTTCCTGCCCAGCTTAGTGCTCCTGCTGCAAGGGACACGGCTGTGTCACCCCCGGGGCAGGCAGAGCCCCTGGCCAGCTGTTCCGGCGATAATACAAAAGCGTCAGTGGTGGAGATGTGTAACCTGCCGGTGGGGCCACTCTACCCGGCGTGTGCACCTGCTCTGGACCTGCAGGATCCATCTGCAGCCCCCGGCCCAGCCTGCTGCTGCTGAGCTTATCAGTGCTGCTGCACCTGCACGCCTCATTAGTAAGCCTGTACTCCACTCTGCAGCCAGCCGCCAGCCTCCCTCCCTCTCCCACACACGCGCACACACACACACACACACACACACACACACACACAATTGCACTCACACATGTACACATGAACATGCACACAAACATGCACGCATGCACACACACATACAGACACACACACACTCTAGACACACACTCAATACAAAGCACTGCAGAAACATGCATACACATATAGAATACAACATGCCCACTCTCCCATATGTTGTTATACCTGAAGGTAACACTCCAGTCTTTGTGTCAGCATGTGATGTAGTTGGGGTTGTGTCCATGAAACCCTCCATTGACAACGTAAAGGTGTGCGTGTGCAAAACATTTTACTGCATACTTAACCTCCTGCAATAAAATGTCTGGAAATTGAGACATGAGGTATAGCATTGACAGCATTTTCATGTACCGCCAAACAGGAGGGTAAAATCTCTTTATATCTAACCTCGGAGAAATAAATGGCATCCGCAAACACCAAGACCAGTAAAGTGAAGCCACAGGCCATCTGAACACATTTACTGGCTGATTTTATTGGCCTTTTCAGACAAGAGAGCTGGGCTCCTTTCCACTGCACATAACGTGGAGCCTGGACTGCTTTTCTAATGAGGGTCGAGTGTTCTGGTTACTGTTCCTTTCTGTGGAGAAGGCGGCTACACAGGCTACACAGCCTCAGAGGCGGCCAATTACTAATCAATTGCAAATCTGGACAAAACACTGCCAGGGAAGGGAACGCTGCAGCGTTTCTTACCCCTTCACAGGAAATGTGCTGTGGCGTCTTTCGCCAATGGTTGCTGTTCTTCCCCCCCATCTCCCCTACCCTCGCTCTCTCTCTCTCTGCTCCCCAACACCCTGCCTGCCTGCCTTCTACATTAATGGTTCAAGAGCCATTACTAATCACAGCTCTGATGCTTCCTGCAGTCTCCTAATTACCAGTCCCCATCCCCTGGCTGTCCTTCCACTTTGTAGCTCCAGCCTGCCGCTGCCGCACGCTCTAATTACAAGCTAATAGCCTGGCTGATTTCTGAGCGCCAGCCCTGGTGAGGGAGCGGAGTGGGAGAGACAGCAGGGGGGAGAAGGTAAGAGAGAGGGGCTATTCTGGGGATAATTACGCCCCAGGGGGGAGGCTGTAATGCTCTGTGGGGCAAAACTTCTGAAGTTACCCTTAGTCAGAGGACCTCTGGCCACACCTTGCGCTCAGCTGAAAGGATAACTTGTGTCGGACTGTTTGCCCATCAATTCTGAATCAATGCTGACCTTACTGGTGGGGAGGATTCCACAATGGCAAGCTTTTCAGTAGCACTGTGCCATTTCTTTACAGTATGGGCAGAGGGAACCTTGGATACTAGAGATGAAATGGTTTTTCTCGCTGGTCTTATTTCCAGACAGCAGATGCAGCCCAGCATGAAACTGTGCCACCACAGTCTTGCTTTGGCAAAGAAAAAGAAACACCTAATGCATGTGTGGTATACTGTCGCCATTGGTCTAATCAGAACTGCACTTTCTGTGAGGACTGACATCTGGCATATTTTACACAACAGCATGCTTTTCTTTCTCCCTCCCTCTCTCTTTTTCTCTCACTTGCACCGAGACACACACACACACACACACACACACACACACACACCTTATGACATTCAGCTGACACAGCAGTGGGTCATTGCTTTTTCAGGCTCTTTATAATAAAGACATTGTCTCCAGGCTGCCTTCTTTGCTGACATTTCAGAGCTTTCTCAACCACTTTCCAACCGTCCTTGCATATATGTGTTTGCTTTATAATTTTTGCAAAAGCAATTAGTAGAAAATGGCTGTTGGGATATACTTGACAGATATTGCTACAGACAGTTCAGCTCCAACCTGCCCTTGTAGTCCCTCCTCTACTGCCCACTCCAACCTTGCCTTTGTGAGTGTGATCCACTATGGTGTATTCATCCACTCGGGTGATTATGTGGAGTGCTGTATTTTCTATGTGGCATCAAAAGGAAGATATTCAGTACAGGCAGGGACATAACTGGCCCAAAGCTTCATATTCCAGAGCTTGGGTTAGGCCCAAAGTGTGCACATACCACATGATCTAACAGTCCCAACAGCCTCTCGGTCTGAGATAGCAGACACCTTCAAAATGGACCCAGTAAAGATCAAGCCTCACCTGTCTGGAGGAGCTCCTGCAGAAGAGGAGCTATTCCTGTCATTCAGCTAACTGAGATGAGAGAGTACACATTGTCAGTGAATAATTACTCTGATCATTAGTCAGTGACATGAAACCACTCGTTTTCTCCACATTCTTTAATCTTCATAAAGCCAAAGGTTTGGAAACTGCAGAGATGTGGATTAAATCATTGAAAGAAATAAACTGACACCACGTGGGGTACTTCTCCTCCGGTGTTCAGAATTGTACCGGTCTGTTCTGTTTAGCCCTGGGTGAGAATGCGAAGCCACTGCCTGCTACCTGCATGCCTCTGCCACATGGAAAATGTCCTCATCTTACCTAGGGGTATTCTCTGCGCAGCGTCCTGTAACTTCACTGTTCCTGGAATTCTCCCTTCAGGGATAAACCCCTCTGCTCTCTGTGTATCGCAGCTCACATTGTTATCTTCTGCTCCCTCCTCTTTGCCGGTGTCTGCATGCTACATTTGTTTAAGCGCAGCTTATCGTTTCTGCGGGATTAGGAGCGCTCACGTTAAACAGCGTTCCTTTCTTTTCACGTGCACCTGGAACCTGCCTGATAGCGAGGCGGCCACTTGCCAAACCGGCGGAGCACCCCATCATTAATGCAGATTTTCGATGAACCTCAGCACCTGACAAGTGCACCAACTCGCAGCTATCTGCGCTTCTCGTTCGCCAGCTGGCTGCGTGGACGGAGGTTGGGACCGCAAGACTTCACCGGGCTGCGCTGCATGTGCTGCACAGTCAGGCTGCTGTCCCCAGCTCTCTGTGGGCCGCTCCACGCTCGCCTCGGAGGGTGCAGCGCCGAGTCCTCATTACACGTTTCTGCCACCAGCAGCTTTCTAACCTTCAGACCTCTGCTCCACGAGCGGAGGGGAAGAGGCTCCAAGCCGCATTTTGTTCTGATCTGCCAGAGGGATCGTGTTCAAAGAGTTTGGGAGCTGGCACTGGTCCTTTCCAGCGGAGCATGCGGATGAAACCGCTGCAGTGGGAATGAGCGAGAGGGCACACCAGGAATGCTGGCTGCGGGAAATGGCTGTCCTTATCTTTCAAAGCGAGGGAGCCACTCAGCGTGAGGGCAAAAACAGGCACAGAATGGACACCTATGACATGCAACACATGCTGATAAACAGACAAGTCAATGTGGTCATCATTGGAGGTGCACATCGGTAAATGACACGCATTTTGGGAACAGCTCCTCTTTTCACTCCCTTCTCCAACGAAAAAACAGGCCAGAAATGATGGACCGGTCCAACCAACTTAAGGCCAAATCTTGGTCTGTGATCGAGAGGTCATATAATTGAGAGTCATTAAGATGGTAAAAGGTTTTTATAATGGTTATGGCCTGCTTGGCCTTCTGTGAGACGTGTGCTGCGTAACAGCAATAAACGCTGAAGGTACTTTTGTGTAAAACAGGCCAAGCAGAATTAAGAGTGAATGGACTGTTTGCCCTGGGGATGTACCCAGTCCTCCATTATATGCAGCCATCGCTGGCTCATCTCAACCTGTTACATTAGGTTTGCCAATTCAATCATCCACTCACACGAGAGGCGAAGCTGGCCTGTGCACTCTTCCTCCAAGGCATGGGCCTAACTGCATTTGTTACCAAAATAAATTAGCGGCAGCCACTGGATAGTTCAGTGCAGCCTGACACAAAATGGAGGCTCTTTTCATTTGATTTTCTTTATTAATGGATTTCATCTAAACCACATATGCTTAACCTTGTTTAACAACACATGTGACATCTTCAAGCTAAAGATCATCTGCCGAGATGAAATTATCGACCTTATCGTTTTGTTCAGGGGGAAAATAATCTCAAGCAGCTGCAGAGGGACACTTTCATACAATGGACAAAACAAACAAGCAAAAGGAGGCTCTGTGCTCTGAATCTTTGGACCTCAAATGAAATGCATTTGGTGCCAATGTCTCCACAGCCTCTCCTGTCATCAAATCTTTTCTGTTATACCTATCTGGGTTAAGTGCATAACCAGCCAAAACAAAAGAAAATAACTAATTATTAAGTGTGGTGCCATAACCAAAAAAAAAACTGAAATGATACAAGGAGTAGTATCTGTGTATTAAAAGATTTAGTAAAACTGCACATGCTCAACCATTCAGATGAAGCTGAACCATTCAGATGAAGCACATAAAAACACCTCATAAGTACCCACCAGGTTTTTGCAGAAAGTACACTGCATTTAACAAAACCCTTTCTAGTCATGACCAGTCACAGCACAAGGCATCTTTAAAACAATGGACCAAACCCTGTTCATCAGATACAAAGGGAATGGTTGCTTTGACATTTCCTGTAGTGCTGTACAGCTTTCAATAAATTTTGTGTAGATATGTGTTGTTCAAAAAATATGTACTGGCGAGTGCTCTAGAGTGTGTGCGTCACAAAAAATGGATGTGGCTTCTCTAACCACTTTATTGTGTTTAGCCAGCCTAGGTGTCAGTGTGCTGCCTACCTTCAGCCTTTCAGCCAGTGATTAATCCAACATTTCAATATGGTGTTGCTGGTTGTGGGAATACCCAAACTAATCCCCTTATTCTGGGATGTTTACTACTCATTTTACACTGTAATACAGCAATAAAGAATACCGAAAATGCTCCGTAGTTAGCCTGGACACTAAAAGACACACTCTCCTCGTTATTTACTTCCTGTTTTCTTCAGTGGTGTTTAATGGCAGCCTGCAAACCACTTCCTGTTCTCACTGTTGTTATCGTAACAATACAGACTGCTTGTTTCACAGCCATCAATTTGAAGCAGGAGGCACACAGACTCACCAATGAAGCTTTTCTAAGAATGCATCTTCTCTCACTTGATCCAGATAAAAATGGATCAGTGGATCTGTGCAGTGCCTGCTCTCAACTGATGCCCTCAAACAGGCAAAGGGACTGAAGTCTACTTAGTGGGAGGTACTGTACTTCCTGTCAAACTGTGAGCCAGCTATGAAGCACTCCCCAGTACTACCTTTGGAATCATGCCAAACTGGTGCGATTCATAGCATGGCTGGACTATGGTCACATACAGTCAATTTAATGAAAATAACACACTGTATGCCACCACAACAAGCTGTATGATATCATACTTAGAGACTGATATACCCACCGGCATATCCTGTTCACTCCAAAGCTGGAGTTTCCATATTACTTTTATCTGCTGCTGGTTGTTTGGTGTAATCAACAACAACTCCCCGCTCCTTTAGCTTTCTGCATGTGCCTCCGTGCAGTTTTTTCATGCTGAAGTCAATGATAACAACATAGTGCGCACTTCACCAACTCCACCCACAGTATGCTTGTAAGTAGGCCAGCACCACTAAGACTAGCCGGCTGGGCTTTCACTGACAACACGGCAAGTACGATAATGGAAATCCAACAAGGACCTGAACTAAACATGCTAGCCTGGTGACACCTCCACAGTAGAAGAGGGGAACAAGACTCCCCTTCTACTCTCCCCCCTAGTCTTTGTAACACTCAGACATTTCTACCACAGCTGTCACTAAGCAGGTCTACAAAACCCTAATTAACCCAGTCCTTCCTGTTTCCTCCTTTAGAGCAGTAACAGTGCTACAGTGAGAACCCATGTGACAATGCAGCTGCAGCCAAAGCAAACCACTTCGACTCATGTAAACGACACTGAGACTCAAGAAGAACCAGTCAAAAGCGTCGCACAATTGTCCCTGCCTCGTAATCATGTCTGAGTAATCTCTCAACATGCATTTGTCTTTTGATTAGTTTAACAGCTAATGCAAGCAATCCCCTTAGTCTCCATCAAAACTGTTGTTGCTGTTACAGTGTATGTGCGTGCATGTATGTATAATATATATATATATATATATATATATATATATATATATATATATATATATATATAAAATGAACTCTACCAAAAACAATGCTTACACTAAATGTGGTTTTCCAGTTAAACGACTGGTAGACCACATAATTCCAACAAAAGCAAGCTACTGAAGTCATTCAAAGCACACAAGCCATTTCCTGCAGAAAAACCTGTTCTGTGCAGGTTAAGGCCAAGGGATGTTGTTTTAATATTAGTCAAATCTCTGACTCTGGACATAATCCAAGAAAACCTGTCTAATGAGAAAAACTTGACAGGCTGCAAAAACAAGAAAGCATCTTGGGAACTTACATAATAATGTGCAACCTATAACTTATCCTTACCATTTCGATTAGGATGCTAGACCTTTTTTCATGTACTTCATAGAGTACGAATAAAGTTTCTTCAATATTCAGTGATAAATGTCTCTCAAACAAACTTCTGTAACACAAAAAAATGCAAAATGTGAGGCATGATAAAGCCTCTTCCATTCAAAACTATCTGTTGAGCTTTCTATTTTGATAAGGAAATGCAAAGTCACAGCTCTGCCCATAACGATGACCTGCCTTGATGGGCATTATTCCTAGGCAGCAACCTTACATTTAAATACAACCGCTCTTGCTAATAATATCCAAAAATGAGCACAGAGAAATTTCACATTTATAAGAATTAAAGTATCTCACCATTGACATAACTAATCTACCAAGCACAGTAATCTAAAACACTAATTGTAACGACACATTTACTCGAAGAATATCAATAACCAACCAACACTGCGCTCTGATCGAAAGCATTTCGCACACACCAGGACCGAAAATGTAGCCTGTGTTGCCCTCAATCTGCTAATTGTGTGATCTCATTGACTTGTGTTATCGGTATACAGCAAACAAATCATCCGTTTCTCTTGGCTTGAGATAACCTTTATAAACACCGGCGTGCGGGCCTTCGCGCTGGCATGTTGTCTTTGCATTTGCACGAGCTTTAGCCTGTTTGCAGAAGACAATGGTTAAAAGTGTACTTTGTAACCCCGATACAAACAGCTGCTACATACTCGTAACAAGGGCAATGGCGACGGATGCACTGGTAAACGGTAGGCACATGGGAAGCGATTTGGAACTCCACCTGCCGTCTGTGTACACAACACGAGCTCTGCCTTGCCCAGCAAAGTAAACTTAAATAGGAGGTCTCGGCAGCACGCTAACGAACGAATGTCATTGATAAAGATCAAGCCACGCCACCCCGTGAGAGGGCAATTGCTTTGAGCTCAGTTCACCGGAGAGCACACGATTAGATTTAAAGAACAAAAAAACTACACGATCAACGATAACATATTAGCTACAGCTAATTAGCCTACGTACTGTTAGAGTGTTTACCATTCAACTACAGCAGCCAGACAACAGCAGCAAATATGACGCCTACCAGACCCGGAAAATAGGCTAATGTTACCCCTTTCGCGACAACAAACCAGCGTAACGTTACTCTACATTAAACAAACTTCATATCGATCAAATGTATTGCTTTTAAACTTGTAGATGTGTTTTCAAAGTCATTCGTTTGCAAGTAAGCTACACGATAAGTAAGCTACACGGTACAATGAATACGTTCAACCAACATCTTGTACAGGGTAGCCTACACGTGAATCACTGTGGTATTTTACGATGGACGCCGCTGTTTAAAATACAAAACGACACGCTTTCTACCCCAATATCGCAGTTACTTTAGGATAGAATCAAGAACACTTTTATGATCATCTGGCTAAGACAACCAATGATCTCATTTTAAACGCTTTCGTTTTCTCTGGTCGAAAGGAAAGCTAATGTTGCCAGCAGCGTTAAAAATGAAACATTACGGATGTCTAGCAACGCAACAAACACACAGACTGTCTTCATAAAACACATATGGGTTTTCCCAGTTTGCAAAAATATCAACTAGGAAGTTATTAGTTACTGCTCGGCGAAACACGGCGACGATTGAAAAGATACTTATTTTAACAGCAGCCTCCGTCTTCATAAACAATGCTGGCGAAGCGTAGCGCGGCAGCACGAAACGAACAAGCAGTAGGAGAGCGGTGGCTCGGAATCTGTCGACTGATTCCGCGACAGAGTTACAACTTCCTCGGCGATAATATTGCTCGCCAGTTCTCGCCTTTTAACAAAAGAAACACCTAGCTTTCAAGCCATAGATGTTCTCAACATTCAATCTATTAATGTTGTTACTCACCGCAAAACAAAATAGTTTATAATCCTAGTTTACAATCAATCCCGGTAGAGACATATATCCATTGCCTCGTTGTTCAGCTGTACAGACTTTGTTGTTAAGAGAAGCTTCAGAGCCAGGCCACACTGGTGCCGGCTGCCCCGCTGAGAGGTGGGGCTTCGTGCCTAAAGGGGACGGAAAAGCAAGCACCTGCTCGACCGACACGCCCCCAGTGGGCTGTTCCCACATTGTTACCAAGCGATGAATAAGAAAAAAAAGGTCCAATGTTTTATTTGGAAGATGACGGAATTGAATGAAGAAATGGGGGAAAGAAACGTTTTCCCACATTACCTATCGTCTTTTATTATTATGTTATCAATTATGTTGTAGGCTAACAATATTCCTCAATTTTAGTGTAACAATCTATGCTGTCCACGGACAGAGGTTTCGAGCCCTGTCCCATTCTAAAATGCACCCCCCCCCCCCCTTTTCTTCCTTTTTTCCATTTTTAAATTCTTTGACTTACTGCAGAGCGTTACAACGCTGAAAGAGCTGGTGATATTAATATAATACTGTACACCTACTGTATAGATAGATAAATAAACCGTAAGACAACACATCTCAGCAGTCTCTTTTCAATGTACACTTCAGCATGCCTTTGGAGCAGCCTGCAGTAATATGCCCACTATTAAGTATAAGCGTTTGTCTTTAAATAAAATGAAAATAAGCACAAAGCTGCCAATTTCAAAATGTGGTCTTAATGTATGAATAGGTAGATAAATTAAAATAAGCTGACACATGTTAGTCGGCAATCAGTATAATGCACCATTAATGAGGTCTAAAATGCTTAAATTCCAAAAATGTTGAATGACTGTACAGTTTTGCACTTTTAACAGCAAAGGCTTCCTCAGTAGCAAAACGAGCATCGAATTCCATTTAAATAACACAACGGCACTCAAGGGTGAAAAAGGATACTCTGAAATGTACTTAATAGACCACTAGGGGCCAGCCACCAACCAAGCGCACAGTTACAGGAAACCTTACCGACAGAGCAAGACTGACGGCAGGTTCCAGTCATTTTCAGTGACTGTTGTGGAAGGCACAATTAAATTAGCCGGCTTTTGTTTTAACAGATGCCTGAACTTCTAATATTAAAATTATCCTGCATGACATTCACAGTTTACATACAGCCTGTTTGTTTTTGTCTCCAGGATTAACAATGGCTGGAAAACCATTTCATTTTACAAATAGATTATCAGTGGTTTATTGTAGTAATTTACATTCGATACAGGTAGAGTTCAATTTATTTTTCATTTCAGTTCACCAAGATGTGTCCTGGCCTAGCAACTTGTAAATAAGAGCAAGCACCGAATTTTAAATCAAGCAAGATTTTTAAAATGTTACACAGACTACTATGTATCTGTATCAGTATGCGGTTTAGCATACACTGTCATTGCATATACTTTTGACAGCTATGGTGATGATGATGATGATGATGATAATGATATATATGAGCATGTGAACAGCAGAAAGGCATTTTACTTTACATTATAAACATCAAGCAGTCCTAGCACCAACCTCTCAGTGGCAAGTAATAATGTGTAAAACATATATTAGCATTGCTGTAAGAGCCAAGAGTGTGACAGAACTGCTACGTAAGGAAAGCAATTAAATGCAAGAGCCTGCAGTTTCTGCCCACAAGCCAGCTCAGGGTCGCCAGTGCTGAGAACCTTCTCCTGGTTGCTTTTACCATTTTTATGCTAGTTATTTTTTTCATCTGGTGCACTTGTTTATTTGTCTTATCAAGGTGTCCTGACAGCATTGCAGAAAACATCCTGATTTATACATACCTGTGCCAAGCACAATATAAACATTACATTTCATTCATGATTAAACAAACAACATCTAAAAAAGCAACATGATTAAATGTGCACTCATAGACATACAGCTGTTCTCACAAACAGGCTTTCATGCAGACGGACAAATATGCACTCAATGTTTCATAGACAGAAAAGTAGAGACATATAAAAGACAAGTGGTAAAATGCAACCAGTACTGAATGGAACAGACAAAATGGATTTGCTTTTTGTTTGCAAAATATGGTGTGCCCATAAGTATCAGTAAGGTTGCTGAAATTGTAATAGCAATTACCAGGAGACCCAGCATTAGATGCTTGTATGCAGAAAAGATTTATTATCACTTTCAAGTTAGTGCAAGGTAATGGGGAACAATAATAAATCAATTAGAGTTGCAATTTAAGGGGTGGTCTTATACATTCATAATGTCTTAAAACTGAGCAAGATGACAGTCTAAGCTTCCTGTGTGTAAATGCAAAACCACTTTAACTCCTCAATGTTGCCTTAATGTCAATATATTCATGGAAATTAACCATTTTTGTTTGACTGCCACATCTCTTTAGAAAAAACTTCATAATGTATTGAAATGATCAAATAATCAAGTACATATAGCTGACTCCTAGCTCCTAAAATAGATATTGAAATTTTTTGCTGGAAGGTATGAGAGATTGTCTATCACTTTAGTAAACTGTAGATAAATTGGTGTGAACCTGTTATCAGATGTATTCTCGAATGTGATTTTAATTGCTTTATGTTTTGGGTCAAGACACTTCCTTTTCAATGAAATGGGTCTTTTGGGCTTCCAGCAGGAAAATTAATCTAAAGGAGGCTGTTTTTACCCAGTGTTCTTGTAAGGCTAGAACCTTTCCATTAAGCTGACAAGGGCTTTCCTGGGATTTTGTTTATAAAAGAAGAAATAAACTTTAAATGGCACCTCTGCTTGTCAAAATGTGTCCAGACCAGTCAACTCTCCCTTACTTTCACCATACGTCACTGAATGTGTATATTGCTGACAGTGGTTAGCTATCTATCTGAAAATGAAGCCCTCAACACTCGGCGATGCGTGGCAGAACAGTTAAACATGGTATATAATGCTGACAATGAGGGACAAGCCATGTCTTTCATCTGGTCCCAATCTGCCTGCTGCCAGTAAGATCTACTGAGCTGACTTTATGGGCACACATGAAAATCCCACATTTCAGAAAACATGCAGGAAAAAAAGACAAAGCCTCAAACTACTGCTCATAAAGGGTACATAATGTATGCATATTAATCTGTTACATTGCCATTTGACTTAAAATTTTAAGTTTTCAGTTATTTGGTGGAAAGTAATGAAGTCTGATATCTGTTTTGTCCTGAATGTTTGTGCTTTTCATTCCCAGGAAAACAATTACTGTCTATTGATTTATGTTGGCTGTTAAGGCTGCATTAACAACCAAATTTATGTTGGCAATTTACACAGAAATGCACAAACTAAAAAAAAAATCTGAATAAAAAACATGAAATGGTTCAACTGGTTGTCTGTGTTAACTGTAACTGCAATGAAAGCAAATGATTGAGGATTAGCTAATAGATTTTTTTAAAAATACATAGCTATACTAGGCATTTTTAGACTACATAATTTGCATTTGGATAAGTTAATGACCTTTTCCAAGGCTCATGTGCAATGCAAGCTTGAGGGCATTATGATCAAAAACTAAGGGGCACTGACATTCTCTGTATTCTGTCGGTAAACCTTACAGTTCACTGCAGGCCTTGGGCATCCTTGCCTTGATTTAATGATGAGATATAAACTACAAGGAGTTTTAGCGTACATTGATGTTAAATTCATTACAATATATCACCCATAGGAGACAAGCCCTTTTTGGTGTGGTGAAGGGCATGCATAAATAAACGAATGAATGAATCAGTATATAAATAACCGAATAAATACATAGATAAATAAATGCCCTCTCTGTGATCCCACCTAGCACCTAATAAAGCTTTTACTTCTTAACCTTTTTCCTTGCCTCTCTCCTTGGGCATCTCTCCCTTGTCTCTTGTGCAGCTGCACCCGACCCAATCAGTTAACAGCTGTTTTGCATACATTTTGAATTCTAATTGCCTTGTTTCTTGTTCATCTTCTGTTTTCTCTCCCTCTCTCTATCGCCCACCTCTCACCCTCTCTTTCCCTGTGTACTGAACTGGTGTATGTGGGGGGGGCAGTGTGACAGCATGCATGCTTTTCTCTTTTTTTTCTCTGTGTGAAAAGAATGCCTCCTTCACCTTCTTTTTGAAATCCCTTCAGCGCTGAAAGGCACACAGTCCAGGGCCCCTCTCCTTTTTTTCCTCATTGTATGAGCGACAAGTATCAAACCTTTCAGCTCCTTCAGAAGGAGACACATGAAAAAAGGAGAAGAAAAGAGTTCCACTCCCCCCTCCGGGCCCCGGATCCCCCAGCGTCCCACCTCCTGCACCTATCATGATGTGAACCAGCGGTCTCTCAATGCCTGTGTTGATCCTCGCTGCCGTGCCATAGGCAGGGACGTGTAAGAAAGCTAACAACAAAAGAGCCGGGTACTTGGGAGCTCTGGGGGCCTGCCGCTACCTTGCCTCAAGCACCATTATTAAATTAAGGCTGGGTAAAGAAAGGCAATTAGAATGCAAAATGTATGCAAAAAGGGGGGGCTGCTAACTGACTGCTGGGACCTGCAGCTGCAGAGCGCTGGGAGGGAGAGAGGAGATGCCTTCACCAGGCACAATCCTGAGGAGGGAGAGGTGTGAGCTGGGGTCTCAAGTGTTGCTAATGCATAAAAGAAGTACTTTTAAAATGTTTTTTTTTTTTAAAGCATGTTAGGGCCATTTGAGGATCAGCCAATCACCACCTTAGCTAGAATATATTCTATCAAAATGGGAGGGATATTCAGAAACGCAGAAAGTTTTGTCTCTGTTCAATTCTTGAAAGGATGAAAGCGGTGCAGTGTTGGATCTTCAGCTTGGGTGAAGAGTGATAGCTGAAATGTGTTGCCTAAATAAACAAACATTATGAGGAACAATTTTATATGAAAAGAAGTATATATGTGTTCATCCTGTGGGGAAGAAAAGCAGCTGTAGATGAAGGCTTTCAGTTTGGATTGCATAAATTAAATGATTGTCATGTTAAAAACAAATTTGTCACTGTTTTTGTTTAAGATTGTTACGCTTTTGAAAGGTCCTCATTCAGTGATCATTCACAGTTGTATTCTATGTATTGAGATGACTCATTTTACAGATACTATTTTCTTTTCTATTTAATCTATTTTCATAGGCTTCCAACCACTCAGTCAATAATGGAAAGCTGTTAAAATGCATGCAATTTTACATGACCATGGAAAAAGTAATCTTTTTTATTATAAAGTGCATATTAACTAGTAAAATGGGCAATTGTGAGGGTGTCTGCCTCCTGCTCCAATATAGCCCTGCTGGGGGGAAGGGAGCATTTGTTGTGTTTGGTAGATACCTCTGGGACCTCCTTTCTTCTGATCTGCACATGGACACAGTTATAAATTGTGACCAGCTGGTTCAGAGGCACTATTTTTGTGCAGAGGGTAATTACTTCATTAGAAAGGGACAGATTCTTAACCGTCAGTGACTGGACCTTAAGCCACACTAGCGTTTGGGGGCAGCCACTGGTACATTCCCGGAGTCCAGCCTGGTCATGCTCCAATGTCAGTGAATGTGACACTCACTGTTATTTAAAGAGTCTCGTCTGGTAACGTCCTGGAAATATGGGAATGATCTGCCATACCTGCCACCTTTTCCAGAGACTCCCTCATCACCCTTGGGCTGTCCAACCCATTATAGCTTTGAGGAAACATACGATACAAAAATACATGGGATGTAAATATTTCTTTTTTTCCACAAAGATTTTTAATTAGAAGCTTTTGATGAAATCAATGTTGTGGTTCAATATCCAGTGTACTGTAAGTTTTTCACACTTGAACTGAGCCCCACACATTGCCTCCAGAAAACAGACATGGCTTCAGTGCAGACCTTATCAAATGTCCAATGCCTCATGATGTTTGTTGTAAGACTACAATGTTACACAGCAAAATGATTGTTTCCGACTCAAACCAGAGGGCGACTGAATCCCTCTCTTGGTCATCTGAGTTGCTCTCACTGGGGAGGATCCCTGAGTCCAGGCCATACCATCATTAACCCCACAATCCGACCTGTCGCCCTCACAGGGCTTGAGCACAGCTGCTGGAGAGTCCCTGTATTCCCATAGCAAAGGACATCAAAGCCTCCCAGTTCCTGTTTATGAAACAAGGCCAGCCCAAGGAATACATCGACTCACTCTCTGCCTTTTGTTACCTTTAATTGAGTGCCACAATATGGATTCTTCGCTTGTTTTTGATGTTTTCCTTTCATTGGAGGACTGAGAGGCTTTAGAGTCATAACAAACGCTGTTTATTAATGTAATCCTCTTCCTGCCTCTCCCCGACTGCACGCTGTATGCCATTTACACGCTCTGCGACAGCAGGAACTGCCACGGCAACAGAGAGAGGCGCTTGCAGGTGGGCAGTGCCGTAAGCTGCTGCAGACATGATTTATTGCCCCGCCACCTGCTCTGACACACTCCCAGCATCCCTCCCAGAGGTGCTGGGTGGACCACTGCGATCTATCCTCTCACACTATCCTCTCACAGGGATCAGAGAGATCAGCCCAGGCCATGAATCTGATCGTCCTTTGAGACCTGGCACCAGAGAAGGCAAAAAAACAACAACAGCAGTGCACAAAGAGGTAATGTATTTCAAAGTCAAAGCACCAGTGCCATCCTTTGCTGGTACTGGCAATGGAGCTGGCAATTTGAAAGGACTAATTGTGGAGACTTAGAGGTCTTGCGGTCAATTCTCAGCTCTCCAAAATGGTGAAAGATCAAAGGGGCAGTAGACAGATTTGGATTTTATTACATCTATACAGTGCAAGCATATTTTACAGAATAACAGACATAATCAACATTAAAATTATTTTTGAAAGGGACAAAAAATTTCAGCATGCCTTTATTTTGCACATTTTAGGGCTTTTGTTTTTTACTAAACACGGTGGACAAGAAAGGCACATCTGTCTCACAAAGAATTTTTTCTTCTTTGTCCATTGGATTAAAAGCATAGTTGCCAAGGACCATCCTTTCCATTTCAGTGAGGTGTCCTCAGACGTGTTCTCTGTTCTCTGCTTAGCATCTCACCAGAGGTATAAAAACACCTCCTGCACCACTGTGAACAGATGGCTCCGGATAAGTGAGTGCTTCGATGGAGAGACACGCCAGAAACACAAGGCCCAGGCCTTATTGATATTTTCCATTAACAGCAGTACAGTGAGATAATGGCTGCTTGTCAAATGCAGAGTGGAGAGTCCTGTACCCACGCAAGATTTAATCAGTGCTCACAGGCATGTCTGGGCTGTAGGTGTTTAGCAAAGCCCTCCCAGAAAAAACGAAGGCGTGTTTGACAAAAGAAACATCTCAAAGTGTAACTGCGGGTTAGGTAGGCCAGAGGGAGCGGCAAAAAAAGCAACATTTGTAGGACGTATGGATTTAGTGGCAACAAATGACTAATGAAAACAGAAGATTTGGCTTTGTACAGGGGTTGCACCAATGAAAGCCACAGAAAAATGCCTTTATCTTTTTTTTATGTGAGGGGTAGAATTTGAGGGGATTATGCCAGGGTGGTTTGGTAATCCCTGTAGTATTTACTGTTCATGTCTCTAAATATCTTTTCCATCTCATCACCATATGTCCAAAAGCCTGTCTTCAAGTGCCATGGACAACAGTGCTAACGGTCAATACGGGGGGAGGGGCATCAAAGCCACCAGCTTGCACAGTGCCCTCACCCTAAAAAGTATTGGGGGAGGCATTAAGATGCTTAAAATGGAGTATAATCTCACTTTTAAAAGGATTTATATTCACTGGCAACATTTTCAATCTAGATCAGTGGCCTCCTGACCTAGGATATCACTAAACATATATGTTTCTGTGAATTTCAGATGAGAAACAGATGATCGGGCAACTGACATCTGCACCGAGGGAAAAATGAAATCCCAGTAGCGGGGTCGTCCTCAGTTGTACTGTAACTGTGATTTGCATGCTGTGTTTCAGAGCTCTCAGAGATTAGCCATCAGTCAGCGACTGGGTGACAGGGGTCCTTTCTGCTGTCCCCGGCCCCGCTGCGTCTGCATTCACCCTGTCACCTGCACTGTGAGAGGCCCATGTGTGCGGTTCCCTCCCAGGCCTCCGTCCTTTAAAACTAGCTGATTTACCACAGACAGGCGGCAGCAGCTTCACCAGTATAAATAAAACAGTGTTACAAAGAGAGCTTTGAGGCTTTTCATGGGTCATCTCTCTCGGCGTGAGCCCAGCACCGCCGCTCTCTCTGTTCCGGGTCTCAGAGCTCCACTTTTTCACTTTTTTATTTCTGTACTTCGACCACATGCTGGCGCATTCTCCTAGGCACTTGATGTTCCCTCTTTTCCCGTGGCCTGACCTACCTAGCTTTATGGCTTTATGCTGCGCTATACAGTAAGAGCTCAAAGGGGGAACATATGCAGAGAATATTAACCGATGTAGCAGTAATAGCTTTAGGAGTTTTAGCATCGCTAAAGCTGGTGACCTGCCCATTAACCTGTTCAATTTTCCTAAGCTCTTTCATCGATCATACGGACACAGATCATTGATTTGGCAAATGACAGAAAGTAAAGTAGCAAAAGCCCCAGTATACATTCCTGGTGTACATACACTGGCAATGCAGCCCTAACCCTCCTCTTTTCAACACAAGCACATGAAGACAGGCATGAACACACACACACACACACAAACACCGTTTGCTGGTAAGACCTACCTAGACCCTTGTGATATGTAACATACACTGTGAGCCCAAGGTCCTCATTATTTAAATGTATTCCGCCTTTCAATTACAATACAATTAAAAATGTACCCTCCTCTATTAGAGACAGAGGCAGCTAATCATTACCTGTCAGTTTAAATGTTCACAGAATCTTGCTACCATTTCAGAGATAAAGCAACCATACACTCCATTTGTTGGGACGGTTCAATTGTTTTGATGGTGCCAGTTAACATTATGCCAGGACTTTATAGTCAATACTTCAAACGATAATTAGCCCTAAATGTTCTCACCTCTCACTATTCAGAGATACAGAGTGTTTCATAGTGAAGCCGTCTGTTTTAATCATTAGCAGCCTTGGAACAATTACCAGAGAGGATATTTCACTGTATGAGTGGAGACACATGCAAAAATGACAAAATAATCCTCAAAATTCCACCATTGATAAATATGATAATGTTTCAGTTTTAAATTTCACAGATATTTGATAAGCTAACAGTCAAAATATTAATTCAAAATGAAAAAAAAATATGGGAAATGTTTTTGTTGGGGTCTGTCAAAATCAACTATGTATCACTACTGATTTGTGCTATAGGCCTTTAAGTCTAATGTTATAGATTGGATTCTCTCATTTCCCACAATCCTGCTGGTCATTCTGTTGGAAAGACATTGAAGACTTTCTAGACACAAAAACTAGACTGATTATACATCTTCCAAATCAGGTCTTTGTTTCAAAAGCGTCATTGCTTCAATGTCCCATCCATGCCTGTAGGATAACCTGATAGCGGGCATACCCAACACACCTCAAAGATGCTCAGCAGAGCACATCCAGGACACACATACCAAGCCACATGTGACCCACACACAGAGTGCTGATAAGAACCAATGTAATCCTGCAGAACTAGCAACAAGAGAGCTAACATGAGAGGCTACAAAAGAAGACACCTCAGGTAGGTGTCCATTTGTTAACCATATACCACAACTATGCAGTCTAGGCTCCTACTGCAACCAGTCACACAGATACTTTGTGCAGGGCCATCGTTCTTATCAAAGACACACAAAGATGCTTCACTGCTGCTAAAGACCGCTTTGGTATCACATCCTGATCAAGATAAGTAAGAACAATATTTATTCCTGCTGGAGGAAAGCCACTCTACACTCTGCTACTCTGCTAGCAGGTACACGTGTGACAATGGGGAAATAAAGAGGAAGGTGCTTGCCTTGAGATATTTAAAACATTTTCCTTTTAAAAAAATCCAAGGGTGCAATTGCCAAAGTGGCTTTTGAAACATTTCAGGCAAATTTCCTGTCACTGACCACTTCACAGTTATATTTAAGATGGACAAACAATTAATTTGTCCATGAACATTTTCATAAGAACTACGGATTTAATTGCAAAAACACTTCATCCTTCCTGAAAAAGAAATATATCCTTGTGAATAACTCTTAAAAACTCTTAAACTCTTAAAATTATCCATCTAAATCAGCAATTGTAGTCCCTCTTCACACAACATTCTCCAGTTTCACTTAAAATCCACAATTTCTTCCAATATTGTTAGTATGAACTCCCTATGGTTACCTTGAGAAAATACTTTTCCTTCAGCTTTCAGCAGTGTCCTCACCAAAGAAAAGACTAATAAAATGATGACAATATGATAATAACAGAGAAAAAAGGCTAAGAAACACTGCGCTTTTTCAGTGTACTGAGGAGAACCAGAAAGAAAAGGGCTACCTGAGGATGAACTGGAAACCAAAACAAGGATGCGGCTCTCCAAGATAAACACTCTAATCCTGCTTATTTGCCACCCCCTCCTCTGGGCACCACACAGGCAGATTATTGTTTGTTATGGGGGGGATTATTGCTCCTTTGAAATGCAAAAACGCCAGCCATTGTTCCGGAAAGGGCATTACCTCCTCTTTGTTTGGGCAGCATGTGAAAGATTCACCTGCACCATCTGAGCAGCAGGAGCAACAGCAATAATGTCACTCGGGGTGACCAAAGCACCCAAAGCAAGGCTCAATGGCTGTGCTCCAGAATGCCAACAGGCCCCTGGCCACTTATACCACAGATTTTAGTCTCAATCTCTCTTTGAACATCAACAAGGAAGTAATTTGAGTATTTGTGTAAAGTGTATGACAACGGAGGATGGGTAACACACTGCTAACAAAAAATAAAAGACTAAAAGGACAAGGACATACCAGCATATGCTTTTAGGCCTTTGTGTATAATGATGCATTAAAGCCTAATCACAAGGATTTACCCTTTTGCAGTACAGCCTACTTGTGGAAATTGCAACACACAACCGCATGATGATTGGCTTAAATATGGTTTTTATTTTAAATCCATGGACACATACACAGTTTTTTTTTCTAGAATAAAATATTTTTGTTTTTGTTCATTTCTATTTTTCTGGTGTAGCAGCAGTCATAGATGAGAACAGAGATAACAAGAATTCAGAATAATTGTTAATTTAATGACTTGTCAGATTATAATGAAAGACAACTGTCTTCTGTAAATAAGGTAGCTAAATAAATCTACGCAAAAGCTCTGGTGAAAATACAATATACAGAAGGCAGAGGGTGGATGTTGCTGAATTCAAGATTATACCAAGATGGGTGAATATTCTGACACACTGACTTGAACTGTCTGGCTTTCTTGCAGGCTGTTATAGCCCATATTGGGGCCTAACCAGCAGATCCCATTCATATACACCATGAGCCTTGAGCTTTACCAGACAACTCCACTGCAGCTGAGAAGCAGAATATCCTTCGCCCATTTTCACTCAAACCTGCTTCCTATTATTTAGGACTACCCTTCCAGCCTTTACAGCACACAGTCAGTGATGTGGAAAAGTCCAACAATTATTCAAACAAACAACACATTTACACACTCACGGAACACTGGTGTTTGAATAAACATGAGATAGTTCTTAAGCATGTCAGACTAAGCGGCGATGGGGAATAACTGTATGCAAACAAGACTGCAAGACATTCCCTTGACATCACAGCCAGCGCTGAGCTTTCCTGTGCAGCAGCTCACAGTTCACCTGTCAATGTATCTTCATTGCCCATGGCCTGGCAATAGATCATAGGGAACCCACGGGGCAGCAGGTCACAGGTCAAAGGAGGTGCTCCAGGGCACTCCAGGGTACAGTATGGCTCCCTGGCAACATGGAGGTGTTTCCCAAGTGATTACAGTCCATGGTACCTGCCAGGGACCACCAAGATCTCCACCAAGTCCCCTTGTGTTTAAAAATATGTATGTATAATAATTTGATGAGAAAAATAAAAGCTGTTCATGGTGGTGTCTGTTGCATGTCAACTCTGTTTAATATGAAACTCTGATGCAGAACTAATAAGTCTGAGCCTGTCAAAGCTGACTGTTTCCCTCTGTTTCCCTCTCTCTGATACTTTTCCTCTGCCATCTTTTTTCTTTCACTTTTTTTTTCTCTCTCCCCCCTCTCTACTTTCCTTACGCCTTATTTTCATACTAAGAAGTCAGATTTTCTATTCCTTTATATGGAATGGTCCCAGTAATGAATGGTTAATGCGCCTATTAAAAAAACAACACCGCACAGACTCAGGCCACTGGGCACAGCTCCAGTCTTCAGCTTTTTATTTTCTACTCTTCGAGCATCACAAAAAAGGGAGAGAAAAGAGAGAGGATAGAGGGAAAGAGAGAAGGCAAGATGGAGAAAACAACATCATGCCTTCATGAGTTTTATAATTATTTTAATCCAACAAATAAAAAAATATCCAGCCCCCTCTTTCCCTCTGCACACCTCCCCCCCTCCCATTTTCTCCACACCTCCCAACAGATGGCAGGTATAACAAAGCAGCTTGCTATGGCCAAACCAATTATTTATCTAATTATGATTTACCACTTAACCACATGATCTTTCGCCGAGTTGTGGGCAATTAAAATCAGGGTGATTATGCGGATTATGCAAATCTGGCCAAAAGCGGAACGATTACAATGGAGATCATACACGTGCACATAAGCTGGCCCACGCCATCACCATAACTCACCATCCCCAAGGCGCCATTTCTCTTAAAGATACACAGAGCCATGGAGCCATGGGTGAGAAAGCTATACAGAGTCTATTTGTCCGTCTACAATGTATGTGTGTGTCCTCACTAGCGTATGTGTCTGTGTTTGCAGCTGAAGAGAGCAGGAGAGGAGGGGGTGTTTGAAGTGGCCACCAAGGGGACACCTGACCTGCTGCAGTGAGCTACTAGCAGGGACATCAATTATCCCTCCTTCATCCAGCCTGCCGCTTGCCTGTCAGCCGTTCACACAGTGCCGCAGGGGGAGAGCAGGCAGAATGATAACGCATGCAGCGTGGAAAAAAAGAGAGAGGGGGAGGGGGAGATGAGAGAGGGAGAGTGACAGAGAGGAGGGGGGTGATAGAGAGAGAGGGAGAGAGACCAAGAGAGAAAAAGGGCAGATGTGAAAGAGGGAGAGGGAGGCAGGAAAAAAAGGGGGGGGGGGGGAGAGGGAGAGAGGGAGAGAGAGCCAGCCAAGGTTGAGCACAACAAAAGCACCCCCACAGCTGATAAGCCCTTAATGGAGCAGGGCAGCGGCAACAAGAGATGTTAAAAAGGCACTTCAAGTTCAAGCTCATGCTAATGGAGTAATCGCATTGATTTCCATTTAACCGGGCCTCTGATGTTATTTACTGTATTTAACAAAACCAACGAGGTCTCCCTTCAGCCCTGTGTTTAACCAGCAGCGACATGCTGTCCGCCCCCCCTCCCTTTTTAACGGCAAACTGCAAAAACAGACAAACAGATTAGTCCGGCAATTAACAGAAGCCACACAGCCTGCCCCCCCTCCTCCATACCCTCCTAAAGTGTTTATCTTCGCTGCTGACACCTATCTTCAGACCCTAAAAACACACCTTTGCCCCGGCACTCTTACTGCATGAGGAGAATGTTAAAGGTGGAAACATATTTTAGTCACCAAATTTTACTGAGCAACTGATCTTTTACATGTCAGTGATACCCTTCTTTCCTCCAACTTCCCTCCACCTTCTCTCCACAAAACTGAAGCAAAAAATGCCTCCAGGAAAGCCGGTTCATGACAAAAAAAAAAAAAAAAAAACGCCCCAATTTAATATGCCAGTTCAAAAACAGACCATTTATCGCCCACTTCTATAAGTAACAACTCCCATGAAAAACAGAAAAAAACAAAAACAAAACAAAAGCAAAATGCTTGCCTATAATGTTTTCCTATGGAATTCTACTGTTGACAATGTCCATCCCTAACCCAGAGGACACAGAAAATAGAAACCTAAAAATAATAATAAAAAAAAACATATTTAACCAACTGTAATCTGCTGCCTCCACAATTATCATTCTGCAGACAAACTGCCATATTAGTGTGGCTGTCACGTCAGCATTTAGCTTATCACAGAGCCTCATCTTGTCTGCACAGTGGAAATTAGCATGATTCTCTGCACTGTACAAGGAGCCTAGCAAAAGTCACCCTGCAAGTTCAAGTTCAAAGGGGTGTGTGTGTGTGTGTGTGTTTGTGTGTGCGTGCGTGTGGGCGTGTGTATGTTGGGGGGGGGGGGGGGGGGGGTTAGTGGAGGCCATTTTTCACTTTGAACACTACAGCTGCCCGATTTGCACCCCCCACACTCTGAAAATAACCTTAAGCTCTTTCTCTGTGTTAAGCTATTACAGGGCAGCAAATGTTTCGACAGGGCAGAGAGAGTCCTGCTGAGGCCGGCGTCTGTGTCCACATCGAGGACAGTGACGTTCTACACGCCGTGGCCAGGTGGCAGGGGAGAAGCAGCCTGGAGCCACTCAACAGGCGTATAATTGAAACAAGCAGCCTTTCATGTGTGTGTGTGACTATAAATTTGTGTGCGAGTGTGCATGCGTGTATGTGTGTGCTTGAGGACAATTCTGTATGTGTGTGTATCAGTATGAATTGTATGTGTGTGTATCAGTGTGTGTGCGTGTGTGTGTGTGTGTGTGTACGCATGCGTGCATGTGTGTGTCTGTATGTGTGACACTCTCAATGCCTCAAGCTTTAATATGGTCCTGTTTTGAAAAAGTGCTGTAACAGTTTTAAAGCCAAAGTGAGGAACAGTAAGTTGACTTGGTGAGGGTGGGGGCGGTGGTTTCTCATCTCACAAAAGGACCCTGGGAAGGTGAAATTGTGGCTACTTTTCCAGCCTCTGCCATTCTTCATTTACATTTGAATAGGGACATAATGCGTGTAGGTTTTTGCTATCGTTTATAGTGCTGAAAAAAATTTCACACTTGACTTTCTCTTCAGAAGAAGCGCTACAATTACCTTGAAAATAATAGTGTGATTATAGTACTTGTCCCCCCCAGTGCGCTATGTAAAAAATAGAATATAACAAAAACACTGGCATTAACTGGGATGGTACCGATGATGAAAACAGCTGCTTCCAAAGCGTTGCTAATCTTTCCAGCTCAGGCCGGTTGCACTGCAGGGCCTAGAGCTGCTTCTGATAGGTGAAGACATAAACCAAAACAGTACTGGCCGTTTGGTGAGAAAACAGACCTGGTCAAGACCGATGGGCATACATATATAAAGAGGTACATACATCATCCAAAAAGTCTTTCCTTTTCTTTGAAACAAGCACATGTTGTGCCAAAGCTGCTCACTTGCTCCACAACTCTTAGCCTTGAAAAAGAGCTAAAACTGCATAAGAAGGAGCTGATCTGACCCTTTCTAGAAAGGGATGTAGGGCTTACAAGGATAAGCGAAGGAGCCTGAAAAGCCTGAAAAGCAGCTAAGCATCCAACATCCAGCACAAAAACGATGATCGATTCATGGCTAAAAAGCAAGGGTGAATGAGGGATTCTTATGGGAATAACCGCGTCACCTCCACCGCTCACAGAAACAGTCATCCTGACGTTCTCCGTCGCAGCCTGTGCGATGATAGACAACATTGCAGGGCTGCTGGAGAGGGTGCCGTTTAACAGAGGCGCATGTGGGCGGAGGAGTCGCACATTTGTGGACTGGAATGAAGCCGATGAATCTTTCAGGTTAAGCGTTCACACATGCCGCGTGGCTGGGTCAGTGGCTTCATTTGCCTGCCTTTGAAAATATCAGTGTTTATGAATGAATGACAGCCTTGAAAATGAAGTGGATAACTGTGTGAAGGAATGTCTGTGGTACTGTTCAGGCACAGCCCTGTAATACAGCCTTCAAAATGCTTGGCAGCAAAAGCCAACTCTATTTCCAGAGTTTATTTTCTTGTCTTTTTGAACTCACATATGGCCATTTTATTCAGACAGCAATTAATTCAAGTCTGAGTTGATATCTGTCCACCACCTTGAATATGGAACACTACACATGGATGCAAACCATTTCTGACATGTTTTGACCTCCTGAAATGGTTACCACAAGGTAGAGATCAGTGTAACGCTATCTTATGCTATCACCACAATAACCTCAAGATATTTGTAACTGCAAAGATGAAAATGCTCAGTCATTTTTTATCTTGATGATATGAATCACTGAGGACTTTCAAGAAAGGCTGATATGTGAACACATTTTTGTTCGCTTTTGAAGTATTTGTTTCTGAACAGCCACAAACGGCAGTGAAATGTTTCTTTCAAACTTATGAGCTCAGTGCCTTGTTTAAATTCTTCAATGATGGTAATACCTGACAGTGCGTCAGTCTCTAACTCCCATTACATTCAATTGCATTATTTATTTGCTTTGCTCATACTGTTATCCAGAATAATTTACAATGCTTAAAACAACTTCCATATTCAGTAATTCATTAATAAAGCTGAACTCTTACTCAAACAGAAATGTGCCATTCTTAAGGGCACAACTACATTTCCCTTACCGATGACTCTCAGTTCTGGCCCTCTAACCTCCACATCACAGTGCAAAAACTCCTTAACGTTATCTGTGCTCTTTGGAATACACGCCATGTGCTCTCGGTTGCAGTGATATTCTTGCCTCCTCCATTCAAATTGGCGTATTTACATAATGTGCGGATGGCTGCAGTAATGGGTCTTTTATGCGTGAGGCTCTCGATCTTTCAGTGAGAGAGAATGATGAATCTTCTTCGTACAAAGTGTACCCTCATTATCTGAATCTCTTTTTCTCCAAAGGAACCAAGGCAGGCAGGATGGACAAGCCTCCCACCTTCAGCAATAGAGCCCTTTCATTTGCATCAGTATAAGTGAAAAAAGCAAGGTCTTTGACTCCTCAGATCAGCAGCATAATAAACACCATGTGCTACTACATTAAGAAAATGATAGGCTGCAGAGGCAAGGGGCTATGTCACTCTCAGTGTCCACTCCTACTGGCTTTCACCTCTGTCCCCATGCATCTTTTCCTGTTTTTTTTTTAATGGTAAGACACATCTGTAATCCATATAAACAACATACGATTAACTCTTATGACCTCAGTTCCACTATGCACACTGTCAGTGTGTGCTGTAAACATTACAGTAATGGGCTGCACATGCAACTTGAGTAATTATAAGACTGGTAGAAAAGGAGTAGGACTAGTTAAAAAAAAAACCCTACTGTGACTCAAATGGAAAGGAATGATCTCCCTTCCAAGTACAGGACTTTCAGGACTACTGCAACTGCCTTGGAAATAGCCCAAGAGAGGCTCAGATGAACTGTCTATCGTTTCCACCACTGTTGCCCCACAGTCTGCACTAATGGGCACGTCATGCTCTGGCAAGGTGGCCCGGTGCCAGCTTGACGCTCAGCTTGGCAGGGGGTCATGCTTCCGCGAGGAGCTGAGAGTGGGGGAGATGAATGTGGAACACGTGAAGTAGAAGCCAGCAGAGACCCAGGAGCTCCGGAACCCGCCTGGGAGTGTCTCAGTTGCTCCCTCACCCACCTCTAACAGCAGTGAATTCTGGGAGTCAGAGGGCCATAAGGCTGCTGGGACACACAATGTAACCTGCCCTTTCCCCAGCCTGAAGTGCGAGGGACTCTCCACAACACACGCTACAGAAATGCCTGCTGTCATCACCACTCCAAGCCCCTCCTGATCTGGCTGAGAATGTTCTTTTGTTGCTGGCCCTCTGGCCTGCCCTCTCTCTTCTGCCACCATGGCCCGGCCGCACACTCACATACTCACGCGGACACACACACACACACACACACTCAATCAACTCCACTTTAATATGCTTCACGAGCACACAGATGGTGCAGGCAGGGCCAGCAGGAGGGGGCCTTACCTTGGGATAAGAAATTAACACTGGCAAATTTTACTGCATGTATTTTCATTTTACTAATACCGGTGCCATCTGCTAGCAGTCCTGTGCCTCGCAACGATATATTGCGATTTTATTCTCATTCTTTTGCTGGTTTGGCGAGATGCTGCCGACAACACCTCAGGTTCAATTGCTTTCCTGCCAAATCATTAAACCTTCAATGCTGTGGTTCACTGAGGATGAAAGAGGAATCACAGCTTCAAAACTACTCATGCTTCTCCTGGAAGCTGCCTCTCAAAAGGCAAGGTTAAAACCATAGCTGTACAACTGCTCACCAGCTCCAAAAACCACAGATTAATTTGTTTTGCATAATATACAGGAGGATAGTAATGCAAATGAAAGACCAAAGGGGAGAATATATGAGAGAATGGGACTCCAGACTATGCTATGGAGATAAAGTGCCACAAGGCCGCAGCTTGGTCAAGACAAACCCGATCAGACAGTAGCTTTATGGCACCAGAGGTCTTTGTTTGCCCCATCTGCGTCAGAGGCGCTGCGGCCAACACGCGCAGCCGTTATCAACATCTGGTAATTTGCCGCATTAGCAGGGGTGGAGAGCGGGGCCAGCCGGAAGCTGTTTCAGGTGCTGGGATGCGCAGCTCGGGCAGACAGCTGGCTGATGGCTAATCACTTCCTGCGCCAGTGCCAGTGTGCCCCCCTCTTCCCTATCCCCCACTCATCCCGTGCCCATGCCAGCCTGTGGTGACCCATCCCTTTGGCCAGGGCTGCTCACTGTCCCCGTGGTCAGGGTCACGTGATTAGCTTGACCAAAGCCTTGCTGTGCGAGACGGTTAGATACTTGTGCCATTGTTCTCTGAGATTTCCTCTTTCCCCTGACAGAGATGTCCTGAGTTTTTGTTTTGTGATATTTTTCATGGCACACTCCATAACGGGCACGCCCTCTGCAGTAGGGATGCAGCATCACCCCTAAAGATGAAACATTGTGCTGCTCCCAGCACAGAACCAAGGCCATTCTAGTACCCAGAACCAAGGCCATTCTAGTGCGTGTTAAACATTAGAGTTAATGAGGGTACTAGAGTTTTCCTCAGCACACGAATAAGCCTTTTTTTTTTAAACCAAATGCTTCAAAGTGTTTTGTTTCTTACAAATGAAAATAAATGCAACATTGAGGGAAAAGTAGGATACTTGAAAATAAAATGTAATTAACAGCTCATTAGTAACAGTGCAGTTCAATCCAATTAAATACTCTTTTTGTTTGTTTTTTTTGGCCCTGAGATTTAACAAATGCTTTCAAGATGGATTATTTATCTATTTATTTTTTTCATCTTCATCTCAGAAGAACATAAACTGGGTGAATCTTTTACTTATATTTAGTTTAGAGAACAATACAAGACCCTTTTCCCTAAGTAATCAAGCAGTTTGTCCCTGATCCTTAACGGCCCAATTAATAACAACTGCCCTTCAAGTAACACTGCACGACCCTGTGTTTGTTGGTGAATATTCCATCACCATCCACAACTGTCAAGATGTTTCCCTAAGCATGCTGTGTCCATGCCCTACTTAACACTGGGGCAAAACTTCTTGATTAAAGTTTGATATATATTCAATTAGGCTATAAAAAACATCAGAAATTTCAATACATAAAAGCCAATATTTATGGACTTTAATTAGTAAAGCAGAAAACTGCAGTATGAGGTGACCTTGTGCTAATGAGAGGGCTGACCTCCAAACCCAGTCTCTCATTTGATGGGCATTTGATCAGCAGCGAAGGAGGGAGAGCTGCTCAAACACTACTGAACAGTAATGGTTTGCTAAAGATCTCATATTCACTTCGGCTACATTACATCGTTCAGCTACCCGTTTCGTTGCATCAGTGGTGGAGGGCAGTTAACCCATGCAGTCAGAGAGGAAAACGCTGGAAGAAAATCTCTATGCGAGCCTCCCCCCTCACTGTGGGCTGTGCTGGTGGGCCAATAATGAAAGTGGGAAGGGGGAGGGGGTGCAATATAAATATTAAATAAAAGGGAGGCTTGTGGTCGGGAGGCCCTGTGCCATGCTCTCCTGGCACTGGTGGCAGCTATTGCAGGTGCTCACTCCGGTGGCAGCCAAAGTGCCAACCTGCCCTCCATATGCCCACCTCCTGCCTGCCAGCTCTCTCCCGCCACTACCCACTGGGCTGAGTCTCTTGTTGCTGGCGCCCACGGCTGCCCAGGAGCCCCCACAAGGCTGAGGCTAGCAGTGCAACCCCAACCCCCATCCACACAAACACACACACACACACACACACACACACACACACACACACCCCTTGCCACTTCTGCCCTTGCCTGGTCAACAGACTGCTGTCTCCATATGGATGTCCTGCCATTACGATGCCCCTGCAACCAGACGCCCCCCTCCCGGCCTTTTATCTCATGGCTCTGTGGCACTACAGCTTGGCCTACCAGCGGATCGTTATCCCTCCCAGTCGGCTTCAGCTGCACGGCTGACACAGCACGCACTTTTATCTGCTGCTTTGTCGAGGCAACACAGACATTTTGTGAGAGCAGTGGAAAAGATGGACTAAGGGAAGAGAGAGACAGAGATGAGCTGGAGAGCCTGTGGTCTCTGTGTTTTCACATCCACGCGGCTTACTATAGCCTTTTGGTGACCCTTTTGGTTTTTGTTTGGCTTGTGTAATGCTGACGGCTGCATATCCTGATTACCAGTAAATCCAGCCCAAAGCCTTATCTAACCCAAACTCCAAAACTATTTGGGTTGTTAAATAAACAAACCGAAAGCCACTGAGCGAAGAGGCGCTCCACAGCATTTCAACTGTGATACTCTTTTTTTTGTTGCGCTATGAAATTTTAGCAAACAGGAATTAAGAGCTGGTATGTTAATCCCCTTAATGCCCATCACTATTTCACAAGAGATAACGACTTTATCCAACTTTAAAGGCTGGGCATTTTTTCCTGTTATGGACCATGTTTTATGTGGTTTAACCTTGGTCGTGGCACACATAAACTCTCACCTCCTTGGCCTCCAACAATAGAAAGTGCGGTTACCCTCGGCTGCCTCACAGAAGTCTTTGTCCCGGGAGTCTTTTAACAGTTTAACACAATCACCCACGCTCGCTGGCACCCATCCCAAGCAGCTTCCTCTGACAGGCTAAAAAGGAACCAAATTCTGAAATGACTAACACAATTAAACAAGGAGGGAGAGATGGGAAAAATAGAGAGAGCTTTATCGCCTGCATTTGCCTGGCATCTATGAACAGTGATTTTAATGAGATGAATTATACCCGGCCACTGATCCCATGCATTTGTGCCAAACTACTGTCATGTATGAGGGGAGAGGAAGAGAGAGAGAAACCTTGCCTGAAGTAATCCTCAGCCTTTACAGCAAATTATTAAAATTCAGCGTATACTTAATCTGTCTCCCAGAATTAATTGAATTTTTATGCTTGGAAAATGTCACTGTTTGTACTGCTCAGATCGAGGGCTCATAATAGTTTCATGACAAAACAGCAGACCAACCACGACGCACATCAAAATGGGAATGCATTACACACAGCGCAGCACTGGGGAATATTAAATAGAGCGATTCAAAGGAGCACCCTCGAGCAACTGGTACTACAGTGAGATGATCATTTTTATAAAGTCGACGCTGGCTGGAGGTGTGTGTAAAAACCCAGACGGTCACCCTGTGCAGCTGAGTATTAAGCGCCATGAGCGATTCCCCTTTGCTTGCCTTCGACGAACAGTTTGAGTGCCCAGTACAGCTAGGCGCCAGGGGAGCGGCACTCTCTTTGGTAAAACCAGGACAGAGTAGCATGTATCCCCTATCTGTAAGTCCGTATGCATTATTCAGTTAAAGGAACTCCATTCAAGCTTGGGCACTCATCATGATAGTTCCCCCTGAGCCACTGTAAAGGAGGACAAATGAGGGGTTCATAACCAGAGCCATGCGAGGTTCTATGTCTAACTGGACACCAGGGCACCGTAGAGAGGGAATGAAAAGAGCAGTGGTGTTCCAGCCCAAACCCCCGCAGTGTTTGCTGTAAGCTGGAAAAATGAGAAGAGGTGGTACAACAGCTTGTGAACTCTCTTGGTGTCCTCTGAGGGATTATGGGAGCTTCTCCTCCCGGATAAGACCCCCTTCCACTTACTTCTTGTACACAGCCCTCATCTGACAGGGCCTGCAGGATACTGCTTTTCCCCTATCCAAAGCCAAAGATAGTGTGCATGGTACATAGAACCCCCAGAATATAAGCCTGTAGATCAAAGTTCTGAAACCTTCCCAGAACACTCCTTACATATACAATGAATGGAGATCTGGCCCTGTTCTTTTTGTCTTCTATCTCCTTATAAAAATAAGATGGCCCCTGCGTGTCAATGTATGTGAAAAGGTGAGTCTCAGGCGCTACACAGATAATAGGGGCTGTGAGAAGAGAAAACGGTGTGCTTTATACGTGAAAGTGACTCTCACTAGAGTGCATGCCTGGGATTAAAAACCACCACTGCAGATAGCTATGAAAAATAAAAAGGACATCAAATTTACAGGCCTCTAACACTATGCAATTGAAACCGAGAGAGATTGGTTCTATTTTTGGTGCTTTGAAGGCTGGAAACTCAAACTGATCTCCCCTTAAATGATTTTCGACAGCCAGCACTTTCTGAAAAGTCCTGAAATCTTAATTTCCTCGCACCCTGGGTGGTAGATCTCTCCTTTCCCAGCATTTGCTCCTAATTAGAGAGTGAAGTGTATAGAGGATTAGCCTGGCACTCTCCTTCCCCCCTTTCTTTCTCCCTCTCTGTTTCTCCCTTTTTTCCTGTGGTTGAAAGACTGGAACATTCCAGATCAATTTCAGCTGATCAGTCAATGTATTTACTTTTTTAAAGTCATGAAAGCATTGGCTAATTTGTCCCGAAACTACATGTCTAAGTCTTTGAATACCCTACCAGAGAGGACATGGGGTTGTTTTTTGACTTTATGAAGATAATTAAGCTCCCAGGGCAGGAAGCACCCAGCCAGGACACATCTGTTTAAATGTGGAAGCAAGGAGCTGGATAGGTCCTTCTGTGCGGGGATGGTTTAGGAGCAGTCACGAGTGTTGTTTTGTGAGCAAACAGAACTCTGACACAGGGCTTCTGTGGTTGCTGATTTTCTGTGTACGGGATCTATCGCTTTGCCACCATCTTTGTCAGAGATGGTGACAGACAGGGCACACAGCGGCACTGAGGGAGACGTTTCCAGGTGGATTTATCTGAGGTGTAGTGATCTATCAGATGACGGATGAAATGTGCTCCAAGTGACACCAGGAGAGGAATGTGGGCAAAATTGGTACCAGCAGAGAGGCTAGGGGGAGATTTGTGTCTACAGAACATGCTTAAGGTGCCTTTGCAGCATTCAACCCATGACATTTACAATCAATGCAGAGGCTAATTAAAACAACTTTAGAATGATCATCCCGGTTATTTTTTTTTTCTCAAAAAAGGTCAAAATAACTTATAAACATAGTGGACAGATGCACGCATCAAATCTTCTGCTCATTCAAAACTCCAGTCACACGAAGGGAAAAAAGTCCAAAAAGTGAACATCGCAAATCTCATCTGGAAAAGGAAAAACAAGATTATAGCTAATTCTTGCTCATGCAAAACAGATCATAATGTGGTTCTTGACTGACTTTTTGTGCTAATGCAAACAGTGTGTGACTCCTTAGCACCATTGAACAGAATCCAACAAATTATTGAGTCTTGTGCCTTGAAGAAGGCACTAACAGCAGCAACCGTTCCCTTTTCTATTTCACTTTCAAATTCAGTGTCAACTAGCCTTGATGGCCGGAGCTGTCTGAAGCCACCAGGGTCAGGGTTTGGGCCACTGCTCAGAGGATAAGAACCTCAGAGTAACCACACAGCCCACAGCTGCAGAGTGCTCTGTATGTTGGGCTCAACCTATAGGTCCAGGGGAGAGAGAGCAGCCTGAGAGATCAGCCTGTGTCTGGGGGGTAGTGACTACTGAAACACTGATCCCACATCCGGTGACTGTACGCCATTCACTAGTAATCAATTAGTTCTTGCATGATGACAAAGGCTGCCTGTCTAATTAAAACTGGGATCAGTGGGGGCTCCAAATTGGAACGTCACCGTTTCAGTCAATACATCTTATTCTTGCCCTGATTGAAAACGCGTAATGAAACAAGGAGGGTGTAGCGCATCAGGCAATGTGACAAAAGGGGTGGTGCATTGTAGAGGCCGACACTGCCATGTTAGCTCCTGCTGTGGTGATTCACTGTGGTGAAGCACCACTGTTCCTTGCCACGCCTACGAGCGAGAGCCGTCACTGTCAGCTAACCTGACACTCGGATCTAGGGCCGCACCACGTCAGTTGAGATAATGGATTGCGCCTCCAGCAGCTGTCTGTCACCCCAACACCATCACCCCCATCTTCACAAGGTCAAAGAGCACAGGAGGGAAGAGAGTGCATCTGCATGCAAACTGGCTCCTCAATAACCCCCCACACACTCGCTGCACTCTCCCAGTAAGGACAACATGATGCCGTAAACAAGAGCCTGCCTTGTGTGACTGTAAGAGGCTTTGCACAACAGCTGAACCACACATACTGCTGAAACATATGGATCTGTTACCATTTCAAAACCATCAGTTCCTTAAATAATTTAAAGTAATTCTGGGCAAGGTATTAACCCCAATGCATCTTGTGAGTTCTAAAAAATATTTATCCCAAGCATCAGTGTAACCAGAAGGGTCCATCTACAACGCATCATTTTAACATTATTCTGGCAATGCTTTCACACAAAAGTTTGTTTTTGCACAGCACATTATTTGTTGTAAAGTGCTTTGAGCATTAGAAAAGCACTATCTAAATAAACTGAATAATAATAATAATAATAACGATAGTAGAAGTAGTTTTCTAGTTTGCTATGCCTCTCAAAAGAGGAACAACACTTTCATAGGAGTATATGAGACAATACTCTATGTTGTTTGTATCTTAGGGACCAAGAAACACATTTCTTTAAGTGTTTGCAGGATTGATCCTAAGGATGTATTCAAAATCCGGTCACTAAGAGTCGTGACATGGCTAAAATGACCTCCCTTTTTCATGTCTCTTTATGCTTTTTTTATCATTCTTTACAGCTGAGGGCAGAGCTCTGAAAAGCGCTGGTGATGCAACACATCAAACATACAAACAATGCAAATGGCAGCCTACATGACCCAGGGCTTTAAGCAAATCTTAGTGAAATGCAGACTTTGTTCAAAGCACCTGCTGCTGGCACAGAGAGGATGAATGTAAAGAAAGCAAATAAAAGAAGTGCAGCGCTCCCAAAAAAAGACAACAACTGCAAGAAAAACGCAGATACATAAAAATAAAAAAAACAGTCACCGCTTTCTGCTCTTCACCTGTTGTGTTTGGAGGAGAGGAGAGCAAGCTCCGGTCCTGATGTTTACAGGCCTTTGTTCTGATTTATTCCACCACAGAGGCGCTGCGGCCATTAAACACGTGGCCTTACAGGAGATCAACAAGGCAAATTTATGCGGGCCAGGGTGGCCACCGAGGTGTGCCCAAGCGTCTCTCTTTACAGCCGTGTTCAGGGCACGTCCCTGCATTGTTTGCCTGACACCTGGGAGGCAGACACGCTGACCAGATGCTCCAGAGCTGCCCGCTCTTTACGGCCTCTGTCAGGCTGGCCCAGATGAATTACGACCCAATCAATCTGCACACTTTACTGCAGCCTAATGACTGCCATCGCAGCAGCCTGGAGTGTCACAGGCAGCTTTATTGGGATAACAATATGCTGACTTCATAGACTCGCCTGGAGAGGTGGTTGCTGTGATGGGAGGGTAGGAGAGAGGCAGAGAGAAGGGGAAGATAATGAACACTATTCCAAAGAATACCTTGCCTAACAAAAGAGCTCTTATGGATTTTATGTCATGAATTCACGCGGGGGTGGCAGTGGCCCAGGGTCACACAGACACCTTCACAAAACTGCTGTTCAAAGCTTTAATAAGTCTTTAAATGCATTTTTGGCAATTACTGACACCTCTAAACACCATCCCATCCCACCATGAGGTTATGCATTATTTATAGATGGACAACAACTGACAGGTTAAACACTATCTTAAACCAGAGGTTTCAGAGGAACTGGAGGAAATACAAGCATTCAATAATTGTATCTGGTTCACACAAAGCCAGGTACTCTACAAGCATATGGCCCAAGTACAAAATAGATGCAAAATATATAATCTTTTCAGCCATTTTTATATATTAGGATTTTTTATCCAGTTCCAGTTGATTTTCATGAGAAAAAAGCACTCTGTGCAATTTATACTGTTTTTGCTACTGCTTCTTTCTGTCTCCCTTGGAGGCCCTAATGGTAGAGTCAGACCACATCTGCATACCCTCTCTCCTGGTGGGACACCACAAGCCAAGTGCAAAGTATTTGCAATCTCAAAAGGTTCCACAGAGCCAGTGTATCGTTTGTGGCCCCATTTAGTTTTAATTAATGTGAACAAGAGGGAGAGCGAGCAGAAATAAGCCTCTTTGATGTGTCTCGGGAGCCGCTGCGAGTTGCACCTTTTCATCCGCACGACACTCAGTCGACTGAGCTTGTTAGGGGCACGGAGGCGTTTCATGTAGTAAAGCCCGCCAGTCGATAAGCGCCGCAAATAAGGCTAAATACGCCGGCATTAGGAATAACTTTAAAAGTCACAGCATGCTCTCCAGCGCTTTGAGGGGAATTAGTGCAAGGATATTCTCTTCCAGCGGTGTTCATTTCCCTTTATGTTGTGCGCCTTAACATTTAAGAGTAACATTTCTGCAGCCTGCAGGATGCTGCGACCTAGCAGAAGGCAGGCGGGACATGTTAGGGGGGCTTGAAGCATGGTGCCCCCGCCTGAGGGAGGTGCACTGCTACCAGGATCACACAGCATGACATACACGTCAGATCCCCCCACGGCTTAACAACGACCAGATAGTGCTTGCATTGAATGCTGGAAAGAGCGCTAATTCAGGTAAGAGAAGATACAGTTCTCTCGGCCTGGAGGGTGGGGCCAAGATGGGTACATCTGCCTGTGGGAGAACAGGCGACCTCCAGGTCTGGGCAAGGGATTTAAACATTAGGCTGGGGGTGAAATTTACATTTACATTTACTTTTATATTTATTCATTTGGCAGACACTACGCCAAAGCAACTTATAAGTGAGTACAACACAAGCAAAAATCCATAAGGAGCCAACAATATTAGAAGCGCTGCATGACCAGGTTTCAATGGTTGGCCAGACAAGGTGCAAGCTAGCTGGTAGAGATAAGGAATGTGTTAAACCATTAGATTATATTTTTTTTAATAATTTAGTAAGAAACAGTTTTGAGACATGAGAAATTCCTTTAGGGGGTAGTGTTTCAGGTGCTCAGCTGACAGGGGAAGAGCTGTGTCTTCAGATGTTTCTTGAAGACAGAGAGGGACTCGGCAGAATGGATGAAGTGTGGACGTCCATTCCACCATGGGGGACAACAGTGGAGAAAGTTCTGGATAGTGATTTTGCGCTGTGATGCCACGGGACCACCAGACACCATTCGGTACAGGAGCATAGAGGTCAGGAGGGAACATAGGTTTATAATAGTGACCTCAGGTATGTGCAGTTTTGTTGGTCGCCCTCCATGCAATCATCAAGGCCTTGAACATGATGTGGGCAGCTACAGGGAGCCAGTGGAGCGAGACCAAGAGAGTTGTGACGTGAGCCCTCTTTGCTCATGAAATGCTCCTTCACTGGAGAAAACAGAGTAGGAGAAAGTGACCCAATCTCAACTAATGATGCTCTTTCCTGCTGGTTGTTTTCAACTTCATTCTCTAATGTGTGAGGCCGTGAGTTGAGTGTACAGAGGAGTACCAATCCTTTTTTTCTCTTCTCACCCTCAAATTAAAAGAGACCATTAAGGCCCTTGAGAGAGCCAGAAAAAAACCAAACCCAGTGATGGTACTGTATGTGTGTTTGCCGAGGCCAGGGGCTGTACACACACACACACACACACACAGTGTGTGGGGGATCAGGAGAGGCTACAGGAGAGGGAAGTGCCCAGTGTGTAAGGAAGTGCTGATCACTGAACACACAGCTGCAGCTGACACACCTCTGCCAAGGGCTATTTCTGCTGCATTCCTACCACCGCTACTAGAGACATTTGCCCTGTGTCTGTCCCCCCAACCCCCTTGCCTCATTGTCTGCCTGGGGCTGTACGGATTCATGTACCTTTGACATTTACACTGGTCCGGGCCTGGCTCTCAGCTCCCAAACCCCAGAGAGAGACAGAGACATTGCGGTCTGTGTGAGGGGAGGGGGAGGCAGACAAAGGCAGCACACAGAGATGAGGATTACGACCCACTGCGCATCACAAGTAACAAACGGCTCTGCAATTTAGTGCCTGTCACCTGTTGCTTTTTGTTTTGTAGGGGTTTTTTGCCTTTTGGAAAATTTCTGGTTTCTGCTGCCAACTGGCATTTCTTGTCACACCACCTTGTCTATTGTGTCTCAGGCCACTAACCACATAAGACAACAAAAATCCCCAACTGCAACATTACACTAAATGCTCTGGCATTCTCATATTCCCTCAAGTTGTACAATTTATTCAGCTTTAAAACCAGCTTTTAATTATTGATGGGTTCCATCTGAGGTGCTAGTAGGTGCAGAAATCTGTGCCATCCCTGTGCTTCAAAGGCACTTCATGTTCGTTGTTGGGAGCAGAGCAGTCAGTCGAGGCACAAACCCAGTGCAGGTAATGACACGGGGATTCTTGTATCTGTGTACATGTGTGAGCTCGCGTGTGTCCATGAATAATTAGGCTGTTGTGGAGTCACATTAAATCTGACATATATTATTAAGTCAGGGAAAAAAAAAACAAACAGTTTAATTATGTCATCAACACACAGAATCAAAGCCAAACAGCACATTTCACAAATGCGCACACACAAAACAAGCAGGCATTAAACATATTCAAATAAGGCGCATATTCACACTGGATCTTCCATTTTGTGGTGGTGCCACTGAAAGCAAATAGAGGCTTATTGGCTTATAGGCCACCTCAGCTGTTACCTTCCATCCTTGGGCTGAGGAAATCAAATGAGCATGACAGCGGGGCAGTGACACCCACCCTCTCCCTCATTTCCCTCCCCTCTTCCTTTTCTTTTCTTCAGGAGCAGTAATTAGTCTGCTTCAGCCAGGCAGCAATTTTTGTCCCTTTCTTCTTTCCCTTTTTTAACGCTCCCCTTTTTTCTTGTCAAATAATCATTGAAAAACTAGCATGTGTCTGACACCGTCTCCAAGGCAACGGCAGTTAAGACTAGGAGGCGGGCGGGAGCTAATTCTGTGTGTGAATGACGGTGAGGGGAGAGTGGGGACTTGGCTCAGAGGAGAGCAAAGGGGAGAGCAGGGGCAGGGGCTGTCAAGCTAGGGCGCCGGTGCACACACACACAGCCTAATACATATGCCTGTATATATAAATCTGTAACCATTCACCTACAAGCACTCATTCAAACATGTATACATATGACAATCCCGGTCATATAAATGCAACTACATAATCACATACACATACAGATACATATAAACACATTGTCAATGTATACATATACAAATACACAAAAACTCGCACACAACCACACATTCACACAAACATTCAAGCAAGACAGCCACACAAATGCACACATGCGCGCGCGCACACACACACACACACACACACATACTATATTTGGGACTACTCTATTATTTGTGTCTACTTTATATTGTGATAACTTGGCACTATAAGAACAATAACACACCGACCTCTAGCTCTTCCTGCTGGTAAACTGAGTCAACATCCAGGGCATCTCCCATGGTGCCCCTAATCTCTGTGGCACTCCCGCCATACCATGGGGGGCACTCCAGGGGGGATGCTGCTAAAAGGGCCAGACTGACAGCAGGCAGGTGCCAAATACACAGGAATTTTCAACATACCACTCATCTGGGGAGTGGAGGTTCTACACAAGAATCACAAACATGCTTGCGTTTCCCCTGGTCTCCTCTTGACCTTGGGAGTGCTTAAAGCGGTGACAGGGCAGTGACAGCGGGGAGTGTGCACTGGCAGGGGATTAACATTCTTTCTGTATTCCTCTGTGATAGTTTAAGGTCTGTTTTTTTTTTCATATGAGAAATTTCAATCATGTCCACGCTGCGAAAGAAAAATGAAACCTCGTAACAACAACGGCCACGCAGAATGCAAAGCTGATAACGTGAAAAGAAGAGGTGACGTGAGGCTTGCAGCAATCTGTGAGTAGAGGGTGTAGGAGGGATATGGTCAGGATTTGGGCACAGTGTCTGGCCCAGGGAGTGGGGTGGGGCTTCTGGACAGGGTCAGGGGGAGGTGGGTAAACGCAGACAGCCCAGCGGGAGTGCCTCGTCCTGCCCTCATAGCAGCTGCAAGCTGATACTGACGAGTGCTCCTGTCTCGTTGTCCATTGGATACTGGCATCACTATGCTCTGACGACAACTCTGCACATAATCATTTTCATTTAATCATTTATGAAGTTGTATCTATAATTTAATAACTACCATGTATTATTCAAAGGGATATGAACATTGTTTACTCCGTGTCTTAACCACCTGAGGTGTACTTCTCTTTTGTCAGGAAAGCACTTCAGAAACATAATCATTATAATCAACTTCTTCATTATTACTGTTTTAAAATTTAGAAGTAATAAGAGAAACAATGTAACCCCCTGTAGAGGCACAGAACAGAATGCTTGACGCCCACTTGAGCCTAAAATCTGCCAAAGCACAGAAGCTTTATTTTTAGACAGGTGTAATCAGAGAGCATACAGTTCTATACAACTGAACTATTTCTCTGACTTTTTGTTCGGTTTGTCCAGACTGGGCACCTTCTCTTTCTCTTGGTCAGCTACAATGGACAGAAAAATAAGTTCTTCCAAGATCTGCAGTGCAAAGCACGCATCCATGTGAATGCTTTACATAATCCCAATTTACGCTGGGTGTCCTCTCTCCTCTCAAGTCTTCCAACTATTGTAGAAATAACATCAGAGCGACAGAGCTGAATAACATTACTGGGGATCTGCTCATCTCAATTCATTCCCCTTCCCACACCTTCCCGCACGTTCATCTAAAATGCACCAGAGCTCAAGCAGCAAGACTGTGGGACAGTCGCAAAGTGCGAACCTGTGCAAGGGCTTCACTAATCCTTCACATCCCTGAATGACCCTCAAACATATAGTCAGGGGTTCCTTTTCCATTCAAGCTGAGTCTGAAAAAGTTTCAGATGCTGCAGTGCAATAGATCACATGGCGCAAACTGCAGTACACGAGCAGAATGGTTAATACAGAGTGCAAGCTGTCACTACTTATGAAAACCATCCTTCCCTTTGGTTTACACTGAATGACCCCCTCCTGCTTTAACTTAACATCACCCACATGACAGCTAGCTCATCTAGTTCACTCAGAGAAAGGTCTGAAGCAAGTTCAATAGAGGTACGGAGCAGTGGGATGGGTATTGATACCGCTACATTTTCAGATGTGTTTTTTTTTTTTTTTTTGGGAGCAGATTCCTCATGCATCAATTAATTATGGTTATCTTGCATTTTGTACAGTTTTTGCAGGCCAGATATAAACACATGAGGTACTAACATGGGGGCCCTGGGGATGGTTGGCGAGCCAGTTCACCCAGTTAAGCTGGGGCATGGGGAGCGTGTGTTGGGGAGTGTGTGTCGGGGCAGGGAGACTCTGTGCGTGTGTGTGTGAGTGGGGAGCAGGGAGTGCCGTGCGTACAGATGGTGATCTACAGCGGTTCCTCCCCACTCTATTAATAATTATGATGGCACATTCCTCCCCTGCCCTCACAAGGCCCCTTTACCGGTAAAAGCAGCATCGGGATGAATAAATAATTCAGCCTCACAAAGTGTCAGCTTTACGGCCCATTGTCAGGAGACCGGCCCCGCTGATCCCATGGCTCCCCGGCTCTTTTTTTCCTTACTCCATTAATCTTGTGAAAGGGGAAGCGCTGGGAGGACGCCAGCATCTCTCAGCGTCGCTCCCACTTTCATCCCCACGTTCCCTGAACGCCGCTCTCCAGCCTACGCGGAACTGCCAGGGAATGACGGGACCCAACACAGGAAGCACCGACACACCCATTCCTCTGCTCTCAGGAAAGGGACCCGGACACCCACTGCTCACTTACAGCGGTTGAGGAAGAGGTAAGAAAGGGCAGGGGAAAAGGATTCTAAAACAAGAGGACTAACAGAGGAGTGACGCGGGAATATTGTATCAGTGCTTTTCTTATGGGGTCCCTTATTCACATCCTGATACTCTCATCAATGGCAAGGTATATCAGTGTAATCTAATGTAACATATTATAACAGAATATTGGGTTTCCTTCTTTTAACGTAGGCTTTCCTGACATGCACATTTATCCAAGTAACAAAGTAATGATGTTACACAATTTCCACATGAAAAAAAAATTTCAATTTATTACAGTTCTAATAAATTTTATTGATATACTAAAAGGGCAATAAAACTAATCTACGTTATTATTCTATTTCAAAGCACATGCTGAAAAAGATGAGTGCAGCTCAATTGCATTTGTGGTTACATAGCGCAGACAAGAGCTACGGTCAGATTAAAATTAAACTAGCAGGTCTGACAGCTACTCTAAGCTCATGGTGATCAGAAGTGCTATCAAGAGAGCAGGAAATGCTATTTTTACTGCTGGCGGTTTTCTGAACGAGAGAGGCCCAGGTTTCTCGGTTTCTCAGGTTTCAAGCCCCCTTTGATGTCTGCAGAAACACAGAGAAGTAACAGCGTGTGTGAAATGACAGGAAAGATGGCCCGTGGAGGTGTGAGTGAGGGCTTATTGGGCGGCAGTCTATTCCTGTCCTTTGCCTTGCATGCTTGCTGCCGCTGTGTGCTCCTCATTCAGGCGGTCAACACAGTTCCCTATCAGTGTGACCCCTGAGACGCCCACAGCCTCACACCTGCACAGCACCTGCCAGCGCAGCTTTGACAAGCCCAGCACTCACCACTGTTTATTCATCTGCCTCCTCTTATATTATTAAGGAGTTTCCTTAGAGCTGTGACTTTTGTTACGACTTACAGTACTGATAAATGACACTTGCGCATCACTGTTCTTTAATCTGTTTGAACAAGTTGCCATTGTTCAGATTCCTTACTCCTGACATACAGTAATGCCTTCAAAGTGTGGTTTACCTGACAGACTCTCAGAGAGCCAGTTTGCTGGACCTTCCCAAGGACCCTACACTGCCACAAAGCGCTAAGTTCCCACACTGGAGCTGTCCAGCTTATGTGTCTGCAAATAGTTACTGGGAACCACATTATATCTTTGACAAGCAGTAATCCTTTCCTCATCTCTTGGTATGCCCCTCCTGGCCTACAATGAGCTAAAATTGAAAGGGAAAATGAAGGTAATTCACTGCACTGTGTTACAATCACTAAAATCATGCCAACCTCCTGTGGCTCTCAGCATTAGAGCCATAATGTGTTCTTTTTCCTCCCCTTACTCTTCGGTTTCAATTCCAGCCCGGTCTTTGGTACATCTTGGCTGCTTGCTACATAATCAGAGCTCATTCAGCCATGAGACACATTTAAGCACCTACAGAAGGTAACCTCACACCATACTTAATTCACCTCGTATTAGTGGAGTGCTTCAGCAGCCCGCTGTTAAATAAAACAAGGTTCGGCACTTACAGGCTAATAATGGAGACAAAAGGAGCCAGAAAAGCTATCCCCTTGTCTCTGCCACAAGTCACTGTTCTCACATTGCACACTCACTCTAATGAGAGACAAGCCATGAGCGCTGCCTTTGAGAAAAAAAAAAGACCTAAAATGTGTTAAGAATGAACTCTGGCTGAGGCAGCCTCTACACCCCTCCCCTCCCCTGTCCCCACATCCCTCCTCCCCGTGCCCGCTTTAGGTCTGCTTACCTGGCATATAGTAGAGTGGGGGCTTTAGTCCAAACATGGTTTACATTACAGTTCCATTGTGGTCACTACAGAAGAAATGAAAGGAAAGTGACAGAGGGGAAGAGTGTGAGCACAAGAGTGGGGGCAGTCGCCTCCTGGTCCACGAGAGAGCCCTGAATGCCACGCAGGGACAGAGTTGAGGTGTGTAGGGGCAGGTTAGCGGGTCCACTTCCTGGGAGTCAGCCTGTCATCGCTGCTCTCCGCTCTGAGGGAATGCTCCAGTGACAGCAGTCTCAGACACCCGAGGCCACTCCTGGGGACATGGGGGAGTCCCTTCAGCTGGAGCAACACAGGGCTCTGACAGACAGCCGAGCCGTGTGGAGGGTCCTACTCTTGCTAACGCCACAGGAAATGTCAGAGGTGGAGGTCAGCACACTTGTTTCCACCCTGGGTTCAAACACAGGGACTGAAGTTGGAGCGCATGTGGTAAGTGAGGAGGGAAATGAAGCGTCCAAAAGAACCACAAATCCTCTGTTCCTCCGTAAGAGAGATACCAATCAATACTCCAACAGCAGAGACAGATTGTGAGGACTGCTTTATCCTCACATCATAAGAGGAGAGAGTCTGGCTTCTTTCTTAGCCTCTGCTTTTGTCTTTTCCTCCTTTTTTCTCGTTCTAATTCGCTGTGTCCCGCTATCGACTCACATCACAGAGGAGGAGGGCAGAATAAACTCCCTTCAGGCTACAACACAGGCAGACAGTGAGCGAGAGAGAGAGAGAGGAGAGAGAGAGAGAGAGAAAGAGAGAGAGAGAGAGAGAGGGTGAGAGAAGGGAGGGGGAGAGCAAGAGCATAAGAAGGAAGAGGAGAGAAAGGAACAGAACGCTGCCCCGTGATCAATTTTCATGCAAGAATCATTATCCGTAAATTGGAATCCTGCCTGAGTGACAGCTGATTTGTCACCCTTAATGAAAGTGAGAGGGCTAGCCAAGCATCGGGGCATCTGTTCACGCGACTGTCCTCGATCACGCTGCAGCCGCCGTCATCGTGCCGACGTGAAAACGCGTTCTACAAATCTGCTCGCTTCTCAAAAAGGACATTTCCTCTCCTCACAGCACCAAAGGTTTCCTGGATGAGGTGCAGTCTGTAGGCGAGGCAGAGAGAGAAAGATGGTGCCTCTAAGGCAATCAGACAACAAGAGACAGAGAAAAAAAAAAAACGAACACAACAGATGCTTCCCCCCTCCTTGAACTTCAAATTAGAAGCCGGCTTTTTTTCCCTCTCAGTGCTGCTGAAAGTTGGCTCCTGTGTGTGGCTTGCAGACCGCTGCTCCCAGCGCCGTGTTCTCTCTCTCTCACTGTGTGAGCCTGCGCTCGGCACACGGAACTCTGACAGAAGCAGCAGGGGCGAGGAGTTAACTATCTGCTGGGGAGCAGCCGTACTGAACAAAAAAAGGGACCAGAGGGAAAGGCGAGAGAGAGAGCTAGCGAGCAAGCAAGAGACAGTGAGAGTTGAAAAGATGGAGGGGGGCAGGGAGAAGGGGGAGAAAGAGAAGGAATAGCAGTGAGACAGAAGGAAAGATAAAGAAAGAGGTAGAGGGGCAGACATATAGAGAGAGGATGTGTGAACACTCTGTCTCCTGTGGGGGGGCTGCATTCCTCTCGAACCCGCTCTAAAGAGACTCATCCTGGGGTTGTTAAAGTTGGGTGGGGGGGCCGCGGGAGCTGCTAACCGCTGCTGACTGCTGCATTTCACAGGGGAGGTCTTATGAGGGAAAGGACCAGAATGAACCTCCCCACCCACACTGCCATCAGACACCTTACAGCAATCTCACACACTCTCCCCCACAGCCACCACCTTCTGTGGGAACAGAGAGGCAGAAGCATGCTCACAGGCAAATAGGGCAAATAAGTGCTAATAGGTGGAGATGAAGGGGGTGTGGAGAGAGGGGGCCATACATAGCATGGGAGGTTGAGAGAAAGATCGCCCCACTGCGGTACTTTGTACAAAGGAGGATGCTTCGGTCTGCTGAAATTAGCAATCAAAGTCTTGTTTAGGACCACCTTTCAAAACACCTTTGTTCAGAGGCCCATGTGATTTCCCCCCTCCCAAGGTTGCTCCTCACCTGCTTGTCTGACAGCTCTCCCAGTGTCTCACACCCCTGAAATGGGTTTAGTGGACAGTCTCTAGGGGCTCTGATTCAATCAATTCAGCTCAGAGGGAAAGTAAGATTGACCTTAAAATAGAAAATACAGGTATGTGGACTGGATAGAGGGCAAAACCTTAACTGATCCTAAAGCAATTCACTAAGATTGTAGCATAAAACTCATACAAGCATAAAATAAGTTCATCATAAGTATGCAAGACTGTCAATGATAGGGTGGTACTGAATCTCAGAATTCATCAAAAAGAATAATGATTCACCCAGCAGGGTTAAAGAAACTGCAGACTGCCAAAGTGATCCAGTTACCAGTCCATCAACAAGCTCTGTGTTGGGCCACTCATGTCTTACTATAGACACAATAACCTGCAGCTCTTAGAAAAGGAAGTGCCGATGAACATTAAAAAAACCTTTCATGATCAGTATCATATTCGTAATTAAAGGCTTTCTAATTGGAAGACACTGAACCAAGGAACAATGCAGAAATGCTATAATATGACTAGTTTCAAGAGAGGAATTGATCATGTCATTCAAGAAAAACAGCTGATTTTCATGAAAAAATGTGAAGCACTTCTTGAAGAAAAAAAAAATAATAATGCTACTTCTTGGTAATTTGGGATTTGGGAAGCCGGTCAGAAACAGGCTGATTATCTCAGAAGCAACAGCCCTTTCCCCCTCCCCCCAAAAATAGCCCCCCTCCCTACCGCCGCAGGCTGTCAGTCTTCATGGTGTCTCTCTGGGTGTGGGAGGGCGGCTGCGGTCTATCAGCCTCGACAGCATGGGAAGCAGATAAGAAATCGCCTAATCTCTCCCCAGCACACAACCTCCCCTTGTTCGTGGCTGAGGCAGAGGGGTGGGGGAGTGGGGGGGACCCAAGGAATGGAGGAGAAGGCGGATTTGGGATTTCTCTCTTTTTTTTGTCAGCAAAGACATCACACATGACTGCCTGTGCCTCAGCATGCTGGCCAGCTTCCGTGTGTGTGTGTGAGCATGTGTGTACTTACTGTGTGTGTTGTGTTGTGGTGTGTGTGTGTGTGTTGTGGTGTGTGTGTGTGTGTGTGTGTGCGTGTGCGTGTGTGTGTGTGTGTGTGTGCGTGCGAACGTGTGCATGTACTGCGCACTGTGCATGTGCTGTGATATCTGTATGTGTGTGCATAAGTGTGTGCAATCACATTCCGGCTGCTCTGCGGAAACACAGTCCCTGAGCATCTGGCCAGTTTATCTGACTGCTGACCCCTACCTTGGCTCCTGAGGTTGTACAGGGCCTATTGTTAAGCTGATGCTCTTTAGCAGCTCATTATTTCACAGAGCTACCAGTCTGCTTTGGCCTGTGTGTGCGCGTGTGTTTGTGCAACAGACCGTGTATGTGTGTGTGCTTCTTTTGAGTGTCTCAGAGAGCCTCATCCTTCAGGCTATTAAATAGTACATGCACACAAATAAGCACACACAGACACACACACACACACACATATGCACATGCACACACATAGGCACACATACATGCATGTGTACACACACACACACACACACACACACACAAAGGGAAACCAAATGAGTCTCTAGCATGCCTGTTTGTGCTTTTCTTTAGTGTGTGGGCAACTGAGCATGCTGAGGAGTCTCCATTCAAACTGCATTCTGTGCCTGACACTCTGGTTTCATATACCAGCCCATGTTTTCATTCAGTTTTGTTAAGATGATAAACATATACAAGATGTTTTAAGAGGGTTTTGTTTTTTCTCTCTTAAATGATGGGTCATTCCACATAGAGTCAGAGTCACAGAGTCACAACTAACTACCTACTACAAAAGGATTCTGATACTTCCCAGTGTAGCTGCTCTGAGTACACTCCACAGAAGCATTTTTAAGAAAGACTGTCTGTCACCAAATAAGAGGATTGGTTTCCAGGTTGCCTTTTCTTCCCAAAAGTTCAACAGGAAGGGAATGTCAGAGATGACAGGAACGCCCCCTCCTTTAAAAATGCATAAAATGCTAATGCCTCCTGCGAAGTGTGACGTTTATGTCTCTCTAAACACAGCGACTCCCTGCCATCTGTTTGTAGTGTCTGTCTGAGTGGGTGTGTGTCTTCTCTCATAGACACTGCTAGCACTCAGCCCACTCCCACATCTCTCCATTCCTGTAATGCAATGAGGTTTTTTTTTAATTTTTTTTTTTCCTGACAAATTCTGCTTTAATCTACTGCATTTTGCCCTCTGAAACCAGGAGGAAAGACATGTCATGGACAGCAGCTAAATAAGGGATTTGGGAGCGTGCGTCTTGAACAAAAGATGATTAACTTAGCTGACCCCCCCAACCCTCCTGTGGCCTTTTATTTAATTCCGCTCTTGATTACCGAGTAACTCCAGGGGTGGCTAGGAGTAAATCTTCTTCCATATGCTAATTGTAGCTGAGCTCAAAGAATTAATTTGCAAATGTGTCATTACCCATCAGCTGCAACAGCAATAACCCTGTAATTATGGCCCCATCATTGGCCAGACTCATGCTCGGGTCACACAGGCAAGCTGTTCAGCCGTGTAGGGGAAGAAGGAGGGAAAAAAAGAGAACAACAACATCCAAAATAAAACAGATACACAAAGAACCACCTTTTTTTAAGAAAACAAGGGGGCAAGGTCTGGCTCTATGGTACGATTAAGTAAAAGCAAATAGGAGATGAGGGAACAAAACACAGATCACAAAATAAAGTGAAAATACAGCTTCTTTTATAACCACTTAATTGGCTGGGTCACATGAAAATAATGGGAACCTGAGGAGCCCAGTTACTGACATGACAAAGAGAGAAAACAGACGCAGCGCATTCAGCGGTCAGACATGTTTGGCACCTCAGCCCTTGGCTGAATGGCATTCCTCCTGCTCATACATGGCTCCCCCTGCTCTGGTGTAGATCACAGTTAAGCCCACCAAAGACCTTCTCTTAGGGCGACCCCACAGTAACCCCAAACCCCACCCCCACGCAGTTGATAAGAAACAAAGAAGACATCTTGAGCGGGGGCACTGCAGGTATCCCTGCACCCATGATAAAGACAGCGGGAGCAGCTTGCGCCTTCAGAGGGGTTTTACTGTCTGCCCGACCCTAGCAGATGGAGCCGTGGAGGATGTCGCACACCCCCCCTCCCCCCACCTTGAACACTGCTGGTTCTTTAAAACAGGGCTGCCATTCATCTCTTCCACAGGGCAAACAATCTCACATGAACTCAGCATTCTTTATGGCCCCTCGTGTCTCTGGGGTCAGCGGTGGGCCGCTTGTCTGCTCCTCAGCAGCCATGGAGAATCGGCCGGGAGACTCTCGGCTCCCTGGGTGCAGCTGACCAGCGGACGGTGAAAGAGCTATCTGTAGCGGAGGCAGCGCGGCGTGACCAGTTCATGCGCTGGTCCAAACGGGTCACAAATCTGATGTCTCCCTCTCTCCTGCTGCTGCCCGCTGAGTCTTGCTGAATGTCCAAAAAAATCACAAAGAATCCAGTGTACAGAGGGCTTTGAAAGCATTTAAGGTGGAGGTTTATTCTCTCATAGCACCACAACCCCACAGGACCCTTCACTACGAGGAAAAAGGGAGAATGCCCATATGTGGTCAAATTTGAAATTCAAAATGTAAGACATATATATTTTAAATAATCAAAATATACACTGTAATTTAGAGCCACTTTCATGTCAGCACACAGAAAATTGACAATCTATGTCTATTTATTATATAATAAGTATGAATTAATATATTCACTTATGTAGCAGATTCTGATCCATAAACACATTCCATTCATGTCGGACTATATTGTTTTAAAAATAGCCATTAATTTTTTGTAAGGGTAGAAACAAACAATTCCGTGCTTGTTTTTTTCTATGTACTCCTGAACAATTAGCCCTCTGTGGATTCCATGAATATCCACAGGTTACTCATGTTACAGATGACCTGTCTCTCTCACTGGTCACTGCCTGGATTACCACACAATCCCTTAAGGAAAAACAGACAGCCCTGGATAGAAAACCGGAGGGGCAGCGTATTGTTTCTGTGTTATTTTCCCCTTGTTCAATTATACCTATTGATCCGGCACTCTGTGATCAGTGATCACACTTATCACTGAATGCCTAATCCATATAATGCTTGCCATCGGGTCTCTTAGCAACACCATCCCTGTTCAGTGCACTCAGGGGTCATCGATAGCAATGGTCTAATCTACGTCTTTCAGATCAATAGAGAGTCCGACACAGTGTGGACGGGAGTGTTCTGAGAAGCACGTAGACTAAACAATCAGCAGCATGGTCCTGCTCCTCATTGTCTCTCTCTCTGCCAGTAAACCTGGGCGAACAGCTGTTCCATCTCTGATGCAAGTGACAACAACAACTGTTCCTGCAGTCCTGGGCCTGTTACCTGCAGTTTGCGTGTGTCTGAGTGTGCTTGTGTGCCACCTACTTCTTTGTGTTTCTGCATGTGTATGTGTGTGTGCTTGTACATGTGTGACTTGTACATGTGCGCAAGTCTGTGTTGTGTCGGTGTGTATCTTATGCTTGTGTATGCAGAGAGAGATAAGGCCTCTATGAAACCAGACACTCATAAGAAACAACAAAATCAACACCCATCATTCACTATCAGCACTCCAGATACCAGCCATTTCTTATCTGGACATCTGTACTATCTGTACTATCTGATAACCCTGATGCGAATGAAGCTGATTTGGGCGATGGTTTTGGTGATACTTCTTCCCAAGAAAGGCAGAAATTTTATTGAGCTACCTTGGGAGAGAGAATAAGATTACTTCTGGAAACCACCATGGCCACTGGACCTTCACACCCACGCCTCCCACAGTCCATCATGAGTCCCTGTGTCTCCTACTCAGTCATTAGACACAGAGGGGGAATTTTCCCTCTTCCCACGCCACAGCCTCATCATCTCCCAGTCACAAGTGAAGTACAGCTCCATTGATTTGACAAGCCTCATTTCTCTGACACACGCTATTGTTGCACCAATCCATCAATTAGCTTTCGGCTATGGTCGGGACAATCTTGTTTTCTGTCGTGTTCACACTGTGGCATCCAAAATGGCCCAGGTAGTCTTTAAAAGCTCCACCAGAATACTGACAAGTAGCAGAGAAATAGAAATCCACGGTTCACTGACCAGCTTCCTGTGACTGCATTAACATTCACTGATTCCCATTTACAAAGGGATGGTATAATTCATTCTAAAGTTAAACTAATCTAAGGAAAAGTAAAAAAAAAAAAAATCACAATTTAGCAGTGTGACAGGGTACCCATGTATCTCAGGAATTTTTCCTTATACCATTCTTAAACCTTTCACCATAACTTTCCCATAGTATATAGTGCTGATATCACACAATGTGCATGTAACCACAGTTAATCGTCTTACAATTGGAACTGATGCCTAGTAACTTAATACTTTACAACTAGCAACTCAGCACTTATTTTTCAAAAATAGTTCTCTTGAGCCATTGATTGAAGGACATCAATGGCAACCTAATTAGTATATCAGCTAGTTTGATGTAATAGAGTCTGGCCTGTGATTATATGTAGCCTTTATTTTTGATCAAACTATTGCCCTATTGTCAAAAAAGAAAAGGCTTTATTCAGTCCATTTCAAAACAATCATTTATTGCTTGCTATTTTACTTGTAACAATAATGACTCCTATAAGGGTGTCTAAAGAAAATTATTCCAATATTTTTTTCCAGGATATAGCCTTAATTAATTACTCTGAAGGAAATTATTAACATTCTCTACTCTATGCCTAATCATTCCCTTGCAGGTCTTTCTGGCTTCTTTGGGAATTTTGTTGTGCTTACAGAAATGACTACAGAGGAAGTACTCTCTATTTCTCTATACTTAAGGGCATGTATCAGGGACCTCACCAAACACTTACTGAATATCTGACGAAGACACAAAATGCTGACCATCAACTACCCAAGACATACCAATCACTGATTGCACAATCAGGTACACATCCAGATCAAACAAATAACAAAGAGACTAGGTCTGTGGCCTAACTCTGCAGTGTTGTAGTTGCATTAGGCTCCTGTAGTTCTAATACTCTGCCCGCTCACAAGTCTCTTCTTAAAGGCTCTATTAATAATGCTGTGGGCCTAAAATGACCCAACAGATATAAGTGGGCCGGCTGAATTACAGAGCAGCTGGAAGTGCCCACCAGACCAGGAGCAGACATAGATTTAAACAAGAGGGATGTCTTATTGGAACACACGGCAGGCACACTGTACTGAGATCTACTGCCCTGGGGTCTGCAGAAGGGATGCTGTTCTCAGGCCTGCTGCACTGGGCGCTGCTGTGTTGGGGCCTGTAGGAAAGGGGGTGCTGCACTGGTGATGTTAGGAGATGCATGGCCAGGGCCGTAATGTGGCATGACATGGACACCAGTCCTCACTCCTACCACTAATTGCCTTTGTCCGTTGATCTGGGATCTCCTCTCTCCAGCACTTACAGCAAAGCTGTCTGAGAGGGACGTGGCCCCTATCACTAATTCATGGCCTGTTTGTCGTGGCCAATCTGTAACGCTTGGCTGGAACATACTCGGTTTCCTCTCTCCTTTCAGCAGCTCTCTCAGGACTTGAGGATGTCTGTTGATCTGCACACACGCACACACACACACACACACACACACACACACACACACACACACACACACACACACACACACATCACACATCACACGCACACAATGTGCTGTGTGGCACAAGCAAAGAGATCCGTGGAGCTGTGGACAGACTGGGAGGCAACAGTACTCTCCCTGTCACTATTATGAAGGGTAAGTGTGGAGGTGATAAGATTGGTGGCCCAAACCACACTAAACTTGCTCTGCGAGTTTATCTACAAAATACCTGGCACTACAAAAACAATACAACACAATCAACAGTTGACACTATGATATGGGTCATGATGAGCTAGGAAAGAGCTGGGAAATCATTGCCTCCACTACTTCACTTCACTTGCCAACCACAAGATAAGACTAGAAGGGTGAAAAATGCTGTACAGTGTGTAAATGTTTGGACAAGCTGTGTATAATTCAGAAACTCCTCTTCAGAGCAAACACAAATGCATATTGTGAACTCTCAAGGACATTTAAATAAGGTGTATTTACACAGAATACATTCTAAGGTTGGCAACATTTCAACACAGCCATGTCAAGGTAACTCACCTTGCAAGAAATCGATCTAAAGCAAACCCTAAGAGGTCTGCTGTACACGTTGGAACTACCTGTTCAGTGGTGGAATGGAAACGTATGATTATATGCAGATTATAGTATAACCTGAATAAGTTTTTCACTTACCTGTGCAGAAACAGAGATCACATCAAACACGTCAGCAGGGAAACACAGGAGTAACATGAAAGAAAGGGAGAAGAGAAAAACCAGTTAGAATTTGTGCAAACAATATGGTAAATATTTGTGCCATTTGTATTAAAAATCAATAAATGACAATTCCAAATGACCAGTTATTCATCTTGACTGGGGCTAACTCTCTGGCTCCCCCACCCTTTCTGGTGTCACTGCAGTCCAGCTGGGTCTCTTTCCTCAAACCGCCACAACTTCTCTCTCAAGCACCTTGCCAACAATAATCCCATTGATTTGGCATCTAGGTATGAAGTGGGATAATTTGAACAGAATTTTTTTAGTGTGTGTCAGACCTGTTTAACCTTTTTGTCGGTGAGAGCTGTCCTTGACTGACAGGACAGGGAAAACGCCCAGGTATCACGAGGCTGACGTGTGTTAAAGTGCATGGTGTGAAGCGACAGACAGGATTCTTCTTATAACACTACTCCCTGTTAGATCCAGTGCAAGTTTGTGTGAGTGTGTGTGTGTCTGGGTGTGTGTGTGAGTGTGAATGTGTGTGCGTGTGTCTGGGTGTGTGTGTGTGTATGTGTGTGTGTGTGAATGTGTGTGGGTGGGGGAGTGAAGTGGGGGGTGTCAGATGGAATGTTACACACTGCCTGTCCAACCCACTGAGAGAGAGAGAGATGGCAGAGAGAGAGAGACAGACAGACAGAGAGAGAGAGAGAGAGAGAGCAAGAGAGAGAGAGAAACAGCGCTCATCTCATTTGATTAACAAATCTCTCGTTCTCTGCCTCTGGGCAGGTGCACATTATGCAAAAGCAACAAAAGCGATTTACAGCTTGAAACAACAGGAGGACTCAAGGTCTTTACAGTGTGGTGTACAGTACATTGCAGGATGGCAGCTCTTATGATAAAAAAAAACACATGGGTGAGGCTCTCACCTCATAATTTGGTCCTTCATGTGGCTTTTTCATTGGCTTGTTTGTATTTATTATCTCACCCTACTGGGCAGTGGGGCTTGGTCCATGAACTCACACACAAACAAGAAGAAACCACTACAGCTTCCATAACCCCGGGAAGGCCACAAGTGAGAAGCATACGACAAGTAAAATTTCTAACATGCAATACAGGCTGGTGTGACAAATATGGTACCAATCTGAAAATGCTTGACCAAACTATTGAACAGAGACCACTAAATGCAGAAGAAAGAGACTTTGAAAGGCTTTGTCTTACAACATCAAACCTACCTGAGGCACAAGGACCATGAGTTCATGGTTAAAACTAAAACAGAGCCAACATGTCTGTATATGCATGTGTTACAGGCTGAGAATGCTCTTGATGAATGCATGCTGCGCTCTTTCATGTATAGTAAAATAAGTAGGCAATAATATGCAAAGGCTAAATATATTGAGACATAGGTACAATTCATTAAGATGAGCTGTAAAAGATCATTCTCCTTGTGAATCCATGGCATTAGTGTTGAGGTAATTTACCTGTGTACACATGGGTTACAGGTAACTTGATTTGTTTGCATACGCTAAAACCCGTAAGGATGTGAATGCAGCTTCAGGGCAGACAGGTTGAGGAGATAAAAGAGGCCTGGTTTGTAAACACTGATTAAACGTACAAGCAGGAAAAAATAGGCTGACTCACAAAGTTTAATTGAGTGTTGAGCTCTGTGCTTTATGTGCTTGTCAGTGGGTTCTGTGTTCTGCAGACCAAGTCCTCCATCATATGGGGGTGTCTCCCTCAGTCAAAGGCCTGGCCTACTGCTTGGGCTCAAAGGGAAACACTCTTTTGCGTTATCTCACTGTCTACTGCGTATCACACCATAACAAAAGCTGCTGTTGTGATACAGGATGTTCCTGCCTGCCCAAGGAACCGGTAGGAGGGTGCGTCACACCTTGAATTCCTGGGAGCAATTCAGTTTTTATTTATTCAGTCTGACAGAAAGAGTGACCAAGAAATCAATGATATTTTATACCTACACACACATGCATACACACACAAACACATTCGGTGGCACTCCTTTGAGATGATGACAAAGTACATCAAAACAGACCATTGAAGGGCTCTTCTTTTCTTGCTGACATTGATAACTGCCATCGCAGACACACACACAGAAAAAAAAAACATTTGATCTGAATCAGGCCTCCAAAAACAGCTAAAAATAACTTAGCAGTATATAGCCTGAGCTAATTTGCGAGTTTTAATGCAACATTTGGAAAGATTTCCAGACCCTTCCTTTGTGCATGCTGTATAATGACATGTCAAACACGCTGTTTGTCTGTAAGAAAGCCTCCTCTTCCTTCACCGCCTGTCTAGTCGCATGGCCCTGATTCCATTGATCTCTCATGGCAGGGGAACAGCTATGAAAGGAGGACACAGGCAGAGGTATTTATTTCAACCAAAAAAGCACATAATTAATTACGCCACTTCTATTAAAGCTTGATGTGAGTGGGAAATGTATCTCCATAAATTTCACAGCCACTACAGTGACGCAGACAAGCACGGGCTGGCTACCCACTCTTCATGCAGAGAAGCTACAGATACAACATCTAGCTGTTGGTAGCTCTGAACAATATCGATTCCAGCTACCTAGCTTCTTGTGCCATGTCAGCCCTGCATGGCCCTGGGCCAGGTTGAGTCTGCCGGTGTGAAGAGCACATTCCAGTGTGACTGTAACAGTACACCCATGGTGACTGACGTACATAGTAAACAGACAATGCATATCGGTTTTCTGCATACAGGATGTAACTCAGCAATAGACAAAACAGTATGGAGAGGGCCATAAGGTCACACCAAACAAAACATTTCAACAAGCGCCTGAACCAGTCTGCTGTCTGTTACTGAATACTCTTTTGCTTTCTGGTATTACACTGTCACAAGGAAACTAATACTTCTCCCTCTCGCTCTTGAACTGGTTCAGAGGCGAGGTCACCTTGATGTAATTAACAGCCCCTAAATTCATCAGAACCCCCCCCCCCCCCCACCCTCCCCCAGGGCAGGGCCTCGTCTGCTGTGTCGGCGCTTGCATTGGGGGCCAGGACATGCTGAACTTTCACTTCCTCGCGAGAAATGTGACAAATGTTCCACCTTTGGGGACTGGCGGGTCCCCGAGCCCTTCATCAGCCAGTGAAGCGTTCTGCCGCGGCGCACAGACTGCTGGCGAAATTTGCATGAGCCCCTGCTCCGCCTGTCAGGGAGCGCGGCTCCTCAGCTCGGTCTAATGGGCTGGTCTGTAAACATGGGGCCTGACACATGCGCTTCAGTGGCAGCCCAGCGAGGAACACCTCATCACACGCCGCCTCCCGGGGATCAATTTACACTCAACAACTGAGCAAGAGGTACAAAAAAACAACAGCCCTTTCGAAAGAATTACAGTGGAGTCATGATTAGGGCACCGGTCTAAATCGTTAACATGCAGAATGTAAGCAAAATAAGTCACCCTACACGGGGGCATCGCCTAAGCAAATAAATCATGTGCCGTAATAAAGCAGTGAATGCTCCACGGTCATGAAATAAAAACGAGGGCTTGTTTTCTCCAGTCACTTTTTTAGATGAATGCAATTTTTTACAATCCCTCTGAAATTCCAGCCTTGAAGTGTCCCAGTGATTATGCGACTCCAGAGAAGAAAAACACGGTCCAAGACCAAAAAATAGAAAAACCTTTTCATTTGGCTTGGATTGCACACATCCTGTAGTGAAATCTCTTTCCTTTTCTGAGATGTGCAGTTTGGCTCTTCTGTAGCTTTGGATACAGTGCAGGTTTGCCATTAATTTACACAGGTATAAACAATGTAATATCTAAGCATCCTTATGGGTGGGAAACTAAGTTAATTTAGATGATACACTGCAGAAACCACATTTACAGAGGTATAATGCAGTACACCGAAATCTCTTGTTAACTGAGTAAATACAAACTCCTTGTGGGAAGTGAGTTGGTTTGGTCAGGTTGGAGGGCATGCTATTTGTGAGTCTGGATACTATCCACAGTTTCAGTGCTTGCGCTTAAACAACAGTCTCAGTTCAGTCCCATACATTCACTTTTAGCCATGAGTCACTGCTTCCCATCACACTTAAAACAAAGCCATCAGCTTCTCTGTGTTGTGTGTGGTTTGTGAGGCTGGGGCAGGCAGACCATCATCTGGCCTTTCTCCATTGGGGGTGGGCCAAGAGCGACCACTGTTCCGAAACCAGTCAAACCTGGGAACATCCGCCAGTCTGCCCCGGAGGGGGTTACCAATTCATCACATCAAATGAGGAGCTCTCCTGTTTCTCCATGTAAATAGGGCACTGGAGTGCAGCCCCTGAGGTGCCTTATCGGCCTTGCTTAGACGCTGCTGGAGTCCCTCTTTTCTCTGTGGGGAGGAGTGGAGAATAACAAATGCAACTCTCGGCTGGGCGCTGTTTATCAGTGCGGCCGACGGGTGGAGTGTGGTCGAAGCCTCCGTTAATTGGCCAGGCATTTTACTTCAGTGAGTAACAGCATCCTCAGCCCTCAGAGGCACGCCGGCCTGGCCACCACACCACAATCACACCTGGGTGCAGCGCTGCTCACAACACCACTAATAAGAGCCAATTACAATGTTTGTTTGGGGGCTGTTTGAGAGGGCACAAAGAACAAAAGGCCTCCAGGTGGATTTTCTAATTTTAGGCCACTTAACATGAAATCACCTCCCAAGGGCTTGTAGAAGGGGAGGCATACTTTTGCACTTGGGGGGATCAACACTGACCAGACTTTCGCCTGTAGAAATGTGTGGCCTTGTGAGTGTCTATTTATTCATGTCAGCCACCAAAAAGTCCCAACCCAAATTTATTGCTTGTGGATAATTTTACCTTGCAGGAGAGCCGATTATCATAGAGGGAAGAGATGCCGTCAGACATTATGCGCTCAGACATAAAGAAAGAGGACAATGGATCTGTCTTTGGTACATCTTTTTCTGACTCCCATGGGCTATTGTGTTTGAGGTGTACAATAAGCTCTGTGAAATGCCGGGCTGACAGAGTGGGTGAAAGAGGCGGTGTGAGGAGAGCTTCAGAGTAGGCGGCGCAGATTTGGCACGGTGGTGAGGGGCATCACTCCTCGCCTTCGTTGGAGAGGAGTCCCGGGCCGCGCCCGCTGCGGAACAGATGGGGCCTGGCTCCTCCAGCCCATCTGAGGCTCAGCGCCCCGCAGACGACAGCCTGTCTCCTGGCAGCGCCTGTGCCCCCTGCCCACAGCTCTCCTCGCCATCCTTGACTCCCACTGGGAGAGGAGGCCGGGAGGCTCTGCATTTATCTTCCCTCCTCGACAGAACGGTGACTTCCTCCGAGCTGACCTCTGCGTGATTATACCTGCCTGGTAGCCAGGCAGCAAACTCAAAACATGTGAGCCATAGGGGTAGACGAGAAACTACCCTGGTCCCCATGAATCACTTAGAATGGGGGGACAAGGGGTCATTACAATAAATCCAGTATGTTTTCTATGCCAGCTGGTATCACCCCATACACAAAGACCAGTGCTGCCCTCCAGATTGTCAGGCCAAGAAGATCAGATCAATCACTTTTAAAGCCGTGATCACATGACTTACCACATCACTAAAAGATTATTGTAATTTCAGGGCCAAAGAAGCAATGGATGGAACTGCAGTTCATGGCAATGTATTTCTTTTCCTTTCAAAAACATTACATGTCTTGGTACATAATGTGTAAGTTATGCTTTTTTTAAAATATACCGATTACCTGAATGACTACATTCTCTGGTTAATCCTTGCAGAATGGAAACCATGCATCCACAGTAACAAAGGCTAGTCCGCAGATGAGCAAAGCACAAAAATATGAGAAAACACAGCTATCTCCCTGTGCAGTGACCCGCTGGCTGATATTTGTGACACAGCGAGGTGGAGGGGAGAGGGGCAAAAAACAACTCCCAAAGATCAGCAGCAAGTAAATGACAAGGCCATAACAACGGAGTGGTGACATGATAACAGCCCTCTGTGAAGCAGAGATAAACTGCCCCAGCAGCCAGTAGATGTGCTCTGCTTTCTGAGAGGCTAACAGCATCTGTCAGCGCGCTTTAGCTGGGGCCGCCTCGGCCGGCCAGCGAGGGAAACAGGAAGTGACAGGGAAACGGAGCAGAAAGGCTCAGCGGGCCGAGGGACAACAGAGCCATGTTAAAAGAAGGGACAAAGCGCGTGTGTGTTTGTGGGGGGCGGAGGGGGGCACAGGCCACTGAGCAGGGGCAGGCATTCCCTAACGGGGTGAGAGGCAAGGCTATCAGCCCTCTTGGGTCTCCCATTAAATCAGAGGCTCCTGGCACCCCTCCTCTGCGCTGGTTTGTTTTTTATTTACGCGGCAGGCGCCGGCCGCTTCCCCGGAGCTGAGAGCAGTTAACCCCTCTCAGAGGGATCCTCAGCAGGCTTCATTTGTATACACAGGAGGAGGGAGGAAAATAAGCTGGGCTCAGCACGTCACTGAGTTTACAGAGGACTCTCCTATACTGCACATGGAGAGAGACTCCCTGTCACAGCATGAGGGGGAACATGCAGCTCATTCTTTTGACTGGCTACCAAAACACCACGCCACACACTTACACAATGACGGCTATCAATGACATTAGGAACGAGAGGAACTATAAGCCACACACATCCCAAAAGGACAGAGTACAGTCGTCGCACTGACTCTGTTTAACTTTGAAATGAACAACGCGAACCTTCATTTTTGGCAATGAATATAAACATTGTCTGACAGTATTTCTGTGATTTTGTATGGTAAATTATGTCCTCCAATTCATAATCTCTTGGCATAGTGCTCAATTCTGTATTTTTTTTTTAGTTCAGTGTATTATTTCCTGATTATGCTGCGCTTTGAACCATACTGAGGCCAATAGGATTTTCCTTGAAAACCCAGCAATCTCCAAACAATGCCTATTGATGATCCACTAAGCTGCTCAATTGGATTAATTAAGAGGAACTGCCGTGGTGTAGAATGCAGCTGGGTGTAAGGTAAATAAGAGCTCAGTTTGTCAGACAGCAGTTGCACTACTCCTGCTCAGCAGAGTGTGGGTATTATCATCGGTTGCTGACAGCATGCCGGTGTCTCATTGCGTTTCCTGACTTCAGATGCTCTCTTGTTTTCTCACCCAAACTACATTTCTATAAGCACAGAATAATAATACCCACAGTGCTGTACATCTACTCTCTCAGGATAATTCATTCACTCTCCAGCCGTGCAGTTTTGTTGTAACCTCTGCCTTTATTGCAAATCATTGGCTTAAATCCACCTGAAAAGCAGCTCAACTGTATTAAATTATTAACGACACGCTGCATTTATGTATTCCACTGCTAATGTGTATTTAAAGACAAAAAAATAAATGACAAATGCCTGCCCTGAGTCACTGTGTATGCCTAAATATTCAAATTAAGAGAGGACACAACCCTGCCATAGTGATGCAGACAGAGGGAGAAAGCAATCTCCTTTGTTAGTAGGAAACAAAATGGAGGGTGAGACCCACTTTCATCGCCTGATATCCTGTGAGTACAGTGCTTTCCCATCCAACTCTTTGATAATGATGGCTCCTCTGTGTGTCTGCCTGGCTGGCTGGCGGGTTCGCACATGAAGGAGGCTGTCGCAGAGGAGCGGCCCTGGGGTCGGCGCGGATTTGTCCCCAGGCCAGACCACTCCTCCCCAGCCACTCAAACACTCTGGCACCAGGGCTGCTAGGCCTGTCTTGTGCGGGGGTGAAAGGGTAATGCGTGCTCTACGCTGACCCCTACAACAGACATTTCTCTTTGTGGAGAAAAATAGAGGGAGAGGGAGAGGAAGAGAATGAGAGAGAGAGAGAGAGAGAGAGAGAGAGGGAGAGAGGGAGAGAGGGAGAGAGGGAGAGAGAGCGAGAGCCCCTGGGCTCCTCCATGTGCTCATTACCCAGCCTGAGCTGCCACAGATGATCAATACAACACTTGTAGTGCTTTGCATAAATGCACTAAAATGTATACCCTATTCAATTCTCACAGGAGCACACACACAGAGACACAGACACACACATGCACACACATGCATAACTACACTTCCTACACACTGGATTTATGGTGGACACATGACATATTTACATGTTGCTGCTTTTATCTTTTTTTCATAAACTGCAAGGCTGCAATTTTTTCCAACACCACAACTCCTATTTTGTTCAGAGAGGTCCCTAGGGCTATGTACAGGGTCTTCCAAGAATAATAAGGAGGCAGCTAAATTGCAGCTGATTAAAACTGATTTTGCGACACAGTATCAATTAATTGCGTTCTCTCCAGTGTTACCATGGACACATGACTGTAATAGTCACTCATAAAAACCATGTTGTCATATAAAGCATACAACCACTGTTGCTAGTTAAGGGTCTCTGTTACATTTTCCACAGAATTCAAAATAGACTCCATTTTGCTACCTTTATTTCATTATGGCAGTTTGGCAGCACCAGCACACCTGTGCAATCAGTTCTCCCTCCTTTTTTATGCAAACCACTCCTAAACAAAGACACATGCAGAGTGATTTTGTGTTACTGTGGTGTGACCGCCATAGGCATAAAGGGCACAGCATTTAAGACCAACATTCGTACATGAGGCAGAAAAGCTTATTTGCATTTAGACACAAATGCAATATTCACCAAAAGAAAGCAGTTAATGTTGGTCTGAAGTGTTCCTCTGGGATACGCAAATATGATCTGGAGTAAGCAAAGAGGGGTAGGGGGAGCAGAAAATAATGGCTGCTGTGTTGGTTCATGTCCTGCACTGATGCTTCTCCAAGTGGCACTTGCCTGATGAGAGGTAAATGCCCGTGCCCACCCGCGATACGGGATCTGCAAGGTTCCTCGGAGGGAGAGAGCCCTTGGCCCTTGAAGCCGGACTAATCACGTTCTGTTTTCAACACAATCAGCCCTCTGACGGTGTCTCCCCTTTCATTACAGCCTCCTGCAGCTTGCTCCATTTTCCAGTGCAGATAACAATTGAATTAACCGTTCTGTAATCATCTGCCTGCAAAATAAGACACCCCCCCCCCCCTGTTTTTTTTTTTTAAACAGGGACACAAAGCAGAGGCTTTGATATGAGAAGTGGGCTGTGTGAGATCAACAGAGGCCTGATTTATTACCCTGCCATAATTGATGTTTATAAAACAGCAGCTCTTACAGCTACTCAAAGCGGAGGATGAAAGGCAATCAATCAGGCATTTGCCTCCAAAAGAAAACCATATCAAAAACATTTGTGTACAAAAGTAGCAGTGACACAGTGTCCCCGTTCTGGGGCGCTTTGAAGCCCTGCCCCTGCACCGCATATGTTGAGTTGGAAGAAGGAGGTTGCAATTCCAGCCAATCACATGGCCAATACTCTTACTCTCACCTCCAGGATAACCATTTAAAAATCTTTCACACATGTGTCTTTCTTTCTCACCATGCTTCAGAGCTGTCCCACCTGCCTTCCTCTCTAAGCTGCAACATGTACATTCACACTACACCCCCTCAACACTATCACCGTCATACAGCTGCCCCTTGTACCCTCTCACCAAATCCTGCCCCCGCAGTGCATCATCCTTACACTTTACAACTGAGCCATCTCCCCTCTCTCCAAATCCTGCCTCAGCACTGCATCACCTCAACAGCATTAACACTGCCCCACCTCCTCTTTCTCACTGCTACTCCCAAAGAGCACCCCCTCAATTCTGAACTCTTGCGGGTTCAGCACAGAGGGAATGCGCACAAAAGCACAAGCGTGAATCCCAGAAAGAGTGCCTTATTTCATCTGTAAAACCACTACAGTGTGGGAGTGCCAGTGCTAACAATAAAGAAGGCTCATTTGCATGCCACGTCTTTAAATATGCTGAGATGGACAACTGACATCTGAGATAATTTGCATAGTGAAATGATTATCCTATACGTATGTGCACGCACACACACACACACACACACATACCAACATTTAACAACTTTAACAAAACTGAGAAGCAAGAGAGGCTTTTGTTTAAAAAGCCATACAAGAAAACAGTAGAATGATAGAGAAACAGACTGTTCTCCTGTCTTGTACTCCTCATTATTATTTACAGATTATATTCTAGATTCACCAAAGGGAATATCAATTTTTTGTTTCATTTTAAACTAATTAAAAATGTCTATTGGTATGAAGCATCGTACTGGATATGAAAGTGCAGTAATTATTTCATGTTGTAGGAGTGTTACTCCACCTGATTAAAAGAGAATGCAGACAGTTCAAATGAAATACCATTTCAGAAAACAAAAACAGCTCATTTAAAAAATACAATGATTTAAGGTGATTATTTCAAATCACCAAGGGTGATGCTGTCCCCTCTGCCTCCCATCCCGGCATCTGCAATGAGAGGCTAAAACAGCCTCTCCAAGTTATTTTTAATAGCCCTTTTGGTGCACATAAAGGCACCTCAGCCTCAGTCTGGCTTTAAATTGTTTTGTATGGCCAGCCATTAACGGGCCAGACTAATTTACTATCCAGCCTCTGCTGGACTAATGTGCTTCCACTGCTGCTGCACCTAAGGCTGGGGCGTGCTGAGAGCGTCCTCAGACATATCCAAGAGTGCGGCGTTTAACAGCACATCAATGAGCGGAGATCTGGACTGCTTCACTCTGACATGTTCCAGTGTTGGGGGATCACAGTACACGCAGCAGTTTGTGCAGTTAGTGTACTTGCACTGTGCAGCCCTCTGACACTGCAGACTGACTCCTTGATGACCTCCCTCACCTCCAAAAAGCAGCACTAATCTGATCACTGCCTTCACCTTAACAAGGACCCAGTACAGAGGCTTAATAAAGTGAGCACGGGGCCCTAGCTGCCTCCACCAGGCCCCAGCTGAGGGGAGAGGGGGACGATGCGTCACCAAATCTTGGAAACGTGTGCTAAATTGAATCAATCCATCTCGGAAATGACTCTTGTCATCCTCTTTTTCTTTTTTCTCCCTGTCGCAGGGAGGCCATCTGTGTGAGGGAGAGAGGGGGGAATAATCGGCCCTCATCTGAGCAAAAGGCAAGCCTGTCCCCTTGTAACCTGCACCCCAGGGTAATGCAAAGCAACTGCCTCTATTGACGCTAATGGCTGCTTAATGAATGCATTAATAGCCAGCTTACAAGCAGGGGTGTGGAGTAGGGATTACTGTAGGGGGGGAGAGGGGGTAAAGTGGAGCTCACGTTATGCCGGGTGGTGAGACAGGGTCACGCTCTTTGCTTACATGGGTGATAAAAACAATAGGTCATTACTCCAGAAGCGGTGCAGATAGAGCCCTCAGTCACAGACATCTGGATCTGGACGGAGGACAAACCAAGGGGTGACAGATCACCCCTATACAGAACATCACCCCTGGCGCCAAACACACAACACCAATCACATGGTCTCCATGCATTCAGAAAGACACAGATGCTAAAAGCATCCCATTATCAATGCAATGTTGTTTTTTTTTTGCCTTAGAGAGCAAGCTCTAGTTTGTGCTGCATGCTACCCATAATACAATAAAATCTATTTTAGAGAGTCGGAAGAGCTCAATCAATTGGAGCCTGGACAGAGGAAACTGCTCAGCAATGTGCTTGGCCTTTGTGTGTCTTCCTAGGTCCTCTTTTGTTCATTATTGCTTTCATCACATTTTCTGTACCAGTGTGAGAAGATGCCTTGCTGAGACATATTTATTTTTACATTAGGGAGGGAAATGAATGGGAAGTACAGTATAAGGGTGAACAAATAAAGGATTTCAATAAAAGCTATCCGAGAACAGATCATGTGACTAAATGCACTTTTCACTTTGTATTCATAACCGACAAACCAACATTCTTTGTTCAAACCCTACTGAAATGTCTTGATTCTTTCATGCTTAACAATATGCAACGGCCCATCTTTCACAAATAAAAAATGACCCCAACAAAAACGGACATTTCTAACAACATATTTGTGCCTTATCAAGGTCGTGCACGCCCACCCAGGCAGAGTGAATGCAGTACGCAGAAAAAGAGACACCCTGGGTGCATGTGACCTGTGCTGCTGGTCACGCCTCTCCTCTCTGGCTTCCATTAGCTGGGCCTGATGCAGAGTCCATGGTCAGCGGTCACTGGAGCTGAGAGCAGCAGCCCCTGACACAAATGCAGATGGATACCTGTGGCTCAGGGGTGCAGCGAGGCAAGCGAGGGTGTGATTGATTTCCTGTCCAGCCTCCCAAACCAACTGAATATGTCACCCAGACAGGCACTTTAAAAGCGCCCAGCCTGGCCAAGATTTATTGTGCTCTTGCCTTTCAAACCCTCAATTAGTCCCACAGATTATTGATACAAAGACTGGATCATAAGCAAGTCCAGAGCCACATCGATTTTTCTTAAAGCAGTGATGTCACTGAATTTATGGCTGTGGGGTTGTTAATATTTGGTTCACTATAAATTTCACTCATCTGGCCTGATGTAGGCTGATGGAAAGATGAGCCTTCCTAAGACAGTATACAAGAGAGATGGTGCCAAAATCTACAGGTTTCCTTGAATCTGTTGTTCTGGTAAATTATAGGTCACCAACCTGTTATTCGGTTTTCCAGGTGGTGAACTTTGTCATACATCAACTCAAGGCAACAAGAAGCTGAAAAAAAGCTAAATAATAGTTTTAAATACATGCTAAAGTAAAATGAGAGGAAGGAAGAAACACACTGAAACGCAGAGTCTGGGCTTTGTGCTTATTTTCAAGGTAAAGTGGAGTGCATCTGAGAGAAGATTGCACTTGCAGAGCAGACGCAATAAAAGGGCTCCTTGTGGATCGATATATTGACAGGACGGCACTGTGTACAACTCAACTCTCTTGTCTGAAGCTTTCGCCTGCCTTGCTTAGCAAGTGTCCATCCCTCCACAGAATGACAAGGGCTTACAATCATCCTCTGCTAAGGCACACACTAGCATACACACTCGCACACAGTGTGGCAGAGACTCAGTCTGCAAGCCTGCCACACAGACAAACAATCATATACACAGCTAGCACACACCCGCCAACCGACCACATACAACAAAAAAAGAAGAAAAAAAAAACACTTGATGCTCAGAAAAAACACAGACAAAGACAAACAAAGAGACACATGAATGCACACACGCACATACACCTACCATAATAAAAAATGCCAGCAATTTATCATAACTCGAAAGTGAGAGGTAATTTAATGTTTTGAAAGATCGGTCCAATAAAGAATAAGACTGGCAGCAGGCAGACTGACAAGTGCAGCCGTTTATCATACATCTGGAGGAGCAGAAATCTTAGAATTAAGAAGGGAAGGTGAGAGCCATTATATCAAAGCAAATTCTATCATGGAGTCACTGGAAAAACAATACTGCACAGAGAGCGTGGCAGATTATGTCTGCATTCAGATTCTTCAAACCAACAAATCTCCCCCGCCATTTTGTTTTCCCTCGCTTGCAGAACAGTTACACCTAGCACCACAATATATGCAGATATATACACATTTCACTTTTTTTTTTCCAATTTCAAAGTATCACACTAATGCTGTTAATCAATATTATTATACACAGATGTTCAGTAAAATGACCATTTCTATGGTTCAGACTGCAAATGCCAAGGAGATTCACAATGAAAATTGCATGGGTGGCAATAGTAATGATTATTTTGGATGAATAAAAGACGTTTGGGATTTCAATAAGGTCATGGTGACAGCTAATTAGTGTAAACACTGCAAACAAAGCAAACTTCTGCAATTAAAGGTAGAACAGTAGCAAAGTCTTGGCAAGAAGTCTGGCTTAGGCTATACAAGGAGCTGGGCCAGTCTATGAAAGCAAAGCAGCTGTGCCAGGAAGCATTAATTGCCTGATTTGCAGTCTTAGCAGAGGAAATGAGTTCAGATTTTGGGTGTCAGGGGAAGTAACCATTGGTAATAAGAACTACAATTTGAATCAATTTTCTTTGCTTAAAATACAGTTTATTCAGTATTGATGACATGTATTGGAGGGGCATTTGTAGAGCAGCTGGGAGTGGAGATTTTCAGCATTATTTCAGCCCCAATGGCAATGGTCTGGGTGCTTATTACAGAGTAATGAGAGGCAAGGTGAGGTGGTAATGACTGAGTCTCTTTGCTGTTTAAAGTTAAAAGACCCTCATCCACACAAAAAGCTAACAATTCTACAGAAAAGTAAGGGAATGCAGTGTCTGGGGCAGTATAACTCTTGAGTCTGAAAGAGAACCAAGATAAGCGATGATTGCGAATTTGAAAAACCTCAGGTGTGTACAGTACTGCAACCCTATCTGTGACTGCAAGGGACACAGGAGACATAGCACAATGCAGCAGTTTCCATCCCCAAAAACTCCACAGCATTAATTATCCTGGGAATCACACCCAGACGCACAAATTAGGCCCAAGAAAAATGCTTCATGCCTGGGCTGTCAGCTGATTAATGCTGGAGGTGTGCTCTGCTCAGCCTCCTATCTGCGCAGATAGTGTGTGCTGTTTATCCTTGCTGCCCCCCCACCTCGCTCCCCTGGTGTAGGAGCGTGGTGCCTGGTCCGCTCACTAGTTTACCACAGAGTCCAGTCATCATCCATTGTACCACTCAAGAGCAAAGTGATTTATTTTAGCCAATTACTGCTGCACTTTTCCCCTTCCTGGAACTGCTGTGCCATTGATTGAAACCTATTGAAAACAAATTAGCCGACACTGGGATCTCAAGGATCCCTCCTCCATGGCTGTCTCCAGTGGCCTTGCTGGAGTAAAAAAATCCATAGCTCCGGATATAGTAAGCCCTCTTTTCATCGTTCTTCGCTCCTCCGATTAATACTCGTTTGCACAAGCTTAATTGGCCACAGCAAACACTGGCTCCGGTTTTGAGATATTGGGACTGTCGGTCATAGAGTGTACAGCAAAGGACATTTGGGAGAACCACTCAGAACTGTTGAATTGCTTTCATTTTCACAGCTTTTGTTGCTCAAAAGCAGTTGTATTTTTGGGAGGCAAGAATCTGTCAAAGTGACAGAGGTCCTTCAGAATGAGTTATGAAGCTCTCTTCCAAGGATCAGTGGGCCCATCTAAGCAGTAGCTCAGGAATTGCTATCTGCACGCATCATCTGCTGGTTCCACTACAAGTCTTTCACATAGAAATGCAGGTCCCATGGTCCACAAGTAAGAGATGCACTCTCCATTCAGAGCCAGAATAGACCATCACCCCTGCCTTAAGTAGAACAGCTTGATATCCTTGGGTATCCTTCTTTGTAAAGTAATATGAATGGGTGTGACTCCTGAGGACATCTGCTTCCCTTCTAGCAGATTACTAGTGTGTTCGTGTATATGCATGTATGTATCTCTATGCACTTGTGTCCATGTGTGTGTGCGCATACATATTGGTCGTGCACTCTCTTTCAGCAGGTCCTCCATCTCTGGACTGGGCATGTCAGCCAGGTTAGAAGGTCCTTCAGAGGGCATTGCAAATGAATTACCCGAGGGAGATGCAGTCCCGTTCTCTGCCCTGAAGGTTAATAAGGAGGAATGGGATGCAACGAGTGTGGGGTGGGTGTGGGGGAATAGTGGGCGAGTGCTAAAACATCTGCTGAATGCAGTGAGGAAAATGAATCACAAGGCAGCAGTTCAAACAGAAATCTTTAAAAATAAGTACTGACAAGGTCCTCCTCAGTCGAATGTATCAGAACCTCCCCCTGGCACGCTCTGCTCTGCTCCCCCTGACGTTGGATTTGATGAGGCGTGTGCAGGGCTAATGGTGCTGACCCCGCTAAGAGAACTAGGCGAGCCTTAATTCGATCACACGCAGGCACTAATAAGCCCCAGCACTGACACTCTGGGCTCAGCTGACAATTGATTTATAACGTTGCACAATGGACACAAATGTGATTATGGCTGCTTTCGGTGAAATCACAGAAACGGTGTGGGCAAGCACATGAGAAATGAAGAGAATCAATGACTGGGCAGGATTCTGCTTCTGCTGCTCCGACTTCCCCTACCATCTCCGGCTGATGAGGCTTGTGCTCTGAGGTGCCAGAGAGCCATTAGAGGGGCTGCTCTTGGCTCCTAATTAAAAGGACAAGGCAAGGATCTCTTTAAGCTTATAAAAGGAGGGATAAAAAGCCTGACAGCTTTCACATGGCAAATATCCCTGCGAGGACCTGCGATGCAGTGTGGTGTTTTGCAATCCCCTCACGATTCCTCCTCAGCCAGTGGCCTGTATCTAAATTATCTGCTTGATTTCTTTGCTCTGATCTCACTATAATTTGTTGGGCTAATCAGTGGAGCATGGGTGGCTGTCTTTCATGCAAGTTAGTTTACAGAGGAAGCAGAGAGTGTTGGTGTTACAATAATGCTGCAGAAAAGCCTGTGAAGGTTGACAGCACCTTTCACTAAACACTAAACCTAACCTAAACAATAAACCTCAACTTCAGCCTCAACTCTCAGTCATGACTTAAAGAATACCCACGTATGGAGTAGGTGGAGAGCAGCATGTACTAAAAATGACCACTATCAGGTTGGATGCAGCCTCACGACTTCGCCCCCATGTGGAATAGCCTATATAAAATGTGGCATAAAGCAAGGAAAATCACCCTGAATCCCACTTCAGAGCACCTCAAGACAAAAATTCACACATCTAGATACACAGTGCTTAGTTGTACATCAATGCTGAGGAAGCACATTCGATACCCATGATGCACTTGTCTGCTGACCAGTCAAGGTGTCACCTGTCCTCATTTTGTCTCATTATGTTAGTCTTCCCCTGGATTTGTTAATGAGTCCTATTGCAGGGCAGTTCCTTCAGATGCCTAATAGAATGATGGTTAAAATATGACCATTAGAAATCAACCAAACAAGGAGCAGTATGAGGCCATTACTAGCTCATCTATGGATTACCATAAATAGGGTTGCCAGATCAGAATCATAAGTCACCAAGGGTGTGGGCTACTTAATTTGTGAGATCCCATCCCAAACCAAAATTTGCATCAAACAATTTTCAGGGATGTTGGAAATTTACCCTTGTGGCCAGGCGATTATGGAGCAGGGAGAAAGTAATCTTGTGACATTAACGGAGCGGTGTGGAAAACTTCATTGGTTATAATGTAAAGTGACTTTTCTTAAACCAAATGAATATCACCTCTTGATATGTAAGCTTTATTAGATTGTGCTTCTTGTCAAACCTTTTATCTTGCTTAATTTGCTCTGACCATTATAGGTACAGATAGTACCTAGACAGTATATTGTTCAAATAATTAAGTTACATGGACCTTGAACCTTGTCATGGACATCAACATCAGATTTGATTTTAACAATAGCACTACAACACTACAAATTTTGTAATATTTGCAAAATCCTTCTCCCCACATTTGCTTAAAAATCTCACTACCGCTGTAAGCATAATGAAGGAAATGCTTTCTACACTTGAAATATGTCTTTTCCCTTCTCCCATGACATCATCTGGCAGTAAGGTTCAGGGATGATCCACCCAGCTTCCGGTTAGGGTATCAGTAGAGGGGAACTCCAGGGAACCTGGGCTGGTTTCCTGCAGGCCCCTCTCCAGCTTTAAATGCCGCTTCCACCGCCCTCTGATTGGTGGAATGGCACTGGTGGTCAAGGTCACCGGGTAGGAGCCTGGCACCTCTGGGGAGGCGTGGCAGCCACATGAATGAAAAGTATGTACACACCATTATCCAAGACAGTGACCTCGACTGATACACTTCCACATCATAGAGCCAGAGTGTGTGCCACGGCCTGGCTGTTTTTATTCCCTTGCTAACATTAATGTGAGCATTTTCACTTTCATTTGTCAAATCAGACATACCTCCCTCATCTTTTTTGACTGCGGAAAATGAGTTTCAGTCTGTTGATAGGAAGCTACCAGGCTGTCGGCACTTGTCCCAGAGGTCTACTGTTGTTCAGGAAACCTCTTGCTCTCTCAGTTGTCATAGAGATCTCCAGGAGAATCCTTTCTTGACAGACACACAACCTTAAATACACAAAATGTGCCGAGAAAGAGAAACGGGTACAGGCTAACATGGGAATGTACACAGTCTGGGTAAGTTTGGCCTCAATGGGCTGAGAAAGTCTCCCACATGTGTTGAGGCACACTCACTGCAGGATCTGGATGCTTTACATTTGGCTTAATGCTTTTATAAACGATCCCATGGCTTTATGTGGTCCCAAATTTTGCAGAATCAAGCACAGCGTTGATCTCCAGGTCAGGAGTCAGACAGTGATTTAGAGATGACTCTGGGTTTCTCCATCATTACATCTATCACACAGAGACCCTGTCCTTAGATGCTGCTGAATAAAATGTCACACAAATATCATCTCCAGACAAACAGGGCCGACACAGCACCATCAGTCATGATTCACCATTCTGTTCTAATGGAAATATAAGGCAAAGCTGAAAGCTGTGAAGCACAAGGGAATGGGCAAGGCAAGGCCTTTCCGCTGAGAATTGCACTCCATGCAAATGCTCCATCCACCGCGGGAATTGAATCTCCTTGATTCTGAGAACTGGTGCTCATCGTCCCTCAGGTGTATACTATACATTTTGATTGCTGGCCTGCTCATGCTCAAGAGAGAGGTAGTACAGAGACAATAATCATGGAAATACTCCAAGTTAACTGTTTGCATATATTATGACGAGTCTGCAAAACAAATACAAAGTACAATGTTCCAGTTGACAATGTCTCAAGATAATTAACCATTACTTCTATATTCAGATTAATTTTCAGATGTATTAGACTATTATTAATTTATTTTCAGTCAACCTCACGGATATCCACTCCTGAAGGTAGCCGATCACAAGCTCCATCCGGAGTCTCCCTCCACCAGCATGCCAAGAAAAGAAAAACCTATGCTATTAAAAGAACACAAGTACAACAAAAACAAAGGGGTGGATATGAAATGTTCCACCTCTCGCCCCCGTTGCCAGCAGAATTACATTTTTAGCATCATGCATTTGAAAGCTAACAACCCTCGCAGTCACCAGCTACAAAGTGCACCCTCAAGTCTCTCTAAAGACTCTTTAAAGCCTGCCTTTCTACATGCCTCCGGAGAGCGCCGCACAATTATGGGCGCAATTATAAAAACATTGAGGCACAGCCAGCCGCCTCGCGCTCATGCAGAACTTGAAAGTGACGATCCAGCCATCACTGCCTTTATCTTTGATATGAAGGAGTCTTTCAAGTCCTGATGGCACTGGCAGGCTCATTAAATGCAATCCATCTGTCCTTAATGCAGCAGGCAGCGCGTCTAATGGAGACGAAGCGTGCCCTCCTCTGATACAGCACCCTGTACTGTACCAGAATGGAAATCTCCTTTACTGCTGTGGCCTGGACTCTCTCACAGGCTTGTAAATGGAAAAGGTGACATCACTGTTTATTTCTGACAAGACAGGGACAGCTCACTGCTGTTGATAAAGGGGTAAAAATATGTAGAGTGTGGGGTGGGGGTGTAATTTATGGCTGGAATTTGAATTTAAACATCTCTTTTTTTATCTCCCAGTGCAGTGAAATTCCTAATCATTGACTGTTTCCCACGCTGTGGGCTGTGCGAATTCACAAGGTTTTACCATAACACCTTCCCCACCATCTCCCAGCCTCAGAGTAAATTGGTTCCTGTTATTAACATATGGCAGTTCATAATGGATGCTGACTGAAATCACAATGGACTTGATTTCAAATCGGAGACTAGCCACAGGCTAATTACTTTTACAGCATCATGTAAGCATACAACATACACGTCTCCTCTGAGGCGTAGATGATGAATCCTCACGCCTCGTACACCACCACGATGTAGTAACCCAATACTTTCAGAAAATCAAGTTCTGCTACAGTGGGATTTTTATGACCTTAAGACTATAGATATTCAGCAGAAACACATGCCTTTTAGATACTGAGCATGGCAACTGGAACTTGTTCTTGAATGTGTAAAGTTTTGCTTTTTACTTATGCATCTGCAGCAGACAACAGAAGAAAACAATTCCCTTCACCTGGATCTAACTGACTCTTATTTGAACACAGTAATATATGCCATACTGTGGAAGATGCAATACATTAAACTACCATGTGCTTTGTGTTTTTGGCTTAGCTCTAGCATGTTCATCTTAAGTATTTGGTGGAGTTGAAGTGCATCCTCTCACAGGTCAGTTGCCAGTTCATCCTGTTACCTTCTAGCAACATTTATGTGTTATTTGCTGGCATTCCTCAGGCTCATCTCTTCATGCCCTTTGAGTGAACAGCAAGTCATTTGGGTGCTAGATACAAGCTCACTGATCAAGCTGTGAATTTCAATTATTTATTTTATTCATTTATAATGTTTTACACGCACACATTTATGCTCATACTGTCTTAGTACCATCGATTCAAACTACGTTTGGAACTCAGTCTGCAACAATTCTTTCAGTGTAGCCTTTCAATTCACTTTTCAAAAAAGAAGTATAAACCTCTTTTAAACCTCAAAAATAAATTCATGCATATGCACCAGATCACTCAATTTTACATACTAGCAACAGAGTCTGTTCAGTCTATTCTGGTCTTATTCTGGAAACAAATGTGTCCTTTTCAATATGGCCTGTCTTTGTTGTCGTTTGCTGTGCCGCGCATTGGATTAGACACTAAAAGCTAGTAAAAACCATGCCCCATGAGTTTTCAGAGACAGAGTTTAGCCTTGCAATTGGAGGTGGGGCTTACAAACAGTGACCTTCAGGTTAAAAGGCCTCATATCCCACAGCTAATCTATCCTTAATGTCCTAAATGTAATTATGTCCTGACACACAATTTTCTGAGGCAACAAAGGAAGATCTCACACTGTCCTGCATTACCCAGCACCAGGCTTTAAAATTGCACTCATATTATGTTTTCATTGTTTTTCAAAAAATCATTTAGGCGGAATCTTATTTTCTATCTGTGATTATCGTGCTACTTCTAGCCACTTCTAGCCAAATTATTAACTGTACTTATTTTTAGTTTTAATGTTTTTACTGTTCTGGATGCTGTGCTAAACAAAAATTAATTGGTTCTCTATCATCATTTTAAGTGTGAGTGAAAAACTAGGTTGAGGGAGGGCTCAAAAGGGGTGGCTTGGAGGTGACGTCATGCAGCATCAACAGCTTCATAGAGGGACTGGAGGACCCTGTTAGCGTCTCCCCCACTCTCACACACAGTGATATTGCCAATCTTCAGCTGAGGAAAAAGCCGGATGAATCTCCCCGGCGCGAACAACACCTCCTCTCCCCTGCCAATCGACTTCCCACACACAAGCACTTAAACCCGTCGGACAAGTGAATGGATGAGGGGTCTGTGAAGTCGGGCCAAAGCTGCAGTGATTACTTGTCTCTGTGGGGAAGTGCGGGGGCCGCGGCTGTCCAGCGCTCTAGAGCTGATTACAGATTAAGCAATGCCCCGGTCGGCTCCGGACGCCACGCAGGAGCACGTTTCCCCTCCTTAGAGGCACTGTGGTGGGCGGCTGGGTCCACGGCTGCTCGGGGAGGGGGTTGGCTAGGGGGGAGGGGGGGGGGCTGCAGGGTGTGAGGAAAGGTGCTGATTCCATTCATTAGGGTTTTGTCTGGAGAAAGGCAAAAGGATGGAGGAGGTCAGGGGAGGCAGTCACCTGTGGGTCAATTAATTCCGCTGGAAATGTTATTACAAGTCAGAATTTATTGTCACGCGGGCTGCATTAGCGCTGTGCAGGGAACCCGGGGTCACAGCCCCTACTGAATAGGCGGATAAATTGGAGACATCTGGAGAACAGAAAGCAGAGGCGAAGAGATTATTGATGCTAAAATTTTGAAAGCCAAGGTCTCAGCCATGAATCCGCCAGCACCAGCCAATAAATTAGTGGAGAGATAAGGAGTGAAGGATGGGGTGTATTAAAGGAGGCATTCCCCCCCATCCCCCGACTCCGGAGTGTCGCAGGCGTTTGCTCCCCCTAAGGTATTAATGCTTAGCTAAGCAGGGAGGAACGACAGGCGGAGACAAGGTAAGAGCAATGAGGGGGAAGGCAGAGGAGATTACAGGCAGGAAATGAGAACCAAATAAGCCTTGAAAAAAATAAAAGTACAGGCGCACACAAGAGACAGCCTGGCGCAGTGTCTTCACCCAGCACCTCATCTCCCTCACTACAGTAAGCATTCATGTGCATGCATGTTGCAACTGCTTCTCTGTAACAGAGGAGTCAAAATTCTGTTCCACAATTCAGTTTAAGTGAATTATAAATTAAGTGTAAAGGTAATAAGAGAGGATGTCACTGATGTCTCCAGATGAAAACATTAAAGCAAAGAATCTGAGACAAAAACTCTGCTGGCCTTCGCCCCTCTCGCTGGCCTTCACTTTCTGAGAAAGGAAAAATGTATTGTGCTAGGTACGTCTAATGATTTCCTTGTTCTTGGTGTCTGGGATCACTGCCCTTCTTGTGTGTCTATTAAAATGTTAGGAAATGTGACGAAATATCAATAAAAGCTTGCCCCTTCTTGACAATTAACTGTTCTGACCCTGGGTCACTGCACTCTGGTAGTGTGTGGTCAAGAGGTCCTGACCTGTGTCTGGACAGAGGGGTCAGAGAAGGTCGAGGGGTCCAGCAAGGGCCCATAAACACCCACAGTGCATCCATAATGATTAGATGCAGCAGACCTTAATGGTCAGTGACCTCTGAACTTGCCACCATGACAACTCAGTGGAATGCCTGAACAATTGGCGCAACAGCAATTCAGTGCTCAGTGGCTGAACAGGATGGCTATCAGTTAGGAGTCACTTTCCTCTCCCATTTCAGGGCTTTGCAGATTATGAGCAACTGACGGCTCTCCCATTTGTCCTGTCTCTCCCTCCTTCTAGCATAAGGAATTAAATGGCTATTCTAAGGCTAAACAATAGCAACAGCTTAACGCTCCTTACAGTATCTGTTTCATACCGTAGACACCAAGATGCATTATAGCCTCAGTGGCGTCTATTAATGGAGACACAAGGAAAAAAAATGCTTTTGAGAAATTATTTCCATACTGCATACACTTTAACAAAGCACATAGGGGTTATCAGAATGTAAAACACAACTGTGTCCCATTTTTGACTGTAGGCTTCTGTGTATCCTTTCCAAGAATGCCGAGGCAATTCCGCAATACCCTCAAATTTACATGAAGCCAATTTATCAGCATGATAAGAGAAGAAAATCCCTTGATTACAAAAAGCTTGGTTTGTCTGCATGGAAAAAAATACATTAGTGCCTCACCTGACAATTCAACAAGGCAATGGTCTGCATGGAGATTGATGCTCAGAGTGATTCCAAATAACCTTGCCAATGGTTATGTCACTGTAATTTGCACTCAAGCTACCTAACATCTCAAGGGTTTTGAATGCAGATTTCTGTAGCCTTTGGGTAACATCATGCTAAGAGACATGTATTGGCCTTGAGAAAGATATGTTGATGTTTTTGGCTGTACGAGGAAATAACCCACACAAGCAAAATTGTAAAGAAATCTAATAGAAAACTGAAAATTATGAAAAAAATGATGCAACAGTAACAGTAATCTAGTTTATATATATATATACACGAACCACACCACAAATATAGCATCGTCAAAAAAAAAAATAATAATAACAGCTAGGAAGCATCTCACTTCAAAGATAATTTATCAGCATTTTATTTATCTTCAGAAGCATTCTCTTTCAACCAGAGAAAGTATCTATTATGCGGTAAAATGTCAAGGGATCTCTCCATTCAAATCTACCTAGACTACATACATATATAAAAGCAGAGAGGGTGAGTGTGATACACTGAGATTTGATACTTCACAAATAACAGCAGTACTCTCAAGGGGTTTTAGTTCTCCCGTACTAATGACTTCTTATGGTAGAGAATAAAAGTAAATCCTGGAGAAATATGAACAGCACTACTAGCTACATCTCCCACCACCCTGAATCCCACAGCATTTCACTTTATTTGTGAAACATACACACCAACATACACACACACACACACATATACATCCACACACACACACACATATACATCCACACACACACACACACACACACACACACACCTTAGGGCAGAGGGGCCTGCTCTAGCCACAGTTGGATGTTAATCTGTGGCTTTTGCTGCCCCCCCACTGTGCAGTACAGGCCAGGACCTCTCCCTCTCCCCCCTACTGAGAGCTGACTGGCTTGTTTAAAGATCCCCACCTCATTATTTACAGAGCTCCACTATCCTCCCTCACCTGCACTGCCTCCACACTGCGGACCTGCCTCAGCTCTGGAACACAGGTCAGTGCAGAGGAGGCCCGCTTATATAATGGCAGCTCTATATTATATATTACATAGCTATATCTCTGCACAGTCAACAGGGAGGGGAAAAATCCTTTGATTTTGGATTACCCTTGTTGCCTCTTCAAGCCCTGTGATTCCTCTATGTTGTTTTCAACACGGTGAGGCAGACCTGTCATATTTTAGACTCAATTTCCTATTTCACTCCCTTTTTGCTGTCTCATTTGTCCCCCTTTGTTCTTTGTAAAAAGAGACATTTATGTTACATCATATAATTACTTTGATGAAAAAAAAAGCTTAGTATAATTATGGAGTATCCGGTTTCAAAAAACACCGTTATTGGTAAAAAGGCCTTAATTAGGTAATAGTGAATCAATGAGAAAATGATTTTCACCGTATATTTACTCATGAAAATTTTATTTGACAATTTCTAGTCCGAAATGAATGCATTGAGATGTACTGTACACTGAATAAGGAATTGAGCGAATAATGAAGCAGATTTGCATGAAAAGGGTTTTGGGACCAAATTTGAACCTTTACTATTAGAAATGAAATATGCTTGTCCTACTGTTTATGGCAGAATTCCTACCCAGGTGCATCTCTACCACACCTTTCACAGTGGGTCTCAATTAGAATCAACTCCTCTATTATTTAATCAAACCTCGAAATGACTGATTCAATAAGTGAGTGGCTGCTTGTTAACACAACCCTTCGCTGACAAGGACGACAAGAGCTATTTGTAGAAAAACACTCCTACAAAACTCTCCCCTATAAGCCCTCAGGTGTTCAAGGCACCCCTACCTGATGTGCTCAAATGCTGATAATTTAAACATCGTCCCACAATTCTCCCTGACAGAGTAAAAAGGAAATGTAGAAAACACAATGACCACGACACAGCTCTGATCTATTTGCTGCTGGCCAGTGATGGGAAGAGCTACTGGCAGCCTGGGCCTCATCCCCCCATTGCCACCTCCCTCTTGTATCAGGATCACTAACTGCCTTTTACTCTGTCGACAGTAATTGCTCAAAAAAGGCCCCTGATTCAATCAAGTGTCTTGCTTTCATTTATTATCTTAATGACTATTGCCAAGTCAGAAGCGACGATTGCCTTTGAAGGCCTCAGCCACGAAAGCCGCAGACTCCCAGAGATATTAGAGAGATGAAGGCACCGCCACTGGCGTTCTCCTCCTCCACATGGCGAATCCCACGGCGCCCCGCCCACGCCAACAGTGGGCGGGGCGAGCCAGGATTGGCCTCACTTCACACAGACTGGAGAATCAGCTCTTTAGTCTGAGCTATGCATTAAAGAACAAGGTATATTCTTCTTCCTTATGTACTGTATAAAGCACCAGAGCACAATGGCTTCATCTTGCAGGGAATAAACAGGTGGCCTGATCTATATGGGCACAAGAACAGCATCCTTGTGCCAAGAGTGTGTGCCAGTGAGCTCAGAGACAACAGACGCACAGACACACACACACAGGCCCCCTATACAGCAGGGGACACACTGCAAATAGCATCTTGAAGAATATGTTATAGATTACCATATGCCATCTTATAAAAAGGCTATATCTTCTTCTGGCAATGATACACTTTACCTTAAACAATGAGGAAAAAAAATGATAACTGTATAAAGCATTATTCTTCCCCCTGACTTCTGTCAGTTTTCTGCATCATTTAATACTCAAAAAGGCATTTCTTGGCACTCCTCTAAAATCACTTTCATCACAGTTGAGGAGAAGGGATGACACCGTTACAGAGGTCATGCCATTTTTGTCACAGAGCACTTGCTTTTAACAATACAGCCAATGTCCACATTCAGCCCTCTGACAGTGTATTTTTGACCACACTGCCCCTCTAGTACACAGATAATCAAATCCTCTCAAAACGTAGAGAGGTCAAGGCTCTGGGTGTTTCTGTCCAGGCCATCCCGTTCTATCTGACCCTAGTGGATGAAGTGCATCACATGAGAGGAAGGACAAATATCTCAGCTAAGCTACCGACATTCTTTGATGGCAACGTTAGAGAATAAGACATCTTGTTTTCTACATACATTTCCTCGTGTATCCAGCTCTGTATCCAAACCGAGCTGACAGCTGGGTACTCACTCAATGGAGCTTTTTAGTCTTGGGTCTGCAGGGACATGAAATGTTTATGTCATCCAGAAAGAGCAGTTTTCCCATAGAGGAAAATAAAAGAAGGAGAAACATTGGAGGAGTCAAAAGCATGAAACAAAAGAGGAGAGGCAGGGTACAGAGGTGAAGCCTTTTTACCCATTTAATTATTCATATTTTTTTTTCTAGAGAATGTACGATGTCACAGCATCCTGTGCTTAGAAGTGGATACAGAGGCACCTCAGGATGTTTTCTGAAATTGAAGAAACTGTCTGTTGCCTTCCGCAAAAGTAAACTGATGAATCCTCCCCCATTATGTAATTAAACAGCCAGATGTGAAATTCTTCATTATTCCATATGTTTCATTTGACAACCTGGTGCAAACATGACCTCACACCTGAGAAATCACACACTGTTCATAAGGCAATTTCTAAAAGTGAAGAGTTGTCGTTTTTTTTTTTTGTGTGTGTGTAAGACCTTCATCCAGAGAGGAAATATCTTCATAATCTACTTTGTATTTCACAGAAGAATCTTCAGTATGCAATAAGGTCTTTATTCACTCTGCAAAAAAGTTCTCATTTAGAACTTCTACATGGCCCTTCAAAATAGTTCCTTCTCCTCATGTAACAACAGCAGTTTAGTTCTGAAGCAAAAAGCAGAACCGTGTGCAGATATGTCCTCCTAGAGAGTGCCATGGGGCTAAGGAGAGTCTGAGATGTCTTTGCTGCTTATGGATGGTGGAGGCAGGAAGAAGGTGAAAAACACAGCATGTAATTAACTGTGTAGAGGAGGGAGGGAGTGGCACCTCCTTTATGGTGTATGATATTTTTGTATCCTTCCGCCTCCTATGTCAATTTTGCATCAAGTTCACACACTGCAAGAGAAGTCGGCTGTTGATTTGAGGAAAAGTCTGAAACAAACATGTGTGACTTCCAACTAGCGGAAAGCACCTGCCGGGTGAGACTTTGAACAGTGCTTAACGCATTTATAAAGCATATTGAGTAAAGCACATCTGGAGTTCAGAGGCATTTACACGTCATTTTACTAGTGTATAGTCTTGAGAATATTTCTAATGGGGGAAAACAGCAACAATAAACTGAACACAATCAATTAATTTTATGTTTAACTTTATTCCTGTTTTTACTGAATTAATATTTATAACTGTTTTTTTTTATCAATTCTGACGGAATTGGTAACAAGAGAGGAGAGTTGGAGAGTTGTTTTTGATCTTGCTCGTGTCCCTGTATAAAGATGAACTGTGACACTGCTGCTTTGGTACTTGATTTGTAAAACTATAACTGGCTTGCTCAGGACACTGACCCTGGGACACTGGTCACTGAGGAGCCAGCCATTTGTGTAAAACACATGAACATCTTTTCTTGGGATATTTTGACAGTAACTCTCAGAAATTACTATAATCAAAGTTAAATGAAAGGATTCAAGCACATTTTACATGAGTGGTATGAATAAAATTTCAATACCGCCTTAGGATTACATCCTCTATAAAAGAAAAATAAAAAAGCAAAACAACCATAAACACTGACAATGTTGTCTGATCGATTTTTTTTCTCTCCCACTATATATAGGATTGGAAGAAAAGGCCAGAATCCACAATCAGATTTGCAATGTTGTGATTCAGCTGCTCATTAAGGTCACAAAAGCCTCTTTTCAAACCCTCACTTCTTTGTCTACCTAAGCATGTTGGAAAAGCAGCTCACTTGAAGGCTAGAGTGGCAGATATATAGTTTATCCTACAGCACTAGCCAGGCACCACACACTCAGACTGTTACTTACTGAGACTTTACAGTAAGGACACACAGGCCTTCATGTCTCTTATGCTGGTCTCATCTAGTCTGCTGCCCTCACAGTGGCTGGACGTGGCAGTGCTTGGCATTGCTGCCTCTACAGTTTCTTCCCTTGCAGCTTTTATCCCTGTAATCTGCTCTCTGCTGTCTCCTGCCTGGGTCCCGCCACAGTACCTAATCCCAAACTCCCACAGCGCTTGATAACTTTACTTCCACTGTTTGCTTTCAGCCAAGCACAACTCCCTGTCTTTCTCCCACCCCTTTTTTCACTCTCCCTTTTTTTTCTTTTCCCCTATTACTCCTCCTGGAGATTGGGAGGGGGCTTAACCTACAGTGGGCAACTGGGAGTTATTTTTTCCCCTCTCTTTTTCCAGGGGAGCCAAAATTCATTAGCTGTGCTACCATACATGTACACACACACACACACACACACACACACACACACACAGTGGCATAAAAACCTAAAAAAACAACAACAAAACCAACACTGGGGGAGGCTTCACATGCTTTTTTTCTTCCAACAGTAGATTTGTCCTGCATTAGAGAGGGATCTCTGTGTGGGGGTTTCCTTTTGCTTTTTCCCCCCTTGTGTTCTCGCTTAATGTTTTTTTTTCTTTCTTTTTTATGTCACCTCCTCCCTCCCAAGCTCCCCTGTAGCCTCCTCTCTGCACTTGATAGGAGTGCTGTCAGTAGCGGCAGAGTTGTGGCCGACCTCTCACCCATAGCTGCTAATTAAGGCTCCACAGTGACAGTTCAAGTGCCTTGCATCAAGTTTGCTGAACCAAAGCATCTAATTGGAGCCTCTTTTCATTCCTCAATGGCGCACACAAAGATTTTTCAGACCTGGGCGACAACAATGGTGACATTTCCCCCGCCGCCCCCCACCCACTTCTCTCTTTCACTCCCTCTTTCTCCCTCATTCTGTCTACTTTTTTTTGTTTACCAAAGGACAAGGGGGGAAAAAATAGAAGCCACATTCTTTCACCTCGCTGTCTGCCAGTTTCAACAATCCTCCCACGAACTAGCTCAGGCCCAGACACACTGACACCTCCGAATTCCTGTCTCCCCACACTCCCTGCAGCTACTGACATATTGCCCGGTGCAGAGGGGGTCAGAGGGTAGTCTTTAAATAAAACATCAGTGGAGCCTGAGCCCTCCCCTCCCCCCCTCCCTTGTTGCTCTGCTGTCTCACACACATGGCCTATGAACCCGACGGCCGCCCCCGCACCTGGCCCCTGCCTAAAACGGAATGCTCTGACGCTTTTAGTGAGAGACATAAGAGCAAAAACGCGTAATGGATGGTGTTTTACTTTGAAGTGTCAAGGGGCATTTGGTACATGCAGCGTTAACCTGCCACCCACAACTACATCTTTAGCTCTCTGCTGGCCACCGTGTAGGATCTCTTTCCCTTCACTAACCTCAACACTCTGCTTGCTGAATTATCAGATGTAATGTCATAATAGGAGTATACATGTCAGGAGGCAGCAAAGTGTTTCTTTACAGCGCCTGGAGGAAACTATGTTTATGAGAGAGAGGCCAACCTGTTCAAGCCAGGTCACGCTTCTGTTCAGCCAAGTTAGAATGTGACCTTTTACCCCCCTCCTGGCTCCACCTGTACCGCTGTGAGCAGGTGGTGGCAGTTGAGGGCAGAGGGTCAGATGTGGATGGATTTCATCTTCACCCTGGGAATGGACTTGCCCATGGTCAGATCCCTTCCCTCCGTTTCACCCTGCTTTCAAAGCAAAGGCCTGTAAAGACACAGATCTCCATATATACATGTCAGTTTTCTACATTCAATAGCTTGGAGGGACCGGAGGCAAAAGATCATTTCAAAGGTCAGGACAACAGGCCTTTGATTTTTTTTTAGCTAAATGGAATTTTCTTCAAGTACTCATAGTGTCAATAAGAAAATGCCAATCTGTCTCTTTCGTAATTGTAATTTTCTTTCTAACCTTTGGAAAACCTTTCACAGAAGTTGCACAGAGTGCGTGACAGTGGCCTCATGATGTGGGATGATATCGCAGACCACTGCCTTGCACCCCTCTGTGTCTGACAGTGTGGCGGAACCACTTATTTCACAGCCTGAGGTACTGCCTTTCACCACCCTGGCCACAGCCAATCATAAAGAAGGCTTTTAGTGAAGGAGGGTGAAGGAGGCCCCTAACAAGTACTGCTGCCATCACAGTCATCCTGGTTCTGTCTTGTCTTCAGATAACAGTGGCACTAAGGGATTCCCTCGTACCAGAGAAGCACAAACAGGGTTTGTCCTTCCACTGCCCTGGTGCACCTGTGAACACAGTGTCATTAGTGTGACTGAATGCTTCTCAACTGAACATCAATAGGGTCTGGAGCAAAGTGTGGTGTCTGGTGTCTGTATAGGGTAACAAGGAGAGGTTGTAGTGCAAATGCACTGAAATGTTTTCACTGACAGAACAGCTAATCCTAGGACATGTCCTAAATACAACATAAAATAATGAAAATATGCCCCCCCTCCTTCTTGGCGCCTACCAGAACTGCCCAGCTAAGGTCCCCCCCCCCCCCCATGCCTCTCTAAAACCTTAAGGCATCACAGCAATAATGAGGCATTGCCTTGTAGCAGCAGCCCCCATAAACAGCAGATGTTACAGAGGTGAAATAACCTCAGGAACAAGACAGAGAGGAAAAACAACTGAAGTGAAGGTTATCCCAACCTAAAGTGCTGATGTGCACATGTGCCAGCTCTTTTAATTAGGGACGCTCCCTCGCCTGCTGCTTTCTGTGCAGCTGAGAGGCTACAGGGCCTGACATACACCCAAGTACTGAGCTGCCTCCTCAGAACCACCAGGCCAACAAGCAGGCCACTACCCAGCAGAACCTCCTGTTCAGTGTTTGACATAGGCTTCATTGGATCTGACACAGTACGCAGAGCTATTCAGCCTGCAAGGGCATGGGCAAGCATGTGTGCTCTGATCCACTTCCACGTGATACTGGAAATTTTAAAGTCCTTGCTCTCATATATTATTGTCTCAACTGAGTGCAACTCTGGTAAACACAGCCAAAATGATCCAATTCTGCAGCAGCACAGCAGTCAGATGACAGTGTTTGTTGCAATTATTTATCACATGGATATAGCCTAGTGTATTATTCGTATTTGAAGTGAGTCTGATGGCCACTTTAAAGAGCCACAGGCAACGGTCAGATCAATCCGGAGCCCACACCTTTGTACAAGGAGGCTCACATTTCACGTATTATTCAGGCCTGAAACAACAGCAGCAGCTATCTTCATGAAGAAAAACACACACACACACACACACACACACACTTGCTCCTTTTTATACAGACCTGGCTTTTTTTAATCTGAGCGTTATGTGGAGATAAATACTGCAGGATGTTTGTTCCTGTCTGGAGGATATGTGCACTTCACCCACCCAGGGATATTACAGAGGTATGCCTCATCATATATGCAGCTTTTAGGAGATCTGTATGCGGCAGCACATCTATTATGCATGCGTCGTATACCACTTCTTTATACGGGTCAGTGCTGCTATTTCTTCTGGGCTTACTCAAATGCCATCGCCACTAAGGAAGACAGCGACCTTCCCAGAATGAAAGAAGCATGTACACTTTTTTTACATGCATTGCAAATGACCCCCCTGCTGCCCTCTGATTTCTTCTTTATTACAGCCATAAAGGAAATGAAAGCAAAAGCTTGAATGAACCCAAAGAAAAATAAACTGACAAGCGCTTGCAGCTGAACGACCCCCCAAGAAAAGAAGGCAAAAAAAAATAAAGATGTAAAGGGCAAAAAAAGAGGATGTTTGGCTGATAAAAGCCATGCTCTCTCCCCCCCTCTCTCTGTCTGAAATGAATGTCCTCTTTCTCCTTCCCTGCTGCCTCTGCACTGACAGATCTATTGTGCTGACGGCACAGAGCCGGGTTCTTTATCGCACGGAGCGAGACCTGACCCCGAAATCAGTCTGAGGAGAAACAGAGGAGGGCCTGTATCGCCCGGGCGGGTCAGAGGGCGCGTGGAGTCAGCCATCACCCTCTCTCTGCCGGTCGCATTCCTGGGACTCGTGCCCAGAGATGCATCTGCAGTTAAAGTGACTCCTCGGAGAGCAGACGTGTGCGGCGCGGCAGTGCCTGCCGACTCACCGAGCACACGCTTCCTCCCCCTCACACTCGCTTCCTGGGATTCACTTCCCAGTGTGGGCAGCAGGAGCGCCCATCCACACCGCCCAAAATACTCATCATCTGAGAAGTACATCCTGTTCTCTTTCTCTGTTTGGAATTTTCGCCTCTTTCTTTCTTTTGTTGTACAACACTGCTTGCACTAAGAGGAGTTACTTTGAGGCAAAAACACATATAATTTCCTCCTACCTGTGCTCCGTCCTGAGTCATGAGTGGATCAGGAGATGTAATCACCGGAGGAGAGATTTAGCGGAGATGAAAATGGATTGTCAAAGAGGAGTGAGCAGTAGCTACAGCAGGCAGAGATTTCGGATGGACTGCACTTAAACTGTCACACTCTGGTGGTGTAAACCAGTCAACAAAACAAAGACAAGCAACAACATTAGGTCAAGGCTTTCTTCCGTCTGCGTTCTTTACAGGTGTACAGCATCATTTACGATGCTGTACAATACAAACAGATGTGCATCTCCTTACTGCACTCTACCTTTGTTCAACTTGCTCTGTACATGATGTACTGGACTTCAAGCCTTGATGAGGACACATACCACAACAAAAGTTTACTTCATAAATAAGAGAGAACAGCTTTCATGACTAGGCCTTTATTAATCACATTGTGAAACTCTCTAAATAGTACCTGATATGAGTCACTCCTTGTACCAGCTCACTCCATCCCTTCTTTATTGTCTATCATATTTTCCAGTAATGACTTTATTTGTGGACGTAAGAAATATCTGCAGCACTCGAGCTGTCCACATCAAATACACGAGGCTAAAACACATCATAATAAATCAGTTGGAGGCAAAGAAATGTAATTGCTCCAGAAGAAGAAAATGCACCTTGGTTCAAGGGTTATCTCTGGCCCAGCCATGCACACTTCATTTACAATTACTGCCTTCATGCACCACTCCTCCCAGTTCTGATTTTTGCTAGTCATTTAAGGGGTGAATGAAAAGAAAACCTGTCCCTGCAGGTCTGAACTGACCTCTCTAACCTATTGTGAGGGAGACTGTGTCCCATGTCTCCCCCTTTCTACCTACTGACAACGACACTGCTACTGTGTCACTTTTCCCAATCTCTGTCTGAGTCTGTCCAGCCATCAATGCATCTCATCACAAGTGGGACTGCTCAGGGTTCACCGCAGGGCTGGGGCAGACAGGATGGGGTGTTGAACCAACAGAAGGGCAGGCTTAACATTCATTTTGGCACTTAGCAACCAGTCCTAAAGGGAGGGAATGAAAAGTTTTCTGTACTCTCCAACCTTCCCCCATCCTTTCTTCTTTTTCCCTCTTCACTGGCTCTTGCCTGTAGGGTCAGAGACCCTCAGTGAGTGAGACTCATTATCAAGTCACTTCATTTCAATTCAAAGGGGAGCGGAGAGAGTGTGTATTAGACATTCCGATGCAGCCACAGAAGAAAATGGCGATCGGAAAGGACAAGGGACTGCGTTCAAAGTGACACCAGTTTATAAAGACTGACGGCAACAGTATAGTCTTTAATTTCTCCGTGAAGGGCATTTAAAAAAATGAAAAAAAAAACATGTACTCAGGGGAAGCTGTGGGCTAACATGACAAGCAAATTTAATAAACATGAGCTCAAGTGTATCAATGGCTGCCAAGAGCAAAAGGGGTTATGTAAATGAAACAAACAGTTGAAAAGGGAACACGGGAGAAAAACAAAAAAAGTGCAAAGATAAAAACAGAACAAGAGAATGAAGATCCTTGTTTAAACCTAAATGAACAAACATATAGGAGCCAGAGAATACTGGGCTGCCCTATGGTAACTGTGAAACATTTGACTGCTTTTCACTTGTATGACCTGAATTAAAGAGGGTTTCATTAAATAAGAGCTTCCCTGATCCATCTGGACTCTTGTACAGACTGCCACAGTGACTCTGATTCCTTGTCCCCATTCAAACCCTGGAGAAGCCCTGCATCAGTTAAAAATGCACTGATGAAGACAAATGACAGCAGAGACAAAGGAATAGGGTGGCAGCTCGATTACAGAGCCACATCAGTTCATAACAAGAGCATGGATTCATACAACATAACCAAGCCCCAGGTGGACATCTTGAAGAGGTAACTGCCCAAATGCCCTGACTGCCTTACAAAGCCAAGATGCCAGTTTGTGTCTTCTTCTTTTTGTAATTTGTTGGGTATATTATTTTCACCGTTCAAGACTGAAGTGAGTTTTACCACGGCGGGTTCCATAGAGTTTGTTGTGATTGTAGATCAGTCCCAGGCACCAAAGCATGGCTCACAAACCTGCTTTTTAAAGAGCAATGCTTCCACACAGCAATTAAGCCAACACAATCACACAGTAGGAAATGCAATCCAACAGGCCAGAATCTGCATACAGGTTCTCTGTCTTGGCTGACATCTTGCCGTTCTTCACCTGACACCTGCATAACTCAGAGACAAGTGTAATTAATTTATGTCACTGTACTCGACAACGCTCTCGTTGGCATGCGCACCATTTACACCGTCACAACGTCTAATTAGCCATCAGCGCAGCTCACATCTTTCAGACCACGAAACGGGAAAACCAAAGAGCAGAACGAGAGAAATGGCAGTGCCAAAACAGTGCGGCGGCATGCTATTATATACGCCAGTGGTCAGACAGCTTGGCTTCTCAGACATAATTGCTTTAATTGCAGACTGTGATCCGATGCAGGCTTCCACAATGCCAGTGAGACCTACTTTCTGTTTATTAGGATCCAGTGCGCTTCTCTGCTCTCCTGCCCAGTGGTCACTCTATGGGAGTGAGTTTTACCTTCACAGCTACCACAGCTGGCCAGAGACTGCCAGTGGGTGCCAGGGGGATAGAGGGTCAAGTTCTGAGACAAGCTGTTTCTAAAGTTATGCAGGGGACTTCCTCTATGTCTCTAGTTTCCTCTTTCTCTCCTTCTCACTCTCTCTCCAGAAAGTAGGGGGGAAGAGCATTATTTTGGAAAAAGCGGAGGGAAGGGTTCTCTCTGATCATTGGTGACACATCAAAACGCGTAACACAAGAGGAGAACAGTAAGTGAAAACAAATGTCAGAGGGACGGCGCTCTCCAGCTCCGCAGCCCCGTCCACATTAATAAGTAATGCCTTTCCCCAGACACGGCCGCCCGCTCCTGACAGCAGGAATCACGGGGGAAGGATTGATGCTACCGCTTCAAACAGACATCTCCCTCTCCTGAAGACCATTTTGTTAAATTTTTTAAAGTTTCAGAGTAAAACTATCAGAAGTTTCTCTGTCTGAACCTGACAAAGTTTCTTCATGATTCCATAACAACAGCTTCCTATCACATTAAATTCGGTATGTCTGAAAGGCGGTATATTATTTCTGCAGGTTATTTCCTAAGTTTCGAGTTTTGCACCTGATATCAGGTGTCTATCTGATTCTGGACAGTGCTTGTTACATTTGGGTGTGAAGTTTATATGCAATTATTTTGCACATTGAGTCTCCTTGTTATCAACAGGGTAACATATGTTAGTGGGCAATGTTCATGTGTATACATGTGATTAGACAGCTTAAACCTTACCACATCCTAAGCCACTGTAATGAACACATGAATAAATGAGAAATATTTTAAGGTAGCTATGTTATACAAAGATTACACTGCAATCTCTTAAATGATTAATTTGTTGAATTTTATAAATAAAATATAATAAAAACATACACATTACTCCCATTTTGAAGCCTTGTGGAAAACTAGATATTGAAGTTTTCAGAAGGGAAAGCTGTTTACCTCTAAGAACCTGGAACAGAAGATAAGAGGAAATTCCCCAGACATGTTTAAAGCTCCAGGGACTCACAGCATTAGGACCAAATCACTTTAAAATGTAATCAGCTCTCCCTGGCTCTTCCCTCTCCATGCCCTCCTTTACTCCAGGCCCTGGAAGCACAGGGCTTCAGGCCTTGCTCTGTGATCTGATGCAGGAGGTCACGTCGGGCGCCGGGTCCACCAAGCGTGCAGTGATGATCCTGATCTGACAGGTCACCAAGGGTGGCCTATCACTTTAGAGTAAACACCTAGCTCCATTAGGTGCTGAAGGGAAAAGAATTGGTTGGAAAGTTCTCTCGTCCGTGAAAATTGTTTGGATGGAATTTCAGCTCTTTCAAAAAGCTTTTCAATGAGGATGACTCTCCCTCTCGCGCAGCGGAGCACACACTGTACTGACTGGAGGGTGGGCGGTAATGACATGCAGGAAACCCTCCCATGAAATCTATCATGTATGTGAGTGCTTAGAAATGTTAATACAGCCAAAACCCAACTAAACATGGATAGATAGCTGGCCCTACACATTTTACCACTGAGGAAATAGCTCGGTTCAATTTTATCATCAAATTTGTGAGTACAAGTCACAGACTTTTTTGGTGTGAAAACCAATAAATTAGGTAGATACACAGATTAAGAAGGAAGAAGTTTACAAGAAAATCCCACAATTATAAGATATTGTCCATTAAATGTACGTCTTAATGCATACTAATACTATTGTATGGTTTTACAGACATGGAGGATTTGGAGAGATATTTCTGCCAGCATTACCTACCTTTTGTTCTCTCATCAACAGAGGTGATGCTGGATATTTCTTCAGTTAGTCTATGAGAATTTGATGATGGTCTATGCCTTTATTTTCAAAAAAGGACACACAGGTTGCACATTTATGTCAATAAAGGACATGCTGTGCAAACACTAAACCGGTCTCTCTTGATTGCAGACAAGAAATTGAATAATCTGTCACTGCACCATCACTAAATCATTTAGGAGAGAGGATGTCACTCTCTGCATGAGCAGATCTTACTGGTTCCATCTAAATAGATCAATTTGTATTTGTTTGCCATACTTAAGGAAGAGACATACTTGAAAAATAAATGTCAAAATCCCCAAGCCTAACAGTAATCTTAAAATGCAGTGAAAATCTATGTTTTTGGTGAAACAGACCAAGCGAAAGTCATGTAGCTGATGAAGAGCTGTGCATGCCACAGAGTGCAGAGCAGAGTGCGAATTCTCACACGTACAGAAGCCTGTCATTAGCACCGGCTCCAAACCCAAACTGACTGCCTCTAAACTCCAATCCAATAAAAGTGCTGCCCGCCTATTTATCATCCTGGAGTCTTTCATCGGCGGTGCAGATGGCTGCTACCTTCGGGAGGCACAGGGGAGGTGCTGGCAGCCGGGACAGGGTCTGAGCCCTCCCACTGCGAGGAGGAGCCTCCACCGCCTGCTCCATCCTGGACGGGCCCGACCCGCCCAGCCCACAGCACCAGTCCACCACCCGCCCACCATCATCTGGTGCTGGACCAACCCCCTGTCCCCTCACAACTGTGCTCAACAGGAAACTGAACCAATTACTGAATTCACTTTGTCTGTTTTGATAGGATTTCGTCCCACTGAGCACCCCCACTGAAAGTGTTTGCAGTCCCTGATGGACATAGACACAGTCTTCCCACAGGAGAGAGCCCTGGGCAGGTAACCACATTTACAATTCACATTTCAGAGGGCCCAGCTATCATATACTGAACAACACATTCAAAGAAGCAAATTTTACTCAACTCCCTTTTCTGCTAATGTTATTCATGTGATTGAATGAAACTGTTTGCTTCACACAAATCTGTGCTGCATGCAAAAAAGGGAGGAAAAACAGTCTTTGCCAAAAGTTATCATGTTTTGATAAAGTGGGCCAAATTTTTGGCAGCACAGCCATTTCTCCAGACGTCTTAGGTCCGCAGAAGGAAATATGTTACATACAGTGATTAATTACCCTCCTCTATTAAAGTGACAATTGTGGTCAGGAAGTAAAACACAGGTCCCAATCTGGAGAATATCCCTGCCAGATCTGTCTCTTGTAGTGGTGTATACTGTCCTTGTATTAGGTCCTGGAAGAGGCAAACTGGCCCCTTCTGTACAGACCGATTTAAGTCATACACAGGGAGAACCTGGAGCTACAGGGAGGTAGCCCCTTTGTCCGGAACAGAGCAACCACTTATAAAGTGACTGGCTTGGCCAACAGAGACTGCCACACTTCCATTGGCCTCTGCCTTCCCTTCCTCAATGCCTGATGCCAGGAACGTCAAGCCAGTAGCAGCGCCGCCATCCTCATGCCACCTGTCCTGGGGAATTGAAGCCCTCCTGACTGAGCCCACTCTCCCTGTATTGGGGCTGGGCCTGCCCCTCTGCAGCCACCCCCTCTGCTCTGCCACCCCCACGCTGCCCCCCCACATGAGCTTCAGATGGCCGGCACGCTGAATCAGCACAATGAGTTCATCACCTTCCACCCCTCAGCACGCCCCCTCTGTGCTCCAGCTCTACCAAGAAGGGCTGGAGGGTGGCCCAAATCCAGCATGCTTATAGCCTTTAAATACAGGGAAGTTATTCTTTTCACCTACATCCCTGAGCTTAAGTGCAGCTTCTAGACAAAGCAATCATGGGGCTAGTCTAGAGTCAAAAAGGGACAAGATAAGGAAAAGGAGACAAAAAATACATAGTCCTAAGACTGAAACTGAACTGAGGCGTATTCCTACAGACAAAGGCTTTTGAAAAGGAAAAAAAAAACATGTTCTGGTAGGACATTTAAACAAATGATAGAAATGCTTGTTTATTAATCTATTGTGTTTTTCACCAAATGCTACATACAGCCTGCCTTTTCCAACACGGCGGCGGAATCCTGCTCTTCAGGTATCTGTTTGCGCAGCCCCCAGGCTCCCGTTTTCAGCGCCGATGGCTCCAATTTGGAAACTACAAAGTGCAATTTCAAAGCCCAGGGAGCCATAGAGGAGTGCTAACACTCCCCGCACCAGCCCTTCCACCATCTGTCTCAGCGTCTGAGCGGCCACAGCACAGCCAGAAGTAGGCCTCTTACTTAGCGAGTGTGAAATTAGCCTGCTTTTGTGGCGGCTGCGTATGTGTTTGTTTGTTTGTGTGTGTGTGTGTGTGTGTGTGTGTGTCTGCATGTGCGTGCGTGTAAGTATGCGTGTTTGTGCATGTGAGTGCACAAACATTTATTTATAGTATATATTTATGTAAGTATATTTATATGAGTGCATGAGCATTTGTCCATTTGAGTGTCTTTATTTGTCCCATGTGTCTATATGCGTCCATGTGTGATAGTGTGTGTGTTTGTGTGTGTGCGTGTGTGTGTGTGTGTGTGTGTGTTTCTCAGGGAGTGGCCTGCCTCTCCAGGGAGACACAATGCCTAGGGTCAACTGGGGTCCATCTTCCCTTGACCTCCTTTCTCTGTGCTCCATTAATTATCCTGAAGCTGAACAAACAGCCTCTCCTCTCGGATCACTGTGTCACTGCAACAAAACTCCCTGAGAGACTTTTGAACTTCACTCACCAACCCACACCACCTGCCCTTTTAACTGACCCCATGACTCCTGGACCAGGGGCCCCTAGACCCCACTTTTTTACTGCGTACCCTTCCTCCCCTGGACATGTAATAAATCATGTCCCTGTGACACCAGCCAATGAGTAGCCATTGCGCTCCCACCTAATCAGCCATACCAGAGGATCACCCAACCCTCACTGACCAACCACATCAGTGGTTACAATCATTGGAAATCATAATTTTTCAGTCTGCATCACTGCCTATCTGATGGTCTGATCTTATCAAAGGCACAGTAATAAACACTGGAGACAAAGACATCCAGGATGTCCAGAACACAGAGATTTTACAACCTAGCAAACATATGGTACAAATAACACATGCAAATGAAAAAAAAAAAAATCACTGAAATTCCAACCCCTTACAATACAGTTTCACCACAACAGACTGATTCATTCCCAGGATTGATTGAGCTGTGATAAATATAGACCACTTATTCGTATATCTTTCAACTTTAACAAATGCTTACACTCTATACTAATAGTTCGCACTTTGCAATTCTGATAGCGTGATATATGACTGCAAAGCTCCTAGCTAGTGACAAAATACTTGCTTATCTTTGCATAAATATCTTGGCTTCCCGATAAAATGTTTTGCATACTGATAGTTTCCTTGCATGCAGAACTCAATCATATTCTCCATTTTCACCCAACAAATACCCTGCCATGCTGGCTGGATATAGATTGATAATGCCAAACACTTTATTTGATTTTCCTCCCCTTATATAGAAGTCATTTATTTGATAGACACCACTTACATTGTGCCATCCCATGCTGAGAATTTATTCAATTGTGTCTCAGCCTTGCAGGCTACTATTGTCCTAGTAAAATTACACCCTCTACTATATAAGACACTGTAAGTTTTCTCCTAACTGACACTGGAGATGCACTCAAGACAATGCCATTGACATCCCGTGGCTCCAAAAGGTGGCAAGTGTGTGAACTCTTTCTGGAGCCCAGATGAACAGCAGACCCAGTTCTCTAATCATCAACATAAGATAAGAGTGGGAGAGGGACACGGTGGCACACAAAGAAGAAGCAAAAACCTAGAAGAGCTAACAGAGCCACTTTTGGGTAGGAGCCTGCAGAGTCCCACCGGTTGGGAGAGGGTTGATCAGGAATTTGGTGGGTGTGCTGAAATGTCATTGTGGGCTGAGCCTGAAGGCCCCACAGCCATCTGCTGGGGGGGTGGGGGTGTGTGTGTGTGGAAGGGGGGGTGTGTGTGTAGGGAGAGACATGGCTGCCCCTTACTGTTCCGCATGGTGTCCTCTTCATGGTTATGTGGCTCTGCTGCCCAGGCCACTGATAGGGGCTCCGGGGCTAAATGGCAGCAGATGTCACGCTGGGGAGGACATCACTGGTAGCTTTTTTGTGTCCATCTTTGATGGCTGGGTCGTAAAGGACGCAACAATTGGCCCTTTCAACCCAGGCGCTGTCGCCTGGAGATGTCATGGGGTGCAGCGTTACTGCAGGGGGATCCAGAGGTTGAACTAACAGGATTAGGAGGACATATCTGACAGAACCCAGGAGCTTTAAGCCTGGTGCCTGAGGCCGCAAAGTTTTGACAGCAGTAAATCAGGATAAAGAGGCCCGTTTCTTCAGGCCATCTCCACATGTTACTGTGATCCCCTTTTTAGCATTCAGATGCGTGATCTCTGCCAAGACTCAGGGACATGTGTATGGATCAAGACAGGACCTGGCCATTTCACTGCAGTCAAACATCAGCAATCAACATTACGAAGAGTTAATTTTCTTATTCATCTTGCCCCGGTAAATCACATTTCAGCCTCAGTTCAGTTCCCAAAAACCACCTTGACTGAGGAGAATGAGATTGGATTAAAAGGCACGGCCTAAATGCAACCCAGATAATACATATTTCTAATGACAGCTTCCTTAATCTAATTGAACTAACTGACTTAAAGGGTTTGAAATTAGATCTGTGTGATTTGGAGCCCAGACCAATAGGAATGTGACGGTAACTGGCATGAATCATTGCAGATAAACACAATGTGAACTATCAGCTGGGTGAGTTCAGAGGTACAAGCCCTCCTGTAAATTTCATTTCTGCTTTCACTTAGGTGCCTGTGCATGATGTCCCACTGCTCCACTGCATCACGGTGCAGTGTGCAGTCATCTCTAGCCGCCAGGCCTGTAAGGTAGGCCTACATAATACCAAAATGACTGTACATAAATTAACACACCACATGGAGTACAATGCTGTGTAATTAAGTATTCAGATATTGCTTATGCCATGAGATAGCATGTTGGGTGGGTTGAAGGCAGTCTCGTGGAAGCATGCTCAGAGGCTCCTTTTCAACGTTTTATGAGCCCCAAAAGAGGCACTCTTCATTTGCACACACTGTATCTCCTTCCCTCTTTCATTAATTGCAGCTGATTAAACTGAGCTGTCTGCAAATTCCTTGTGTTGAAAAAAGGAGTTGTTTTATCACATTTTCCCCATTATCTTGCATTTAACATTAGACCTTTTGAATTTTAATGGATCAGAAAAGAACAAGCCCCAGCATCCCTCCTGCTGTTTTATCTGTTGGTTATCTTTCAGACTGAATAAAGCCTCCTGCAGTCTCTCCCCTCCACTGATAAATAAAGGTCAATTAGCAATTATAATTTACATATTAAATCAGCCTTGCATAATGCTCCCTCTGCCCTATTCTAACCAGGCAGTACCACCATTGTGTGTTCCTGGAGTCTCCTGAAGATGCACCGGGCCAATTCTGACAGCAGGATTAAAAAAAAAAAAGTCACATATGATAAGGAGTGTAAACACAGGGATGTCTTTTGATGTGGATAAAGGCAGCTCCCACTCGAAGCATCACCAGAGGGGTTAGAGCCAATATGGTGTTCTCTCTGCCACCAGCGACGCACGCGGTCCCCCCTCCCCACTATCGCTGGCCTCCTTCTGACAACTGCCTCCCCTCATTAATCTTGATGAGCTTTCTGCTGAATATTCTTCCACGGGCCTTCAAACCGTTCACTAATTGCAATTAATCACTTGGCGAAACAGATGTCGGGAACAATGGGAACGTGGAGGTCTGGAGGCTTGATGAAGCTGTCAGCAAGGCTGCTGTGTGGCACTGGGTGCCAAGAGGCTCGGCAACACCTCCCCTGCTCCATTTGTTCAGGGTATGAGCCTGACCCCGTCACTGCGCGCGATAGCATCTGTCAAACCGCGCTCCACAATACGACAAGTGCTAATAAAAAAAAAAGGGGGGGGGGGGGGAGACGTAACGCGGGGCCCTCTGCACTGTTTAATGGCCGTTCAATTATTAAACCCCACTCCTGTCTCCATTCCAGCTTTATCTTGCTTCCTTTCAAACTACCAGTGCATTAATAGGAATTAGGCCTCCTAACCAGCCCTCTATTATTAAAGCTGGCGAGGAAGCAATGTCACAACAAACAGGCCCCGCTACGGCTGGTTATTGGCTTAATGTAGCAGGAAATTATTTTGAAATTATGTGTATGCTCTTTAATTTTCATGCTCGAATGTATAAAAAGCAGAACACCTTATTTTTTATATTTTTCTTTATTTATACACAGAAGCTACTGATCATGTGATGGGCGAAGATGTATTCTATTCTGCCTGAGAGGGAGCAATCTCTCCCTCATTGTTCATTGTTTGGCCTTCTGTTGTGACAATATTCATTTGCATTACACCTCAGTCGAATGCTCATTATGTTTTACAGGCGCTCAGTGCACACAAACACACGTCACACTGCTCACATGGGGCTGGATATACACTGGATCTCCCATACCACGCCTGCATGTTGCTGGCTACCATACAGCAGGAGACAAAACTATCAAGGGAAAAAAAACAAAGCCTTGCTTTGGAGCAGAAGCAGGACTGTACATTAAAGGACTGTGTCTTAAAAACGCCAGGTTAATTTCCACACATTCTTGTGTGGGTGTGGATACTAGGGTATGTGAGTGGGGCAGGACCTGGTCTCGCTATAGAGAAGACTGCCCACAGCAGGGAAGGGTGAGAGAAGTCGGAGCCAAAGGCTTTAATTAAATCCGGAGTATTTACAGCACCCACAGAGAGTGAGATAACCTCTCCTATCAGTCTGCACAGCGCCATATCGCCCCCACCATGGCTCTCCTGCAGAGGCACAGCCTCCAATCAGAGGCCCTCCCTGCTGAGGTCCCCTGTCTGCCAGCCTGACAGGTTTTCTCCCCCACTATGGGTCATCTCCCTCTGACCTCACGATCATGGCTCACCCCGCAGCTGCTGCTGCATCACCCTCGCTTTTTGTCACACACACACACACACACACACACAGACATGCAGACGCACACACACACACGCACACATATATACACATGCATGTGCACGCACTCATATGCACGCACGCACATGCTACCAACAAACTACAGCATGGCCATTACCCAGCCTCCATTCAACCATCAACACTTGTGTCTTAATGTAACAATATTAAATGAAAAATGAGCAATTTTATGTTGCAGTATTGTAACCATTACTGACCAGCTTATACAATACTCTTCCGATGAACTCTGATGATGAAGTTCTCACCTATGCCATATGTAAAATTAATAAGACTGAAATAAGGAAATAAGACTGAAATAAGGAAATTAAAAAATCTGCAGGCGTCTATACAAATGTATATGAACATATATGTATCCATGGTTCCCTTGATTATATGTAGCATTCAATTATGGATGTAGACTTCACAACATGTTGCAGACCAGAGTTCTGTATTAGGCATATATCTACAGTGCATCAAATAATGAGGAGCATCTGTTTGTGAAATATTTAAGACCGTGGTTAAGGTTTCTCTAGCGTTTTTGTCACTGAGCTTTGCTACAATTCACCTCCAGGGCATATGGAAACTAGAGCAGGCTGCAGACTAGGCACAGGGAGCCCGGTGCCATGGTTCTGTTGAATTTCTGCCTCTGAAATATTCATGTTGCCTAAGCTCTGGGCTCTCCATTAAGAGGTTATGTGTTTGACTGACTTTTGTCTCTGGAAGTGCAATGATCCACGTGGAAATCAGGCAGTAACTACAGCTGGGGTGATGCGAGAGTGAGATCTTCAAGCATTGTATACGACTGACTTCTATAAGCCAATGACTTCTAAGCCAATCAAAAGACTTTGCCCTCTTCAGCAAAACACCACAACTTGTTGAAATTTGATGAGACATGATGGCTCCACCCATTTTGGGGCTCATGAAGCCTTGCTCTATGCACCTTTTTTTTTTTTTTTTTACAAAACAACTACAATACATACTGTATGTGTATATTGAAAGAAATAAGTAGGGAAACTTGTCTTTGTTCAGTCAGACCTGCCATTTGCTTGTCAAGTTTCGCACTGGCACACAGGTCCACACGCCCTCCCCAGACGCCTGTGCATAAAGCAGCCCACTAGGGCAGCTGAGGCCTGCGATATGGCCTGCACTCATGTCTGAAATTGCATAATTAAGTTCACATTTGCACTTAATCCAGATACGGCAGCAGATTGGGCCTGATCACCCTCCAACATGGAACTGCTCCAAGTCCTTAATCCCCAGCAACAGAGACCCAATCAAGGCAGTGACACGGAGCGGACCTGGGCCCTCGGCAGCTGCAGTCAGTCACAGCGGAGCCACACAAACATCATCAGGCTGCTGTCCCTGGGAGCAACAGGCGGTGTCAGTCTTGGGGAAGACGCTGGGTATCACCCTCACCACCGAAAACAACCACATTGTGCTCCTGTCATACAGCTCTGCAGAGCACCACACCGGTTCTGACTGCATTCATGAATTAGTTTACTGCCCATCTCTGTAACTGATGACTGCTTTTTTATTGAGATGGACACCAGGATCTTTCGATGTTTTTGTCTTTTGCCCCATCCAAGCACGTGGTGCATGCACATCTCAAAAGACAAAGGCCTGGCACCAACATTACAAAAGCAAATGCAGGGAGGATGCTGCACGTTGGCTAATGACAGAACTGCCACATATGCAAACCTTGAGGAATGCAACCAAACAGGAAACGTTTCTTTCAATGAGTTCACAGTGAATAGCAAACCTGAATCTAATGAGCGCAAGGTTTTGGAGCAATCTCAGGGAAAAAAAAAAAAAAACAGAAGCTCATCTGAAAGCAAGAGCAGCGCTATGCGGCTGACTGCTTGCGACGAGGCGAGGACGCTTTTCTCACCTCCCTGGGTGTAAGTACACAGGGCTGAGCAAGGCGGCGGGGGGGAGGCTGCTTTCAGGTCGCAGCAAATGCGGTAAACGGGACGCCGCATCTGCGCGACTTGGCAGGGTGATGATTTCTCCGCTGATCACCACCTGTGACAGCTGCGCGCGGAAAGGGGGGGGGGGGACCCGAACAGGATCCCCGTTACACTCCGCTAAGGAAATGATGGCGGTGTGTGCGACGGCAGCATCTGCTGGCTCTCGCTGTCACATGCGGTGGCAGAATGCATTTAGGAGAAAAAAAAAGGGAGCCAGAGAGCAAATGCTTGTGAAAAAATGGAACCATAAATTGGTAAAGAGATAAGAGGCAGGTGCTGTGCTAGCTGTCTCTCTGCTGCATGCTCCCCTGGTGCTCTTTTTCTCATTTATAACAGGCGACCTGGCCATAAAACATTGATACTACACCAACACAACACATCAATGCATTTACAGAGCACTCCTTCAATTGTGAAAGTTCAGAATTATAAAAAGAACAAATCCTCAAGAGGAAATCCACGGTGGGAATTTTATTGGTGATTTTATTTGTTTATTTAATTTTTTTTTTACTATTCCATCTTCATTTAAAGCTATTTAAAGCTATCATGGAATACCACAATCACAAAATGAACTCATATAAAGACATGCAACCATCAGGAATCGCCTTTCGTTTTTAAGGACACTCACAAGCCAGTGTTTCATTTGTGAATGGAGAGAGGGATGAGGGGGTTGGGGGGGGGGGGGGGGTTACAAGCCAGAATGACCCTGGCAACATGGCTGGATGCCCTGACATTTGACCCCAGGGCTTTGAAAGGATCAGGAGTCAATTTCCCAGGTCATAACTCATAGGGGCCAGTGCTGCACTGTGCGTAGAGACAGCCTGCTGTCCACCCAGGGTTGGGTGAAAAGAAAGCCCCTGACAGCAGCCAGACACCCTATCACAGAGAGGCCCCTCACTGGGCTCTTATCTACCCAGTGGACACACAGTCCCTGAGCACGTCAACAAGCATGGGGGAAACACGGGCAAACACAAGAGACCCTTTGCAGTGCTTCTTAGGGGAATTAGGATTACACTAACTAATCTTAACCTTCTTAACATGCAGGATCAGTCTGGAGTTAGAGCACAGCCCACACATTACACAGACCCCTGCAGACATCTGTAGCTGACCTCTGAATTTGGCAACACTGGAAATCACATCAGTTGAACATTTTCAATTTTATTTTTCAATGATAAAGTAAAGGTTGTTTTGATCTTGCAACATGGCCTCGGAAAAGATATATCTTTCCTGTAAGTAAAATTTATAAGTAAAACTATGCTGCAGAACCTATGAAATTTCAAATAAAGCGATAGGTAACATTTTTTGAATAGAGCAGAGTTGCAGTTAGCAAAGCAAGAAGCCATAAAATGCTGCTGTTTTGCTGAGAGAAATGAAAGATTGAGAAGCTACCAAACTGTGGAACACCCCTTTTATTACCGTCTATCAACAGCATTTGTGTAAGAAAGCAAAATAAAACTAAAATGAAATAAAAACAAAAATCCCTGGCAGCATTCCCCAGCTGGAAATAATCATTTTTTATTCATGGGAGTGATACAAATTTTATTGCTCTTGCAACAAAGCACTTAACCCGTTAAGCACGGAACTTTCAACTCTCAGAATGAATTATTAATGGTTGCTCCATCCAAACATTTATAACCAGCTTAAGGAGTGCTGTGTGGATTAAAATGATTGGTCAGATTCTGGTGACAGGTCTGCTGATGACTCTCCTATTTGATTTGTAATGTCTGAAAAGGCAGTTGTGGTCGATGTCCTCCGACAACCATGTAAAAGAGGAAGGCGCTGAAATGCATCCAGTCCTTATGGAAGCCAGGTTGGGCTTTCTGATGGTACATTTTTCTTCTAATCAGAAGCATTAGGCTCACTTTTCAATTTCATTAGATAAAGATTTCATTGTGACACTAGGAGTCGGGAGTAATCTGGTCAATGGTGAATTTCTCCTCCTCTCCATGGTAATATTAGCCGATGTAACGGCCATAACCAGTATTGAAAAGCATCCTAAGAGCTGGATAGAATACAGATTTGCTAGTGGGCTTGCCTGTAACACTGTGAGGTACAAGATAGCTGCAGCTTCACAGTAAAGAGCACAAATCGTGCTTAACTGGAGGAAGGACATTTTTTAGGTAAAAAAATGATGGACAACATGTAAGACCCCATTCAGAGGTGTGCTGCGCAGAGTATAACATATCTCTTTCTTTGAATAGTTGTATTCCAGTCCGAAGCAATTAACAAAGCACACCCGCCAACAGCCATGCTAACCTCATCTCCATCTCCCCCTTTGCACAGACACAAACACACACACTGTGCACATGCATGCACACATAGCTCATTTGCAGCTTGTCAGATCCCACATAACAGATAATGCAGAGGCACAGCAGAGGCAAAAGGGTAAATTTAAAAATAAGCAGGTGTCCACACCTCAGCCTCCAGAACGATGCAAGATCGTCGGCTGAGGTCTCCTCAAATGCCTAACGAGTTACAGGTGTTATCAGCTTCCGCTTCTGCAACTGACAGTTCCTCCTCCCTTTGCCATGGTGTGAATGACAGATGGTTCAAAGTGGTGCTGAGAGATAAACATGCGCATTGCAATGCACTCCAGCGCTGCAGGAGTGCCGTATCCAGCTGAACAACTGCGGTGAAACGAAATTTCACAGCACCCTTTTTATTTTCAATCAAAGCCAGAGGTGTGAACATCAAGCTAACATGAGCGAGAATGGGACACAGGCTGTTATCTGTGCAACTGAGAACACGTTAAAAATACAGACCGTAATATGAATTATAATTCGCGCAAGATGGGCACATATACAGTGCCATGCATCGTAAGAGGATGCTCAAAGACTTAAATCTGTCTATTTGTTTTTAGCAACAGTAACATAAATAGCAGCCAGTGGAACAGCTCCTCCTCGGAGGAGTCGTATGATAGTCCATGCCATTAATGCACCTAGGCTCATGTGAGAACAAATGAAATGAATAAAAAGAGAGGACTTGAGTAAATGTGATCTGCTCTCCTCTAGAAAGCTGCATGGAGCCGCTGTTCACGTTTTGGGCTGGTTTTGAGACCACTGTTTAGTTGCAGCATCCCGGTGACTGTTTATGCGTCAGGTTGCAACAGCCTCACTCTCTCCTTGAAGAAGCCCTGACACCTACCTCACCATTAGAGGCTATCAGCATACCTCTTCCCTATCTCTGTGCAGCTGAGAGATGCCCCCATTTTCTCTCCTAATCGAGCAGTTTGCATGCAACAAGCACCACTGCCCACACGGCATGCCGCCACACCAGAGCTCAAATGCATCTGGATTGTCACCCATTCATCATGAGCTTTTCCCTGGCTACACCATGACAGGCAAGACTTATGGCAGACATCAATATCCCCCGAATAAAAGAAGCCGCGAATGATATGCCCCTATTTTAAAGCTCCTCATAAAATTAAATGATAGTTGAAGGGGAAGAGAGGGAGGGTAAAAAAAGAGGAAGAGGGAAGTTGCTGTCTGTAATGCGACAGCGCTTGGCTATAAATAAGGAAAGGCATATCTAATGTATTGGCGCGATGAGCAGAGTTGGGCAACGGTGTGTTATTGCATAGCTTTCAATGGGTCCGCCCTCAGCTCAATGAAGTGATAACGGATCCTTCATGAGAATTTATGCTAACTGTCTCCTTACAAAGTCGTGGCCTCAGCACTGTAAATAGCGAACAATTCCTCTGACATTGCCATCCTGCCGATAAAACTGTCACCCAGACGCTTGCAGTCTGACGGGCCTTAAGGACAGTTGAAACAAGCCATTAAGTTATCAGGTTTCAGAGGACTGCGATGACTTTGTGTGCGCTAGTGTGTGTGCTAGTGTGTGTGTGTGTGTGTGTGTGTGTGTGTGTGCACGCGCGTGCGCAGGGCTGTGGTGTTTCAGGTATTGGGCACTGTAGCATCTTTATGTGTTAGCAGCTCAGTGTGTGTGGCTCTGGCAGCTTGGTTTCAGTGGGAAGACCAGGCTGCACTCTCCTCCCATGTTTACAGAGAGACTCCCACTCACATCCAGCGAAAGGCCAGGGTGGCATTGTTTTACAGACAGGGAAATCAATAGAGGTCGTGTTGTTTCTGGCCCTATCTCTGCCAACAGCAAGCTTGAGTGATTGAGGGACTGTGGGATGATAGGACTGGGGAGGGGTCAATGACATCTAAGCGGTGGATAACCTTTCAAAAAATGATCACCCCTACTTAAAATACCCACGATTCCCTGCCAAGGACCATTAATCATATGTGGTGGGGGGGCAGGGGGTATTGAAGCCCCCACCATGTGGCTCAATATATGAAGTAGGAATTTCTCTTGAGACATGCCCTTTGACCCCAGAGGTCAACGTGCAATGCCACGTCATCCTAAAGGGAAGGATTATGGGAATAAGGGAGGAGTGGCCTGTCATTGAACCACAGAAGGATATACTATGCCAGTGGCTAATGTCTATAATGGAAGAGATAAACTGGAGGGCAGGAAGCTGTTTTCAATGCTTGAGGGTAATTTCCTTGACTTCTTTTCATAGGTTTTCCTGAAATCCCATTCAGTAATGTTCACAATTGCCTGGTGGCATAGCTTGGATTTAAACCTGCCTCCCTGTTGTTGAATGACATATTAGATACACCAAAGGGTGTTCAGACTTAAAAGTCAGGTTAAGGACTTGTTTGAGCTATTGACTGAAATATATCAGAGCACTGAGAAAAAACTAACATGTACCACATTCAAATGCAGTTAAATTATAATTTCCATCATCTTTTAAATGAATAAACAAGAAATTCCCAGCACAACAGAAAATGTGCTAAAAACTGTTTATCTAGAATTAATTTCACATGAATGTAAATGTATGCTTCTCAATCTTCACATTTTCATAATTATTCACAACTACAAGTGATCACCCGCTAGTCTACGGTGCCTAATTAATTAAAACCACTATTAAAACTCACTATCCCGCAGCAAAAGTCATCTAATTAAAAGCTTGTCTTAGTCATGATTTTTACTCATGTCAGGTTTTTGAGCCTTCATCCAAAAATGTACACTTTGCCTGGGAAAGAATAATACATTTCACATTTCCTCTTTCATAGCTATGTTCATACTGCAAAAAAATGGAGGAATGACATTGTCATCTTCTGAAAATGATGTTTCCAACTACATACAAATCAAAAACAGATCACAAATCAGTCATTTGCTGAAAACAGGTCCATCGTTGAACCATGCTCCCCACCCCTCCCATCCACCGAGGAGACTGAGGATAAAAGCGTATCAGGATGCTATGATTGGTAAAGACTGTAGTGGCTGCAATAACTGCAATCTGTTTTGTTCTACCAAAGTGGGATCCTGTCTGTTAGTGTGTGGACTGGCTCTGAAAGACACACCAGCAGAAGGGCAGTCTGGAGACAATCCTCCTGTCTCCTGGGACAAGAGCAAGGAGCATTAAGGAAACAGACTAAATATCCTTAATGAAAAGATTCACTGAGCAAGCAGTAAAGAGGGGTCTGGCACTCCACTTTCCCCTCTGTATTAATGGGATGGCAGGGAAAGCCTAGCCAAACCATACCCCGCGATCAGCTGGGTTTGCCTCTATAACTTCCTTCTCCCCTATGGGGTCATCACTCTATGCAGATGGATATAATTAACATGGCTGATAGAATCCCTGGGCCTGACACTGTAAATCTATGAGAATCCCACAAACCTCTTTCATTTAAATATACATGGCATGATTAATGCATGGTAAACCTATTAAGCCCACTAACTTATGAATAAAGGTAATCCATATTTACCTTCTCAGCAAATATCCATCATGTTGTTATAGAAACGGGAGGAATATGCAGTGTACTGTAAACCACCAATCCATAACCAGCCTAATTACTGCGCTTCACAATGAATAGTCACCAATATCTGACCCCATCCATCTCTGTTAAGAAGAGCTGTCTACATCATTCAGGATCAACCTTAGAATGCCAACTTCTCGCAAAGCAAGAATAACAATACAACGTCATCAGAAATTCATTGTGTGAGATTACAAGTGAGAATATTCAGTAGTGAAAGTGACAACGGTGCAAGGCTGCAGAGAGACCAACACTTCAAAGCCCCACTGGCTGCTTAGAAGTGCAGACTTCTCCACCAAAATCATTGGCCAGCCTGCCTGTTTTGACAGACAGGGAAAATGACAACTGTGGAGAATAGGTACACTGTATAATCATCAATAAATATGCATTAGGCTCATGAGCTTCAGAGTTAAGGAGGCTATATTCTCCCGCACTGAGCTGAGAGGAGCGTCTCTGAATTTTATCCCATAACTGGTCAGACAGGACTGTGCTATTTCAGCTTTCATGCAAAATGGCACATACCATTTGCCTAAATGAGTACTCCATCATGGAGCAAGCTGATGTATGCAGAGGGCAGTCCGCCTGCTTTCCAACCATCAAGGTCCCTCCATTTGGGAGTTAATGGCAGCCAAGGGCTGGGAGGTTTCTAAAAGCACCCCCCAAATTTATTTGCCTGTCTGGGACTTCTGAACCAGACTTGATGGATCTTGTGTTAAAGTGCCAGATAATGAGTTACGCTGGAGCCAAACTAATTAGGAGCCATCAAAGCAGAGGGGGGCACACAGGCAGAGAACTCCAGTGCACTGATTCTGGGTCAGAACTGAAGAACAGAACACTTCAATATCAATCCAGCAGAAATGAGCAAACGAGGAAATGGTGTCTCTTATGACAATGGAGGATGGGTAAGGGAACTTGTCTTGTACCCAGATGGCTGCAGGTTTGAATGCCAGGTGGCAAATTACCTTTATACTCTTCGGCAAGGTACTTAACTAACTTGTATAAGTAGATTACATATAAAACATAAAGGTAAGTCACCCTGGATGAAAGCATGTGTTCAGCAAATAAATAAAGTAATGACAGGTAAAGAGACTGTCACTCAACCCAATGGAAAACCATTCCCATTGATAAATTCTCTTTTACAGCCCCGTCAATGGAACACACATGAATTAAACGTAAGGGAGATTTAAAGGCTGCCGACTCCCCTCTTTGGCACCCAGGTCCTCTGTTCAGGATCATTTCATTTCCCAGGCCTTGACCCCTGGTCTTCCTCTTCTGCTGTTTTAGCCCTTTGTGTGTCAGCCTGGCTCTCCCTCCCCTCCCCACCACAGTCTGTCTGCTGCTCCATCCAGCTGCTTTCCATCAGCCCACTTGGAGCCAGGGAGGCCCACAGAAAGAGAGTGCCAACTTAAAATCATGTCACAATCAATCCCCAGTGATTCTCCACAGACCTCTATGGCATTAATTCATCTGTGCTAAGAGACTTAATGCTGATTCTATCAACGGAACATTGCACGAGGCAAAAAAAAAAAAAAGTATTATGGTAATGGCCTACTGTCCACGTTTAGAGGCTAATTTAATTAATTTACTTCCAAAATCACATAAGGCTTTAGGTCAAATTATCTCGTACCCCCAGTGGATTCATAAAAATAAAATCCACAACAGTAATGATAACATTAATACTCTTTCACACTCTAGAGAGGGAAGAAACCATTTCCTGATGAATGGGACATTACTCTAATTTTATTTAGCCTGTTCTTCCTTGACACTAGTGAGGGGGGAAAAACATATGCAAGCGGAACTTACTTAACGTGTGTCTGAATAATACATTAATGTGACCAGGATGAATTATTCAAGAGCAAATATCATTTAACAAAGGGATCTACCAGCAGGGAATTCACGTCTGCTGGAGAGTAAAGAATGTGTGATTTCAGGGTGATGTAGAAGACCTTCTAAAATGCAGCAAACCAGATGCAGCCTCAATAAAGAGCCCTGTTTGCAAAGTGGGACAGCATGTGGTGGGGCATTATTTTACATTTCTGTGGGGAAACCTCAGGGAAAGAGAGGGTTCAGGGGCCTAGCAAAAGTCGCCTGGCTCTCAGGCGTACCGTGCCAGGCTCCTCAGAGAAACCACTCATTTTCTCCCCAGCACAGTGTCTGAGCCTGCTGCACAGATGGAGAAGCGCTTTGCTAAGGCATAATGCCTGAACTCAGAGTTTCCCCCAGGTGGTCAGGCAATGTACTGCACTCCAAGACAAGAGAAAAGTCGAGTCAGTGGGTGGGATAATAGCTATGGGACTGGGAAGTAGTTGGAAGTAGAGGTGTGGTGTGTGTGTTTGTGTGTGTATGTGTGTGTGTGTGTGTGTGTGTGTGTGTGTGTGCGTGTGTGTGTGTGTGTGTGTACAGATAATATACTGCCAATGACAAATCTACCACAACACTACCGGTTTAAAATGTCACTCTAAAGGAACAGCAACACCCAGACACACAGACTACCCACCCGCACCCTACCCTACCACCACCCTTACAGGTTTCCCTGGAATGGGAACAGGGCAGCGGCTATGTAAATAGTGCAGTTCCCCAGAAAACATTTGCATGGATAGGGAGGACATTCCCTGTCACAAGATGAGGAAGTGAAACATAGCAGGTTCTCTCAAAGCCATCTGTGAAATAACATTGAACAATAAGCACACAAATGCACTCACACACACACACACACACACACACACACACACACACACACACACAAACACACGCACACGTTCCTCCTGCCTGTTACACCCCTGACAGAAGCTGTGGTCGCAGTGGGGGGCTGCTGAGAAAGCTTCTAGTTGTTGTTCTCCTGTTTCGCTTCACATGGCGCCATCGGCAGGATATCAGTTGCTCAAACATAAAAGCAGAGGATAAGAGCTACACAGTGCATGTAGCACAGAATTAACGCTAAGGGAGAAAAGTGAATGTGGAGTGGGTTGCTATCTACATCCAAATATCACCTGTAGGTGTAGCTGAGGGTAATTATATATTGTCTGCTGAGGGAGGGAAAGGGTTGAGGGGCAGAAATGACAATGAAAGGATTTCAACTCGCAAACAAGCATCTCAGCATAGTCTCATGTCTTTTTAAGACTTAGAAACTGGATGAACCACCTGGAGAGGTACAAGGAAAAGCACTTAGTCAGTCAGTAGAGCTGTGCTGAATTCGGAAAGCTGAGACAGTGGCTAGGGCTTCTGTGAAGGCAGCTGGCCCCGGTGCCTGCTTCACGCCAGAGACTTCCATGACAGCAACAAGCACGCCACTGGAGACACGCTCATGTTGTGCAATTATCAAACCAAGCGCAACCTGGGTGATTGCGCAGGCACAATGGAGCTAATGGATAATATGATGTTGTTAGGATCACGGCCCTCTCTATTTACAGTGCTCGCCATTACTGTATAAATCCTGATGCAAGCAATACATGGATGCAAAACCTGAACCAATTATCACTTTGTGGGAATGCTTTCTATATTTCTATTTTCAGGTAAACAAACATGATTAAAGTATAGCAGTGCTAATAGACTGAAATCTATCTAAATATATACATATATTTGAATAAACATGTATATTTAATATAACATAATTACACAGTATACGTCAAGGAAGTTTAATTTCATAGATTTATAATACGTAAAGTAACTTGTGAAGTTGTGTCAGTAACACAGGAAAAAACACTGCTACTGAATGTCCTCAGCTCTTTAGTGGAAATTTTGCAGTTATAAAGGTTATGACCCTTAGGAAGAGAAGACAAATGACAAAGTGAACTGGAAAGTCATATCAGTTTAAGAGTGTGTCTGCAGTGCAAGACATGTTGTCAAAGACAAGCTGTAGTTTTATTGAATCTGAGCATTAAATTAGTCAGTGTACCATATTTATTTTCAAGCAGAATAAATAAGCTCTACACTGACAATCAATTTATAGTGCATATTTACAATCAGGAGCCTCCTATAAACAGTAAGTAACAATTGCTAATGTAAACGATGTGTTCTTTATTCTTTCCTTCTGTCTTTTGTGTGCAGTGTTTTCTGTAAGTAATCCATGCCCAGACCCAGTGTAAATTGTTGAGATACGTCTACCTGTACGGTCAGCACAGAGGAAGCAACCGTTCATGTGTCAGATGATTCCCCATTCAGTTCAAGAGGACCCAGCCTGAAGAAGGGGCCAGGAGAGAGGATAAAGTGTCTGATAGCCTCAATAAAGTGGGATACAGAGGGTGCTGTTCTCACCATTGGAGAGCTCCTTGCTGTGCAGTTGGTGTGACTGGACTCAGATCAAATAACTTGAAACTGCAAGGGACGGACAAGCAGAATAGCCTAAAAGCAAGCCAAATGCATGCTTAAGAATCACAAGCATGCAAGGCCGATGTTCAGCAATCAAATATTGCAGCAAACATGTAAGCATTGCTGCAATGTCACTTTGATATTGTGAGGGTGCTATGTATTGACCCAGGAATGTACACAAGGGTAAAGCTGAATAAGATACATGGACAGTGTAAAGGTCAGATCAGCAAGTGATGTGATGAATTCTAACACAGTGATGGAGATAATAAGAAGAACAGATAATGCGGGCCCACTGAATGACACATGCCAATACAATCTGCAGGCCTTAAGAAGCCAACCCACTCCAGTGACATCGTCACATGACCTAAATCTACACATAATCTACACACAAGGCACACTTGCCAATGCTGTATTTTCTTCATATAATCAGGTTTTGGTGGTGAACAGACGACTTGTGAGATACCAAAAATATTACGCCTTGTTAATGCTTTCTGCACTTTCAGTTCACGCATACGTAGAACCTAAAGAGACTGTTGACCGGCTATATAAAGTCTGAGGAAACCACAGGCCTCAAGCTAATGGGTGCTTGTTCATGTGTGTCTTACATGCAACAGTTGCAAGGGTAGAGGTGTTGTGAAGGTATCAGCATCAGGTCACTGACATAGTCAAGGCTAAATAAAGACAATATCACAATATATAGTTGCACTGATATGTGATTACATCTGTACATTTTTTAATCAAAGACACTCAACACATCTTGTCAACATGCATGAAAATCAAATATGCATGGTGGTCAAACTGTCTTGATATTATTGGAAATTAAATTCAGATTGAATATGTACGTCTACACACAGTGATTATATACATGACTACAGGTGATTGTGATTTTATTACAATGCATGGCAAGACTTCACTGCATATTCAGGGATCCACTGCATTCAAAAGAGATCCATGGTATTTTCATACCACATTTTGCTTTGTTTAAACAGGTTCTCAAGGATTCACATTTTTTCCATAAAAATGTAAAAAATAAATGTTCCATAAATACTCAGTGTCAATCTGAAGGTGTTTAAATTCATCAAGAGAGGAAGAATATGCTCCAGCACCCATTCTCCAGGGAAATGTCAGCAGATGCTTAGGGCTCTGTAATAAGAAGCAGGGCTCCATGCTGTGACTTCTGCCCAGCCCATGTGCACACAGTGCAGGTGGGGAGGTTTGTTTTGGCAGAGTAGGAGACAGACTGAGGAAACAACACATTAACAGCCCATTTTAATAGCCCAATAACAAGTCCTATCGTGGTCAGACATGCGTGAAAACATACACCTTCCCGTGTATACAGAACCTGGAACAAGTCTGCTTGAGATGTTCCCAAATTAATCTTACCGTCAAACCCTGGGAAAATCTGCCCCAGGGTGAAACACCACGGAATCACTTTGATGGACACAAAATGGTTTCCTGTGCCAAATATACATTGGACACAGGAACCCACCAATACATTACCTAGAAAAATCTAAATTTTTTTTTTTCATTTCTAGATAAGGTAGATTTCTGAGTCTTTGGAGCGGCAAGTATCACCTTGGCACCGAGTGTTCAATATGTGGGTCGCCCATGGTAACACTTCTGGCACGCCTCACAATGTTAACATCATGGGCTGAGAGCAGAGAGACCTGGCATTTGGAACAATCTCCTCAGAAATGAGAAGTGATGTGGGTGTCACTGCAGTGAATTAGATGAAAATGAAACTGTCTCGGAGGTCACAGGTGAGAGACGCATTCCAGACAAGAGGGAGAGAGGGAAACGCATTTACTCTGGTTGGACCCTTGATCCAATATTGATTTATGGTGCTCGTTGGGGCTTTTTGTTCGTTTTTTACGCTCATACACCATTACTCTACCTGCTCCCTTCTCCCCTACCACCCATCAACTGCTTTTATCAATCAAAGAGCTGAGCTAACCTAGCAAAAATAGTCATAAATAGGCAAAGGTCATATTAAACAAAAAAGGATTCATATTAGTGTGACAGAGAGTGTATAGGAGAAAAAAATATATATTATGTATATTTTTACAATACTACTACTACCACTGCTGCTGCTAATGCTAATAATAATAACAACAATAATGATAATAATAATAATTATTATTACTAGTAGTAGTAGCATCCATCATCATAAATGTATTTATTTTTTTATTTTTGAGTTTAGCTGATGTCCTTATTCAGCCTGACTCATTCTTACACATTGCACATTTATATAGTGTTACAGCAAAGCTTTTTGGGTTATTTAGTCAATATGGTGCATTGCACAAGGATACAGCATTCCCACCCTTGATATAATCCTACAGCCTTTTATTGCATAGAACATACATCTTGCAGGGCTCTGATTTTGCTTTACATATTCACCTTGCCTCTTCTGGCACAAGCAAACAAAAATGTAATAGAAGAGCTCCATGAAAACAGCTTTGTAAGATGATAACTAGTACTAAATCATATTTACAGAGAAGCTTAAGAACATGGCAAACTTAGGTTAAAAGGTTATTTTTTAAAGCAAAACACACATTGATTTAATTTAATATCCAACAAGCAAATATTCCTCACAGTCTCATGAGGGAGTAATGTGGAGATCTGCAGAATGCTTCATGGGCATCATGATACCCAGATTGGCTCTCCACACTTTAGAGGAGCATATGCTATGGAGGTGTTTACAGAGGTGAAGATACCAAATTGAATATCAACGGCCTTCAGGCTTCTGGAGAACTGATCAAATAAACCAAATCTCTCTGCTGAATATTAGTTCATTATTTACAAAACTAGATACAGAGCCTGTTTGAGGCTGTTTGAGTGGTTGTGGGACATTGAAATGATCCCATCTCATTTGTTAGCATTACCCTGAATTCATCAGTGATGCCTTAAGTTCAAAGCCTGGAAAGGGATTCATGTGAGAAGCTGATTAACATCTAAACACTTTAAACATACTTATGAAAAGGCCCAAACACACACTTGTCACTGCTTTAATTAATACATTTTTTAATGTGGGTTATTAAAAAGCAGGGGTAACTCATTATTTTTGAATACATTTAGACAGTGTAGATAGTAATGTGTGTTTTCTATGTGAGAGAAAAGATTTCAGTAGATACTATTGAAACCTGTGTGAAGCCATTAGAGTCAGGTCTGATGATATATGTAGTAATTAAAGTATATAAGGCACAAAGACAGGACTGGATCTCACAGACACGCCGGCAGAATTCTTCATCTGATTAAATACATTTCCGCTCGGGTGCTCCACTGAGATTCCAAATGATGAGGTCGCTTTTCAAAAAACAGAAATCTAAAATGACTTTTAGAAGCAGAACATAAACACGTAGATGACCCTCTGCTGACAGTGATGCATTTGGGGAAAAAAAGAGAACCGTGAAAGTCAGAAGAGGAGCCTCATATGGTTTCCTGTGCATGTGCTGGGGGAGTTCAGTGCTGTGCAAGGTAGCATTTGAGTGACACAGAGGCTTTTCTTGTCTGATACAGGGAACAAGCAGTGTTACATCCGGTGTTATGTGCGTGCGTGGGGTATGTGTGTATTTATATTTGACTGTGTGACCGCGTGCATGCATGTGTGTGCCTCTGTGTGTGAGTGTGTCTTTGTGTGCATGCTGTGCTGGGTGTGTACATGTGTACTGTGCACTGCATCATTGCACCTGCTTAGCTTTCAGGAAATAAATCAACAATATGCTGGAGTGCTGTGGAATGTCATTCATTCTGAACACAGAATATGGTGTGAGTAAAATTATTGACTCTTCCTTAGATTAAAAGAAAAGTCTGCGATCTTAACATCCCTTGGCCGACACCTGTATCTGGAAACCCCCAAAGTTATTTCATTCATATCGATTTTTCATAACATGACTGAAGTCACAGCGGATAATGCAGATAATTTTCTGTTTGACTTGTGTGCAGATGCTTCTATACAGTACCGTACTGTTGTAAACCTGGACTTTGTGCCGCGGATTTTTTGACTCATGGGCCTAGCCCACTGCATCTTATCCCTGTGCTGTCCTTCCCTCTACCTCTACTTTTTCACTGCAGACTGGAGCAAAATGGAAGGTGACAACATGGAGGCCCAGCCCTAACAGCCCTGGCAGTTTGCCTCAGGGAGGCCGTTAGGCCAGACTTCCAGTACCGGATGACTGTTTGAAACACAGGTGCCAGAGTAAGAGCAAAAAGAAAAAAACAACAAAAAAAACAATAATGACTCGGTAGCACCATAAAAGCAGAAGTTCAAGTGTACAAGCCAACAGCTTTGAGGTGAGTAACCCTCAAGGAGGAAGAGAAAAACTTAAAAATCATACCTGACTTCCCTTTTATTATCCAAGAATCAGAATGACTTAGACACTGCACTCCTTATCTTATTTGTCAGCCCTTATCTGTAGTTAACATTTTTCTTCACACAGTATGTAGTATCTACCAATGCTTTGCAATAGCAATATCTTAAGAACTGTGAATCACACAGATGCATATGATTCTATTACTCGGCCTCTTCATGAGTTCCCTGTGGTGTTTGATGTCAGTGCAAAGTCACAAGGCCCTGGAGAGCGAAGTACCACAGAAAAAAATGTTGGATAAACTGCACAGAACCTCTTCAAGAATCATTTCATCGCTGTGCTCCAGATAGGAACTAAAAATTTTTTTTTTAAAAAGCTGCCTTGAGTTGATTTTGTCCCCAAGGTCGTAAGTCACAAGTTTAGAGAGGACTGTGCTCCAATCACAGTGCAGTTTTGCACAGTCACTCTGCATGACTTACAAAAATTCGCACACCACCACATTTCTGTCATAGTTACAGTAGGTTCTGTCTTATTTGCTCTAAATGTTTGCTGATATTTCACACACACAACTACTGTAATCTCATTATTGCCTTAGTAATCGCATTACTGCATTATGTTAGGAGGGAAGTGTATAGTATTTCTACAGTGTTCTCCCTCTGTCACTCTAAACTCATGCCTTTCTTACATCATTGGGACCAAAGGTCTCTGACACCAGCAAGGCATGAAAGATTAACATTCTTGCTCAAAACATGCTGATCTTCAAACAAGTTCTTTTCTCAGTGTGCCATGGGTGCTACGCTGATCTTTACTGATACAAAATGCTGAGCTGGGTGCTGTTACAATGGAGAAGAGCTTTGTGAGGACACACACAAACAGACACACAGTTGGCCAGCTGTTGATGATCCCCAAGCTTCCATGCGCCTCAGAAGCCACACAAACACTAACCCAGATTGAAGCCAGAGACAGCTTGCCTCCCGTCACTAGCAGGGCTTTCTGTGTGCATTCCTGGGGTGAAGCTCTCGCCGTGCCAAGTCAGCCCACACCGCAGCGTGTTCGGACGGAGCCACTCAGACTCCAGGACTCTGAGCTCCCAGGCCTTTTGCTGGCTGCAGATTAACTCGACCGCAGAGAGCTCCCAGCTCCAGGCCTGCGATCCCTCACTAGGCGCAGACTAGTAAATAATAAGGGTGGCTAAAGCCTCAAAGCACCGGCGCCCGGCAAATGCTAATCCTTATCCCCTCCACTTCACATGGCCACATGGCGACCCTGCCGCTGACGCCTTTAACACTCACCGCTTCCAATTACAGGGTCGGAGGTCATGTGACCTCAACCCCTGGGTCACAGATGGTACCCCAAGGGACCAAGTCGAACACCTGTTTCAGGAGAATGTGGGAGGTCTGAAATAACATATAAAGAAAGCCATTTTATTTGACAACTTTGGAATGTGGAATGCAATGGTTTGTCTATAACTCAGATTTTAACACTTGCAGGATGTAGGTAAACACAACATACTTTTGGAAAGTTACTCATTAAAATTTAAGGAATAAATCTCCAATCATTTTCATTATTATTATTATTATCATTATTATTATTATTATCGGCACCCATTGACAGCTGCTGATTATTGTTCACATTTTCCCCTGGAGTAAAAGTATAACCTTGAGTGGTCATTATTGTATATTACAGCCACTTTTTGAGTTATTGCCTGCATAGGGAATGCAATATCAGCAGAGTTTGTGATTCACAGGCATTTTATATACTTTGGATTACACTAGGCTTTTGATGCTTGAAGCACAATACATACTGACCATGAGAGACAGAGAAGATGTTTGCTACAGTAAGAGCAAACAATGCAGCATGATAATTTCCCTGTGTGAATGGAGCCAGTCCTGTAATTACATGTCGTTTCTGGTTTTTAAACGATCCATCTGCCAAACGCAAACTAGGCAATTGAAAGGAAACATTTGGCTCCAGGAAAGAAAACGTATTTTTAAAGCAAACAGTGAAAACCTACAGAATGGCCTCTTGGCGGTATCACAGTGATCTGCTAGAAGCGTTTCCCCTAGTGACTGTGGGCAGCGTGTGGAATGTTCCCTCACCTCCAGGAGCCACACAGGCGGGTATCCAAACGGCCTCAAACAAAGCACTTTCTAACCAGGAGTAACTGCACATTACAGCGCCTCAGGCACTCGGAACAATAACCACAGAATTCCAAACACAGGGCGCAAGGGCCCAGGAGGGTAGAGGTCAGAGAATTGTGGGGCTGGCTGCTGTGATCTTCAGGTCCCCAGTGGATGTCAGTGAAAAGACAAAGAGAGCTACTGCGAGGAGGTGCAGGGAAGCCTCAGTTACCCTGTGACCGGGTGATTTTTGTGGGGTTCCTGTGGAGGTTCACTGGACTAGTGGTGACTCTGCTGTGGGACCAGCTGTATCATGGGTCATTACACACACACACTACCCACAGTGTGGGAGGAGGCTTGCCCTAGAGCACTGTCAGGGCTGAGTTTCTTTGTTGATGTTGTTGTTGTTGCTGTTGACATATCCAAGAGCAATAAAGCCTGATGCCCTGAATGCCCCCCCCCCCAACACACACACACGCACACACACACACACACACGCACACACACACACACACACACACACACACACACACACGCACACACACACACACACACACACTCGCCTCCCTCCCTCTGCTACAAGTTACAGCATAACCTTCTGTCCGCCCTGCAAGAGACTAATAACCCTGGCGTCTTGCCGAAGCCACTGTCTCCTGACTAATTCCCCTCTGCCCCGCAGCCACAGATCTCCGTCAAACTGACTTTTTATAACAGAAAAAAAAAAATCAGCTTGGATGTTTTTCTCTTACTCCAGTCGTTCAGGAAAGTCTGTCAGCTCCACAGGAAAAATGACGGCAGCTCTATGGCACTCAGCCGAGTGTAGCGTTGCGGAGAGACTCGGAGAGCACAACGGGAGATTCTTCCCGTCTCCAGTGGCATTTTAACCCACCCCCCCCCCCCCCCCCCCCAACCTGTGATACTCAACTCTACAGCAGCCACTGTCACTGTCACTTGTTGCCCTCCCTCCCTCCTGCCATCTCCACTATGAAAGATCCGTGAGGAAGATTTATTTCTGCTCTCACTCCCGGGTTTGGCCCCAGTCTCCCGTAACTGAAAAGAAAACCCCCATGGACATTATTTCCCAGGGGTTTTAGGAAGGGGCGTTTCACAGGGTGTGCCTCTTTGGTTAGCTTGAACGTGATGGGAAATGAGCAGGACCCAGTATGGAGAGCACTGGAGGGCCTCATAGGGCCTGTGGAAACGAAGCGCCATTCTCTAATGGTGAGCTAATGGCACGCCTCAGTTACCACCACTCAACCCTCGTGTTTGCCGTTGTTCTCTGAGTGGTTCAGGGTCATTTTTCCAATTTTGAAACAAGTGTGTACAAACAGACTGCACAATTACCATTTGCACATTCAGACAATGCCCCCTATTATGATTATTTTTTATGGAGCCATTGCCTCTGGTGTAGTTTCAGTACTTTTGGAAGCTGAACACCAGCAGGCATTTCAAAACAAGCATTAAAATTTGAGACTAATGATCAAGTTTAATTATGTGAAACAAACAGCAGCCAGCAAAAGCTGTCAAACAACAAAAGTGATGCTTAACCTTAAACCAATACCCTTAATAAGAGTCTGAAACTTAAAGATTTTTCATACACCAATACCCTTAATAAGAATCTGAAACTTAAAGATTTTTGATACCAGATGGAAAACATTAATTGGAGCCACCAACTCAATGAGAACAGTTCTGTCTCTGAAGGCTTTACCATCATTTTGGGTCATTGGTGAGTCTTTTACCCCTCAGAGAGAAGTGTGTTACAAACATGTCCAGTGACACCACCAGGAGACAACTGGCAATGTATTTGGCAGTCACATGTCCCAGCACGCTCTGGGGCAAAAAAGCCTGACGGGGTGGGAGTGGTGAAGAAAGAGGAGGGAACTCTGAGTAAAGTCAGTCTTGTTTCACCTCTCCTCTGAGAGGTATGGAGTACAACCACATTTGTGGGTATGAGTCATCTGCTTTTTCTCTTCTCTGTTTCGGCAAGCGATGTGGTGCAGCTCTGTAAACACTTTCGCCCTCTCGCCTTCCTACTCGCCGGGGCTGTCAAACCCTGGCAGGTGCTCTGTTTGAACAGAGAGGATAAAGAGACTTGCTGCGAGGCTGTGAGGCACGCAGGTTCTCCTCCTCAGTCTCCCCCAGCCCGGTCTCTCCGCTGCGTTTTAATCAAAGCTCTCACTGCAGTCGTGACCGTGAGTTGCTGTGAGTCAGACCGAGTGTGCCAGTCGGTGGGCTCTCACCAGGCAGTGCTCATCACATTTCTGCCACAGCAGCACTTGGTCTAGTAACAAACCCAGACCGTATCAGAAGTGAGCCTTCCACCCCCTCACCCGTCAAACAGCGATGCCTCTGCATCCCCAATGTCACCTCCAGCAGTAAGAGGCACCACTGTCTGTACTACGTATCATTTTTCAGACGATGTGCGGCAGTATTTTTTTTTTTTTTGGTGCACTGCCCAAAAGCGAAGCACGCACGATGCTGCCGTGCTCTCGATAGTTTTGTGAATGCTGTGAAAATCACTTGACTGTCAGCATACACACTTACATGGTACAAAGGGTACCATGTATGCAGTGGCATCAGCTTTTAATTACACCTCCGTACATCACACAGAAATGTGACACCCCATTGTGCTGGTGTAGTGGAGTATAGGTCTGTGGAATAAAGAGCAGGTCAGCTGGTGCTGATACATGGCCCTGAATATAATACCGTAGAGATAGGGACAAGAAGTTTCTTCTTACCCCACTGTTGCTTCCTCCAACCCCTCCCTCCTGTGTGATTATCCATTAGACTTCCAGGCAAAGACACATTAGGGCACCCGCCTGAGGTTCTTCCACTGTAATTTTCTTACAGGAATAGATAAAGTTGCAGGTCTTTGCTACTGTATTACTACCACCACGCTAGTTCAGAGCACAGTCTTCAGGGCAGTGACACCTCCACTGTGGCAGAATTAAGGGCTTTAAGGGTGGTTATGAGAATGACAGCAGTAAGCGAGTTGTACACTACACCACTGTGTACTTCCTGGTTTACTATTAGTAGCATTTATATTGCCTGACTTTTGTCATTTTTAAACTGGTTCAGCTCCTGCTTCCTCCCTTTCCTCTAACAGTGTAAGCAGACTTTACTGATCCCTGTGTCACACCTCTGCTCCACTGAAATCTTCTGCTCTGACCATTCCTCCCAACTATGTGATAAGGACAACAGCTTTCTCACTTCAAGCATTGCAACAACATTGAACACTTCAACACTTCAGGCATTATCACCACACAACTGCAGCAGAGATGCAAATCAGTTTAACCATAGGCGCAACCACCCTGGGGGTTTTACACTGTGTCTTCAGGCTGTGACACAGAACTTGTTAACCACAGGATTCTAACTTCTGTGTTTTCCTGCTTGATGTAGTTACCAGAAAGCCAAAGGCGTTTCCAGTTTCAGCTCTACTGTACAGAAATGTCAGGTAGAAAACAATAATCAAATAAAACATGAAGTGTGCAGCTCAAACATTCAGAACATACAAATACTTCCCAGCCATTGAAGGAGACAATTCTGGTGGAAGTCCCTGGGTCTGCGATTAGTCAGGGAACAATTATGGAAGTGTGGAGCTGGGCACTTCAACGCAACTGCAAGGTGAAACAAAATGGGAGGCTTTGAAGTACATGCTCCCTAGCAAGATGCTAACAAATAACCTAGAGCCTCTGTCTCCACTGGCAGTAGGAAGAGTGCCGTGCTGTCTGTGCCACCCAGGAGTGGGCGATGCGGCCTTGGGCTTCATTTTAATAATCTTGTCAGCAGGTGCTCCAAACATGGCTCCCAAATGAGCAAAGCTCCTCTGCCTCCCCTCTCTCTTCTCATTGACTTCCAATAAAGTTAAATAAACTGCAATTAATCCACCATTAGAAAACAAAAGAAGGGATTCAATTGCAATGGAAGGGGTAATCCTGGTGCTGTGCGGCATTTTCTGCATTGCAGTGAGACAAAAATAAAAGAGGGTCTGCTTTTATCACTAGACAAATTCAAATTTTTCTCTTTTTTTGGTTTCTCTGCCACTGTTCGATGGGAAATAAAAATAAGGCCTTTCGAGGATGTGAATCATCAGACCCTCGGGAGAAAACTGGTCAATCAAAAAGAGTTCCGTTGCAAACTGACAGCACATTAGAACTTAAATCTAGGAATATTGCATCTGGCAGGCCTGACATCAAGCGCGCCGAACAGGAAGGGTAGATGATAGATCAAGCCCATCTCTCAGCCATCTCCTCACTTCTGGAGGGATAGAAATAAAGCAGCTGGAATATGATATGTGACAGATCCTCGTATTTGTCCGCTTACTGTGCAGGATAAAGGACACGCGCCTAATAATATGTGAATCGCTGAAATGTTTCCTGCCGTTATGTGGTTCTCATCTGCAGTGCGCCGCAGTCTAAGCTCTGCAGAGCTGAAAAGGATTGTGGGTGAAATGGCACAGTGCAGTCCTTGGTGCTGGGTGCTGGGTACGTCACAGGTCTGTGGCGTGACTGTGGCAAAGACTGTGAGCTTCACTGCTGGAAGACAGCAGATCTCCTGTGCAGCTGCTGTTTCAGTGTGACAAAGCATTCACTCCATCTTATATTGCGAGTCACCCTGTTCAATACAACATGTCATCGCATGGCTTTAAAAAGTTGTAATATATTGGATCATATTTTGTATAAAAGATAACAGAGGAAAATGTATGTCATTGTGTAAAAGTACTGTGGCATGTATGAAATGGTAAATGATTAAATGGTGCATGAAACTTTTTGGAATAGAGGCAGTCTAGATGCCATATATGATGCCCCACTAGAGATGAGTCTACTGCACTCCTCTCAAGCGTGCTGAGGGGGTGTTCATCACATCATCCTGAATCAGACGTTCAAGGGGAAAGACAAAAAGCTCACTGCAAGGGTGCTCACAGCCAAAAAGCCTGTCAGGCGAACATGGCCTTTGCTCTGAGATATGAACACCGACACTAGACTGAGAGGCACAGAGGCCTTCATGACAAAAAGAAGGAAAAGAGAGAACTGTGAGCTGGGACACTTTTGAACCCTGATGCGGAGAGACAGGGTGCTTTCCGCATAAACACACACGAGCCCGGCCTTGATGGGTTTGCCCGCGGCCAACACTGCCAGGGCACTGGAGCAAAACTCGGAAATACTCCTCCTGCCTCCTCTCCTCCCTCCCGGCAGCCTGTCCTCCCACCACACACTTACACGCTCTGCCCCCGAAGCATATGCATTTCACAAGATGATCTCAAACCAGCCACAAATACTCTTAAACTTTGGTTTAAGCTTAAAATGTCCCTATCCAGGTCTACCGCGAAGGCCATTGCACTACCAGCCTGTGGCCGCAAGCTGCAGGGCATGTTAAACATAATCTCAGAACAACACCTGCATATTAAACTGAATTTCCATGTATCGACAGCGGGTAAGAGACTGTGCGCTCATGTTCAGAGAAAGCAGTGCGTGTACGGCCTTCTACCCTGATGAAAACAGGCTTGAATGGCTGCTGAGCGGCAGTCCCCTTTCAGCGACTTTCAATTTGGATTTCTGAACGAGTGGGTCAGCAAGGGCAGCGAGGGTCACAGCGTGCAGAATGGACTCCCTACAGTCCACACTTCCATTAATTACTGCAATCTTGACAAAGGCATGATCTCTTAAGCCAAGAGACCTGCTCTTTGACTGTGTGTGTCCACTGAGCAGCATGTAGGTCATGAGATGCTGTTCTGATGCCAGGATTGGAATGGTCACATCAAACGAGGAGGAAAAACATGCCTTTATAGGTCACACTTTATTGCAATTTCATACTTGACCCTCTTCAATATCCCTGCTGGAAATGTTTCATGAGGCAGATACAAGCTTTCGTAGCTGATTGTGACAAAGTCAATAGTTTCCCATATTAAAAAGGGAAATGCTGCTGATAGTCTCCATTAGCTCTAGTTAATTCCTATTCCATGGTATTATATGCAATCATATTGCAATACTAACTTTAGATGAAGGTTAAGATTGTTCATTAAGACCCAATTGCTTCCTTCATTGCAAACAGATCTGTTATTTAAAAAATAATATCCACAATGTCAGGCACTGCTGGCCAGAGTAACTAATTACTTGAATAATTAAAACCAGACAGCATCCCTCCTGTTCTTCTCTTGCCCGCTGTAAAACTAAGATAGCAAAATGAAGACAAAAATACAGGCAACTAAATGTGATTCATAACAGTGACTAACAACACTGAAGAAATGTTTTAGAATTACAATGAATGTTTTACAGTTCAGATTGAATATATCCCTTGCTTACAGCAGTCTATGAAGCAGAGTTGTCAATGTCACATTGATAGTGTCATCAGCATTGAACATCACAGCAGAATAACCTTTCCTGTTAAAAGTTTTTTTTTTGGATGAGAAAAGTATTTTAATTTCACAAATAAGGAAAAGGGGGCATATCTTTTAATGTAGCTTAAAGCTTACACCAGTTGAGATATTTCTCTGAATGTATACAGTACAAATTGCACAAGAGTAATTAGGAATATTCCTCCAAGCAAGGTTTTGGGCAGTATTGTGGGTCTTAGCAAGAGAAAAATATGCTGTTTAATGAATGCAGACAAGATCTTGTATTCAATCTAATAAAGCAGGGAAATCATCTGATATGAGTGATCATGTTAGTGGCATTCAGTGGCTAGGTTGTTGCACTGATTTTTCCATGGACTTGTCTGTTACTGGCCTGATCACATCAGGGCTTCTAAGTACTTCTATACTTCACAAACCAGTGTGCTCTTACTTGACTGCACTTCAGCTAGCTGTGTACTGGGGAGCAACATTTCTGTTATCAGGCTGGTCAAAGACAATCCTGATTGCACTGCACAGTACAAAATATCTAGCCTCCACTTTGGCACTTTGGGGTTTGGCCCCACACAAGTGATTAACTAAAGTGACTTCTCAGCACAGCACTCTCCACAGTGTCCTCTGCCATGACCAGCAGAAATGTCAAGGTTGAGCAACATCCTGATGTCAAATGAAACTGGGTTTCCCTAAACATGAGATACTAATGTTTCTGTTAATGCTTTGTCTTGGACCTCAAATTAAACAGTAGAAACACAAAAAGACTTCCACAGCAAAGGCTATCTTTGCCCTTTTATTGTTCCTGATATCTAATGTGCATTTGCAGCACTGAATCGACACTCCAGCAGACGTTATCTGAAAATGGACTGCAGTGTATACCCATCCAGAATTTGTTATTATCTTAGAATACAGAAATGATTTTGAACGACAGAAAAAATACATTTGCATCCTGAGAACACTGAACATGCTGCCTAATGTATTTCTTCTGTCAGGAACAACACGTATTATTATTTTTGAGGCCTTGTAATTAAGGACTAGAAGTCTAGCAATAAAACAGTGATAAATAGTTCTGTTAATGAGCTCTAACAAAAGAGGAAGCAATATTAAAGAAGTTGAGTGATGTCGGCACATCCTTTTATCACAGCTTAGGGGACAGCTGTATTCGCTCACTGCAAGCTCCACTTGCATTAGGGCTTGCTTAAATCCTCCACTTCCCTATGCAGTACTTACAGTCATAAAAACCTTCGCATAAATCTTACACAGGAACTGTTTTGTTTTCAAGTGGTTACCGAAAGGTATGATTCGTTCTGTATATACAGCGTGGTACTGTACAAAAATCTTAGTACATCAAACTGTATGGTGGAGTATGTCTAGACTTTCAAGCCAGGATGGCCGAAAGTCTATTGTCTTGGTCATAATATTTTAGGATTCCTTGTTGCAGGTGAGAAAAACCTATTGTTCTAACACGTTCTTCCCTTTATGTTGCTTGCGGGCACCAAAATTATATTACATCCATCCCTGATTTGAATGAAACCTGGTATGAATGCAGAAGATGTTAAAAAAAATGCACATTATTTTTTCTTAACAGACTCTTTAAGGCCATGCCCAATATAGCTGCTAATGTGTCTATAGATATGAACATACAAACATAGTATGATGGTATTTCTCGTTCAGTAAGCGAACAAAAAACAGAGTGCTACTGGTGCTTTAGCAGCCATCACCTAATAATAATGGGCATTTGCACTGACAATTGGCCAGGTCATATGTCATAGCAGCCATATTCCATGTGGTAAATAAAATGGTATGTATGTGACAGCTGTTTCTTCTGATCTGTTAGTCTCCTGATCTATTACTTGTATAGAACCTTTACTTTTGAAAACATTCATATTGTGACATCATTTTAGTGATACTGCTATGAGGAATATATGCTGATGTGCTTAAATTTCTCTTTAACTGTCAGTGGCGTAACCTTCAGGTTCAATACTAAAATTACATTTGGATGTTGCACATAACCTTACAATATTACACACAAATTCATATTCTCAATATTTCCAGAGTATATTAAGCCTCAAAAACCTATAAGGGTGTTGGTAATGTCAAGTCTTTCTTATTCTTGTTTTTCTTCCTTGTGTTTGACAGCATCACTTGATTTTGCTCAGATTTCACACATATATTGGTCAAAGGCCATTGATATATTTTACACAGTATCTGTTTCCCAAGGTTGAAGGCCAACTTATGACTACCAAATCCATTTTTACACAATAACATTTAACAGCAATCAGTTATTCCTCACCTCTTTGATATTTAGTCTTTGGTCACCCGCAGCCATGCCCTACTTGTGGTGAAGCATGACTTCTGCGTCAGTTCTAACGCATTGCCTGACAAAGCAAGAATTTTTGCACACTTATGGTCATAGTCTGAAGATGGGCCTGTAATAATTTTTCATACTTATGTCCTAGGCAACAGCCAGTATGGTCAACCCAATACAGTGTTCACATGTGAATAATTTATCACAGCACACACTCAATCATATCACATTTGGCACATTCATCAGGCACGGACTGTAAATGTGCGCAAACTGTTTGTCCTTGGCCACACCCAGCCCGAGCAAATGCGGTCATGAAACACGACTTTTCACAGCATTGCACAGCAACCTAATCTGACACATTCATTTCACATACTGTCAAGGTATGCATGAAACACTTTTTGTTACCCTTGGTCATAAGATCTGCCGAATAGGACCCTCAGACATCAGTGACTGCTTGTAGATGTACATAAACTGGTTTTATTAGCTTTTGGTCTCTGGCCAAGCACAATATGACTGTGACTATGGACAGTTTGCATAGTTTGTCGGTATTCACTTTTTCTTCTCACATTTGGAACATTTCTGAGGCATGGTCTCTAAATTTACTCGTGACTACAACTTAATGTCACCAGCCATGTGGTTAGCTGTAACCTCTAACTGTGTCGCAGATGTAAAAACGGTAATCAGAAGAAAAAAAAATTGCAACTGAAAAATTGAAGATAGTCGGCTGAGCCTGTTTATCCAGAAACTGACATTTGCAGACAGAAATAGATTACTAACATAGCAAGAAACATATGGTCAATGCCTGAGCTGCTGATTGAGAACGAAATGCTGTGCTATTTCAGCAGAATATTGGCATTGGCATATACCTGTTCTCAATGTCAATTGACAAGAATATTTCCATAGAAAGCTTGTTCCCAATCAATTTGTTTTCTAAACTCGTGCTCTATTTTTTGCAGCTCTGACATGTGTTCTTTGCCATTTTTGGTCAGATGAATGTGTTCTCGTGCAAATAGAGTGAGGTGATATTAAACTCCTCCCTGAAAAAACTAACTTTATTCTTTAACTGTCCATGCCCAATTTGAGAACAGGATATGGGTCTTACTCCAAAAATATGAGTGTACATAAGCCATATATCTTGTACACTGAAGATTTTGCTTGAGAAGTTCGCTCAATGGTCTGTGGGCTAGGAGCTCTCTATTGAGCTGTGGTATATGTCAACCAGAAGTGAAAAAATTACACTTACTAGAGAAATCACACTGGGGTCATGATAAAGAAAATCACAATGTTTGGCGTGTAATGTCCAGGTCTTCCTAGTACAAAAATGTCCCTCATTGATATTTGGATGATGGGAGGCAAGTGACAGATCTAATTCCAACTCAAGCCCCACCTTCAACACCCATCCCGTAAACAACCCGGCTGTCCAAATGTTGCCAGAACATTTGGTTTCTGGCTGATGAGTCAATGGTTGGAGAGGGAAGAAGAGATGGAGAGTGTGTTTAGGGAGTGAGAAAGGGACAGAGGTTGCATGGTTGTAAAGAGAAGGGGTGGGGTGGAGTGTGGTGACTCACTGGAAGGCTGATGGCTCCCTCCGTCTGGCTCCAGGGCACTGGGGGCAGAGGGGGTGATGCTGACTCCTGGCTCCTGTGATGGGCCTCCCTCACAGGTCTCTGCCACTCCTGTGATGTGCAGGCCTGACTCCGCTGCCTTACTGCCGCCAGCCACAATCTCCACTGCTGATGAGCTACTCTGTGGGAGCAAAAGATACAAGTTTTACTATTACAGAACACAATGAAAAAAAACAACAAAAAAAACAGTAATATAATGGACATGTGAATCAATTTGTACAGGATTAATGTTACAAGAAAAGGGAGCAGGTTAGGATTTGGCACCAAAGCAAAAATAAGAGTACAAGCTTTTGTACTGTGTATCCTCGCTTTTAAAAAGTGAGCACGTCAAAAAGACCTAAAATACTGACTACATTCAAGGACAGAAAACATAGAATTTGGAATTTTCCAGTGTTGTACGATGTTAACCAGTCAGGCTTATAATCAGCAATTGAACTTGATTTGGATGGCTGTTTGAATGAGAACAGAAATGTTTTGCTCCAAAATTAAAAATCTCCTTTGGAGACAGAACAAAACAGGCCTGCGCATATAGAGCTGTCACACAACTTCTGTCATATCTCCTGTGTTATTCCTCTAAAGCCTCTCTAGGCAGCTACCGTGCCACTGAAACTTTTATTTAGAATAGAGCTGTCTGTACAAAAGGAAAGGCCTGAGGGACTTGGCAGGTAATTTCCAGGCAAACGGTGTTGGGAAGCGTTCACAAAGCCAGATGAGAGGAGGGAACGTGAGAGAGATGGAGAGGCAGCTTGTCAGGTTTCCAGGGAGAACTGGGGGAGCAGGGGAGTGAGAGGAGCGAAGCACCCCGGGGGTTCGATCCTCAGACGGCCCCCATGATCAATACACTGTTTAAACACAACGGTGACAATGAGGGGGTGTTTAGCACCGAGACGATAGCACCAGGGAGGGGCAGACATTCGTAATTGCATTCTGGAGTCATAGTCACAGCCAAGACCAAGAGCTACAGGGGGGTTGTGCTGGGATCAGCAGCATCGACCTCTCACATACACCTGCATAAAAGGCTTTATTTGAATCTGGAAGTTAAAAGTAATTCATGGAGTTCCTCCTGAACAGCAAAACTAAAAATTAGTAATGCTCCCTCACAGCTTCCCTCTGACAGAGTTTTCCATATACTAAACAAAAGTAATATCATTCAAATATAAAATACTTTGTAATATCAATTTAGGGAACATTTTTATATTTGCTACTATTCCTAATAGTAGTATTTTATGTATTGAATGTATTGCATTTATTGGACTACTGGTCATTGATATATTACATTTTTTTAGGGAACCCATGATTATAATTGTCTGTAATTACAACATATACAGGCACAATGGAAATTACTGAGAGAGTCTGGAAGCCCATTCTGAGAAAACTTTTGAGTGGACTGTTATTTGAGGGGTCTTGTCTTGTTTGCGGCCATTTTTAGCTGTTGTTGTTACTTTTATTATAGATATAAAAGTAAAAGGGAACCCGGTGCTTGATTAAAAGAAATATCTCTCCACAGAAGTGACTTGGCCCAGACATGAGATGGCCCACTTTGAATGCGGCACGGAGACAGCTCTACTTTTAGAAGCAGGTTTGAGGAGGAAGCAGCAGACAGAAAGGGGACTGTGGATGAATATTCATGGGCGAGACGCAGGTTGACCATGAAAAGAAAGGAAAACACTGTGGAACTGTCAGGTAAGAGACTTGAGTGGGAGAAAGAAGACGAGTTAAAAGCGGCTTTGATGGCTCCTCCCGGTGACAAGCAGCAGAGAGGCAGTCACCGAACACGACGCCTGTCCCAGGACTAAACCTGCTGCCTGATGCAATAAACATGACTCACTGCTGGAGGCTCAAACACACATATGCAGAATGAATATATGTATATATATATATATATATATATATATATATATATACATATATGTGTGTGTATATAAAGTATATATAGAGAGAGAGAAACAGAGAGAGATAGATAGATAGCCCGATAGACTCAGAGAAACATGAAAACCACAAATAAAAGCCATGATTGGTGGTGGTAGCTGGGGGTTACATATACAGCATGACATGAACTGTAACAGAGCATTCTCTCATTGACAGGGGAATATGGAAACCGAAAACATAGTACTTAATAAAGTTTAGTTTGAACTGAGAAATACAAATTACCAATGGTTATGCCTTATCTAAAATTATTTCACATGGGAAGAGTAGAAGACAGGAAAAGCCTGGTTCATTATTGCTATGACATACATTGATTGCAATTGCTTTCTTCTACTGTTTAGCATTGGTGCACCATATGCATTAATTTCCTGTTTATTATAATTTCAGATTTAATACTGTTTAATTGAGAGGATATTGCAGATCTGTGCTCTTTAAATGCAAAATTTTCTTTGGCTGATTAAAAGAGCACAGCTTAAATTAGACTGCTGCTAGTGTGTGCAGAGTGCTCAGTGTTACAAGCAAAATTAAAATATGTCAGATACTAATTAAAAATGAAATATTTTCTGGATATAATTGTATACCTTCCATAAGATACAAAGCACAAACCCCCATTGTAATTCAGTTTTATCAATATAATTTAATTAATGAGAAAACCACTTCCTTTAGGCATGTTGCAAATGTTACAAGCAATGGTGAGTCAAAAATGAGATTACTGGCTGAAGTTATGTATACATACTTATGTGATACATGACCAGTAAGTAAGCAAGCAAAACCAATGCTTTTATAGAAACAAGAAAACTCTCTGAACATGTAAGGAATTTCCTCAGTCCTCAAACTAATCTCTGGCATTCAATTATGTCAAAAGGTGAAACTGTTGTTGTTGAAGGAAAGTTAATTAAATTAAAAACGCTGCGACCAATTAATTTCCATGTGATGCCTCCATAATTGGTCAATTTTTAAAAAGACTGTTAAAAGTGTTATTAGGGTTCTCTGAATAATATTACTATAGAAGTCATTTACTGCATTTACTGATGGAATTATTCTGTAGCTCAAGCACCAGTGGTCTGGTAAGCATGGAAGAGTCACTCAGAAAAGCATGTTACTGGCTGATTCATGATCTTCATCATGTCCAGGATCTGATCTTCACTAGATCTAAACAGGACGACCATGGAAGCAGGTGTTTAAATTTACATGTATATAATTTTGTATTTTGTATATATTGTACCCAATGTGATTTACTCATTAAAAAAAGACTGCACATCATAAGCATTAAAAGAACAGTAGGATTTCCCTACCATAGAAAAAAATTCCACAACAGGTACATCTCAAATGGGGGGCATGTGGAGTCGTAGCTGCCCCCCCCCCCCCCCAACAACTCCATCTAACAGCACTCCAGTAAACTTCCTCCTCTATCTGTCCTAAAGCACATCTGACTTTGTCTGTTGTCACTCTGAGGCTTCCCATATCCCGTTCAGCAGTGAACAGGCATCTATTTATGGCTCTTTCTCTGCATTTGTTTTCACTACAGACGCTCTGCTGCAGACATGTACTACAAATATGCCTAAATTCACCTTTTTCAGCTGTACAACTCTGTACCTCCATTTTCTGGAACAGGAGCAGACACATGGGACTACACACTAAAGTGTTAAGGGAAAAGAGAGTCGTCAGCAGTTTAGTGTACATAAGAGCTAGCATGAGGACTCCACTCCTGCAGAAAAGGAGTCCCTGGATATTTGAGCCAGCAGCCTGCGGGTGACCCTTGCCTGTGGGCTTTTGTAAACTGTATTGGTTCTGTTCTCTATCCTTGGCCTCCACAGAGCACAGAGAGCATCATTAGATCTATCTCACATCTCCTCTTTCTCAACAAAAAGGGGGTCTTCTCACTATCATTTCAGAGAAAATTGGAAAAAAAAAAAAAATACATGTAACTTCACTTAAATAATACTGTGTGTGTCTACGGCGGCAGCCTTCTCCCACACATACTTTGCACAGGACTGAAATCTTCTCTGAGGGTCAGAGATCAACTATAACAAAAACATCATGTGAAGAGCTGATTTACTGTTTTAATTCCATCAACTTAATCTCTAGAAATTGACAGAGCTGATTAAATTACTTTTGTACAGTATTTGACATTATACTCCCACACACAAGTATAGAAGATCACACGGGGAAAGTATAATATCTATCATGCAAATATATCTTGTGCGCAGACATTATCAACTGTTTCGTTTTTATTATGCTTTCCAACTTGACTGCGTGGTAACTGAGATATCAGGAGTCATATAGGTGGGTGATAGAAGATTCTCCAGGGTGATTCAGCGGTGGTGGATCATGGGTAAAATGTCCATGCTGCCCACACTGAACCCCAGGGACTGGGAAAGCATAGCAGAAGGGTAGGCACTGTAGACAGGGCTTTTTTAATGGAGCTCCATGAGGCAGACAAGCGCAGCACTACTTGCTGTGGCAGAGTTGCGTAGTCTTATGTTAGATGTTTCATTTAAAGCCTGGCCACGTGAAAACAATGCTGAACAGGGGGGAAGTCATGGTACATATGAAATTCAACAAAGTCGAAGATGGTGTAGAATACAACTGCAGAATTATGTTTTCATCCTAGCACTCTCATACACAGACACACACCCGCATACAGATACATCTATACATTCCTACTCCCACCCTGATTGCCATAGGGTGCTGGATACATTGTTTAAACGTCACTGTGAGTCACTGTGCAGCCAATATCATTGTGTGAGCTGTAGAAATGAACATTAGGCTGTACTTTCACTATAAATCAGAAACTAATGACACTACAGTCACCCTCGCTAGAAGGACTAGTGTTAGTTTAGGACAGACCGAAATCTGCTGTGAACAAACTCCTCTTGTCTTAAAAACACAATGCACAACCCTTGTATAACAATTGCCACACATGGCAGTACTGCATTTCAGCACGCGAGGAGACAAATGAAATAAAAACATTGTGGTTGCTGTTTCTTAGCTGTCAAAGGAAATCATCCCAAACAGGGGCTAATTGGTGTTAATCCACCATCTGTTTGCAAGTGCGCAGTGGGATCCATTAGGAGTAATGTGTCCGGCCACTGTGAAGATCAGGAACCGCTCTCCCAGGGTTACAGGCAGTCCTCGGCCGTGTCCTCAAAGAATCACAAGACATTAGCAGCCGAGTGCTGATTTTTACACTGATATGATAAATAGAGACCAGAGGTGGCAGCCAGGGGCGGGCAGTGGGGTGCAGAGGAGGTCTGGCCACACCAGACACCACCTTGCACTGATGTGCAATCTCTCCAGCGACAAGGAATAGACAAGGGTGTTGGAGGGGGAGGTGGGACGGAGAGAGGGGGGGGTGAGGGGGCCTGATAACTCGTTCAAGCGGGAGGCACTCCTGTCGCCCACAGTTAAGGGCTGAGGAGAGAACAATGTGAAAAGACAGGCTAATTACAGGAGGTGCTTCAACACAACCCATCGACCTCTCCATCTGACCCAGCCCTAATTAGCACATCCTTTAGCAGAGACATTCTGACAGCATCCGCACTTCTGCTAATGACCGCGGGCAAGGTGAGCGCCTGGCACAGTGCTCTGACCTCCACCCCCTGCCCTCGCTACAGACAGGCCAGTGCTATCAGGTGGGGGTCAGTTAATCAGTCCAACCAGGGGCCGGCTCAAAATTTCACGCACAGCCTTTTAATTAAGCCCATGGAACGAGGCTCACCGATCCTTACAAGCCAGTGCCAGAGAGGGGGGTGTGTGCTTCTGCATTACAAAACCCTGTTAACCGATACTTCATACAGAAAAATGTCAATACTGCCGTCGGGAGAGAAAATCCATTTAAACAGACACTGTGTAATGCGGTGATTAATACTTTGGTGACAAGCATGTGGGAGGCTTTTTTTCCCTTCACTGAGATTGCGGCATTCCTCTCTGCAGTCGGTGATGTGTGATTTGCGGGCTGGGAGGTCACGCTCTCCTCTGCCTTGTGCCTCGAACAGCGGAAGGCCAGAGTAGCGCTGCGTTGTACCCGTCACATCTGATCAGATGTGTCACACCATGGATAACTGACAGGTGAGTGATGTCGCCCATACGCACCCACCCACCCCCACCTTCCTTGCCATTTCATTAAGGGCTCGCACCAAAACCAGACCTATATTTCTATATGCAAAGATGCAGTGAGGGAAATTCAGCTACAACTGTCTGTATTTCACATTCACATCAGCGCAAGTGATTACGGAAGTGTTCTGTATTACTAGCAGGCCAAGGCAGCACTGAGTTTGGAGGCACTGCGGCTGGGCGCACATCTTCCCAATAACATCTTTCGTGGAGCTTCTTACTGCATCCGATAGCCTGGGGAGAGGTATGTTTTGAGGGTGGGCACGAGGAGCTTGTTGCCCCCTCAAGCCCCCCGAGCCGCTTGCCCCTGATAACCCCACCATCTTCGTACAGCCTCATTCCAGTGACGTCACTGCAGCCTCCAGGACAAAAGTGACATCCTGTGTGAAATGACCTCATGACTCCAAATGAGCCCAGAGGCAGACTGGGGAAAGCAGTAAGAAGGCGAGGACTTGTTTATGCTGACCTTACTGGAGCAGCCAGCATATTCCCCATCCGGCTCTGCTGCGTTCTGTGTAAATGTGAGGGATGCATGCTGACACCCCCAACTGTGTTCATTATGACTGAGCATGTGGCAACACATGGGACAGGATTGAGTGATGGCTAAGTTGAGAGTTCAAACACTGAAGTAAAACACTGGTGATTGCTGTTTCAACACTACGCAAAACCTGAGAAGGCCCACACTATCATTTGCTTTAACTACTCATCTGAGATTCTTTTTGGCCCAGAGCAACACCTCACATTTTCCCTGCTGAAATGAACCCTTTTAAAATTGAGTTTGTGTCACTTATGTTTAGTAAGCTGCGGCTTGTACCACTCAACGCTTACGCTGTATCATACAGCTACTAATTTCCCCGCTGAGCTGAAGAGCCTTTCTCCCCAGTTCTGTCGGCAAACTTTTCCCAGAGAGATCCTTTTCTCCTGCAGGCTGGCCAGCCAAGCGCACTGACAGAGTCTGACGTCTCACTCTTGTGGAGGCAGTGCTGCCAGGAGACACGCCAGACTCCTTATTTCTCCTCGTTGTCTCCTGTTCCTCCCCAGCACTGGGCTCCTCGTGCTATTCCCGAGGCTGCGGAAGTAATGTTTCCTTTCCGACCGGGCACACGCGGCAGCCTCGTCCTGCCCAGCCCACCTCAGGGGCCCACGGCCCCCATGTCCTAAGCCTGCCTGATCCCCGGGGGGGCTGGGGCTGACTTACAAGTGCAGGAAAATCTTTGGGTCCAGCTAGAGGAAGCTAGTCAAGAGCACATCACCCACATAGTGGAAGTAAGGCCTGCTGCAGGAAAAAACATCCTGCATACCAGTAAAGGAGCAGAGCTAAATGGATCTGCAGTACACCTCATTGTATTCTTGTATTCTATTCTATTATTGTATTGTATTTTAATCAAGTCATAAGCCATAGAGGAAAAAATGCAAACAAAAACTACTCTCAAACTAAGGGTGTACTCACACTAGGCCCGATTGCCTTGTACCGTGCCCGAGCACGATTGTCCCCACTCCCCCCGCTGGCCTGCGCTCACATTGCACTTTACGTTCCGGGCCCAGCACGCTTACGTCATCACGATGCGAACTTCTTGTGTCGAAGAAAAGCGCTCTAGCACAGCACAATGGAGTTCATGATTGTACTTTGTTGTTTATTTGGAGTCGTTTTGGTCGCGGTGACACACGGCCCTCTCACATGCCTTATAGATTTATCGATTATGCAACGCAGCGATTTTCAGTTAATCGTGCCTAATCACAATAATGTTAGCAAATGTTAACCAGTTAGGGCTACTACTTGTGTGTGCGCTACTGTCATCATTACAACAACAAACATCTTCTATTACTACTTGGATAGTACACTTTTCAATTCATCCGAGAATATTTGGGTTAATAGCGGGTCTGCTTCTCACTTTGTTAATGAACGCGAATTGTAGTCGGCGAGTAAAGCTCCAAATTCCTCCCTCACCGTCATATGCATCCGTAAAAATCTTCATATACGTGCAGCACGATTAACTGAAAATCACTGCGTTGCATAATCGATGCTAACTGGCTGGGGAGCTAACGTTAGCTATCTAGCGATCGATTTGACAAACATAGCTAGTTAGCTAACAGGCTACCTATCTGAACGATTGTTGAAGACTAGATACTTAAACAGGTTGGCTGCTTCATTTGTGATACTCTGACTAAGCCCTGACAACAGCAATGCTTATGTCGCCACGTAAAGTATGGTTATTTATTTTGTTTGCTTGTAAGCAAGCTAATGTGGGATCCAGAGTTATTTTAGGTATAGATCTACAGTACTAACCAATCAAAGATCATTTTGGAGGTAGCCAGCTTGTCTAGGAAGTCAGCTAGTTAATCAAATGATGGTTTAAAGGATTTATTATGACTGGGCGTGTAACTAACAGATATCCAGCTAACTGTTGCTATAACGGATATATTTGTTAAACCTCTTCAAGCGGGCCCGAGCACGGTACGGAGCGATCACACTAGTCAAACAAGCTAGACTTTGGGGGTCAAACGTGCACGGTACGGATTGCCTAGTGTGAGTACACCCTAAAGAGAAAACAACGACTGTAATGAGACAGCTGGGCAAGGCCTAAGAGTGATAGGCAGGGTTCACCCCTTGCTGGAGACCATTGTTCTAGAGTGTACTGTCAGCTTAAACTATCCACCCTAATGCATCCCATCCTTACCCCTCATCTTGTCCCTGCTGCAGTCTCTGCTCCAGCCTATGCCCTCCTGCGACTGCCAGTTCCCATCCTTGTGTTTAACTGAACACTGCCCTTGCCCTTGCTCACACTCTTTTTTTTGTGTCCCTACCATCACTCCTTGTGAGGTACCAGCAGGGAGGGATATGCCACTAGCTCTGCCCCTATATACACAAAAACATCTTTTCACAAGACAGGAGACAGCTCAAAGAGGAATAACAAGCATCTGACATTCAATGCTTTTTATTTAATAAACCCCTCAGCAATGAGAGAAGTAAACCTTATTCAAAGACAGCATGCTCTGAGGTGAGATGATGTAATGAAAACAGCATGCTGTTTGCCTTTGCCAAAGATATATAATTACTAGATTGATTGACAGTTCTAATTGTTGTGAGGAAAGCGATCATGTCCAGTCTTCCATATTGGACACACTCTCAAGGCAGAGAAACTGACAGTGGCAGAGCAGTTTCTATCATAGATCAGCAAATACATTTGACTTTGAGCAATGGTTTTGGTTAATCTGACATAAATTGCTAGCTCTTGCATAAGTGAGACAATTACCTTTAACTGGTGGCTCTGTAACTGTGGAATCCCTTGACATTTACTTGAGAGGTGCCACAGTAAATGTAAAAAAGTAAACAAAGCAACTCTCTTGCTTTCTTTAACCAAACAGAAACTACCTCACAATTAAGCTGCAGAAGCATGAGGCTCCCACATTTAGCACGAGTGGCACCATCACCAGCACTCCAGATTACATTGTTTGGACAGGAGCTGATTTCTCTGAAGGAGATTTTTCAACATCATAGAGGGTGCTGAGGAATAGACTGTGTGCTGTGAGACCAAGTTGGCTTTGAAATGTCCTTCAAGGAAAAAAAAAAACAACTATGTGCTCTCAGTGGCCTTGTGTCTACCTCTCTTCCTCATCCACTGTGTTTCAAAAAATAATTCCTAATGATTCCAAAAGAAACCGCTTACCTCAGCCTAGACCTTTCTTCCTGCAGCCCTCCGCTGCACACACACTGCACCGGTTATCAATGCTCGGCTACACTCTATCAAAGGACCTCAGGGAACTCTAACAAGAAAGGAGTAAGTGCTATCGATTTGGCACTTCCTGCTCTGCCCTCCTGTCGGAGCAAACGAGATGACTGTCTGACTCCTGCTATTCGACACGCTCGTGACCTGCATGGGGTCGTGCCGTGCTGTCTGTGCTGGAGAGCTATTTGTCCAACATGGCTGGAGTGAATGGAGGGGGAGCCTGCAACATCCTCTGAGAACTCCTTAAAAAGCAGCGCTTAAAACAGAGATAGTGTGACTGCCGTCTGCTGGAGGGGCTCCAGAAACCTGATGCAGTACCCCAAGCACCTAAGCTCACTTCCTTGTTCCTCTTTATCTTATTTCTTACCCTTAGGGCATGAGGGTGTGTGTGTGTGTTTGTGTGTTTTCTTGCCACTGTGTGTCTGTTCACAATTCTTCTCTCTCTCCTGTATGCCTTTTACCTATCATCACTAAAAAAAAAAAGCACAATGAAATACACCCTGATCCTACCCACAAAAATGCTGGGCATGTGGCCTTGCCCGTTTCTACCTTTCCTGATTCTGCACCGCTTTCATCGCATTGAGACAGGCCGCCTGCGAGCAAGAATCCACGATACACACTTTCTCACAATCCATTGCTGTGTCTGGCAGTTATTGCTGCGAACCACCTCTCCTGAGCACAGAAACCTGTCAAACAACTGACATTCCTTGCAGTGGAGTCACTGCTCTGACACTGTGAGTGGCACGGGCCCTGATTATCCAGTTTTTTTAATGAAATGTTTATTGATTTAGGCACAGACATCCAGCCCCTTCAGGGTACCACACAACAGCTGGCAAGTACATACAGCACACTTATTTTCCAAGTCTTAAATGCAAGAATTGTTTTTCTTTCTCCCTTAAAACTTTCTAATATAGTAAAGATCTTACAAGTAAGTCTTTCTCTAATTGCTGATCAAGAGACCGTATGAAGAGAACGTATGAAGGCATTGCCATTCCAAAAACCAACCAAAGCTGTTGCGAAGTGACCTACGATTGGTTGCCTGACTGAAAACTTTTTGGTTAAGACATCATAAACTAAATGACAAAGCATTGTTGACTAAATAATAACAAAGAAAACATGGCCAGATCTTAAAAGAAATGTTATTTATTCATCTTAGAACAGCACTTAATCCAGTGGAAAGGTATTTCCATTGGAAATACCTTTAAAATATTCCTCAGTCCCATTATGTTACCGTCAGCAGTTTATCTGTAAACCAATTAAAGAGGACGCAGCTCCTAGTAACACCTAATAAGTTATTGACCGATTTCAAAAGAGATGAATTCAGATTCAAACCTTAAGGGGGTAAGCCTAGTAAAAAGAACTCATAGCCCTTTATGACTTCACAAAGGAAAAGTGTTCCTGGATGCCTAATGCTTTGAATTCTGTATTGCAATAAGTAGTGATCATAAGGCACTAAATGTATTTGTTTCATGGACGTATGGAGAGATGTATGGATTAATTCTATTAAGAATAAAAGGGTCCTGTGAAAACTGTGCAGCATTATGTACAATACCGGGAAGCTCATTTGGTTTCACATTAATAAGGCGCTCTCAATAGATTGTATTCCAGTGTTCCTTTCTAATATTCAGGTCAATCTGTCCATTTTACTTGAACCAGATGAGTAAAGTAGGGTGTGAAATGATGACATGAAGTTATTCACATTCTCACACCAGTGAAGCTACACTTCAACTTCTTACAGGGATGTCTGGGAAGAGAGTGTTTAAAGAGTGCTAAAAGGCCATTTATAGAAATTGATAGAAATGTTGCTGTTGAATGTCATATCCAGTCAAAGTTGTTTGAATGATCTGATCTGATCTGACCTGATCTGAAGACAGACGCAACATACTATAGTCAAAAAGGAGAACTGAAAGATGGAATTCCAGCACCTCCATCCAGACGGCAACACTGTGATAAGGGATGCACTTCTGGACAGCATTTAGAATATGAATGTCATGCCATTTCACCCTGCATTATGAATCATACTGATTGCCAAAAAGCATCAGTAGTTTGAGACAGCAGGACCCATACAGAGGGAATCTGCCAAATCATTTTCCACTTATTTTAAACAACGCCCTTTTCGACTGTATTCATTCAAGGTCGAATTCGAGTCTGAATCCAAATGATAGCAGCAGTAAGAAGTCAAGCAAATAAAACTGTGCTGGTACGGAGAGGTTTCCTCTCATTACATTGAGATGCGGTGTAAACACACATTAAACCCTGTTAAATGAGTACTTGTGGTAAACCTCAAGTTCCCAAGCAAATGGAACAAATGGCAGGAATGACGGGTCATGGGACTGATGTAGACCAGCATCCTCCCTGTGCCAAGAGCACCCTGTGCAGAGGGAGAGACACTGTTGGTGGTTAATCCTCCCACTATGATCAGTCTCTCTGAGTTACGAGAGGAGCCGCCCGGCCAGGGGCCGCTTCAGTCAGGCCCTGCTCCCCTCTCCCCGCCTTCTGTCTCCTGTGATAACTGTATTCATAAAACAGGCCCTGGTGGTGATTACAGAACCCTTCACTTGACCCTCATTATAACACTGTCCTCAGGAGCTCAGCGACTGGCCCGCCGTAATGAGGTGTCGCTTACAATAAAGGCCCTTTTTAAATGAAATTAATGTAGTACGGAGCCAAGGTAGAGCGACCCTACATCACTCTGTGCACAGCCATTAGTCGGGGCTGAAGGGTAATTGAAATATTATGTAAAACAATCGCAAATGCCTAGTGGTGGAAACCAAATAGTTTAGTCGGATAATGGAAAATGGGGGTTAAAGGTGTAGCATGTTTTGCCGACAATCTAGGAGAAGCCTATTTTGGAGACACTTAGCTCACAACTTCAGGACGTTCGTGCAGTCAATCGCATTAATTCACAATGAACAACAAGATGGAGGTATTATGACCAGCGACACATAACTGAGCACATGCATGACACTGTAATTTAGTGCATTGTTAGGCATATGTACACGCACTCGAATAAGAAAAAAGGTTATGCAGGAATACTGAGGGTAAAGGAAAAGAGCATTGGAGGAAAAAGAAAAAACAATGATGGGCTGAAAAACAAACAAACAAAAAAAAAAAGCATACAGAAAATTTCACAACCGATCAACACTTTAATGATGGTCCCTGCAAAATTCTTTGGACCTTACATCCTTGTGATAATATGGACTTTTTAACGTATCGACCATATGCAATTTCCCATGCTCATATCAAGTATATCGGCACAGTTTTGTATAAAAATACATTCAGATCAAACTGGATAGTGAGCCTTGTAAGACTGAAACATACAAATATACACATACATATTAATCCATATTGATAACTAGGTACATACTTTATTTGTACATATATAGGTATGGATATGTATTTAAGTATGCACATATGCGTGTGTGGTATTCACCTTCAATATACAGTTGGTATATCAAATGTCAAAATGTTAAGTGATGCTTGCTGTGTAGTTTCAGACTAACAGCCATACCACTGGGGCTTGTTTGGCTGACAAATTGTGCAAAAAATGATTGAGCCAAAATTGTTTGAGTTCCTATCTCATCATAATAAACTAGAATTTACTGTTTATATAGCACTGCTTGGATCTCAAAACCATGTCCAAAACAATCTTTTCAAAAGTACATGCTTAAAATACAGCAGTATGCACTGAATCCAACTGATGGCAAATTCATGAGCAGCAAAGTACACTAATATGTTGTCTTGGATTACAGCAATGTGCAAATATAAATTAGGTTTTTCTATCCAACCTCATGTAAAAACTGCCTTCCAATATCTCCGATTATGAGACCTGGTGGGAGGTCTCTGTGATTCTCTGTCTTACCAAAACATTGATAAAAAGCAATAGAGAGATGAAACATGGCTAGCTATGCCTGAAAACTCGGGAATCAGATGCCATGGGCCAAGCCTTTGATGGAGGGTCATCTCTTCATCAGCTGGCCGAATAAAATGGGGCTGAACTCAACAGAAATAAGGGAGATTATTTTTGAAGTGTGAGGATCTAAACCTCAGGGACATCATGCTCTCACTCCCATAGACTATAATAGACTTCAGACACCCTCTTCTGTCTGGACCTGGCATTGCACACACCAATAAATACTGATAAGACTTTGCAGTATGACTGCTCACAGTTTGTTGTAATAACGTCCTTCTACCTATATTTATGTTAGAGTCTGGTGTTCCTTATCTTTTAGAGTGGACTAGAGTGTCACATTGACATTTTGTACTTGAAGCATTAGTATGTAGGTTTGTTTGAAAACATGATATTCAATTAAATACAGCAAACCCCTAGCTCCACAGTGCAGGGAAATAATGTTTTCTTCATAGCCACAGAGATGTATATGGCCCTTCAATAATGTGTGCTCACAGACTAGGGAAAAAATGTGAAGAGGTGTTCCATGTAGGACTGTGGCAGCATGACACAACCAAAGATAGTCCTCCAGTGTATTGGCAGCGTTCAGAAAGGACAGCCTCGTGCATTTGGACGCTGATTCATGGCATTTGAATGAAAATCATGGGTAGCTCTGCTTCTATTCAGTAATCATGGTGGTGCTCTCAGATCAAATGCGAGAAGGGGTGGGGGAGGGGTGCAAGGGTGCACGCGGGATGTGGAATATGAGGGGAAAAAAATCTCACTAACGACGGATCCCCTACCTCGAGGTGGATATGAAAAGCTCCTTTCAAAACAGTCAGCAGACGCCTTTGCGAGACAGAGGCAATTACTCATTTTTAAGAGCTGTGTAATTTCATCAGCGAGAGGAGAAGGAGTGCAGGAAAGCACATTCAAAGCCCCAGCCAGAAGCAGCCTGCTCACAGAGAAACGGCACAGAGAGCTCACAGTGTGGGCTTAAAACCCTTCTAAACTGAACTTTCCTACCTTTGGCCAACCACTCCAACCTCTCCTATGTATGATGGTTTCATCTACACAAGCCTGAAGGCTATAGATTACTGCAAGCACACACTGACATAAATTTCATCGTTTTCACTCTTCCACACTAAACATGCCAGCATGACTGGATACTGTTTGTGGTTTCATGTGTCCTGGGTCTCTCCCCTGTTTGCGACAATGCTGTAGAAAAGCTACAGTAAGATCTTTCCTGAGGTCCAAGCTTTCAAACAGAACACACAAGCATTATCAAAAGATTAGTCTCCAGCCTCAACCTCCAGCCTGTTTTTTTCCAGATGAGTTTATTTTCCTGCACAGGTGCATGCTGTGAGAACTGATTGGAAGAATTCAATTATGTTCATCATCAAACCCCTCTGGAACCGAGCCTCATCAAACTGACATTCCTAACCTCTCCCTGTGGCATTGAAGTGAATGTGGCTCTGATTAATACATTTTAAAAGACTCATGCCTTCATACTGATTCAGCCAGTGGGCTTGTGCAGAGAGGGGAGTAGGCTGTTTGCGTTGGTCATGTGGTGGGGAGGGGCAGGCCGCTCACTCAGTCTGCTGGAAACGAGCTGTGGTTGACGGCCGCACGTCCACTAAGGCCAGGAGGCCCAAACCCCGAGTGGCACTGCATTAGAGACATTGGCAGAGCGAACATGCTCTGGCTGGCGTCCACTGTGTGGTGGAATGATGGAGCGTTTGTCCCGCGGCTGGCCCTCCGGTGAGACATGCACCGGGATCAGCCGTGTGGACGACCTGACACCTGTCACTACTGCCGTGCACAGAAACGGCAAACAGAGGGCGGAGAGCGCCCCTGCTCCTGTTTCCTTCTGGCAGTGCAGCGGAGTGTGACAGAGACACGGCTTCGAGGACACTGATGCCGGGCCAGGCTTCGAGAGTAAACAAGCAGCAAGGCAGTGAGAGGCCCTGCCACCATACTCCCCCCCCCCCCCCCCCAACCGCAGGCCGATGACAACAACGCCTGCCACAATGACACCGGCAGCCTGCGTGTTTCTTATCGCTAGGGTCACTGTTTGTTCTGTCTGTGACACGACTTACCACTGAGAGCTCCAGCTATTCATGCATCTCACTGTGCTAACAACCACGGGGTTAGAGACAGCAGCAGCCGGACAAGGGGAGAGGTCACAGGGGAAAAGTCAACAATCCACCGCAAACAGCAGCGTGCATTGCTCAGTTGATGTGGTAATGATTCATATCAGCCAAGCCTTTCACAACTGACCTGTACTGTGTACTGTATGTGTGACTTCAGATTCAAATCATAAAGTATTTCACTATGACACAACAAAAGAAGAAACTACACATTTCACTGTCCTTCCCCTCATAGCAATATCAGTGATGCTTACTCCATAAGTAAGGAAAGAGCCTAGACTTGAAAGAGAATACTCATTTAAAGCTTTTTTTTACTTCTTATAAGTGTTTTTACTTATTTATGAATTTTCATTACATAAATTACATAACTGCAGAAAGGCTAACTTTTTTCTTAATGGTGTTTGCTATTAAGAAGAAAGGCACAGCTCTTTGAAATACCCAGGGACTGGTTGTGAGCAGTGGATCAGCACACCGCGTTCTTTCTCCTGCAGGGCCAGAGCAGATCAAAGGCCGGAGAGCAAGTGTGGGAACCGAAAGGCTTGCTCCGACAGGAGAGAGCCAGATAAGGTGTCATGGGAAAATCAATATGTCTTAACACCGTTCACGACTGCCTTCAAGGACTGCCATGAGCACAGGGGCCAACTCCCAGGTGAGACACGAAACACACACAAATCTGCGCACACAAAGAAATCAGAAAGCACATGCTCTGTTATTGGAACATGCAAATACGTAGAAAGCAGGAATACAAAAGCACACACACACACACACACACAAACGCTATCCCTTATCCATTTCTCATTAGCAACCGTACCTACATACAGCCAATCATGGTGTTGCTATCATTTCATTATCATGAAGATGAATTATCAAGTGTTTTTTGCTGACAGACATTGTGTGCAACCTCTGTACATTTCTCACAGATGAACCTAAGGACTTATCATTAGCTGCCCTCTGCCCCACACCAGCGCATTGCCTTTTTTGTGAGTTCTTGTAGAAGTCCCGCCTGAATCATATCTGAGAAGGATGACTAAAATGACCTCCACAAACACTAAAAAACATTGAGACTTCCGTTTCCTCAATGGACGAAGCCAAGTGTACAGCCATAAACAGATGCTAACATGAGATAATCACAATAGCAACTACCAAAAGACAGGCAGAGCTATTAGGGCCTCATACCATACACAGGCAGGGTTCTTCATCTACAGATAAACAGCCATTTACAACTACACCCACTTATTATCATGTGATAATACAGCTTCATTCCAATTCACCTGAACAAAAAAAAACATGATAAAAATACATATTATATTTAGCACCCCTTAGTCTGCATAAGGTATGCACAGCTCTATTTAGAGGGCTTAGTGTAATTACCTTCTTAAGGTGTAAATAAAACTGTCAGAAGGCTTTTACACTTGGCCAAATATGACTGAATGTGTTTTAATGAGAGACGAGAGTGAGAGGGTAAACACAAAGTGCACACACACACACACACACACACACACATACACTTATAAGTGCATACATATATACACTCATTCACACATACACACACATAAACGTGCTCATACACACTCTCATACTTATATACACATACTAAAAAACACATACAGATATACATACATGCATATACACAGTCTTGGAATCACAGGAGGTGAAGCTGTGGTGAAGTTCATTGAGGCGAAACCTCATGTAGCCCTCTGCTGGCGCAATGACACATATTCTAAGACTTCCTCTAAATGGTTGAGTCATTGCCTTTCATTATTTAAGCGACATAAAAAGCAAGACTTGCCTTATAGACAGACAATCAAGGCTATTCCCTCCAGTTCAAATGTCTGCAGGTTCTTCACTAACATTGTCCTGAAACTGCTTTGATTAAAAAAATGTTCCACAAGTATATGTAAAGAAAATAATTATTAAAACCACTTCTGAGAATGCTATACTATCTCATCAAAGGTGTTGCTAATGTAAAAAGAGACAAGCTGGGTTTATCAGTCAAGAAGATTGTCATTGTAAATGAAATTTGCATGAAGACTTTTTTGTGTTCCACCAGCCAATCAGATACAACAGATATTAAGCTCTGCACACATACGAATGGTGAAAAGAAGTAGGCACACAAAGAATCCTTTCTGATCGGTAGGCAAACAGTACCCGAGGGCAGTCAAGTGTACAGACAAAAGCCATAATTAGTCACAGGCATGTAGCAGACACAACTGGGGTCATTAGGGATCAGGGTAGGGGTTAACCAAGTGACAGCCCCCTCCCCTAGTACTAGGGGTGTGTGTGTGTGTGTGTGTGTGTGTGTCTGTGTGTGTGTGTGTGTGTGTGTGTGTGTGTGTGGCGGGGGGGTTGCCATGTGGTAGGGGCCACACTGGGCTCCATTGTGATGGCCACACACCACATCATCACTGAGAATCTGCTCCTGCAGGAGCCTATCCCAGAGTCTGTTCAATAAAGCTTCTGTCTGTGTGCAGATCCCCGCTTACAGTCACTCACCCCCCCCCCCTCCCTCTTTCTCTCCCTTTATTTCCTTTCAACAGCTGGAAAGCGAGGTCTTCGCTCTCTGGAGGCAGCCAGCCAGAAAAGCCGTCTGCAAGCGGCCTGGAATATTGATTGAACAAGTAAGGGAGTCGAGATGGCAAAGGAGGAGGGGGGGGGCATGGAGGAGTGGGGGCATTATATTTGTGGCGACAGTGGTGTGTGTGTGTGTGGTGTGTGTGTGGTGTGTGTGTGTGTGTGGTAGGGGGGTGCAGAGATAGGGAGGTGGAGGGATGAGGAAGGTGGGGAGGCTCGCAGCGAGGAGAGGGGGGTGTCAGTGTAAGGCAGTGTGTGTGTGTGTGTGTGTGTGTGTGTGTGTGTGAGACAGCAAGAGTGTGTGAGTGTCTGTGTGCATGCGTGCATGTGGGAGGGGATGTTGGTACGCTTCCCCTGCAAACAATAGACTGGCACAGCAGCTCAGAAGGTCAGGGGTGGGAGCAGCAATAAGTGGCTTATGCTTTTGTGAAGTGGCTGAACTGACAACGGCGAGTATTAACAAAGACGTCTTCTGTTGGGAGGCTGGTCATGTGGAAATGCTCCAGGCTGACCCCTGTCACTTCCCCTTTATCATCCCCACACATTTATTCATAGACGGGAAGGGAACGAGGGGAAAAAAACAATGGGGCAGGGAGCTGCCCTGAGCTTCACAAGACTGAATCAGCACAGCCAGGAGCTGTAATTAAGCAGGGTTTAGTCACTTCTTCTCAGGCACGAATTTCAACTGGAAGTGACAATATTCCACCGTACCAGAATATGTAGAAATGTAACAAAACAAACAAAAACAGGGATGAGCAAGTGGTGGGGGCATTTCATTGCCAAGCAGTCTATTGATGACACCATTAATCGACTCAGGAATGCAACGTAGAAGGGATCCACCCCGCCCCCTTTGACCTCTCTCTCTCAAAAATGGGGCAGTTGTTTCCAGGCATCATCATGACACTATAGGCTCTGGTGCTCATTGCTATGGTCATTTAGATGGTGAAATGCAGACTTGCTTGTTTTCAAAGTGTTTTTTTGCTGGGGTGGCATGCGTGTGCGTGTGTGTGTATATCTATACATATATATATATATATATCTATATATATATATATATAAAAAAAATACACATTATGTATGTATATATGTACGCAGGTTGAATTGTCTGTGCCTCCTTTGTTTTTTGGAGCATATTTAGAGTATTTCTCCTGAGTATTATTTCCCTTCTGTAGCTGATTTGTGAAATTAGTAGCCAGTGCTGCAGCAGAGAGCAGAATAATTAGGCCATTTGTGTCTCCATGCAGTCGCCTGGTGGAATCAGGAATCTGGGGGAATGGTAGGATGCATTGTTTATGTGGTGGCCTTTCTGGGAGCCAAGCTTTAATTAGCATTCAAGAGCAACTCAGGGTTTAACACAGCCCTTTGTTGTTTGGTGGCCATACATTTTGCATATGTTCCATGTGAGATAAGGGCTATCTCCCCTCAGCCTTTGTGTACCCAACGCCCGGTGCACTGTTAGCCTACAACTGGCCATCTGTTGGCAGTCACGTGGAATGAAAACACTTCAAGGAAACAATGGGGATTATTGATGGGCCAAGACTTGCTGGTATGGTTTGTGGTTATTTACGGGTTTGTTTACCCAAGTCCCAGGCCATGAATCCTCAGATTGTAATCGCACTGAGCATTCCCTGGAAGACAGGAGGTGATTGGAATTCTTCTCACTGTTACTGAGGCTGTAAATAAATTAGCAATGGTGATCAAACAGATAGTAGGAGTCATGGATCATTTTCTGATGGCTCTGTGTTCAAATGAAATGGCCTTGAATGGAAGGCTTCTGGTCTGCATTCATGCACCCTGCTGGTTGTACACATAGCGTTAAAGCTTGAATTGACCTGCAGGTCACATTGCTGTTGAGCCATTTCTAAAGGAGACCATGAATTACCTCCTGACAGACCTGCTCAACATTACTGTATCCTCTACATAGTGGGCCCACCACCGCTTTGTCCCAAACACTATATAAGCCAACTGCTTAAAGCACTTGTTAGTGACTGAAAAGCACCCGATCAGGAGAGCTTTTGTATCTCAGCTGATTCAGTGCCTGGGGATAGTGAAAGCATGTGTTGTGAGGGAGAACAGGTGTGTGCATGGCGAGTGTTCTCCCCTTGTGGAGCGGCCCAGTAGCACCTGTTACACAGGGGCCCTGAGCATTGTTTTGTCCTCCTTCACCTGCTTCTCCATACATGAACAATGTGGCCGCAGGCTCAACTCACTGCTCTCACTTTGGCCCTCCCAGGAAGGGAAAGGTGATGAGAGAAAGAGACCAAGAAAAAAAAAAGATACAGAGAAAAAAGACACTTCCAATGTGTTCTGTCAACCCAGACAGGAATGCAGAATGTTTCCCAAACAGTGTGCGGTAGCCCTGGCTTTAAGCTGTTGAGTTCGTAGGCGTCCTGTAATAACAGACAAGACGTACATGAAAAACCAGCCGCCCACGCCAGTCACGTCTTCATTACTTCATCTGGGCCTGTGCCAGACCAGCCATAAACACACTGGGCTACAAACCACCAATGAGGTTTCTCACTTAGTCATTAATGTTCTTAAACATGAGGCCAAGTTACACAGCACTGTCGTACTTAAAAAAAGAAACCGTCAAAAACATGAAAAACATATTTGTGTGTGAATAACATGTCTGAGCAGAGTGCCATTTGTCTTAGGTTTGTTAATTGCCATTATTCCAAGTTTGAATATGCGCTATGGTCCGCGCCCTGGCACCAGGAGCCAGGCATCGAACACAGACACGCCATTTCATTTAAGGCTGAAAGCCTTCCATTGTTTTAGCAGAAATGCAACACTTAAGCACTTAATTGCTACTTGTAAAGAGGGAAAACAAGGGTTGCACTATTTGGCAGGAAGGTTACGATGCTGAAAGAGGCTACACAAAGAAAGGAGCCTGTCAGTTTGAGGTGGCTGGTGTAGCCAGGACAAGAGTATGGTTTGAATTAATGGAATCTCACAGTATCTGCATTAGTAACTGCAAACCTCCCAGCCAAGGCCAGGTGACATCCAACATACATAGTATTAAAATTCACTGTGAGAAATGCTTAGGGCTGTGGTAATATACATACTCTAGAACTGAATAGTGAGAATTACAGTGTTCTACCTGTTATTCAGTCGATGGGTAAAATCATGGCTCTTACCCACCCCACTACAACATTACATGCTACAGACAAAGAGTTTACCATCGGTGGGTGAAAGAAGGTCTGAGCGTGAGCACAGTGCAGGGTACATGTGTGCTTTAAGCAGCACAAGCTTGGGTTATTTCACTATAAATCACAGGAGCGACTCCGCCACATGCTTATTTGTCCCAATTTAATGCACTTTAGCCGCACTTAGAAATTGCACTTGCCTTTCATTGGGATTGCCCGAAGGCCCATTAAATTCGACGGCAACTCCAATCCCTCTTAAGCTTTACATTAGCCTCTTCCGCTCCACAGCGATAAATCAAGGCCTGCTCTGTCATGCGGGAAGGGGAAGGAGCTGTCTTGTGAGCAGCTTACAGGAACGGGGTGGCGGGGGAGGGTGGCGGTGGAGAAGCCACCTCGGCGGAGCGAAGTGCTGGTGGGGGGGCACTCCAAATCAGGGAAAATGGGGTGGCAGCCGGGGCCTGGCAGGGCCCTGGGGTGCCGATCTGAGGCAGCGGAGCAGCACCGGAGCAGCCTGGCAGGGCGTGAAAGTAATGACTGTTGCAATTACACCAGCTGTTTGAGAGAGCCCACTATTACACAGACCTCGGTGTGCAGTGTCACAGACACTGAGCCCACACTGCCCTCACTGTGCAAACCTTTGAACTTACAGCCACCAGGTTGCCCAACACAACAAGCACGGTGGTCTATGGTACTGAACTTGTTCTCTAGCATAGCAATGCTGCTGTGATCCCATCAAAAAGATGTATACGATAGGGCAGGACCTACTGTGTGTGTGTGTGTGTTTGTTTGATGGCTGTTTTTTTAACACCTGTCATTTACACACCTGTATTTCCAGACAGACATGGCAAAACTGTCCTTCAGTCCCTCACTGCATCTGGGAGTTGGAAGGGTAGGGGGGAGTGGGGGTGGGATGGAGATCCAAAATAAATAGTCTCCGAATGTATGTGTCTTAGCAACAATACATGCACGCAACTGCCTGCCAGGGAGCAGATGGCAAAGAGATGTTTCAACCCTGGGTTCCAGCCACCAGTTTATAAATGTCTAATCAATGACAGCAAACCGAAGCCACGGCTATCAATAATCCACTAGTCCCTAATAAAACATGAGCACTACACTCACATGTAAGACCTGTCCAGCACAGCTAAGCTGACCAGCTGCCCTTACACTCTAGAATAGACAGTCAGCGGCACCTTTGTGTCTTGCAGCAGTGTGTGCTCAATAGAGCACATGAATTACCTTCTGCAATGATGTTAAGGCTGGGTGGTCCCCATTGTAGGGAGCAACAAAACCACAAACACCATTGCCACAACAGAGACAAAGGGGGCAATGGCCACAGAATGGATGGCAAGATTAAGAGGCTCAGAGAATGAACTGAGACTGCCCATCAAGCTCCCAAACCCAGGTCTCCCTCCTTTGTGATTGGCTCCACTACAATCATACCCAAGATAAAGAAGCATGCATTAGGGCCTTTGCCCCAATTTTTGGTTCACTTCTCCCTGATTACCCTCCAGTTCCTCTTGTAACTGCAGAGGGTTAATCATCATGAAGCTAGAGGCTAGGCCTTCACATTACAAATAAACATTTTACAAAAATGCAAAACATATTTTCTGTATCCCCTGTACCCAGTGAGAAATAACCCTTTTATTTAGAAGTGCTGAGAATACAATCTATGTATAAGATGGATGAACATGACTAATACAGTGCTCTGGCCCATTTACAAAAGATATATTCTCTTTTAAACAAGCTGATTCAGCTTATCAGTTTCATTACAACTCCAATTTCCAATATGGCACAGGTTTATAATCATAAACCAAATACTTCAATAGCAGTTGTAAACGCTGACAAGTTCTCCTGTATAACACTTCTTCAAATATGATCTGTCAGTGCAGTCTCCTACTCATACACCATCTGATTATTAATATACTCATTAAGGTAAATCATCTTAATTTTTCATGATATTGCAGACACGTTCTACCAAATTCAAAAGAAAATTACAGATGTTAAAATTTAGCATTCCACTGTAGGCCTTAATTAACTCATCTCCCTCAGGTTTTTTTTTCTCTTGTCGTTCTGTTGTTTTGTTCAGAATAAATGGTGGTCTATGTGAGGGAAAAACAAGGGTGTAAGACTGGATTTCTCAGAAATCTCTAATTACGACAGCACGTTTTTTTTTTTTTTTTGCTTCATGTAGTTATACGTCTGCACATTAATAACTAATGAAAATACACAGCAGTTTCAAATTTGAAAAAGAGGATCTGAAACTGTCACATGTATGACTGTTCCAGTCGTCAATTATGCCTTCCAAATTCAACTGTCTAATGACAATGATTTTGTCCTCTCTGAGGTCTGTACCCTAAGTAAGCAAGTATGATTTTATGGTGGTGAACAGTGACAAGGCCACATTGGTTTGTACAGTAGTCAGTGGAGAGGAGTCATTCTAACGTTCAAAGCATTAATACTCTAGTGCCATGCAGTGGGTGAAGGTGCCGGAGCAGAAACAGGGTCAGGTATTCTTATTAAGAAAGACAGTAAAGAGGTGATAGTCATGCCTCTGTTCTTTATGCTAATGCTGGCCTGGCCGCATGTGATACCCCCCCTCCCCACAGCTGCGTTGGTTGGCCTCAGCCCAGCACTCCTCGGCCTGCCCCTAACACTGGGGTCACACACACACGGAGAATAGACCAGCTCTTATCTGGGCCATGAAAGAGGAAAGCCACTATTGAAGGGAGGACCTCTGACAGCCTGTTCCCTGTATGAAAGGTTCCGTCTCACTTTCAAACCGCCTAACAAAGCCGGCCGTCAGAGCCATCCCTGCCATTGTGACACTGTTCTGTTTTCCCTCTGCCTTTGAAGTCCCCACAGACAAACAGCCCCTTCTCCATATTTAGCTAATTAGAAACCACGCTCGCTCCCAAAGCCTTTTACAATTACACCCACCCCCAACAGACCTTCTACCATTATTTTATTGTTTCCCTCTTAAATAAATATCAAAACCATCACCCACACAATGAAAAGAAACCAGCCTGCGTATGCTTGGCTGGAAAATGTGTCTTAGCAGATGTTGATATTTTGGAATTAAAACCCACTTATCTCCCCCAGAAAGTTTACAGCTTGACTGCCTTTGCAGACGTACTGTAAAGGGTGCATCATTATTGTAATCTGTCCATTAAGCACACACCATCTGCACGGTGAGAATACAATACAGGATTCTACCTGGGGCTTACTTCCTCATTTATAATTTACTGTATACACACAGTGTGCCGTGCAGATGCAATATTGGCAGCGCGTTAATGAGGACCCTAGGGCTGTTCGACCAAATGTGTCGGCCTGAATGTGTAACACTGTTGTTATCTGTGATCTAAATGTATATGTGGTGCCATCAGGGTGGGTCACGTGCCTTCCGTGCAAGTGACAGGTGTTACGTTACAGCGGGCAGGCTCGACAGGGACCCCTCTCTTTACTCCACTGCTCTCCATTGTTCACTAATCCCCAATCCCTCCGCCAGACAAGGACGACATACTCCAGCCCACAGGTGCGTTTTCACGGTAAGCCAGAAAACAAACTTCCAAATGCAAATGTCCTGGGCCTGGGAAACCGTGAGACACGTGTAGAATCAAGATACTGTACAACAGTGTGGTCATTCGTCTTTCAAATTTCAATAGTTTATGTGTCACCACAGATTGTCTCTGGAAAATAATTTGTAGTTTGCCCCACATTTTGCATTTAACAAGTATGACTACCTACATTTGATCATTTCTGGTAGATAAGTGTTTGAATATGAAATCCAGGGAAAGTATTTAGTTGAAGGCACAAAATGTACACAATCTGAACTGGTTCTCAAAAGGCTGATTTTTAAATTGTTAGGTGTATCCAACCAAAACCTTTACCTCAGTTTTTCTTTCTCATAGAATAACTCTAGGTTTCTTTTTAAGGATGTCAGTAAAACCCCCTGGAATGGAACATGCTTTTCTGCATCAGGACTTGACCTATGGGGTCTGGAATGTAGCAATGCTGTTGGAGTACTCTCCAAACCCACCAGCCCCCGAATAATTGGGAGGTAGAACTCTGTCTCCATGTGGGTCTGTCAGTGCCAGCTGACTTGCAGGGTTTCTGCAAAACAACATGCTAATGCAATCAGCGGTCGGCTCTCCGCGCATGACTTGCGCTCGCGCCCGATACCACACACACCCTCTGATGTGCATCCCAGCCCTCCCCCGCACTTACATGTGGCATGTGAAAAAGCAGCCATATCCAAGGGATTACTGCTGCATCCCTTCTGATTGGATTTGCATGGAGGGCAACTCTAAATCAACACAGTGTGGAGATAATAACAGGTATCCGTGGCAGCACTGGGCAGAGGTACAGGAAAAAAGTCCTGATATAAGCTTGGTTGAACTGAAAAGATTAAATCACAGGATTTGTATGGGAGCAAGCACAAACAATGTCACATGGGCTGCTTTTCAGCTCTTCTCACAGTAATGTGAAGTGTCCACAGAGCTGAGATTTGACCCTTGAAAACGACAGGTGCACTTCTGTCTATGTCCAGTAGAGGGCACTGCAGTCCCTTTGCCTACAGAGTCATACTGTAAATACAGTGATATAACACAGATCCGCATTGATTGTCACCTCATTAAAATCCTTAATTTTATTAAACTTAAAAGGAAACCATAACCTGTCTTTATGGCTTTAACTGTCTCCTTTAACGAGATCTGGCCCACCATGAGTAACTGACAAAGGGAAATGAAGCTGCAAAACAAAGGGTGACAGAGCTTTGAGGAAGTGCCCCTATTCACAATACAAAAGGGTCACAGGAAAAATACTTGCATCAGTGTCACAGTAACAGATTAGTATTATTATTACACTGCATTTCCAGCTATTTGCAAGCAGCCCCATTACCCCCACCTTCATGTCAGCACCTGTGTGCCTGTGATTGAAATGCTCATCTACGAGATGCAATGGTGAGCATCATCAACTGAGGAAATGCAGTTGGGGAGTGAAGCAATGCTACATTTCAAAAGAAACACACACAGACTGTCTCATAATCCAACCACAAAGACATAGATCAGGCTATTCACTGCACTGGGTTACATGGGGGTTACAAAAGACACTTAAATGGTGTTTGATTGCATAAGGCTGATACTCTGATGAAGACAGTCCCTCTCCACCCTGCTGTTTGAGAAGCAGCCACAGGCCTGATGGATGGATCACCTGGTAATGACAGACATGCACAAGGATTCCAGAGGACTTGCTGGTCATCAAATGACTCAAAGCCACATAGAGAACCAGGACACTTTCTCAAGTGGTTACCCCTTCACTGGCAGTTGTAAGGAAACAAGTCAACGTAGTACTGGTGTGAAGCGACTGGACACCAGCCTATTGTAATGCTGTGAGCCAAACAGAGGGTGCCATATAGCAAGTACCATTTTTGGCCTTGGTATAACCCAGCTGGGGACTGAAGCCCTTGCCTTCCGGGGTCAGGGTCGCCACTCTAACCAAAGCCTCTGAACTGGTTAGTGGGAGCTGAGTGGGCGACAATCCCACATAGGCGTCATCCTGTCATGGCCAAACCCACAGACAAGGCAACACAAACATCCTGGATCCTTCACACAGGTGTGTCTGACTACATAACCACAAAACTAAACAGAGGGAGACAGAGATTTCTTTCATGTGGACAGGAACCTGAAGCTCAGTCCATCTGTCACTTCCCCAACTAAAACAATGTGTAGAGTTCCAGATGCATCACTGTCTGTATGCTGTAAAAAGCACGACACAAGAGGGTAAGAAAATGTCACGATCACTTAAAAACATAACAATAACCAACAAACAAGACATTATACAACACCATATTCATGTTACAACAAAACAAATGCATTTACTGACTTTACTGTCTGTTTATTTGCCTGTGTGGTGTATGCGTATTTGTTGGTGTGTATATTAGTGTGTTTGTTTGCGTGTTTGGATTGCTCTGATATTCCCTCTCGGCAGGAGAGGCTGGGAGACGATGGCCTTTTAAGCGTCAGGTTCAATGTGTTTTATGGAGGATCGTAAAAAGCGGCTCCCTTTCTCAGCAGGGCTCTGGGGAATCGCCGCTCTCTCTGACAGAAAGTGACAAGTGGTAGTGAAAAAATAAAAACACTGTGGAGGAAAAAAACACTGTGAGGAAGCACGGTAGTCCCATCTGTAAGGTACTCTCTCACAGGCAGATGTCATGCTGTCACGCCTGTCTCCTCGCAAACCGCTTGCTGCCTTCCTCATTAGTTGGCATCAAACGTTAGCTCTGCAGCAGGAAGAGAGGGACAAGCCCTAACAGAAACAGGAACAGCAGACACATACAGTAAGGGCCCAATAACTGTAGCCCTGAGTGATGTTCTACCACATGACCTTCTTCTCCGCTCTCAGTGGAGTGCAAAAGTGTGCTGCTGTTGCATGTGAGAGAGGCCCAGGCCCTCCTGCTGACATGGTATTGATTAGGAAGCTGCTGACAGACTTCAGTGACCCTGCGTGGCCAGCTCTTCTCTCCTGCTTCATGTACCTTTCCCTCGTCCCGCTCCTCAGCACAGCTGCCAGGAAAAGGCAGGTAGGAATCTGAGCAGCTGTGATTTAATGCACGGAGGCTGCGTTCTCTCTGACACAAACAGAAAGATTCATCCAAATGAAAATGCTCTGTTTTCTATTCCCACGTTGCTGGTTTCTTCATGCTCTCACGCTGAGTTGAAGCGTCTTTCAGCGAAAGGTGACGTGCTTGTTTTTCTCCCCTGATCTCATTTCCCTGTCTTTCAACCATTCTGTCATGCTTCATGGAGGCACTTTACTCCGTATTTTACGTTTTTAATGCTTTTGAGGTGGGCCAATGAAAACACCAGAAGCAAAGGATGATCATATCTCTTTAGACCAGTGTCGTTCCCCTCTAGCTACCAAATAATGGGTTCACACAAAATGTAATTGACATTCTGTGGGCGAGCACCCACACATGCTGTCTAAGTGAGAAGTGGCGTCCGCAGCCGGCAGACTGCCTACAGCTGGTTCTCATACAGGAGCAGTGAAGCCAGGCGATGGCAAAACTACTTCCACTTACTTCAGCATCCGCACCTGTTAGCAATCTCCAGCTGGCTGCGGTCCCTGTACAATTTAAGGCGCTATTGAAAAAAGCACATAAAGTTAGGACACGCCCCGTTATGAGTTTAAGAGGATTTTTTTTCCTTTGGCTCAGAGCACTCTGCTTTGTACAAACTGTGCTTTGGGAAAAAATATCACTCATTATTGATAAATTCTGGACACCTTCATCTGAGTTTATCTCTCTCAGTAGTTCATACATATTTCTATTTCATGGGAAAGCTCTTAGCTGGAATTTTAATGCTAACAATGAGATTGATCTTCCCTTTTGTTTAATCCTGACATTAAAAGGTATCTAGGGTTGTTTCCTGAAAAACTCATCTGTAGTTTCCCTTATTATCATTTAACATATACCTCTTGTTTAGCATTAAAATTAATTGTATATATTTTTTAATTAATCTCACTGAAAGTCTTATGATAAACATACTGAATAAACATTATGCCAGTGAGCCTTACATGGTACATGCAGAAATGTTTGAAAAACGAACTAAACCTTTTCATTTACTTTTCACTTTGTTGCATACCAGACACTCTGAGTACGTACAACATTACATTCACATTGTAGACATCAAGTGCAGCAACTCCAGAAGTCAGAATCCAAAAGTCTTTTCACTGTCTTCTGTGTTCTCACAGAACCACCCTCGCTTCTATAGGAACCAGATGTGTGTTCTGTGATCTTGTCTCTGCGGTTGTTCTTAGCTCGCAGTTGTTTTCAAGTATGACCTTAGACTGCTTTCAACACCTGTGGCACTGGGGAGGTTATCTTTTATGATCCATGTTAAATCACGTTGACTGAACTGACCACATCTGTATACCGATTTTATGCCATCTTCTGTTTGGATGTAAAGCAAATATAAAATAATTCCTGCAGCCTGCACAATAACACAAATGAGTTATTACTTAGGTATTATGTTATGAAGAACATTTTATGTTATGAGATTTTTATACATACATTATACATATCAAAGATAAAAAACTATTTGTAATAAAAATGTAGGCCTAAACATTTTTTTTCTTTGGAAATCCAGTATGTGTGGGATTTCTTTAGTAAGAAAAATGAACAAATAAGGTGTCAGACTCATTTTGTGTAACCCATGAAATTATCAGAAACAGCATTATCCCTGATTTTGCTGGTTTTGTCCAATTGGATAAAAGCTTATCTTTGCTTCATATGGTTGGAACTCAAGGGCTGTAACAGTACTACAGTCAGAAAGCAATCAGGTGCCTCCAGCAATCTCTTTTCCAGACATCTTCATACTCAGGCTGGAATATTTTGACAACCAGCTCTAAGACAATTTGTGCCTGCACATACACAAGACACAGATAGACTAGATGTACTAGATATTCATATGTGTGCACAGGGCCCTATCTCTCCCTGTAAACTAAGAATGAAACAGGGTCTGGAGTTTCATCACTATTTTAAACAATGTCGAGCAGGGAGCCAAACCTCACTGCAGAGTTGGCCCTAATACCTGGAGCCTGAAAGAAAAATACCCCAGTGCCCTCTGTAGCACAGACCGGTGGTGCCAGGCAGTTGGACTGAAAAGCCTTCACTGTATGCGAATGCCATTAGAGCACAGACAGAGCCAAGGCAGCGAGCCGGCCACACACTGGGCCCAGCTCCGCCACGCTCCCAGACGCCACTAAACCAAACAGTCCACACACCACTCCCCTGGCGCAGGCAGCCCTGTAGCGCCAGGCCCACAGGCCCAGACAGTGCTGGAGTCACTGACCCTTCTCCACCCGGGGGCAGGAAAACACTGGACGCACTCTGTCTCCGGTAAACTGCTCAGGATGTGTCCTCACCACAAACGACCGCCTCCTCCTCCTCCCAAACCCCCCCCCACAGACCACTAACAAAAAATTCAAGCTTCATGTTGCTTAGGCCCACTAATGTCTGGCATGCCTCTTAAATCTTATTTTTTGTAGCATTTAACATGCTACAAAAAACTCTAGACCCTGTAATTTAGGTCTATGCATTATAACGTCCATATTTCCATTTATTGTACTAAAGTGCATTGAAGAGAATCAGAAAGGCCATTATGAACAGGTCCATAATGACAACTACCATGATAATAACTGTATGCTTAGGTATATTATATGATCTCTATAACATTATAAATTGAAGGGCAGTGTGAAGACTATAAGCCATGTGATGAAACCTCTGAAGTTTAGGCAAGCTTAGGGGCCACAATGACCTTTTGGTGTATGACTCTGGGATTCCATCCAAGAGACAGCTTGGAACAGTCAGGGGCCTCTAGGCAGGCAACCTGGATATCTGTGATATGGAGTATGACAGAAAGAGACCAGGGAAAGAGTGCCGGGGGGTCCTGATAGTCAGTGAGGACTGCGGACACTTTCTCGTCCCCTGCTCCTTCACTTTTGTTTGGACACTGGCCGGGTAAAACAGGGGCTTTCTCCGCTAATAAGACTAATTGGCCAAGTCATTTATTCATCCCTGAATCGCCTTACCTCTGACAGCCACTTCACAAAACCAATGGCCCATTCCAGGGAACTTGAGAGCACCTCCTTTGTCCCACCTGTGGAATGTGCCAACTGGCAGCATGTTTGGGCCCACAGCAGTTTGATTAGCATATGGCAGCCCTATGGAAGATGAACAAAGGCAGGAACCACTGGCTGCAGACAGGAGGAAGTGCAGCCAAATGAGTTTCTCTCCAGATCGTTATCAGATTAGGGACACACCGCAACGTTTCAACCATGCCCACTGTATCAGGCAAAAGACAGATTTTCGCTCTGTCAGATGTGAAGCACTGGTAAAGGTCAAGTCAAATGGCTATAAATGTACATCTAACTTTGTCAGGTAATTCAAAGATCTTCCTTACTGAAACAATTTACAAGGATATCAGCAGGACACCAAAAAGTATAGGTATAATAATTTTCTAACAGAATACATGGAAATAAAAAGAAAGAGGAAAGGAAGAATTGCATGGGTTGACCACTTGCACCTCCAAACCCACCTCCAGCTACTCAAGGACATCAGTGGTGCTCCCATGAGAGACCATGTAGGGCTGAATTAAGACCTATTGATTTTTCAAGAAACAACCACCATGATTCGCTATACACACCAAAGAGGATGATTACACCTCAGTTTCTCTTCCTCTCAGTTTCAAAAGCTCTTCAGAGCAGAAAGTCCTTTTTTGTGGACAGAAGTCACTTGGGCGTAACTGGGAGGGAAATTAGTATACTGTCTGCCACATTTCCTCGATTAGTGGGCACCCTGGCATGGTAAACATGGAAGTTTCATGGAAGTGTCTTCCTCTCTGCATTTAAATGTGGAATAAGGCCCACGTTTTTCCATGTTCTTAGGGCCCTTTGTGTTCGGAAGGAATCCTGAGACATTAATCAACAAATTGCTAGCTGTTATGAAATCTGTTGGCTATTGACTATAAGGTAGTGTTGGCAACATACACCTTATAAAATAGAATGTTAAGGTTTAATGCTAAAAATGGGATTAAAATGGTGCCAAGATTGCCTTTGAGATATTGGTACTTCTTGGCTCCCCATAGAAGCACATGTTCTAAAATAAGAATTTTATCAAGAAGGTAACTGAGAAGTCAGTTAAAATGTAAGTCCTTTGTCCTAGAACAGCATACTCCCTAAACATCAAACGCTTCCCCAAAGAAATACAAAGGCAGAAACAGCACAGATAAATAATGAAAATGCTGCTTCTCATTGCAGAAAACGCATGTTGGGTTTGTTTGCCTGCAACAATTCAGCAGTCAAGTAACTAGCTGGCCTAATAGTGTTCTCTAGCTTCTTAACAGGTGTAAACTGCCCCAAAAAACCAGACAACAGCAGGTTCATACTAAAAGGGAGAGAGGAAGAGGGCTTGATATGAAAAAAGCAAAGTTATTTCAAGTGAACAATCAGCAAAAATTCAACATACAACATTGAAAGGAGGTGAAATGTATTTATAATAGAGGTTTTGTGTCTGATTCAAGGGAGACTGGACATCAGGCAATAATTGGGGCTCATATCCCAAATCATTTTTTTTTTTGCTGTTTGAAGTTTATTACTCATATCAAATTTCAATTTATTATGTATTTGTGTGGTGTGTGTTGCAGCTCTTGAGACGTTTAGCTTTTTTTACTGAAGAGGAAAGGCTCTTTCAGTCTGTATGGTTTCTATACCTGCGCTTGTGTAAATGGAAGGTGTCAGAGGCTTGCAAGCTGATTCACCCCCTGGGAAGGGAGGGATCATTGAGGGCAGTCACACACAGCTGTTCTGCCTAAGACCTCACTGATTAACCACAGCATGGGCTACTAACATTGCCACACTGCTAGCTCAACAGGGAAGAACCATGTCAGGAAGGAAGAGTCTCTCTCTCTCTCTGTCTCCATCTATCTATCTATCTATCTATCTATCTATCGTGGGGAGGGAGGAGGGGTCTTTCTATTTCTCACAGACCCAGACTCACCCCCTCTCAGAATACACTAGCCCACTGAGTTACAGCCTCAAACTCAGTTTTTTTTCTGTGCAACATCATCTACTCTTCAGGATGTAATACTGGCAAAGCTAGAGAAAAGCCCTTTAATGAAAAACATTAAGAGGTACCTAAGCTTTCATTTATAAGATATCCAGTTTTAAAGCATTCAAAAAGATTATGAAATCATACTAAAAGCTCTTAACCACACATTCTATGTTCTGCTCCTTTTTCAGCAGTGTGACACTGTAGTGCATCTTACATGGGTCGAGGGTGAATTGTTCATATCAAAATGCAAATCAACTTAGCAGGCAAAATTCCTCCTTTGCTTTACAAGGCTAATTGTCTAGCAGGAAATTTTATTAAAATAAACACAGAATAACAATACACCTCAATAGAAGCACCTGGATAATGAGTCCATACTACTACACAAAATAGCAGAAAAAGAAAAGCACTTTTTGAACACAAGACCGACTGTTACTATTTATTGACCAGGAGAAAAAAAGGTTTTTAATTTAATCAAATCACAATAGCCTTAAGCTATGCTGGAAACCCCACAGTCTATATAAATCCTGGAGGAAAAAAAACATAAACCCATTGAGAAATGAAACTGAGCCTGCTGGTTCCGAACGATCAGAGGGGTGATGCCATACGCCACGCAGTGAGACAGAGCAAGAGAAAGAGAGAGGGAGCAAAGAGTGGCACAACCAAACAACTCCCCGCGAAACCTAGAGGACTCAGTCTTGCAGCAACAAGTCAGAGGGAGACGGCGAGGAGGGGAAAACGTCTCTATCAGACTGGCTGTGAGAGGGAGAGTGAGTTTCACGGCTCCCCCCTCTGCCTGCACAAAAGACAGCTCAGCCCCCAGAGGCAAAAAGTAGGCAGAAAAAAGCCCCAGCACGCGGTCACCCCTGTCACAAGGCAACCATGAGGCTGCTGATGCTGTCGAGAGAAACGAGCAAAAGGTGAAGAGCGAGAGCGAAAGAGAGAGAGCATGAGAGAGAGAGAAAGAGAGCAGGGAGGAGGGAATCAATAAAACAGAACAAAACAACACTGTAGCCTCCATCTCACCTGAAATCAAATGGGACGATTCAGACTCTGTCCTCATGCGATTTCGCCTTAGTACCACAAGCAATTAAAACCACTCGCCACATACACCTTTGGGTCTCAATCAATAGTGGTCTGGTTGGAGAGGGGGTGGTGGTGGTGGGGGGTGTGTGAGTGTGTGTGTGTGTGTGTGTGTGTGGTTGGGGGGGGGGGGGGGGGGGGGGGGTGTACGGAGGTGGGGGTGTGTGAGGGAGGACCAGGGAGGAGGCTGAAGCCTTACATGCGATTCTCAAGGGGGGCTTTCCTGCCAAGGTTTCAACTGTGGGTTTGTGTTTGTTTTTTTCATCGGAGGTAGAGGCAAATCAGGGATGGCAAGCCAAGACTGACACAACAAAGAGCGAGCAAAAACAAAAGAAACATATGGCTGAAGCGGCAAGAGCCTGTAAATTAAACATAAAGAGGAGATTAGATAATGAATGTGTATTCACAGGCAGGGGCTCAGCCTGGGGTGGGTCATACCACTATAGGGAAAACAGGGAGATTTACTGATTCCAGGGGAGCCATTGACACAATGAAGCAGTAGTTTGAGTGCAAATTAATAACAAATAATTCTTTCTGAATTATATCTTAAAATGAAAGTGATAGTGAGGAAAAGATCAGTTGTGAGTTGTGCTGGATCACAGTGAAGAAAGGGAGCTCCCCCTCTGCAGAGTGGGCCCTACCATTCCAAATTCACCAGCTGCTGTGGGGCATATGCAGAGCTGGATTTCTAATGTTAATAGGATTATCATCTCCTCCCTCTCTCTCTCTCCCTCCCTGTCAGCTACTTGTAGGAGTGCTGATGCTGACTTGCTCCATTTTTAAGCAAAAAGGTCCAGTGCAGTGATTTCTCCAGTCAAATTATGGCAATTTGCAAAACAAAAAAAAGGAAAACGTCAGCTTTTATCCCCAAATTACATAACAAAACATAATAACAGCATTTCACCATGGTTGACAGTGTGCCAGTCTGAAAATATAGGCTTGAGAAGGCAACTGTCACATACACTACCTCTCATCAATATTAGCTGTTTGCTGTTTAGCATTGCTTGCTGTTTAACACAGACATATCAAAGGCACTCATTTAGTCCTCTACGGTACAAGTATATTGTGGTTTTGTTCAAGCTGGTGTCAAATTCATAAGGAAAGGTACACATGGCATGCAAGTCTACACAAAAAGAATCATTATCACTATGCTAAAGAATCATCATCACTGGTGACAAGTCTCACTTAACCCACTTTGGGATATGTTGAACATGCCATTGCATGTTATATATATATATATATATATATATATATATATATATATATATATATATATATATCAATACATAAACATGTATTGGCATGTTCAACATATGATGATCGGAGAATAAAAGTCAAATTACATAATGTACCAGAAAGAATAGCAGAATCTGTGGCTTAAGAGGCATGAATCATCTGCTCCATTAATTGACTAAAATGGAAAAAAAACTCATTTCATGACTGCTTGCAGTTTATTACCTGGTAGTCTTAATGTAGAGTATTGCATATTGAGACTCCTCTCCATGGCACAAGAACCTAGCACATCTTTACATCTGAAACCTAACTGGTAGCCCTGCCAATCAAACCCAGCCAGGCAGGCTCTCACAGGCTGCTGTCAGAGCGCTTACAGTGGCAGATGACAGGTTTGGCAACACAAACAACTTCCGTGGAGATTAAGAGAAACATCCTGGCGCTTCCAGCGAGACGACAACATGAGACAAGACGCAGGGAACATAAAGCGTTTTCTCTCGGCGCTTTTTAGTGAGATTACATAGAGAGAACTCCCTTCCCCCTCCCGTGAAGCACCAACCGACAGGCCCCACCACAGACAGTCTGCCGGCACCCTCGCAGGAAGACAGGGCACTATTTGCATTTCTCTTTCATCACAAAAGGAATCATTCACAGTGATCTACTGAAAAATAAGCCTACCTCTTACTTGAATTATGGGAAGATTAATACGGTGTGACAGCAACCCCCCCCCACACACACACACACATGCCACACACCCCCCCACAATCCAAACTGGAGAGCCCTGCTATCACTCACTAACCAGATTCTCAAACAGAGGGTCTCTGCAGTGCACACAGGTGCCATTTCACTGCAATGCCATTTCTTTTCATTGTCATCTTGCTGTGGAAGATAGCTTGCCTTGGTCAGCCTGAGCGCCGCGTCTGTATTCTGAGTCCCTGTGCTTTCATGGTCTCTCAATGGCCGTGTGAATCAGCCCCGTGGTCGGACACACATTCCATGCATTCTCTCTAATAGAGAGGAAAAATCCAATTCATTTCACACCGTGAATGGACAGGGTAAAGGAAACAAGGCTGCTGCATTGTGGGGCATCTTGTTCTGAGGTTTGCAAATGAGAGGACATGCTGAACATATTGCACATGAACAACGTGCTACACTTCTCTGAAATAAATACCGCACCAGTGCCCATCCAAATCTAATTCCTGGAAATCCTAGAGGGCTCTACATCTGCCTTTGAGTGTCTTTGCAAAAGGCAGGTGATGCACTGGCAGTTAACATATGCTAAGATGTGTCATAACCCCATCACATGATTGATGACTATTAGCAACCATCAGTGCCATCAGTGGACCAGTGCTTTGTCTCTTAAATTTTAAATTTCTTCAGAAACTGTCAAAGAAGTAACACCAGCTTTTTGTTGTCTTTTTCATCTTTTTTCAGTTTTTTTTTTTTTTTTGCTTCTGGTTCAATTGTGAGAACTGAGGAAATCGCCCTCACTCACACCTCTGCAGTACGTTTACAGCAGCACGCAGAAATCGGGATGGGCCACCTGTCACCTGATCACCTCTCCTTCACTTGCTGTTCTACAGCCAGAGCAGGTGAGCTCCTCAATTACACACATGAATTGTGGCCCATCTCCAGTGACACTGAAGTCTCCAGGCAGCACTTGAACGGCGAAAATACCAGGCAAACCAAATCAGCCGCGAAGGCAGGGGTATTACTTTGACAGTGGGGGTTTCAGGTGACACTCAGGCAGGTTCGTATTAAGGGAGGTTGGTCATGATGCCAGAGCATGCAGCTGGCTTTATCGGAGACCGCTATCCGGTGTCCATGTTGATAAAATTATAGCGTCTATTGCTGGTGTCTGGTGAAGCAATTTTACTCTGGCTCCTCCCACTGTAACCCTTTAAGTTACTGCACTTTAGATGGTTTTTCCTAAGTTAATTGAGAGTTAAGAGTACCACTGGTCTCCCTGTAGAAATCAAGTCTCATTCAAGGCACTGGGGTCTTCGATATTCAGAGCCACTGTGGCAACAGAGGGCCTTAGCAGATGATAGTTTGAAATACAGACCTCAGATGAGCCATAATGCCACTCACAGTGTAGACAAGGCTTATTGTCAAAAAAGAAAAACTCTCACTCAAGAAAAATTATTGGTGTTAACATTTTATAGGCAGTAATCCTTAGAATTAGAAAATGCATTTGCCAAACTACTTAGCAGTATATTTATAGCACAGAGAGTGTGACCAAATGGGTTTGTATGAATCTGAAAGGCTGCCAAGGAGCCACAGATCATATTTCCAAACGGAGAGGAGACTCTGGGCCGTGGGTTCGCCGGTGGGGGAGAGCAGACCAGTGACTGCCACAGGCTGTAAGATGAGCACATGGATGAACACACTGCTGAACCAGCACAACACAGCATCGAACCCCAAACCCAGCACTCCGCCCCCAACCTTCCCACCCAACCTAGCTACAGAGCACAGGAGAGCAGCAAACCCCCCCCCCCCCCCCCCCCCACCACCACCACCACTACCACCACACACAGGCAGTGGGATTGAATTCCCCATCCTTTCACACCTGCTGTGCACTGCTGGCAGGTGTGTGTAAAATAAGCTCCCCTCATTAACGAGGCAGTAATCTGTCACTGTCTCATTACTGGCCTAGATGGTGTAAATATGACTTCAAAAAGAGCAGGAGAGGCTCAGGATCAGGAGCTGGACCTGTGTATGCGTACGCATGTGTGTGTGCAAGTGTGTGTGTGTGTGTGTGTGTGTGTGTGCGTGTGTGTGTGTGTGCCTGTGTGTGCGTGCACGTGTTTGCTTATGTGATTTCAAGTGTGCTTTCAAGAGTTTGTGTGTACCTGTGAGTGTGTGTTTGTGTGTGTGTGTGTGTGTGTGTGTGTGTGTGTGTATGTGTGTGAATGTGTGGGTGCCCACATATGTGTGTCTCCCCATGCAGGACTGTCAGGGTCCATCTGACTGTGCAGTCACTTCAGGGCAAAACTATTGATCTGGACTCATCACAACAATAAGGTTTACATGATACCTAAAGCTTTCTAATCCACTGCTGCATTATCCTATTGCAGCTTTTATTCTGCACCATGTTCAACAAAATGCAGGCTGTAATGCTATCTGAAGAAAATCATAATTAGGTGACAGTCTAATTGGGGCTCCTTTATCTGATTGCAGCTTTGTGCTAATGCTTTGCTATCTTAATCCTGAGGGATTTAACAAAAGAGTGTAAATTGTCGAAAAGGACCTCACATCAAAATGGTGGCAGGGAACAGAAAACCCCAGAGAATATGGGGGCGGGGAGGAGAGCAGGGGCCCTTGACCAGGAGATGACCGTAAGGCAGGAGCTAACAACCCGCAGCAGCAGGGCCACATCACAGCAGATTAAATTACTGTGCTGCTTGCACTGTGCCACAGAGCCAATCTGGGCCAGCCACTCCGCCGCATACAGCGCAACTCCACCTTATCTAATTAGCACAAGCACTGAGTGGGGAAACCAAAACTAAAGAAATTATCCTACTCTTTTTTCACTAAACTGGATTCAAACACCTAAGCAGTGCAATAGCAGACACAGTGGTCGGGATCTGGGTAATGTATGGTTCTGACAGATTGTTCTGCAGCATGTTATATCCAGTGTAGATGCTGCTCTACAAAAGACATGGACAGGCTACCTGTAAAGACATCTGACAAACAAGGGAAAGGCCCCACTGCACTGAGGAGAAAGGCACAAGATAAAAAAGATGAAGGTCTCTTGGGGATGGTCTCTCTGAGTGACCACCTAAAGTGTTGGCAGACAGATAGTGATATTCAGTCCTGGACAAGAGTCCTCTCTCATTTCCTTTCACAGGTGGAGCTCTTCATGTGTGGATGCCTGAAAATAAAACATGCTCCTGTCGCTGCTCAAAAGCTGCGTCTATGAGTCTATGAGAGTCCCAGCGGAGAGTGAATACTCTACAGTCTGCATACTGTAATGAAAAAAATGAACAAAAAGACCCATGAGAAATCCCTCCCCTACCTCGTCAGAATAAAACCCCGAGGAAGTGGAGACAGGGAATCAACTAATGTTCTAATTCCCAGAATCCTCCATTCAGTGCTCCACACCCACAATGAAGATCTCTCACTCTGTTATACTGAGGCATTGTTGATAGCGTAGTGATGATAACCCATAACCCGTAGCTTAATGATTCTAATCAGCAGCTCTCTGCCCTCAGAGAGCTCTCATTCTTTATTCTATATCATATTCAAATCAGCTGGGTGGCAGTGTGCTTAACTGCTGAAAGTCTCCAATGACTCATGCTACACTGTGCTGTCAATAGGGATTACTATATTCCCCTTTCAATCTTTAAGCAATTGAGATGTGATGCTTCATTATCTAATATGAAAATAAAATTAACCCTCCCTGTAACCCTAAGCTCTGTGGTCGCATTAGTTAATAATATCCACAGGTCTGAATAAATGAAGGCCAATTATTGGATTCCCTTTTGGGATTTATTATAATCATCATCCTCATAATTACAACAAATATTGTAGTCATCATGGCTGGCATCATTACCAGAGTTGTCATCGGTGTTGAGGTTTTCATTATTGTTAAATAAGAATCCTAAAATTAAGCATGTCTCTGCTGTTGCTGTGAGGGAAAAATATGCAAAGCACTGAAATTTGCAGGAACTGATCCCCCTGCCTGGAAAGGGCATAATCATTCCCCCAAGACCTGGTGAGACTGATGTGGTCAGTGTATTGGGGCAGTAAGGTGGACCACACCAGAGCAAAACACATACATGAAATGGCTGTCATCTGCATTCAGATCTACAGAGCCGACTTCATCAGGTACTCCTGTTGGCACTATTTCCTTATGTCTATTCTTCATTTCTATTGCTATTTTCAGTATCAAAGACCTGTTCTTTCTTTTCTACCATCTGCAATGTGCACATCATACTCCAGCATGGATGTCAAGGCCCCTGTGTGGGGGTAGAGGGGTAGAGCCAGGACAAACCTGTGCACAGATCGGCTTGAGCCAGCACGTTGGAGACAGCCTCAGGGACATCACACGAAAGGGCCTGGTGTCACAGTGGAACAGTTCTCTCACCCTATACCCACACATCAAGCAGAGGAAACCTGATTTAAGGGATATTGCACCACTCTCTCGCGGCACTGAATGCAATTGTGACGAAGGGGATTATCTGGTTTTATACTGCCTAATCTACTTTGTGGCGCAGAGGGGGAAAGCGCACCTCGGCAATGCGATTTAGACACTGTTGCTCCCATGCCATGCCTCTGTAGAGCTGGGGAGGGCCAGTCCTGCCAGGTCCTGGAGCGTGGTTTGCTATCCTGTCCTTTCAGTGCATAAATGCTGGCAGCACAACACAGGAGATGAGCTGTGGACATGCATACAGTTCACTGCACTGCTGAAGCTCAATCACTCTAAGCCCCTCTCTGAGGACTACCCCATTTAATGGGGGGAGTAAGTCTTAAAGGTTACTGCTGCATCGTGTTATGTCAAGTATTTCTAGAGCATGACAGCCTTTTTTGATAAAATAACCCCATGTAAAACACAATACAGGAATGCATCAATATGAACGGAACCATGTCTTGAGTCTCTGGTCCCTGCACTCGTGTTGAGAGAGTCTCAGAGCACATGGTGCACATACATGTTCATTCTCATACATGCCCGCAGCTGGAGGCTTACAGCCAATCAGTAGAAGGCTGCCACAGAGAGGTCAGCTACTTTACTGGGTCTCTTACATATGCATTACCGAAAGCCTCATGAACCTCATGAACAGTGGAGTTACCGTGCATTGTCAATTACAGAACCAATCAAAAGACAGACAGTAAAATATTACTATTAATTCACTGCTTAGTGACTAATGCAAGTAATAGCTCCAGCTCAATTTGGGTTTCATGAAGCCTCACTCTTACTAATAAGCATCACCTCAGAGAGACAGGCTCTGCCAGACATATGTCAATCCCACATCTTTGAGCTGACACAACAACAAACCCGACGTTACCTTGAGAACAGTAGTACATTCTATTCCGCAAAGAAAGCTTAAAGGGAAAGCTTATGTAGCCTGTGTTGCTATAATGCAGCAACATAGGTCACATAGCATATGTCCCTGACATGCATGACAAAATCGGGGGCTGATGCTGAAAAAATGTTACAGTAAATCCTGAAAATAAATTTAAATAGTCTAAAATGATCTGCCAAGGGAGCCACCTTTTGGACAAGCTGTGATGTCTGAAAACATTATCTGGCTTTTACAGTCCCTTTTCATTGCACTGTGCTGAAATATATAAATCCATTTCGTGTGTTCACAAGACCCATAAGGGTTGAGATATAGCTCCGTCCTGACTGCATTTTGTATTGCCAAGGCTACAGAACATATAAAAGGTTTTATTTCCTCCAGTGTAGAGGGGGAGTAAAGTCCATTGACGTGCACAGAATGGGTCAGGGTTTGGAACAGGAGGCAGTTTCACACCATTCTGCTCCCAGGTCTAATGTTTTAAAATGTGGAACTGCTTGTTTCATCCTTTAAAACATGCTTCTTCCTCCCATTTGCTTCTTCGCCGGCTGGCTGCGATGCGCGGCGGGTCCCGGGCGCTCATGTCAGAGGAGCGTGTTGGGTCTGAGTCAGGGCTCTGTTTACCGAGGGGAGAGTGTTTGAGCAGCTGTTCCCAGCACGGCGCAGGTGGCCGTGGCAGGCTCTGTTAGGGAGCGTCTACAAAGTACCCCGCTTTTAAGCCCCGGAGCCAATCGCAGATCTACGGAGGGAGCGACAGGCGGGAAGCGTGTTCAGTGCTACTGGAGGAAGCCACAAGCCTGTAGTGACACTTGATAGTCATGGGGACATTAATTATTCAGGAGGACGATGTCATCTGCACCTTGTTTACTGAATTTGATGCGATGAAATGCACAAAGGGGGCTGCCCCCAAATACAGAATAGCATCTGTAACTGAGCAGCTTTTATTACTGAGGGACTTCTCTCTATCAGGAATTAATAGAATAACCCGCTTCTGTGCCTTTAAACATGCCATTTACATCATAAACACCACCGTATAGACAGGCTACTGGAATACCAATGAAAAATGCACTACTTCCCTCGAAACAAAACGGCTCTAATTTTAATGTTGAGAGGGAGAGTATACAGAGACCTGAAAGCAGTGCTATTTAGAGAGCACAGAGATGGACTGTGGAGTGCTGTGGCAGGGTTAATTTCCACTTAGTGTGTGTTTGTCATGGATGGTGTGAGCGCATGTGTGTGCGTGCGTGTGTGTGTGCTGCAGAAGTGGGGGGTCAGCAGTACAGGGTCAGTCATGGAAGGAAGCCTCCTCCAAGGGCAAGCTGTTTCCATGGAGATGGGCAAGCGTGACAAGCAGCAGGCGGGAGTGTGTCAGGGAAGAGTGAGTCCCCCGCTACCCCCTCCTCTCCTCCCCTCTCCTCCTCCCTCTACAAACAAGGAGAAGCTCTTTTTTCCTCAAACTGCTTACACTCCTTTTGCGACAGAGACCCTAGAGGCCTCCTGAAGGCCATCGACCTGGGAGGCAGGGAGGGCAGCCTCCAGCCCGATGGATAGAGCTGTAACCCAGCAACATCAGACCCCCTTATCTCCACTATTCACACATGCACTACATGGAGACGAGAAGCCCTGAATATGTGAGGCTGTGCCGGCTCTCTGTTCCTAAGTAAACACATTCTCCTCAACTGGAGGCAAGAGCATGAGAACAGGTGGGCAGGAGAAAGACAAACAGGCTTGGAACACATTTTTTTTTTTTTACCATACATTCATTCTTGTTTTCATATTATTTGACTATACACTCAAGAATAACTGAAAAAAACCCAACTACTTCCCAGGTGCCATGTAAGAGTCAATCAGTCAACTCCAGCCAGTGGTACAGGGCAGTTGATGCATACTGTGGGGAGCAGAGTCAGTGCGCAGATCACTCTCACCACCAATGAGCAAACAGACCCTTCCACTGCACGATGACACCAAACATAAGCAGTGAGTGAGTGCTTTACTGCACCCTCACAATAGGTATGGCTCCAAAATACACGACCAGATGTGTTATCCTTCTGCAAAACAGCCAGAGATAAGGAGGGGGCAAATTAGAAGAAGCGATTCATTAGTAGTGACAGGCAGCTCTGACGCCGTGGCTGGCGACAAGCGACAGGAGTGGGACAGTCAGTGGGTGGCAGGGGACTGGGGTGGTGTGCTCGCCCAGAGGTGAGGGGAGTGAGGCTCACTCTGCTGCAGCTCTCCATGCGATAATAGGATCAGACAAGGTGAGGCTCTCAGAGGCAGCCGTGCCTCTCCCCTCTGAACCGGCGCTGCGATCGCATTAATCAGCACCCAGCAGGACTCCCACCTGCAGAAGCCGCACTGCTGAAACGCGTCCTTGTCTCCCGAAGCGTCATGGCCCCTGCTAACAACAGAGCCCGGTTGCATCATCACACCGTCTGTTCAGCTTCTACTCAATCAGTTTAGCAAACGTACAGCTTCTGCTGTTTTTGAATGTTAGGGAATAAAGTGTTCATTCAGATGAATGGGGTGAAAGGTTTTTACAGCATGCACTAAAGACTGCCTAGGATAGCTAACTGTGCAAATAAGTGGTTTATCTTATGTGCCATTTAACATGCAACATTACATTGTAACATGAAAAGTCAAATTTAAAAAATGAACTCCTGGAAATATGTATCAATGGACCTACCAGGAGCACACAGTCTATGACCCTTACACGGCAGAACTGTAATGCTTGGCCTGCCTAATTCCTGGGTTTATTTCATCATAGATTTTGGACCACAATGGGCCACTCGATGAGGCTCAGACTCTCAAACTCAGAGAAAAGGATCGTTGGAGAAATGAATGACATGATGAATAGGGGAAGAATGAATACAGTCAGCTCTAAAAGTCTCTTTCCAATAAAGGCCAAATGTTCAATCAAACTGCACGGACCCAATTGAAAACACCTTTCGAGTGCTTGTCATAGAATCTTCCGTGGGTCCAATCACAATGGAGTCCAATTATTCCCATTAATCACAGAATAGAAAAAGCACTCCAGTACTAGACGTTTCTGTTCCTGCAAATAGCACAGCTCAAAGAGGGGGATCCCGGCGAACTCCCACCCATGGAAAATTTCTACCCATCCACAGATGGCAAGATGCCCAGAGAACAAACATTAAGCACTGAAGAAGAGATGTGGCAAACCAAAAACTCATGAAAACTGGGTCGCCAAAGTTATTCTGCTGGCGTGTGGCCAAAGGCATTCTGTGGCTTTGGCCCTGGTGAACCAAGGCATTCCAGGCCACCAAAGCCACTCCAAACGGGGCCGGGTTGGTGCTGACTGACTGGGAGGGGTTGGATTAAAAGTGAGGAAGGGAAAGCGGGCGTCTTAAGATACAATCAGGGCCTTATTTCCCTTTGCACACCAGACAGCTTCCTAATGTATGGGCTACAGACACAGTCATTTAAGTTGCAGTACTAATACATGCATATAACACCAGCTCAGAAAGCACAAAACTTTGAGCGAGCGCTTAATAAAGTTTGGAAAACATGGCTTTCTGTTTAGACACCAGGATGCATTTAAAATCTAACGTTCTGCCACTTATTTTTTCATCCATTCCTCTAGGAAAAGAGGTCTCATCAGTGTTGAACATTTTAATGAGACATCACTGCAAGAAATTCTTTCAACTAAATCATAATGAAAAATGGAGTCAGTGATAACGAGTTCAGAGCAAATCTGTAACTGAAGATAGAATAGGACAATCGCTGACTAAGACTGCGGCCCATTCTAAGATCTAAGTACATACGGCTATGTTCTCTCGTTTGCCAAAATGAAGTATTTCTCAATATTGTTCAACTTCATTATCCAAGAGGATTATGATACCCAGTTATGTGAATGTCACAGTGTCAGTTTCTTTCCCGCCTACAGGCTGCCTGCATTCAATGTGTCACTCCATACAGCAAATGACACAGAGAGCCCAAGCAGCAATCAGACCTATTCTACCCTGCGTGTTTTTCTCCCTCTTTTCACACTATCAAGCAGGACTAGGAGGTAGGTGGGAAAAAATAACAGAGAAAAGGTAACAATGAGGAGGCTGATTACCACAAGGATCTGCGGAGCGCTGCTCCTGAATCACACCACAGAAGGAAGAAAGGGACCTCGCTTTTCTTCGCGCTCAAGTTAATTAAAGGTCCCCCGTCTCGAACCTTACCTTTCTCTTCCTCGATCTTGGTTCTTTAGATAAACAGACAAAGAGAGGAGGAGGAAGGAGGACGGAGGGGACTTATTTTCTCCTCCCTAGTCCGCAATCAATGCAAATGAGCTGTGAAGAGAGCTGGCCCTGAGAGCAGGTAAATGGGCTGTCTTTATCAGCTGTTTTCTCCCACAGCTGGGCTGAAAGGCTGCAGGGGGCTCCTGTGGGCACTGTGCTCCAGGGTTTCAGTCTCAGGTCGTCTGATTCGCAGTGAAGGGATGGAGTAGGACCTCACACAGGGAACCCTCTTACACCCCCCCCCCCTTCATCTCAGTTTCAGTTCAGGTGCCACCACAACATAATCCGCCATTTAAGAGAGGGTTAAAGGCCAAAACTTGAAGTGTCCCTCCACCACCTTAAAGAGTCCCAGTACCACTGTCCATGTGCCAGATTGTTTCCTGTATGCCACAATCTAAATATCTGCATACATCACTGGGATGACCACTACATGTTTTTAGCCATAAATAAAAGATAATGATCCTCAATGCTGTGGTAAAATGCAGAGGGGAAAGCCTATGCTCCTGTCTGTAGCTTCTGACCTGGTTATAAGTTTCGACCTGAAACATTTCAGCATATAGAGATATAGAGTTAAAATCTGGTGTTGCCATAGGGATTCAGACAGTTTCAGAGGGTTTTGGGGTTAAACTACACAGATAGTTTTAGGAGTTCCTACACGACACCTACTGGCCCCTTTGATTACACACAAAAGGCTTTCGCGGATTAGGAGTACCGGTTAATAATTTAAAAAGGAAAAAGGGATGAATATTCAGTGATACATCTTCAGAGAGACTGATACCTTCATATACAATTCTGCTTTCTCTGGGGGCCAGACTACATTGCCTCAGGTAGGAGACATTCTGTACAAGAACCTGCAGCAGAGAGATAAATAGCTATGTGTCGGTGTGAAAATGCACTGCCATCATATTTAAGAAGTAACCCCTGGAAGGTAACAGATTACCTTTAAAAGAAAGAACAACACAAGCACTTTAAATATAGAACAAAGATATTTCCTCCCTCGCATCAATTAAAGTGTTGAAAGCACATTTAGAGAAGGAGACAGTGCCTCAGTGTTATTTATTTGTGTTTGGAAAGCACTGTGGGGCTCTCTTGAGGCAGGGGGTGTGGAGTGTGTCTCTGACACTTCATTTCCATCGAGACCAATTACAAAAGAGAGAGGGATAAAGAAAAGGGACATGCCCCTCCCCATCATACCCCAGAAAGTATAGTCATGCCTTCTGGATCAGCGATTTTACCCTTTCATTTATCACAGTATTCCAGCAGCCAACCAACTTACTTATGATGTCACCTACCCAGAGAAACCTACAGGAATGACGTACCACACCAGGAAAACCGGCAGGGGGAACTGAACACCTGGGATGACCCCAGCCTCTCACTGCCTCCTCAAAGTTTGCCTTTCTTCGGAACAAGTGCAGAAACATGAGAGCACCCTCATCCATGAGCGAGGGTGAGAACTTCTCAAAGCAAGACTTCAGAGAAGCCAATGAAGCCGCCTACTATGTGGCTTTATGACAGTGTTCCAGATTTTACTGAGAGAGAGAGAGAGAGAGAGAGAGAATACATCATAAACCCCAGCTCTTTCTATTCTGGTGTTCATTTTCAATTTTCACAAAGTCTTTGTGCAGTTGTGACTATTGGGTAATTGAAAGTTGCGTTGGGAGCCTGAGGCCCCAGACCCGGCCCCAGCTGCAGCGTTTCAGCATGTGTGGCACTGCGCTGGCTCTGCCGCGGCTGGGTCGCCCAGCCAGGGCCAGCCGCACTGCTCTTCACAGCAGACAGAGGGTTTGGCACTCACGACGACTGGGAAAATATGACATCCCAAGCCCAGATGTTCCAGGCCAAGATCATTAAGATGCCTCTATGGTATAAAACTGCCTGACTGCGAATTGGGGAAAATCAATGGTCTGATTCAATCATAGAGAAATATGTCTAACAACAACAACACTAAAGACCACATCCTGGTTCAAAGCACTGAAGTACAAGGAACACCTGAGGTAAACGAATAACAGCAATGAAGCAAAATTCAAGAGACTATATCAACAAAATGCAGGACACCTAGAGCTGAAGATTCACTTGGTTCCAGAAAGACACATCCGTCATAATATAAGTTTTATTTGGAAAAGGAAGCATGGCCATTTTGTTAGCAATCTGTATCAGCTTTCTTCTTTTTAAATGTAAGTTATGACATGTTCACATTCTCTGTCTTTGTCACAAAGCGTGACATTATTACCATTAAAGTTATGAAATAACTGACTTTGCATGCACAAACAGAAATTACTGCAGCTTGAATGGCAGAGATCATTCATGAATAAGCACCTCAAAACAGCTAGAATACATCCATCAGTTTATCAGTATCTGCAATAAGATGTTCAGAGAGAACAGAGAACTGAGAGTCTAGGTGAGATTAATCTCCTTAAGAGAAAGAAAAACAGTAAGTGAAAGTCAATGGATGTATAAAGGAAAATATAAATGCAATGATTCATGGAATCATTTGGAAAACTCATATTGCAACTGAAGCTAAAAACATTCCAATTAAATTAAGGAAATAAGGCCTAAGTTTCAGTGTGAAGGAGCTGATATTCAGAAAATCATTAGTCTAATGTCAGTGTGTCTGACTAATTGTTGGTTTGATGGAGAGTACAATGTAAACCCAGAGTAACTTAATACAGTAGAGTGTCGCTGCCATCTAGTGGACAATTTAATTGCTGCTTCTCCTTACAATAGGAGACTGTAACACGTTTTTATGCAAAACATTAACATTTGCATATGAATTAACTACAGATTCTTATACTAGTCAGAGGAAAAACCTAACCGGTCCCTCAATAGTAATGATGCGTATATCCATTAGAATCCATTATATCCATTAGAGACCCTTCACACATAAGAACTCAGTATTTTATAACAGTGATGAAAGAAGGTCATTGGAGTCTACAGTCCCAGTAATGCAGCACCTATTAAGCCTAAAATAGCCATATATTGACAACCTGATATACTTAAGTCAGGTAATTGGTCTTAGAGGTCCAGAAACATCAGCCGTATCAGCAAAGGGTATTTAAACAAAGTTTAATATTGGACTTCTGAAGTGAAAAAAGAGGCATCAACTGCGATGCTCTCATGTTACTCTTAAAATGACTCAAGCTGTGTCCATCTGCCTGAGCTGCTGCAGCAGACAAAAATCCTTCCAAGGAGAGAACATGATACTGGAGATTCAGTATCTTGCATCTGTATTATGCCACCACTTGCTTTAACATACCCTTATGCCTTTTTCAGTGTAAAAATGATCATTTTGACATAAAAGACTTCTATTTCTGTCATTGCCAACTGTATCTGATTTCTCTGAGGTGGATGTTAAAAATACAGGCAAAAACAGTTGAGATGTGCATGACATATAAAAATATGTTTCGTTGTAGTGAGGTCAAGAGGAGAAAATATTTTGATATGATCTACAATAAACCTTTAAAACACACTAACCACTGTGCAGAAAAGCAATGTCATTATTTAGTTTTGACACTCAGATATTGCAAGGGTGACAGTGTGGTTGAATGGACAATGATCTGACTGCAAGTTCAGTTCTCTGAAAGGGTATTGTACTCTTGAGGTAAGAAGGTACCAGGTATTAGTACTTCAGAAAATAAACAATTTTAAGAACTGATAACTTAGTGTGTTATCATGTGTTATCATGCTATGCAACCTTTCTGTCAAGCAAAAATAATAGATGTACTGTAAACCACTGTATTTATAAAGTACACTGTAGTTGTAGTCATTTATTCCATGTGAAGAAGTATTCATTATACTGACACAAACCTGTACTCTTCATTTCAAAAGTTCAGATGTATGGCTAGACACAAAGCTAGAGTTGTTCTGCTCACATTTGTTTTAATTTGTTTCAATTGTAACGTTTTCAAACGTTTTCAGTATGCTACAATCATGCTTTTACAAGCCATTCAAAGCGCCACCTAGTGGCTAAAGTCAGCTAACATTATTAAGCTGTGCTGAAATTCAGAATAAAAACAAATACACAACAATTAGCACATTTTGTACTGTGCTTACATACTACTTACGCATGAATCTCGTATGTGTCATTGAAATAGCTACAGAACTGTCTATATTTCATAATTATAGTATGTGTCACTAATACATGTTTTGTGAGATTTATTAGTAAAACTGAGGTCTTTACCTGAGCAACTGTTCCTAGCCCGAGCTGTGAGGTCTAACAACAGCTGTGAGCCTGAGATGATGGGCCTTGCTTATTTCCATCAACACTCTATCACACAACATCCACTTAGATGCTCTCTGTGAATTACCCAGTGGTCAAATATTTTGCATCTCCCCCTCAGCTGAGAGGGTGCTGGAGCCAGATGAGTCACAGAGAACTGTGGCTTGTGACCAATACCACACCCTCCCTATGTCTCATGCCCCCTCTGTCAGAAATCTCACAGATGAAACCTCAAATCAGCACTGACATCCTATGTGTCACATTTCACAAAACCCGACCACATAATCCTGCGCCTTACCAGACGTTTCCATGACACAAAGAATTAAAGCACGTACAGGCATATCATTAGATACAGTACGTAGCGGTCGGCAGACAAAGCATTACAGCTTGTCAGACTGCTGTGAGCATATTGGTCCTGTCATCTGTCAGAGTACCCACTGAATCACACTTCAAAGCCAAACACTGAAAAATTCACCGAACCTGGCTGACACACACTCTTCTCAAAAGGTATCAGTATTCAGACAAGCCATTTACATTCACACAGGATAGTGTTCATTATCTCCATAATGTCCTCCCACTGTGTAAGCACACAGAAAAGGGAGCCAGTGTGCTGCAAATGACAACCACCAGAAGAAGAGCTGGAACAAAATCCAAGCTATTACAAACAGAATGGTTAGATTAACAGGGTCTTCCAACACCAAAAATGCATCACAGACCTTAAAATTGAAAAGAAATTGAAACTTGCTTCGATCATTCTCAGCTTATTAAGATAATGACATGGCCCCTTATGTTCTCAGAGCAGAAGAAATGGGGTTGAAATGCTCACGCAGGAGGAAAAAAAAGAAAAAAAATGATCAAGGGAAAGCACAGAAAGCCACAGTTCCTCGCAGACGCTTGACGAGGCATTAAAACCGACGGTGCCGCCACTGCGGCCCCGGTCCCCGTCAGGGTGTCACGGCAGCGCTAATCAGACCCATGTGTGGCTTGCACTCTCTGAGCAGCTGTTCCCTAGCAGAGGCCTGGATGTTTCCCCTCACACCTTATCAGCAGGCCACATCACTGCCGCTGGGGAGGCCAGGAAATTTACACCGAGGATGAACAGCTGCCCTGGGGGTAGGGCCCTGGCAGGGAGTCTTTGTGTGTGTGTGTGTGTGTGTGTGTGTGTGTGCGTGTGTGCGTGTGCGCTTGTGTGTGTGCGCGCAAAGGGGATGACGGGTTGGGGGCAGGGTGTCTTTTTCACGCTCTGAGGAACAACAGGAAGAGAGTGTGGAAGCAGGAAGCTAAGCTGTTTATTCTACTGATATGTATAGGGTGAGGCCCCCACTACCCCTGCATAGGTGTTATTCTAGCAGGCAGCAGAGTCTGAATTCTTCCTGTACTGCCTCATCTTTATCGTTATTATTAATCTGTCTTCATATGCCACAACTTTAAATGTTGCAGTTCTTTAAAAGTCAGTATAAGCCAAGACTACTGACAGCAGCCCTCATTTGCCTCCTTTCATTGGCTTCCATGATGAGGCTGGCCAATGGGGTCGCTCAGCAGGGAGGTGTGATCTGACTCTCAGCACTGAGGTCACTGTGGATATGGAATTTAAAAGGGCAAGAAACTGTGGGGTAGAAATGACAAGGAACAGGCAGAGACAGACAGACACACATACACACTTGCATATAAACATATACACACATATACACATTCATCCTCATGCAGAGAGAGAGAAACGGACATGAGGACATGCATGTGCATATACACAGGCAAACAGGCAGAAACATGTATATGTCCATATGCATGCATCCACGTACAGAGGCAGATTCAGAAAGATGAGAGTGTTTGCAAATAAAGCACATAAACAATATGAAGATGGCGGTCACAGAGACGCAGAGTGGCTGTCCTCTGACGCTCTGCTCACACGTGCCATTGTTTCCCCTTAAATCATCTCACCAACTTTAAACAATTAAGGGGAAGGGTGTTGTGTGAGTTTGGAGGAGGAGGGGCTGGATGGGGGGGGAGTGGGGGGGTGGTGGTAAAAACTGGAGCGACAGCGACAGGACAGACCAAACCTCCTCCCTTGGGATTGCTAACATTCCTTCACTTCCCACCCACCCCTACCCCCCTGCCAAGTAAGAACACAGCGCCCAACTCAGCCACAACAAAGAGCAGAGCTGGCTGCTGGAGCGACGCCTGTGGGCACATCAGGGGCTGCTGCTGAGAGACAAACAGCTGTGTGTGTGTGTGTGCTTGTGTGTGGTGCTCTGTTTGTGTGTGTTTCTGTGTGTGGTGCTCTGTGCATACTGTGTGTATGTGTGTGTGTATGTGGTGTTCTGTGTGCGTGTGTGTGTGTGTGTGTGTGTGTGTGTGTGTGTGTGTGTGTGTTCTGTGTGGTACTATGTGTGCTTGTATGGTGCTTGTAGCGTGCTTGTGGCTATGTGTCTGTGTGTGTGGTACTTTGTGTGTGGCTGTGTGGTGCTCTGTATATATGTGTAGGTGTGTGCTCTGTTTGTGTGTGTGTACTGTATGCATGTGTTGCACTAATCAGTTGGGAGTTTGGAAATGTTTCATTAAAAGCACATTAAAGTCATTTCTATGTTCATTTTTGCTCCATAGTCCCTACACTAGGAACCTTGAAACACCTCTGAGCACTAAGACCACCTATAACAGCCCACCTCTGCAGACCTGCTTGTCATGACCTGAGGCTCAGAAAGGGCATTGGTGCAGGAATTCCTATTTAACACCTGTGAGGAAAAAAAAACAGCTGGTCTGGGAACAGTATGTGAGAATATGGCATTCTGTGAACTATCCTGATTCTAAAGCTGACTAAATCTCTTTTTAGCCATTTGTTCAGTCATGTCTAATAGAACATATTCGGGTACAAAACTCAACATCTTCAGAGGTGTAGCTGCAATAGGTTGACGCATACATTTGGGACCTTAAAAACACAAAAACGAGATGTCAAAAACAGCCATTATTATCTACATGATAAATTCACGAAACTTACATTAATGGTGTAAAATCTACACAATCACCTACTTAAAGAGGTTGGTAAAGATACATGTCACCAAGTCCAAAGATTGGGAAAGAGATTTGGAACTGTGACAATGAAAGCACTCAGTCGTCACCTTTTATCTCCCCAGACCCACACACACAAAAGGAAAAGGCCAGTGATTAGCAAAATACCATCCATCTCTTTGGTCTTGTCATTTTCACTCAGGACTTAATCCTAAAAAATCTGTCACGATCAGGCAGGGTCAAGGGGGTCAGGTCAAGAGCCCAGTGCTGTCTAGTACGATGATTCTCCGCCCCCCTGTACTACACCCTTTAAGAGCATCCAGCATTGGCCAAATGTCCCCACAGGGGTCAACCAACACCTGGAGACTGGGATTTCCCGCTAAGAGCCCTCTACCCCCGAACCCCTCGTGATCCAATCTCTGACAAGGGGTTTGGCTCCCATCTGACCCCCACTAAACACTCTTCCTTTTCGCAGGTCCTGATACACTCCCACTGCCATTTCTCCAAGCAAGCACATCCTTATAAGGAGTCACATTTACAGAGAACACACAAACAACCTTATTGAACTGATGCCTGTATTCTGAGCTCCACAATCTTCACTGACGTACAGCAAGAGCATGCCTGAGCAGACGATCCAGTAATCCTCACAGGGTGCCTTTTGCTCCCTAGAGCCTTGTAATGCAAAGCTGTAATGAGAGACAGAACAGGTAATGTAACAGAACACAGCAGCCAAAATCAGCCTCGGGATCTGTTTCCTATTTGCTTGTCTCTTGGTAATTGATATAAAGTGTGAAATTATGGGTCTACTTGGTCCTATGGGGCTGGGAGGATAAAAGAAAAGCCCCTAGGGCGGTCACAGGGGAAAAAAAAATGGGGAAAGCGTCTGATTGGCCGTAGTTTACACATAATTTTAATCTCTTTTACATAATAATAATAATAATAATATGCACATGACACATGTGCATCCATATGTATGTATCCACTGTATTCATCTTCACCTTCAATATTTGTATGTATAACAGAAAAATTAAGTATTCATATGTTTTTAAGAGAAAGACTCTAGGTTCTCTTTAAGTTTGGAAGAAGGGTTATATATTACACTTGTACTTTTCCAATCTCTCCTCATCATCAAAACTTGGATACATTGCTGACAGAGAGCTACTGTCAAATGATCAGAGCTGAACAGAACAAAAGGAAAGAAAAAAGCTCTTTCCAGACGCCTGGAAAAATGTCTTTATTTTTGCTGCTGCTGGTGGTGGTTTATTTGGCACCCGGTGCAGGGCATCCATGAAAGAGCAGTCGCTGAAAGACATTTCACCGAAGCATCAAGGCGAGGGGGCGGGGGGCAAACGAGACACATTTCAAAACAGGCAAGAGGAACAAAGGTCAGAGAGGAGGGCACATGGCCAACAGTGTCATGCAAGGGTCTACCAGGACCAGCACAAACTGTTCTGTGTCAATATGCTCACATACAGGGACAAGCAGACAGGAAAACAAATCTGTATGAGGTCACCTGGGCCAGAGGAAACACAACAGCCTCTCTAATTGGAAACCACGATGGAAAAAAAAATCACAGGAACACCTCGTTTGAGTCTCTAGAGCAAGTTCGCTGGCTTGTCCCTAACTTGTACTGTACTGTACGCTATGTGTCTAATCCCTGAGTAATTTCTCCGACAGCATAATTTTGATTTATTAAGAGATGTAGTTGTACAGAGAACCTACTCCATCATGTTACATCGGTGGTTTCATGAGCCTTTAATTTTAATGTCTTGAACATACCTGTGTGTGTGTGTGTGTCTGAGAGAGAGAGAGAGAGAGAGAGGGAGAAAGCAGGGGGAGTGAGGGAGAATAAGCCTCTGTATTTGTCAGTCATGGGAAAGGTTCCATTTTTTCCATTTTCCAGGTTGGTCCATTTTCACCTGTGATTAAATCAAGTGTTTGTAGAAATACCGAGCTACATTACATTATCATGTTCTTATTATTTTCTACATTCTTCTTGGGGATGACATAATGCCCTCTAAGGGGTCAGAGAGCTCTTGTGCTCCCCAGAAAACCAAAGAAAATAACTGTCATTTCCACATGATGAGTTCCTGGGAAAGCTCAAACAAAGAATATCTGAGAACATGAGGGGATGCTTTGATGGTGAACTTGGCAGAGAGGATACGGTTGAACCAAAAGCTTGAAGCAAATTGTTAAAATACACAAGACCCAAAGAGGCTGCACTTAAAATTACAAACCTTGAATTATCAGAAGCATTCTGCCCCAACAAGGCTTTAAACAAAAGGACAGCGTCAGCTTCCTACTGATGGAAGCTCTATCAATGACCACAGGAGCAATCCCACCATGAGAGGTGAAGCAATTGATCACACATAGCCACAGTCAATATGCACAATTTGTACACAATTGTAGAATGATATTTTCAGAATGCAAAATTGTATTGTAACATGTGGCGTAAAACATGTGAGGGAAATGGAAGAAACCAAGACCAAACATACTTGTAAAACTTACTCAAAGACAGCAATTATTTTCCACTTAGAATTCATACCAACACACTGTAGCTTTACGTTAGGCACAAAACGTTGTGGTATTTTGTAATTACTTTACAAAAAAGGTCAGTCCACTCAGTGAGAGTTGGGATGAGGCGCCGTCTTTTTTTCCTTCTATTTTTCGATCTATTTATTTACCCATTCATTTCCTTGTCCTGACAAATCTAACTTTAATTTCCCATGGAGCCAATATTCAGCTGATGAGAGACTAAATAAACAGAGCTTCCACCACATCGCTTTGTTTATTTTCAGACTGCAAACTGCGTCTTGCTGCAATTATCCCTGATGATGGAGTCATTAGGAGAAACTGGGAAGAGGCAAAGCGTCGGAGCGTCGCATGGTTTAGGGGCCATTTTTCCATGCGCAAGACCTCTAAATAAATAGCTACAAACATTGCTCCTTCCACCAAACACACACACACGTGCACACACACACACACACACGCACACCCACACACACACACACACTACAAAACAACACTGAAGCAATGGTTGTTCACTACCACTACCAAGTTTCACAGTGTACAGTAGGGCACTTAGGTATATAGCTCCTCCAAGACTCTACTGCTGGAACAGACTGGGCACACCAGCATTCAGGGGTGGCCCTCTCTTCCCCTTTCGGACAAGCCCTGAATAAGCCCGTCTTTTACCGATAAGACTGGGCCTTGGGCAACGTCAAAATGACTCATTTTGCATGGCAGGAAATCTCCATCTCCGTGGACTGAAACCAAATAACGTGTGAGCCCTGGAGTGAGATACAGTGTAGCTGATGGGAGCGCTCCAAAGTAAACTCCTCAGTCCTTCCCCCTCCAGACGGGGCGACTCCACGGGCTGACACCCCCCAGCTGGGATGTGGCTGGAGGATCCACTCAGTCGCATTGTGTTTTGCGCCGGAGCAGAGCTGGCTGAGTTCTTCTCAGCTGGAGGTCTCAGAGAGTAAGCAGCTTCAAATTTCCACTCAAGCGATTACCACACCACCCACGTCAAAGCAGGGACCAGGGAGATAACTCAGCCTCAGCATAATAATACACACTCCTCGAGGGGCAGCAACGCCACAGGAGTGAAACCTTACTGTTGGTGCCAGTGTCTCTCCGTCATGTTCCACACACTGTGTCTGCTTCATCAAACACAGCATGGACTACTCGCTGCAGAGATTTAAACTAATATTAATCTCAATACTGTACTCTATTTCAGTGTGATTCCAGAGTAAATGTTGTTGAAAAATACACTGAGACCATACTCCCCTTTTCAAGGTCTTCTAATCCTGATGAAATGGTTCAAACTTCAAGTGGAGTCTCTCTCAGCAAAGAAAATGTAAAGAGACAAAAACAGCATTGTCTTACCAGATCACAATGACTGAAATGCCCTCAAATTATTTTGTTTGTCAGGTACACCAAGAGGACATCAATCATAAAGCACCACTGTCTATTAAACATGGCAAATGACTAGGTTTGTATTATTTTAATTAATTCATTAGCTAATTAAATAATTTCAGTTAAAGTATGATCACATAGTATGAGTTTGTGACATGTTTTAGTGGCATTTTTGTCACTTAGCAGATGCTTGTGTTGCAGTTATGATATTCTCACAATGTACAATAAAAGGAGAACTATTACTACACTAATACATTTTGAAATAAAGACATTGAAATATTTGATTGCACCTAAAACTCACCAATTACCTTTCAGATGAATTCATTTCCTGTACAGTAGAGACCCTTGCAAAGTGTCCCACTGCCTTTCATTAAAGGTATATATAAAATTCAAACACAAAATAAACTCACGCCAGAATCTCCAGGTAGCAGCTTGATTCACACTTTAAAATAACTAGCATAACGACGTTTAAACAGAACCAGGTTACGGCCACCAATAAAAAAATATATGTATGTATAATTGCATCAACACAGTTCAGCACATAAAAAGCCCAGGGTGGAAGGGAAGGGGTGTGTGTGTGTGTGTGTGTGTGTGTGTGCGTGTGTGTATGTGTCTGTGTCTGTGTGTGAAGGTGGGGGGGGGGGGGGGGGGGGGGGGGCAGGGTGGAGAGTGAGAAAAAAAGAGGAGGAAGAAAAACAGTCCAGCATCAAGGTCCCACTGAGCTACCGTGCAGGCGCCAGTGAAAAAGACAGCGAGAAAAAACCCACAGAAACTCTCAACAGATGCGTGAAGCCCTTGTCAGCATTCCTGCAAGGTAACGCAAGGTCAGAAGCAAGCAGGAAGACAATATAAGGACTATTTGGGCTCCCCCACCGCCAGATGTGTTTTAATAAGACGGCTGCCCTCCAAGCTAATAAGGTCAGCCTCTGGCTCCAGCAAGACGAGCAAACAAGTAGACTCTTGGCAGGAATTCAGGTCTGACTTGGCACACGCTACTTCCCAGCTTCCTGAAACCTTCCAGCTTCTCAAACAGCCAGGCACAGGGAGCTCTAGTCATTCCCTACACAAGACATTTATTAGACATTTCCCTTTTCTTAAGGAAAAAACCCAAGCCTGAAAAAACTGAACCTTGAACATATTTTAGCTCCTCTCTCCACACTTAGTCCACAAACAGACTTAATGCAGCATTCAGGTAGAGGGCAATGCATGTCATAGCATTATGATGAATACTGATGTTAAGCAGGTAAACCCACAGCAATTTGAGACATGTAGTCTTAGCCCAGCAGAAAAAAATTCATTTGCTGTTTAAAAAAATAAATTAAAAATGAACACATATAAATTTCACTAAAATGTTTTCCATTCAGTTACTGATTTCTGATACGAGACTCAAGTCAGATTTGAATTAAGTCAGAATTAAGTCAAAAGGACACGAAAAGAACTGAAAATATCCAAGCAGACTGCTACAACTTTTGCAAACTACTAAGATAGCTGGTTTAAATCCAGTCCAGCAATTTGTTTGATGGAAAGTGCATTTTAAAGAAAAACTATTTTACTTGAACTACTTAATCCGTAATTCAGTATAGTTTTTGGACTCATAACTTAACTCATAAGCCTATATGAGTTATACAATACCAAAGTCTGCACAATACAGACAGCCCTGAGAAAGCCAAAAAAGAGACTAGAGGAAGTGACACAGAAACATGTGAACTGCTGCCTGACCCTGCTGTGTTACAGGTAATCCCTCTAGTGTCCCATGTCACATCTCAAAATAAGGCAACCGTGACACCCAGCTCCATCCAGACATATGGCACTGAGGTGTAAAGCTTTTAGATGTCTGTGTAATTTGCAGATTAACGGCCAACACTGCTCCTTTTATGGCTTCTGTCAAGGTTATACAGGCATAGCAGCAAAGTTGACATCATCTCACCTCTCTCATAACCTCACCACAGAGGCCTGGCACAGCCCACCAGCATTTCAAATCAAATATTTATTCTATTTCTGTATTAAATCCTTCTTCTATTACAGTTTATGGCACACACACCAGTGTGCCCTATAGAAGACAGATTTAACAATGAGGTTTACTTTTGCTAATACAGCCTAACAATTTATTATGGATTAGACATCTGAGGGGGAATGCAAGAGAAACCTTGAGGGGCCCCACTTAACTAGTCAAACACTCAAACTTGGGTGTGACTGTGTTGAACATCTGATGTTCACGTTCTTGCATGTTCTAGGGAAAGCAAGAGTGGGTGGGCAATAAGTAGTGATTCACATCAGCCAGGTGATTCAGGCTAGAAGTATTAGGCAAACGTCTACATTTTACAATAGTTTTAAGGAACTGGACTTATGACCAGATGATTGCAGGGTCATATCCTGGGTGGGATACTGCTGTCACTGCCCTTGAGCAAAGCACTTACTATGAGTTGCTCCAGTAAATAACAAGCTATAGAAAAAGGATAGAATGTCTTTTAAGTCTACTAGGCACATCAACAAATAAATGGACAAACAAGCAGATAAACAAATATATCAGTATACATATCAGTATACACACTGATTCAGACATGACCTCTAACCCTCTGGAACTAACAGGGAGAGGGTGGTCTGGGAGTTGTGGAATCTGCAGAGATAGATGTAAGGGTAACGTTAGCTTGGGCCAGATATTTGCCATGTGGTCAAAACACGCGTGGATAAGCCACTTCACAGCAAGCCGAAAAAAGAAAACAGCTTGTTCCCACAGTTGTACCCTGACTATCAGTTACAAGCAGCCAGTCATAAAATGCCCTAAGTCCCAATGAAACACCAGGCATGAAGATCACATCCACCAGACACTGGCTTATCATACTTATAAGCTTACCCACACTCTATTAAAGCCCCTGCATTTCTCAGATGCAGCCCCGAAAATTTCATTAGCCTGTATGTGTAAAAGTACAAGTAAATGTGTATATGAGAGTGCACATGAATGTGTGTGTGTGTGTGTGTCTGAGATCTATACTTGAGCAGATGTCCTCTTACACCATCTAAAGAAACCACGTCTAATGGGACATCTTTCTCTCCCTCTTCTTCTCCCCCTCATTGCGGCAACTACCCTCTGAAGTACTTACAGTATCTAGGTTGACTGCCAGATTGCAGTGTGGTTTAGCAATTCTGAAATTAGGCCAATTATGGGATAGCACTGAGACCAACCAAGCACATTTTCACATCCTTCCATGAGACTACCATCATTTTGAGAAAAACCAAGGGACACCAAGGCAAATCATTCAGGACCACATGGATTTCCCTGTGGCCTTGACCCCCAGGGCTTTACTCACTAAGCCACCACAAAAAAGTCTAAACTGACGGACACAAGCCCCAGCATCAACCCCTACAATCCTGAGAACAGACCGAGGGACATTTTCTAGCTTTTCTTGTTCAGTGACCCTCAGCTGAAAGTCTCCACAAGATGGACTGCTATCATTAATGCACAGGGTCTAAGGGATTTTTTCTAGGCTACCCTCAACACTCAGATTGATTACAGATCTGCCTCAAGTGTCACCATCTCCTCCATCATTGTCCCTGTTGGTTTTACTGGAGCTGAACATTTCTGAGATTAGGTGCTGAGATCCTTCAGGTCACTAAATAGGCTGCTGATGCAGGCCGCATCCTCTGCAATCAGAACGACGCCCAGCAAGGTTACCAAAAATTACTAACTATCACTGCAGTTTTCAGCCAAGCAACACACAAGAGTCAACCTCATCCTCCACAACTAAATCCACACTTACTCATTTCCGAAGCATTCTGTCCAGCCATGAACTTCTCATAACAAAATAATGAATGACAACGGCCTGAATCATAATCACATCTCTTCACAACAGCGCCACCCAGGAAAAACACACTTTTTTCAAACACGAATGGAAGCAATTTCTGTCAAGTCACTCGCATGAAATACTCCCTTTGATCACAAACTAGAAATATGGATATGAGGTCATTGTTAAAATGAACATGGTGCTAATTTTCTTCTCTTCCCATTTGTAATTGCTTAAAGTCAGAAAACCAGAACTGCTGTTCTTAAAAAAAAATGAGGTATGAATTTATTTTTACTTATGGTCACAAGGCTTTAGCTCTTTCTGTTCATGCAGAATCATCAGAGCCCAAATGCTCCTGCATTTACAAACACCAAGATTCAATTTCCCTAAAAAAGTGAGAAACAAAATATCTGAAGCTTGGCAGAATGATGTCTGCAGCCTTGGTCAATTAAGTGTAACATCTTTCACAAGACTCCCAAGATTAAGGACTCTCAGCACTATCACTGCACCTATCTGAAGTACAACATTCTATTCTTGAAGACTTACAGACACACATGAATTTTGTATCTCAGAGAATGCTGGTCAAATCTGTCAAATCACATTGTCGTTCTCTGTAAAAAACATTTCAAATTCCTTGTTTACTTCTTCAATCCATGGTAAATCTATGGTTGCTCTTCCCAGACAACGCTGCACTGTAGACAGGTCAAACTAGAAAGGCCAAATCGATCTGATTCAATATGTTTCCTAAGTGTCAATGAGTAAACCGAATTCACAGCAAAAAAGGATGTCCGTTTAGTAACAATCTGGCCATCTGCTGAAAACTACTGCAACTCTTAGTCATCCCCCCTCCCTCTTCCTATCAGTCAAATGACCTTCGTTTCTGCATTGGGGTTACTGATGACAAATGACCAGGCTGATGTTCTGGGAAGATATGCAATCAGAAGGGAAGAAAACAACTCCCACACAGTTTCAAAGAACTGAAACCTTTCCATTACAGGCCCAAAGAGGCAGTCTCCAGTTACTCTGTGGAAACACAGGCATCTGTGATCACGGTTACCACTGACAACCTTGCTGATCGCTCATACATTCTTCATCCACTCCACTATATATCAAAAATGTGTTCTTTTAATAAGCCGTTTCCTGGCTCATCAATGATTGAGCATGATCATGATTCATCATAACAGAACTGGGTTTTTCTCTGAATGTGGCCCATGCAGAGGAAGGAAGGGGTCAAGTTCTATAGGGAACAGGGAAGAAAGTGTTAAATAATACACAATAGATCTGAACAGAGTGTACTCTGAATGTGTGGGTCTATATCCAGCAGCATGAAAAGTCAAGGGGGGCCTTGTGTGTGATTCAGCCAAGGTGTCCTGAGACCACTCTGAGGGGCAATCCATCCAACTCATACTTTACTTTCCAGTAGAGAGCTTTCACAATTCCAGCATGGAATGAAGTATTGCAACATTGTAAATGTAAATAAATTGCACCCCACATTATGACTGTATGCTGGTTCATTCACTAAAACGTTTGGGCCACATTAGTCACAGCTACTGTGATGTGTCAGATTATGCCAAAAGGCAAAGCTTTTCCAATCTGTTTCTGATCTGTTTCCAATCTACAGCTAGCACTTGGATTCTTGTTTTGTCCTTTTTTATTGCTTAATCTTTCAGTTTGAAAAGCAGAGCAATGCTTCACTCCAGGAAAAGACTGACAGTTCCGTCACAGACTCCTTTCCATCAAATCAAGTTAAGTGGAGGGTATCCTGCTGCATCTTCCCCCCCTAGGTCTCATTCTTCTTCTTTTGTCAAACAATCAAGAGAGGGCGAATAGCACCACTGAATGTAATGGCTAAGAAACAAGACTCTCACACCCCTGGGTAAATGAACTAGAGTCCCCATGAACCCAATGGCGTGGAGCGTCTCACGGTGTTGAAGGCCTGGAAGCACATGAAAGGAAAGTGGGCATCCTCATCAATCGGCTTCATGAGGTGATGGTTTATTTGCTGGTCTGTGGGATTTGCAGAGCTCCTTAAATCCTCGTTCCGCCTGTTGAGCGGCGTTCATACAGGGCTCCATTAGCAACTCATTTACTTCCCATCAGAACTAATCTGCAGAGCCACAGCAGTAACATTCTCTCTGACCTCCATGCAAATGACACCTCCTCTCACTAACACTGATCAGACTATAGCAACAAACCTACTGATTTTCTTTTTTTATTCACAACTGAATTTACTGCTGATTAAACAATGCAGATTTAAAGATGAAAATAATAGGGGATAACAATGTGGTTTTGTCCCACCTTGAGCAGACACCTCCACTGATTTCAAAAATGTATAAAAAGATTAGGCTGTTGTTTGCAAATTGGTGCAAGAATGTCTCTCTGGCATGCAGTTCACATGCCCTTGGCCAAAGAAACAAACAATGACTGTACATGTGTGAGTTTGAGAGTGTGCTTTTGGCAAAGCTGAGGAAAAAAACAGAACTGAAAAAAAATGTAAGGGGGGGGGGGGGGTGTAGATGGAGGAGGTAGGGAATGAGGGAGGGAAGGGGTGTTGAGGGGGGGTTTAGGCGTCCGGAGTCACTGAACATTTTTTTGGCAGCCCTGCTCACAGATCCTGGCCGCTAGCCCGGCTCTGAACCGAACTTAAACAAACTCCTGTTGCAGCCATCTGCTCGGCTTTAAAATAAATCAAACAATCTGTTGAGCCGTGGGTGATCAAGTTTCCATGTGCACGGCCGCTCACTCGCCTGCCTGGAGCCGCTGCTGGCTTCCACCAGCCAAAAGGGGCCTGGCAACATGTGGCCTTGCTAATTCCTAAAGGAAAGAAACAGGACCCTGGCTCCTAACTCAAACCAAGTGCTATTTTTACAACGACCCACAAAAAAATAAAAAATAATAAAAAATAAAAAAGCTTTATTCTTAGTGGTCTATATAACTGCACAATTTTCATTTGGGGAACAGGGGTCTCCCAGAGAAGACTGTGTTTTTGAAACACACCAACACATTTCACAGTTGTCACTCTATCTCACTATCTTGTGGCTTATTGCCAGTTAATTTGGTTTTTAAATATAAACACAGCAGAGAGGAGTCAAGAGGTGTACTCTCCCTCTGGATTTCTCTGCAAGACAACTTCAACCACATAGCCATTAAGAAAAAACAAACAGAAAAGTGTACATTTTAGTTTCTGTTAATTCAAGATTGTAAATGAAGATGGCCTGATTGGGAAGCCTTGCTGGACAATCCTATCTCTAAACCTCCTTTTGCACTGATGGAACCATGCCAAGGCATGCCCAGCCTGAATCAAGCCAGACCTCACTAATGCAGCTTGATTGGTTTTCTATTGCTGTACCTGGACTGTACTACATGACATCTCAATAATGTAAACAGAAGGGGATCTGCCTTTGAACACTTTTCTAGACATTTATGTAGGGCAAATGTAGCTGTTTTTAGCTCATGGGTTTATGACTTCACAAACCTATGCTTCACAAGTCATATTATTATACGTTAACATGTATTAAATGCCAAAATCTGTATTTTAAGTTTCCTAGAATCCTTGTTTGACTGGTGTAGAAAATACATGTACACTTGCCTTTGCTTTGTGTATTATATGTAATGTCTGTGTGAGCTACAGCTTTGGCACAGCTATACTTAAAAATTCACAATAAAAAACATTTTAGAAGAACAAATGTTCCTAGGCAATTTGAAAAAGCAATTTTTCAATTGCTGAATATTGACACTGTGAAATACTGACCAAAAGTAATTGTAACATTTCCTTCTTTTGGACAGTTTTGGCACTAACATATCATTGCGTATGTGCTAATCTGGCCCCTAGTCTGCTTCAAGCCAAAGCGGGCCATGGCCAGAAAGTTTCTCATTGGTTTTTGCTCAGATCAAAAATACAGTGGAAAACCAGGTGGAGCCACACCTGGACCAGTGAGCCTGGATCTAGCATGACCAAAGAAGAGGATACTGGAGACACTTGTTTATGTTTTTCAGAGGACAGGAGTTCAGAGAATTATTGTTCTGTTATCATATCCCTACAACATCTGCATGTCACTGAGAGGAACAGTGACAGTAAAAGCAGGTAGCAAGATGTACCTTTTGCTGGTCCTACAGAATGGATGTGTTTTCCAAAGGCTAACTTAGTCTGTATGTGACTTTTAGAACATACATACTACCAAGCCAACTGTTTGTACATCACTGTGAATGATATACATCCCTACATTAGATCATGCACACTACCAGTATCTCAAAATAATGGTGTATGCATCTCTGTGGCTATTAAACCATACACACTAGAAATCTCAGAATAACTGTGTATTCATCTCTGTAGCTATTAGACCATACCCAAGACTGATCCCAGAGTCTGGCTATGTGTGTCTCTGTGGATATTAAAACACAGCCACAGAGTACAGCCAGATGCTGTCTGTGTGCCTGTGTTTGGCTAACAAACTTTACCCACTGTTGATCAGAGTCTGGCTGTTGTGTGTGTCTGTGGCTATTAAACCGAAGCCAGTACTGATCCCAGACAATGGATGTGTCTATATTTTCAGCTAGCAAACTTTTCCCCCTGTTGATCACACAGCCTGGCTATGTGCGTGTCTGTGGCTAGTAAACCCGGAGTTTGGCTGTGGCTAGTAAACTACTGGGCCCAGAGTCTAGCTGTGTCCATTTATGTGCCTCTTCTTTTTCTCTCCTGCAGTGACACCAGACAACAATCTAACAACCCACTTTAATCCAGCCTGTAATTCCACAGCAGCCAGGATACAGTACGAAGCCATTAAGGTACCTCTCAAATTCGCACTGGGGGACTTCACCATTGGCAGCGTTCCTCATTTATTTTTCTTTCAGCTCCACTGCATTAAACATACATTGTGTGCATTTCACTGCCTCCACCATCGTCATCTAACAGATATTTCCACACTCCGCTGGCTCTTCAGCCTTCTTTATGTATACGTGTCCACAGACTGACAGACAGAGTCAAATATGCATAAACTCTACATCTAAAAACAACCACAAAGTTCATGTGAGTCATATTCGTTTCTGGTCCGACTCAAACTGCTGGCATGTACAAACCAGCGATTAGCAAGTAAACATTTCAGAGAATAGACCACCACATGTTCCTCCACAGTGCAGGAAGTGAATTCCAACTGTATGCAGACACTGATAGCAGTATCAATATTAGCTTGTGTGTGCCATTGTAGGGACTGTTTTTCAGAGTGAGATTGTGCGTGTATGTCCACACGGTATTTTCGCTCAATGGGTCTTGCAGGCATCGCTGGTATTTATGTCTCTGTCGAGGAGCGATGATGTCAACACAGTCTGCTCATTCTCTTGGAAACTATTCTGGGGGTCCCACCACTGTGTCACTCAACCTGAGCACATTGTACAGTGCTGATGTCAACATATGGGGACACTGAGGACCTGTGAACTCCCCTTTCTTTATTTGTTGCCTATTTTTATCTACAGGCTATAGTGCAGGGCTTAGTTTTTATAGCTTCTCTGTACTTTTCTCTTTCGTTCCAGCTCACGCTTTAACTCCTCATCGTAAGGATATTCCAAGTTCAAAGATAAACAGAAAATTGTGACATATGGCAATCGTAAAATTAAATCCAACATTGTAACCACATGATAAGGCCCTCTGTATGGATGCCACAATGTTTCTGTAATCTACTATACATCTAGGACGTAACTTAAAGGGCAGGATGATGTCTGCTATAAACAGCATAATTAACTCAGAAAACACTTTAAACCCATCTCTTGGGGCCTACTGAATGAGAAATACACCTTAACATCTTTGGAGTCAGAATTAACACTACACACCCACAAACATGGGAGTCATCAAGGACCCAAAAACACTTTTTTTCATGGATGTAAGATACTCTTTTAAAAAAGTTATACAATGACTTGTAACAGCTTATACAATGACTTATAACTGACTGTGGTATAAAATAAAGAGCTGGTAAATGAAGGCTTAGTTAAGTGACAAGAGATAGATATTATCTGTATCTGCTGTCTTACGTAAAGTGCCACCTTTCCGCTTCCTATATCAGATGCTCAGAGAGGCATTCCAGCCAGGCTGGGGAAAACACTTCCTCACTCCAGATGGAGCATTGTACTTGCAGTTCTTGAGCGGTTAACGACTTTGAATTGCTCCGTGCTGTGAGCTCCTGTTCCGGCTTCCTCTACTGCGGCAGTGGATCCATGTGAACATCACAAGACAGAGGCTCTGACTTGAACGTGTGACCTATGACTTCAGTTGATTGGCGATGGCATGAATTTGAAAAATAACCAACCCACTGCTGCCAGCTCCCCCTCGAGGCTTCTGCAAGTCTGGAGTGGGAGGGGGAGATCTGTAGGGGCATGATCTGTATTCATGCTGGCTCCTGTTCTGCATGTGGGGGCCAGAGAGGAGTGCAGGTTTGCTCAATGCATGATGAAATCACTCTTAGAGGAGGGGTCTCTACTGTGCATGTGATCAGCAGAGCCCAAACAGCCAGGTCTGTGACACTGCTTGACAGTGCCATCAGCCTGAATTAGGTTTCCATTCAGGACATCCACTCCCATCCCTCACATTTTTCCATGTTCATCATTTTAAGAGAGCCACTGCAATCCAATCAATCCGAAAGAAAACAAAAGTATACACCTGAGGAGGTTGCATCACACTTGCCTCAATCCCTTCTTGCTTCCCTGGCAACACACTACACGTCAAGTCTTTTTTTAACTACCAGGGGGTGTATATTTAGCCCACCCTGGGTTGTTTAAGTTCAACTTTCCCCTTCCATTTTGGAATGGCCAGTTGTCCCAGCAGCACTCTCTGCACCTAATTAGCCAGTGCCCTCATCAGCAGATTACATACAGCAGGAGAGTCTAGGCTCTGCCTTGATGAACCATTACTCTACACGCAGCCTCATCTGCCATGCTAGGTCATACAGTTTCAGGCAGTAGGATGGCTGTCAACTAGACTACCCTAATGTTGTGTGAGGACTACACATAAACATAAATCACAGACTGCTATTAATGGAAACATCACCAACTAAACACTGTATTAATTAATGTATTTATTTCTTTAGTTATAAGATGTTTACAACAAAGGTTTGCATTTCAACCCACTTGAGATAATGAATCCTGGCCTTGGTAAGACCAGGCTTCATTATCTCATTATTTATTCATTATCTGCTGTCTTCCATTTGACTGCAATGCCCACTCTCATCTAACTGGCCTGCATACCTCATGTGACATATTTGGGCCAATCAGGCAAAAAGTGACGTGCCATTTGTTGTTACCACACACACTGCCATGCCATGGTCCAGATGGGTCCATTTATTTTAATCTGCACACCTGCTAATGCTTCAACACACCTGGAGGACATCCTCTGCTGTAACGCTGCAACAAACATTAAATAAATAGTCTCTCTTACACTCACATTTGTAGCACTGAGGTTTTTTTTCTTCTTACTACTAAAAACTGGCTTACATGTTGGGTGATCTGGCCAAGAGTCATTGTGAAAGGCTTGTAGCATGCACTGTAGTTAGGGCATAGCTATGTAATTACCAAAGTAAATCCAGGCTTGGGGAAAGTTTGTGGCCTGGTCTTGATTTCTGAGCACAGTTGTCCTCTAAGAAATATGGAGTATGGTAAGGTGGGTTACATGAATCCAGAGCTTATTTATGACCATTTTCAAAACATCACACTTCTTTCTTGTTTAAGATGTTCTATTACTGCAATATAACCAGGGACAAAGGAGTAAGAAAAGGTGAAGCTTATGAATGACCAACTGAGCTGTAATGACAGATGAACAGCATAGTTTCTCATAGCAGTGAGGGTGAGATGATAAAAGTGACATTATGGAAATAATGCATCCTTCAGTTATCTTCCCTCATAAACCACAGCTTATTTCTTGCAGCAGATGACTACATTTGTATCCGCTGAAGTCCAGGTACTAATAACATGATTGGCAGTTGACATGGGGGGACACATGAAGTGTATAGACGCACACCTGCCCCATGGCCTGTTGCAGCCCTGACTGGTGGCTGTTTGCTTTCTCCGTGGCTCTTAGCAGGAAGTTAAACAGACCCTCTGGCCAGGGTAGAAACCAGCTCTGTTATGATATCCTTCCCACAAAAACACACAGAGTTATTCTTCCTGGTCTCCAAAATTTCATGTTCCTTTGACAGAGCTTTGGTTCATTTCAATTCCTCTCCATCAATGAGGAGAGCTTGGCAGCCAATATTATCCTAAGACCACCCCAACAATGGACATTAATACTGTATGCCATCTCACTAAGGGTTAAAAGCTGTCTTCTGTACTGAACTCTATCACACCACTAAAGCCAAGATTGGTAGTAAGAGATGGTACCAGCATGAGTAATAAGTTAATGTCTACCTATTTCATTTACAGTAGGGACAGGGATATCTGAAATCCTGAATCTGAAATCCAGTCCCCTTTCACAGTCCTAAACAAGAGATTTACATTTTAGCTGTTTAAAAAGTTTGTGAAATTAATATTGGGTTGATAATTTTTAACAGCACAGGGGTCAGAGCTCTGACAGCCATCAATTGCATCCCTGGTGAGATGTGCATGCCCAGATCATTGTGAGAGACAGCAGAGAGAAAAATTCCATTGTTTAGTCTCACTCAGTATAAAGCGCTAATACCAGTATGGCCTCAGATCCGCGTGGCTGTTTCTCCCGCAGATCCCCGTGAGACTGAACAGTCTTGTCAGGGCAGTCCCAAGAGCAGGGGGCCAGAGAGGGTCAGGGAACTGGGCCCCCGCTCACTCTATTCAGACTAGGCCTGGTAACAAGGACTCAGGCCTAACCCACAGGAACACAACAGCAATCCTGTTATCATACAGTTCCCGACAGAGAGGCATGATGGGGAAAAAAAGGCCCTCTTCATTTTTTTTCTTTATGAAAAGTGTGAGAGAGGAAAAATAAACAATGATTGTAGCCGCCACCCTGTCCAGTCATTAAAAGGCTTTTAGTCTGCGGTGCCAGAGCTCTCAACAGGCCCAACAGGAATAAACACCTCACGCTGTGAACCTACTCTCTGGCCCTACATCTCTGACGCGCTGGTCGTCTGTAAACAATATGTGTTCCATTTGCACAGAGTCCATTCATTCAAGCTTTGCTCTGAATTAACGGTCAGTCTATAATAAAAGCCGGGAGTGGGGGTGGGGGGTGGGGGGTGGGAGAGAGGGACTTGGCCTCTTCCCAAATTAAGAGAGCAGCGCTGTGTTCTGAGACCTGGGAACTGAGCTAGAGGAAGCTGCCAAGTCTCCAGCTCTGCATGAGAGACTCCTGCATTAGGTTCACTGGCCCGCAGCTCTGCTCCCCGCGGCCCATGCGTTTGACAACCAAAGCCAAGGTCTGCATCCCCCCGCCCCGTCAGTCAACTTCTCAGGTCAATAGATAATCGCTGCATTCACAGAGAGGTTCACACGGAACCACAAGCTACGAAATACACAAAAACACACAAAACATTCGGTGCCTCTGCCTTGGGCCCAAAATATGACCCGGCCCACTGCCAAGAGAATCCACCGCCGCACCACATACCATACAGCAGTTCCCTGGTTTTCCACTTTGCAAGTCCACAGGGCCTGCAGCCGGACACCCAGCTGATAGAGAATGTGTGTGCTGCTGAGGGAGTGCTCTGACAGGATTATGGCTAAGAAGTGCATCAAACTTTATCTTCCCACTGTTGCAGTATTAATGTGTTTTTTCTCTATTCTCATGACTATTCTCACACTTGAGTTACACTCAACACTGTACAAATAATTGTACAAGAGAGATTTTTCCTTAGTGAGCCTGGCAAAACAAGCCTAAAAATGTAAATGAAACAGTCTCTGACGCTTGTTGAGAGGATTAGCTCCATCCCTCCTCTGGCAGAATGCACAAATTTGAAGCAACTGTGATGATGTCCACCTTGTAAACATTCAATCACCTAATAACTCAAGTGTAAGTGCTGTCAGTGGGGTGAATGGGGAGGTCGACCAGTCCAGGTCCACCTGTCTAACCCTTGCTACGGATGACCCCACCAGCTGACCACACTTCCACTATCTCAGCAGAAATGTGTGAACCACCGGGGTCGCGGGACAATTACATGTGAACTAAGCACCTTTCCCAGCCTTCTTTTCATACAGTACCTCTGTGTCCATTTATACTACCCATCTGTAGTGTCAGTTTCCAGTTATTCTGTACGATTCAGCAGCAACACTTGGATCTTTGCCGCAGAATTCCAAGGCTGTGAAATTTACACCAATTTCTGTGTAGCCCCTCAAATAGTGGAAATGGACATGTCAGTGCTTGAAGCTTAGAGAGCCATATCATACCAGATCCATTCACACTTTTCTCTGAATGACATTCCAAAAGTAAAGCACACTTGTGTTTTTGAGCAGGACTTTTATTTACATTGTGCATGGTTCTGAATGATTTTCCAACCAAATATTTGACAGCATTTGGGACTTTCTGGTTTGATCCTGCACATTTCCCTGCTATAAAAACACTGTGGTGAGATAACAAATGTTCCATGGAGGTCATTCATGCCTCAGAGCTGTTTATCTTTCCACTTTCTGACATTGTTTTCATTGCTGGGACAGGCACTGGAGGTGTAAGGCTTACACAAGCGTGCCAGTGTGCTCTACTTGCCAAACACCAGTCAATGCTGAGGGAACGTGAGTGGCAGAGGAGAGACCAGAATGAACAGAAACAGCCCACTCCTTCAATTCATGCACCCACATAAGACAAAGCCATGGGGATGCATCAGTCAGATGTCCACCATTAAAACTGCAGCAGCTGGTGAAATAATAAACAAAACAAACACTGAACAGGCACTGTTCAATGGCTTTGACCTGTGGCTTGTCATCTTCCCACCCATTTAGTGAGTTGGGACATTACCAGTCCCAAGGCTGCTTCCACGAGTTACAGCCAACAGGAAGAGAAGAGATACAGTAATACAGACTATCATCTTTAATTCAAGTTGCCTTCACATCAGGAAAGCTGAGAGACAGAGAGGCAGATAAACTGTCCTGGCAGTAGCCTTTTCCTGTCAATAAATACATAATGAGGAGGTCTATGAGACCTTAATGAGTTGCCTGGTGAACCAGAGCTCTGGCCAAGCAACATTCCAACTTACCTTTGTCAAAATATCACCTTAGCAGAGGAAGATCACTCCCTCAAACAGTGAGACAGAGTCTGACAGGTCTAATCCACTTACTGACAGACCTCACCATAAATTCTGACATGCATTTGTTCAGGATGTTCCAGCAGAGAAGATTTATGCAGTGATGGCATAAAGTAGTTTCCACAATTCTACCAACACACTTCTATGGCTGGAAAAAATAATTGGCAATCTATTTTTCAATAAAGCTCTGTCATTGTTTGAAACAAAAATAAAAGAAGACTGAACAAATCAGCAACAAATTTCCAATCTACACTTTGCCTAGACAGCCTGTGTCAATTGTTCAGTAGTTGCAAACTACAATATCCCCTCAAACTGTAAATAAAATCTACCAACAACTGCTAATTTACATTTCAAGGACAGCCCTTTAGTTACTTGTTTTAATGTCACAGATATGTAGGGAACTGGAGTTAAGACTGATACTGAATTTTTAGAAAGGTTTTTTGAACAATGGGCAACAATTAACTTGTGGCTTCATACTGCAGCTTTGCCTCAGCCAAAAGGAAATTATGCCAGGGCTTCAAAACTTAGATACCCGGTTTTCAGAAAACTGAACGTTTCCAACAGACATTAAAACTGCAGCGTGTGCATTGAATTTGAAATGCAGCCTGTAGAAACCGCATACTGTAAGGAGTAGATAAGCAGCTGACCACCCACAGGAGTGCTGGGTCACACACGCCTCCGGCTCAGATGACCCATGGCAGACACTCTCACAGCAGTCACTTGGAGCCCCTGTCACCAGGTCACGCCTGCCGTCACACACAGCTGCATCAGCTAACATCAGAGACCACTGACAACCATAACTCTTCTCCTGAAGTGAGACACCATGGTTAGATGATACAAGAAACCATTTTCTTCACGGGTCTGGCTGCATTGCAGGCTGAGGCATGTATGACAAAGGAAGGAAGGCTTTCAGCAACTATATTCCTTTTACAAACACTGAAATATGAATTAGCAGTCACCACTCTGAATTCTAGGGTAGATGCAATACCATCACAGAGCAGAGAGAAGGAATGCAGATGAATGGCCTCACGTTTTGGAGCCCTGCCAAAACCCCATCAGTGGAGGAAGTGCTCCTCCACAGGGTGAGGGTGGGGCAGCCCCCAGCTGGGGATGCTGGGAAGTCTCTAGTGGGGCCATTCTGCACAGACCGCCAGTAATTCCACTCCCTCTGCTCCCCCTCCCTTTGTGTATCTCCTCATAAGTGAGTCTCAGAATCCTGCCCTTCAGACCATCATCACTCGCCTTTAAAGTGATCTTCCACTGATCCCTCCATCACAGTGGCTCACAGAGCTCATTCCTGCTCCACCTCCCCCAAAGACACTTCATTTTTGAGCTACTGAGGGTTTCCTGGCTCATTTCCCAAGTCTTTGCCTTCGATATTCCACAAACATCCCACCCCACTTTGGTCTCTTTCCACCACAAAAATATCCCTCTATAAGAATGGCTTAAAAACTGCTTTTCAGATGACATCATTTCAATAAATTTTCAGCGAGAAATTCAGTTACTGGAGCCTGGAGAGAAATTGTTTGTTTTCTTTCTCAAATACCTCTGGAGTTTTCTGCATTTCCACATGAACTGCAATTCAGCCACAATTTCTCCGTGGTGGCAAATATCAACATATCCTTTACTATGCCTATATCTCTGTGACCTACACTTTAAAATCGTACTCCATCTGACTGTAAATTCTGATAGCTTATTAACTGGGAAGTAGTCCCCTCTCTTGAAAGGTGAAATAATTTTGCTTGCAGCAACAGACTGGAGGGGCTTTGAGCCTTTTGGCTATGCACCACACACATCAAATACCTTCATTAACAAGAGGGTTATATTTCACTGTGGCCTGAATTGGGCCAAAACACTCAAATGGCAGCAAAGTGAAAATGTGTCAAGTAGCCCTAGGTTTCCTGTGAAGGGATCTGCATCAGCTAATCCCTATCCAAACCTGAGAGCCTTCATAGCCAATCCAACATTCATACTTACTGAACAAATGCATACAAAGTGCTCTTCACAGTGCACTTAAAAATGAACACAACGCAATAAGCTATTCCCAGAGTGGACCTTTAGGATCAATGAAAAGGTGAACCTGTTCCTTGCTTTTTTGGCTTGAATGTTACAGTCTATCACATTACCTCTGACTTTATGTGATGACAGGGCATGGTATGTTGTTTAAAAGCCCTTATGTAGACATTCAAAGCATACTCTACAGGAAAGCAAAGCATCTCCTTACAGGCAGAACCATATCCACTTTTCTTGGGCTTGATGTCACCACACTAAAATAATGTTTGGACTCTCTCTCCTTCTCTCTCTCTCTCTGCATCACTAGTTTCAAATGCTGATATAGAGCTCCGTCATGCTGTCATTAATCTTCACAGGCGACACTGTCAGTTCGCTGGTGTATTTTTCTTGTGATGGCAAATACCTCCTTCGAATGCAGTTGCAAATTGACTAAGAATGCTCCTCCAACCCTCAACCATACACATACACACACACAATGATGGTTAAAAAAAAACAAAAAAAACAGGAGACTCCCTTGTTCCATTCAGCTCCTCTCTCCTCCTTGAGTTCCCCTGGAACCATTAGCATCTGAGTTTCAGCTTGGCAGATCACCATACAGATGCAATTACTCTCCCTTCTTCTTCCCCCCCTCTCTCTATCAGTGCCAAACGCTCAGGTGAGTCCCACCTACACCGAAAGATGCTCTGCACAATAGGGGTCAGAAATACAATAATTAACAATGACAGTACTCTTCAAGAAGGCCTCCACCATGCTCACATTTTCTGCAACCAGAAATCTAACAATGTCTGTTATGTTAGCTGGAATTTTGTCAAGTGATAATTAAACTCTTGCCTATTCCACACATTTTCAGAGGATTGCTTTATCAATGATTTCATGCTTATTTTATCATTAAGCTCACCTAACACCCATAACATGTATGTCATTGTGTGGGAGGTTTGTTTGGACCTGCTTGAAAAGCATACTGACTCATGCGCTGAAAAGATGATCCTGCCAGTGACACTTAAGCACTGCTAAATTTGAGTTCTTCCTGGATTTTAAGTTCAAGTAAAGGACAACACAGGCCAGCTGGCTAGAGCACAAAGCGAGGGAAAATGAATCTCTGAGTTGGATCCATTTTCCAGCCTGTATTGGATGGAAGACAAAGAAGCAATAGGGTTTAATGATATATCAACAGGTCAATCGCAATTAAAGAGAAGAGTAAGCCTGAAATTTGGCCACATTCCTCAGCCATGTAATTACGAATATGCTTAAGACATACCACAGATTATATATAAAGTGCCTCACTGAACACTGTAAGTGAATCAGATATGATTTTATCTGGGTGCTCCCCTTTCAACAGCTTGTTTAAATGTAGCAGTTAAATAAAACAGAAATTCTTTGTTTTATCACAACAGTACAAATAGGCAGCCTAAAGGTGACAATGGAAAAAAAAAGAAATAGAAGCTGGTATAAAGAGATTTCAATGTTTGTGTTACTTACTAGTGCACAATGCAGGCCTGCACACAAAGTGCGAGCCTTATCAAAAACTCTGCTTGGCTGACCAACATAAGAGTAAAAGTGTCACATTTCACTATCACTGGAAGAGACAAGTACTTCCAAAGTCTAGTCGCCAGAAGACAAACCCACTCTCTCTCTCACCCCCACCCTCCAGTTTCTGCCCCTGTTACAGCAAGAACGCATGCGCCAGGAAGCAGAGGAAGCAGATGTGTGCCTTCTGTGACACGAGAGTGATGACAGGCCAGCTCTGGAGCAGATCACATGTCACTGGAGGACACAGCACCTGTTTCCCCGTCCCCAGAACATTTCCAAAGCCATGAAGTCATCCACTCGCCGAGGCCAAAATGGCTTAATCTCCCGCGCGCCTGCTGCCCCAGGGCTCCAAGGCTCCTCTCCCAGATCATCTTTTTGCAATTTGGGTCTGATTCCCTCAGAAACTTTACCTCAAAGCTGCTGCCGCAAGTTCCTCGGTCTAATGGTTTTAGTTTGGTCCAGGCAACAAACAGCTGGTGTGTCCCAAAACTTCTGTGTCATAGTGTGAATGACAGCCACAGAAGTTATGTCTTATTTCTCGGTCTGGCTACTTGACCATTCAGCAGGCTTTATTAGAGGAAATTATTATGTTTAATAAACTTTATGTAATATTTCAGCTGTTGCCATTATTAGCAGTAATGGCTGTTTTTAAAGTGACAACTGACAAACAAATGTTGCATCTCCATCCGTTTGCATGTATGACCATTCAGATTACTGGATTTGGTTAAAAAACTATAAAGAATTCAAATATTGTCAACGGTATCAGAAGAAATTGGTTTTATAGTAAACCCATCCCATACTCCCTAAATAGAAGGCATATGGTATCTTACAGCCAAATATGAATACAGAATTGTTTTTGAGGTCCAATCAAAACACCTTCTCTAAGACACAATTTCCTCCCTTTCTCTCATCTGTTTCAGGCTCTAGAGCCTCTGCTCCCTGCAGAAGGAGGGTGGAAATCAAGCTCACCAGGGTAACATTTGTTTTCTGCCGCCAGATGGTCTAGCAGAGTGCAGCAGCACTGACTTTTAAAAAATATGAATCAGCCCACGCCGGTGATTTTTGGATCCCGCTGTCTGAATGTTTGCCTCTCACTGTACTACACGGAACAGGCCACTATTACCCTCCCAGCCTTTACTACCTACCCTTGTATCGTCTTGCACCTACAAAACATTCTTGAGAGGCCAGACACTTCTCTCTCTGCCATCCTTATATAATCCATTCCATCTCTGATAGTCTACTACCATGGACAGACACAGTCATGGTCCTAATAAGACACTTTCTAAAGGGCAACTTAAAATAGTGATGCCGAGGAAGACCTTGAAACACAAGAGATGGTTTGACAGACAGGGATCTGTCAACATCAGCATAGGAATAACCTCTCCAACATCCTACTAAAGTATTTCACTCATGCACATGTACATATTAGCTATGTATGTGCAAACATATACCCCCACATTCACATGCAATCTGGCAACAGAGGTGAAAAAATTTGTTTTCTGACATTTAGAAGAATGAATGGGGCTGGACCAGTATTTGTTTCAGATTATTTTCCCAACGCTTTATGTACAGCACCACCTGTCTCCACTTGTCATTTCATTTGATGGAGAAGCTTAACCTTCTCATTCAGCAGAATAATTCAGCTCAAAAGTGTAAGAGCAATACATAGTTCAATGAATGCAATCTTGAAATGAAATAACTGATCTTTTCTCAGGGCAGGTGGCATACAGATGGAACAGAAAACATGTAATCTTACATAATTTGTTATTTCATGCTGATTACCTTGTATTTACTGGGAGAGGAACTGCTGTCCAACAGGTGGTTCTGCTTCATGTTCTGACCAGCCAGGACCATGGCTTTACATTCCACACAAGATCCAATGGTCAGTTTTTTCCCATCATCCACCACAAGAGTGTGGTTGACCCTGGGAGCATAGAGGAAAACGGGAAGCCGGGCCACATGGACCATCTTTAACCCCAAACAGCGCCTCTTCTCCTGTCTGCAGAAGAAGCAGACGAAGGTGTCACAGCTGTACTGCCGGGACCATGGGCTGCTGGCAGGCTGACCACTGCGGCTCTCATGCTGTGCCCACTGGCCCAGCAGGTCATGATAGCAGAGCACGCAGGTGGACACCAGGCCTGTGGAGTCAGCTGGCTTGGCCCGGGGGGCAGGGGGGTGCACAGTCAGAAAGGGGAAGAAGGGCTCCCCTTCCCCACAGCGGCCCGGGGGGTTCACGTTCAGCTGGAACTCCACGCCAGCTCCCAGCTCAGTGCCACACAAGTAGCACATGGAAGTGTGGCCCACATGGGCAGGAGGGAGGCCTAGGCAGCCACTTTGGGAGTTGGGCCCCCCACTGACTGCCTGGTGGTATCTACCCAGGAAGGTGTTGACGGACGTGATGAGCTCCTCACTAAGACACAGCCTGTAGGCGGCCCAGATATCCTCCAGGATGCCGTGGCACAGCTTGCAGCAGTGCACCTTCCCATTCTTCACCCCCCTGGCGTTTGGAGGGCAGGGGAGAAAGTTAATGAAGGGGAAGTGCATGGCACTCCGGGCTTTGCCTGGCCCTGCCTTTGCGTAAGCCACTTTCACATCCTTGCCGCAATCCTGGCCACAGAGGAAGCAGGCCTCCCGGGTGGGCTCTGGCTCTGGTTTGTGACTCTGAAGAGTATGGGGCTCCTGACCCACGGGATCCATGTTCAGGGGAACAACATATAGGCGCTGGAGTACGGGCACATTAGCCAGTTCGAAGCCCTGCCACTGCTGCATAAGGGAAGAGTGGCAGCAGGCACACACCAGGGTGCACCCTCCAGGGCTCAAGGGCACAGCCCCAGGGGGAGGATTGTGCAGCCACAGAAATGGGAAAAATGGCTCGTTTATAGTTCTCTCTTGTTTCTGTACATACACTCTGAACTGGTTAGTTGGGGACAGCTTGCTTCCACAGATGTAACATGCACACTCCTCCACCGCACTACTGCTGTGAGGTTTTGAAATGACACTACCCAGCTCCCTTTGCTGTTTGTTCAGTGCCGCTCCGCGCTCCCTCTTGCCTCTGAGTTCAGGAACGTCGCGGTCGTCATCACTCGTTATGTTTATTTCATTGTTTTCAGAGTCAGAGTCGCAGGCATGGTTACCCCCGTCATTTGACTCACAAGGGTCACTTTCCTTCAGGACATACGCGTCGCGGTCGGAACTGCTCTGGGCGCCAGCAGGTGACAGTGCAGCGGCTGCCCCAGCAACATCTGCTGCTTTATGACGTTTGCGTAACAGAACCAAAGGATGCCTGGAGTTACAGCTGCTGTCGGCAGTATGCTGGCTTGGGTCTGGATGTTTGGCATTCTCCTCTGGTAGCCACTGCTTGTTGCGTATAATGATTCCGTTGTCTTGCACAGGTGTCGCGACAGAAGGGGTGTCATAACAGCGCTGTGGCATAAACTCCTGGAACTGAGCCAGAGGCACTGAGGATTGAGATACATGACTCATAATTTGAGCAGAGCGTCTCGGAGGCAAAGTACTATCCGATTTCTGCGCGTCCTGTGCTGCATAGCCACTGACACTGTACCGGATCGCCCGCTGAGAATCAGGACTGCTTTTTATATTGACATCGCTACTTTTTCTGGTACCTTCTTTGGGTGTTTTGTTATTTGTGGACAATTTAAAACATTTTTCCTTGTTCATACTGGGTCTATCGACTAAATCTAATTCTTGGTCTGACATATTTTCATTTTCAGAGAATGACGAAAAATCTGATTCAGGTGCGTCAAAATTCTGGCTGCTGACACTTATCCTCCGCTCCAGATCGTACGAGATGTTCCATTCTTGGGGTATCCGCCGGGAATCACACTGATATGGCCTTTTTAGCCAGTACATGCGCTTTTCTATCGGGGTCCTTGATCTCTCGAATGAGTTCCACTGCTCCCCGAGAAAGCAGTGGCACACAGCGCACGCCAGAACGCATCCATCTAGGGCAACTCCGTCAGCCCCCGGGGCTGGCTCCTGGTGTTGCAAAAACGGGAAAAAAGGACCGTTTTCTCGTTGATATTTCACTTGCAACTTCAGTTCTTTCCCGGCCGTAACACTACCTCCACAAATAAAACAATAAATCAATCCTATCCCGTTTCGTTCAAGTCTAGAACCGTTACCGGGAAATGCACTCTCTTCGCCGGGCACAACTGCAGCCATGAGTCGGTGCTTCCTAGAAATCGGTGTCAAGTCCTTGTCACGGGGGTCGTTCATTGTTTTACAAATATCCGATGTGATGTCCCTTTCGATAATTCATTCTAGGGGCAACAAACACACCTTGATTATCTACTTATGCAACGCGGTCCCACGGTATTGTGTATCGCATTTAGCCTACTTACGGTGATAAATAAGGCAGAGTCCTACGGACACGACAGAAAGTGCTGCTGCACTAGCAGCGGCAGTGAATCCTTACAGTCAAAGTATTCCGAAAGCGCTGTTAATCCTGAAACACTCGTAATTCATGACAAGAAACGTTGTATTACACAGCGTCTCTCAACGTCTGCATAGCGCTGTACAATGCCATTGATGTGAGGAAAAACTCTTACTTGGATCCGTAGTCCCCTCTACTCCAGCGAACTTTCCTGTGTTCACCCAACTTTGGCTGCTAACTCGCTCACACTGTAGACAGCGCCATCTCCAATTTACTGGATCAATTTCAGAGACCCACAATGCATCTGCCCACAGCCAGAAACTACGCTGATCATAAAGTAAGGACGTTACTTGCTCCAGTACCACAGCTCTCTCTGACATTACAGAATCACCACCAGCTGTTCAGCGCCAAGCTGTTCGACTGAATTTAATTCATAAATCTCTGGTCGTTGCACTGTCGTTTTCAGTGCAAAGTCAAAACAGTTCTAATACTTATCAATATTAACACGTTGTTGCTGATAAAAATATTCATCTTCTGCTGGGATCATTTGAGAAAAAAATGCCATAATTACAGCACGCGTTTCTTATTTCTGGTCGACATGATAAAGTTACCTTTTGCAATTCTCTCAAGGAAATCACTTGTATGCACAAGTTAATATTAAATTGTAATAATGATACAATGATGAAGCATTATTATGACAATGTGGACTATTTTATGCATTACCAATTACACTTAAGGGTAACCATCAGTGGTTAAAATAATAAATAATACTTATTTTTATTTCGTTAAATTAATATATCGTGGCAAAACATTGCTAAAGAGTCCCCAAGCCCCGACTGTCTTTGGATGGAAACTAAAGTAAACACTTAATTTAACTCAGATGATGATGATGATGATGATGATTATTATTATTATTATTATTATTATTACGGTTATTATTATTATTATTATTATTATTATTATTATTATTAATACCACATTCATAAATACGTAGCATTCAAATATGGATCAGATTTTATGTATAGTTAAAAATAACTTTTGTATTTTTAACCCTTTCATTGCAATGGCCCTTATTCTGAAAACTTTATGAATACTGAGGTTCTTGTGAGATGTCTGATGGTAATATCTTTACCACCTGCTTTTGAGATCAAACTGGGCCATCTATGGCCTCAAGCCTAACAGCAAGTGTCAGAGAGGAGACCACACAGAATGTTAGCAGAGACATGTTACTAAAGAACAAAGATTGTATGAGTCTGCACATTTTAAGTGTGACTAACAACTTATTGTCAGTAAAACTATCATTAACATTAATACTAGCAGCACTTTGGCAGACACCATGGTCTATGGCAACTTTCATAACTTACATTTGACATCCGTTTACACAGCTGGACATTAATAGAGGCAATTCTGTTTATGTTCCTTGCTCAAGGATACACCAATAGTGTCTCACCTGTAACTCCAACCAGCAGCTATTTGCATGCAAACCCGACTCGTCAGCCACCACTCTGTAGAACATGAAGAGGACCCTACCTGGGAATTACACCCACACTGTCTGCTTAAAAGTTGAAGTTGAACTTAAAGTTCATGAACTACCACTCCAAGCTGCTCCAATAGCGCAAAGAAGGACACCTCAGTTTTGAAAACATCATTGAACTGATAGGTGGCATATTTTGTTTTTTAAGACTCACTTCAAGCATGGTGGTCAGTACAGTTGACAGTTATTCAAATTCAATTATCACCCTCTTAAACAGTTTCCGAAATGCATTGGGTCCTTTTCACAGGAGCCTAACCCATGTTATGATGTCTGCATTGTCATGGTTTATTACTGGTTCTACAAAACCAGAGTCATTACATTCAAGTAGGCGGACAGCAATGCAGATTCACCTCAGGATTATTGGAAATTTTTGCTTTTCTGAGTGTCCAAAGCTGGTGACAAAAATAGTTTGTTTTTGGGATATGATTCTAATTCCCATTTAAATTTACAAAAGAGGAGGCTTTTCATGGCAGGTTTGACAGCCTCAAAGGTCGTAATTTTGAATGGTTGGTTCCAACCTGGTGTTCATTTGGAATCTGTGTGGTTGCATTACGTTTTGAACATACTTATCTTAGAAAGGCTACACAGCTAAATTACATAAAGCTCACCCAAAGACTTAACTGGTGTTACGGCCAGACTCCTGCCAAAGGTGAACACTGGTCATGTGAAAGAAATTTTATGAAAGATTATTTTCATCAAATGTAACAGGATGTACATTTCTTTTTTGTATTTTTTTCATAGCATCTGTCCAGTTTGGTGCTTATAGTCATGAACCCTCAGAATGTAACAATGTGGTATATGTGTATTTGTTACTGTATGGATGTTAAAACAAACATGAACTAACTAAGGTGTAAGGAATAAAATTTCAAAATTACTTTCTTTATGTATTATTTTATGAAAAACCAATGCCCACTTCATGCTTGGAGAGATTAATGTTGAATGCTCTGCCTATGTTTCCTTGAAGTTTGTTATTGTACTTTTTGTCATATGAAAGCTATATAAATTGTATTGTGACTCAAAATATTATGCTGTGTCTATTTTTGTCATCTTTGAAGTATTTTCATGATAAAGAGATATTTTTGAATGATTTCAGTGGTGAAGTGACAGCATTACTAATGACAATAATGGTGTAAGAGATGTGTTGCTTGGTTAAACTTGACAATCCTAAATACAATTTCAAAGAACCATTTACTCGTCATTGAATGGTTGGCTTTTATGTCACAAGACTATAGAATTGTATGACTATGAATTATAATTCATGTATATAAATTACTGTATGGGCTCAAATATAAGGTGTCCCTGCTTATAAGACAATCTGACCCCATTCAAAGAAAATGCATTTTATCAAATAAAAAAATATTAATACGTTCCAAATTCATGAGGAGAATGACCTTTATTACCACTTAAACAAAAAATGCATGATTGTGCTTTTATTTCTCTGATATACTAGTCATCTTCAGCCAATGGCTGTTTTATACACATCTAATCTCACAATGCACCAAAGGACAGCCAATGCCATTGGAGGATTTGTTGCTTTTCCCCAATGATGACAGTTTTTCCTTGGAAAGTAGCATGAGAAAAAGATATTTACTGCAGATGGGTGTGTCAGAGGATTCCTCTGAGCATACACCTTGCTAGGAATACCTCACCTGGCATGTGTTAATGCTCAGCTAGCTATTACGAAGTTAAAGTGAAAGGTTTGATGAATTACATTACATCACATTTTCTATCTACTGGTATCTGTTTGGCCAATTGTGTCAACCTTCTCCACTAAACATTAGTAATTTCCATTAGTCTTAGAATATAGGACAAGTTGCATTTTAAAATGTATATTTTACAGAAATAAATCCTGCCTTAGAACTAGGTAATCCAGACTGGTATCCAAAAATAGTTTAAATGATTGATTTACCAGATAAAAGGTTGGCCCTATCACACATTTCATTTATGTACATACTAACACAAGATTTATTAAACAATAATAAATAATATTTATGAATAAATAAATAATGTTAAAAAGACTCACTTTATTCTTTAAGATCAAATGGCGATGCTTTTACTGTTGATGCATGCAGTCCACTGAGGTGGATATATTTCTAACATCTTCATAATTACATAACAAAAAGATTGTTTATGATTCCTGTCTTGCTAAGTAAATAATGCTTGCATGAAAGGGATAAACTTTCATGTTGCCATAAACTCCTTCTGTATAAATATAGATCTATTAGATAATTTAATATTGCACCATATGGCATCATGTACATGGGCACACTAAATTACTGTTTCATGAACAGAAAACAAATGGCTTGAGCTGCAGCATTAATTGAGGGTCCAATTACTTAAAATTGTAACTCTGTGTTATATATTGATTGAGGATCCAGTTCTTACTTGCATATGACAGAAAGGCAGTATGAACCAGAACTCTGCATAACCCATCATCTCTGAACAGTAGAGACATTTGACTTCAACATTGTTAATTTCACAGGAAAGCAAGCTGATTGGAGGAGCCAATGTTGGAAAAAAGTAACGTGTGTCAAGCAGTCTGTCTGGTGCCTCTCACTGCAACCAGAAAGAAACAAACTGGCACATTTTGACTCCCACATTCTCCAAAACCACAGGATTTTAATGAAGAGCCCATAAGAACGAGCGCACACTCGCACACGCATATGCACACAACCACACACACAGACTATGTGAGGAACAAAGAATCTTCCATTACATTTCTTCTCAGGACTGTGCTAACAGTGAACTGACATTGCATGCATGTGCATTTGTTCAAGGTAGAGTAATCTTTTGTTGGATGCAATGAAATTTCCTGCACTCATGGAAATATGTTTTAGGGAGTAAGGGAGGATGACACTATAAGAACATCATTCCACAACTCACACAGCGGCATAGGACTCATATCCTGAAGACATGCAAATAAAGTGGTTGAGATAATGCCTAGAGTAGATTGACATGAGAAAACGACACAGGAAAAGGTCTGACCTCTTTGGACCTCCTGGAAATGGACACTTAATTACACTACAGAAACCATATGCTGCAGTTGCAGAACACTAACACACATAAACAGTTATGATTACAGATGGGTGCCACGTGTAACGAATAGCTTTCCCGAGATTTGCCCACTGACAACTGATTTTTATCTCCTCCCCTATAAATCTTGATGACACTAAAGTGACTCACCGCAGAACCCTATCCTGGGTTCCTTTGCTGCACTCACCTTCATTTCTTCCTCTTCAAAGTAGATAAGGAATATTGGGTGGGAGCAGCTTCAGCTCAAGAGTCATTATTAGCTCTCTTTTTTTGCCAGCTTGGGGAGAGAGAGTGAAGTAGGCTTACTGAATTATTGGTGGCCATGTTCCATTGTGGCATTCTTTAACAACCTTAAAACGTCTCATGAAAATATGGTTACACTCCTTCCCTTGTGTATTTAGAGAATTTCAATAAATTATTACAACATCACGTCATAGCTTTTGGGAAGTTCAGTTTTCTTAGTCAGTGTTGCTTATCGTTGAGTCATGGGGAGTGTGAGTTTAAAACATCAGCTCACCTTCCGCAGAAATGTGCACTTTTGAAATCCAGTGTGTGCCAACCCAAATCACAATTTCGTATCACTACAAGATGCAATTTACAACAAACCAGATGCAATCTATAATAAATTATTGAGAACTGCACATGGCATTCAAGTAAAAACAACTAATTCCCTTCCATACACAGAAGTAGACATTAAAAATGTGCAAAGTGAGGTTTGCAGCCTCCTCTACTCCAGGCCTGGTATCCACACACAGATCTCCAACAGCGCCTCCCAGTGTCAGAACTCCATCAAAACACCCTTCAACAAGAGGCCTTGAATTAGACAGATTAGGAAATCAAATATTGTCTGCAACCTTTGCACTGACATTTACAAAGTGTACATAGCACATGTGGACAGTTTTATTTCCTAAAAAGCAACATCCAATCTAGTCCGCTTACACAACTCTCTGGATACAACTGCAAACCTCAATTCACCTGACTGAGAAAACCTCTGGGTTTTCTTGCTTGTATGTGCCTGTGTGCCTGTATGCCTCCATGTATGCTTGTGTGTGTGATCTGTTTTAAAACATGGCCTCGGCTGTGGTCTGCAGAGTGAAGCTTTGTGCATTGTGCTGCCTGTTTTGCACTTTATGGAAATTCCTTCCCTGTAAGCCTCTGCTATCTGAATGTTATGAATTCAGCTGAAACTGTGGAGAAGGTCAGAGCAGTAGAAATTCCTTGTTGAACACATCTCCTGTGAGTGGTGTTCGAGCTAACAGTGATGAAAGGAGGGGGGCAGGGGCGCCCGTGCCAGCCAAGAGTTCAGGATCTGACGGCTGGATCTCGGGACGCCTTGTTAACCTTCAGCGCTGTCTGGGGCTCCATCCATGTTACCTGCCATGGCTGTGATCAGGGTTCACAGAGTCCTGCAGGCTGCACAATGCGCTGCTTGTTAGAACAGCTGGAAGGCATTAAAAAGATACCTTGTTCAGTGATGGCTGTCCAGTTTTTTTTTTTTTTTTTTTGCATGTGCGTAATGCTGAAAGGGGTTTTTCCTGGCAGCGGCCAAGCATTTTATCAATTTTCAAGACTACGTTTTCACCAGCATGTAAAATGGTAAGACAATGAAAAGTTTTGGTTGGACAATTTTGAACTGGCTTTTCATTCATTTCATTATATATATACACTTATGTGGTATTTATGAGTACATTAAGTATTTTGGTTTTATAATTTCTTAATGTGAAAGTGATACATGATACTTCTGACAAATAATATTAGTTATTCTCTGCACAACCTGGAGAAGGTATCCATACAATGAGATTAAAGTAAGTCTGGGACAATTAATGAAAATAAACATCACTGTAAGTTAGTTTCAATAAGGGCTTTACCCCTCACCATGACTAATACTATTGATTTACTGATTCTCAATAGAACCTGCAAATAAATCAAGTCAACCATGCCACAGAACATACAGCAAAGCTTTTTTCATCTTGAAAGAGAATACAGAGGAACTCACTCTAGCAGGCTGACCTTGGCATATCAGTCCCACAGAGTGTAGAACAAGCAAAGAGAGGCCTCAGGGCCATTGCTTTAAGTCAGACTTCTGGAGACTAAAACCAAGACCTAACCGGGAAGGACGGGAAGGGACGCCCCCTATCCTCTGGACAGCCTGTGTATCTGCACAATGATTAGACCCATCTGGGAGGTATTAAGCACCACTCCTGTTTCATCATGCGACCCCGAAAATCTTCGTCGCCAGGACACAGTTACCGCAGCATTCTCCCCAAATTGGTTGATGGGTCCACGTTTGAGTGTCTGTTGCAAAATAACAAAAAGCTGATGTCTTCTGGAGCACCTTCAGAGAAATACATGGACAAGGACAGGAAACATGACACTGCTGGGGAACATTCTTTTTATCCACAATATTTTTTGTCTGAATAATACAAATTTCTACCCTTGAAATCTAAATGCCCATGACACTAGCAATGACACCAACAGACAACACTAGGTACAGCGATATAAAACATGTTCTGTATGAAAGAATGATCTTAAAGGTTGTCAGAAGTGATTCCATTATGTGAGCCTTCCCCAAAGGAAAACACAAACTGAAATAATTCCCTGAATGTTGAGCACATTTTAAAATTCATCTTTACCTTGCTAACCACCTGAGCTGTAGAGTTCTGGGTGTGCACAGAGGAGCCACTGAAGAAATGAGGGAGATGTCATATATTCACACACACACTCTCTCTCACCAACACATGCCCACATCAAGAGGTGGTATGGAAGATTTCACAAGCTGAAATGGTATAAAGAGACAACAAAACAGTATACAGGGATATGAAGAACTACGGGAATGTGTAATAGTGAATGTAAATGAATAGTAATTGAAATCATAAAATATTAAGTTAAAGAAATGCAGGCATGCATGATAGCGACAGTCAGTGAAGTTACATGTTTATGAGAAAGACAATTATTCAAAAATAATATTCTCCTGTTCTTCCTATTTTGGGCCCTTAGTATCTGAAATTTCAGGGCCACATATATCCTGTCGTCTCTAAAAAGCAGTGACACTTGTGTACCACTCAGTGTCATGTGCTCCAGTTTGTCCGTATCCTTTTCCAGGACTCGTAATATCTGCACTGGTCCCAGCAGTTGGGATGCCTGCAGCATGTGCCTTCCCATCTCACATCTCTAGTGTAAGTGTGGCTCGGGATTCTAAGAGACCCTTTGCTTCACCTCCCAATAAGTCCTGGCAACAGGCCAAACACAGCAGGTAAGCGACCCGACTCTATACCTAGCTGCCACCCAAAATAGCACCCTAAAACAAGTAAGACGATGGAAAAAATTATAAATACTGTGAATATAATCTCTGAGTTATTTCCTGACTGACACGCAATAGACTCCCTCAAAGCCACTTTGATATTGAATAGATATAGTTCCTCTGCCTCGGGCCAAAGAGTTCAGGGGGATTTTCAACCTGACTTGGTCATACAGCCTGCAGATGAAATGTATTTTTTGGGTCACAGTGTGGTACATATAGTGAAACCCAAGAAAAGATCTTCTAATTGTGGGGGGTGGGGGGTGCCTGCTAGAGGGTTGGAGGGGTGGGGCAGGGGGTTGAGAGTGCATCTACAAGACTTTGCAAAGATCCGATGACTGCTTATTCCTTCCAGCTGCCGCATGGAGACAAAGGCACTTTTTGGGAGACCAGCAAGTCAACTTTAGCACAAATGTTTAATTTAAAACATTCCATTGTCTATTCTGGAATAGGAGGAAGCGATCAAATGAAACAATGAGGCAATAAAAAGCGTATACCACCAGGCTCTTGTTTACATTCTTCACTGAGTGTTCCAAAGCGTTTATTTTCTAATGATTAAAGTATCTGTCAAGGTGTCACCAGTCTCTACACCGAATGCCTTGAAGCCTTAGTATCATTGTTATTTAAAAACAAAGTTGGAAGGCATGATTTTTAGGGATACAGTTAGTAAAAAAACTGTTGCATGTCACTTAAAAAACAGATTTGGAACTCTGTCAAAGGGAAAAATGTAAATATGTGCCATGGGTCACCAGAAAAGAACAAAATAAACCTCTGGCAATGAATGATATCCATCTTAGGTTTGTCCAGGAATGCTTTTCTTTGGGGTTGTTTCAGTTATGAGGTTAGGGGTTGTTTCGAGGAATGCATACACTTCGACAAAACAAACAACATCCAGCTGATATAGCTGTTTTGATTAATAACACTCAAATCCTTAAAGCTGATCTGCCTAAATGAGTGCCCCTCACAGTGAAAACCACTGGAATAATGACTGAATTATTCACAATTTTATTAGATTTATCATGCATTCAGGAACTCTAGCACCATTCCTCTCCACTGAATTTTGTTTCTCCACAAAGGCTAAGAAAAGACACTTTGGATATATAGTTACATATACAAATAGTTACATATACAAAAGCCCATTGAATACTGTTAACACTGACCATAAATTGCTTCATCATTAAAAACCATGTATATACCATATACTATACACGTATATATATATATATATATATATATATATATATATATATATATAGGTGCATTTACGTTATCTCATATATCCTCCTGAGATCCAGCAAAATAAAAGTTTTCAGTTTGCTAGCTTTTGTGTTTTTCTCAGCATTTGGGGTGAAAGAAACATACAACAAAGAAAAAAATCAAACATAACATTTTTTGTTATGTTTTATTATACTGCTGTGTCTGGACTGCACCCTGAATGACTGAAGAGACAGCTATTGGTGCTTGTGAGAGACACAGGGTGGCAAGTCCCTGTCTGTGGCACCTGTGCTTGTCACTCAAACACACGACCTGCACATCCCTCGGCTTTCTATGCACCATATTCTCCCGTTTGCAGGTCACCATGCCTGTCAGGGAAGAAGCACCCTATAAAAGCCTTAAGGTGTTCGTCTGTCAGGTCATTAAGGGCTCAAACTGTCAGAGACTGTCTGGACCACCTGTTTGATGGAGCAGATGCTGAATGGTTCAGGGAGGACCGTGACTGAGGCCCATGCCAAAGACAGTACTGGGACCGAGAATCCCAGGTACCACATCATATTATTTACCAATTATCTTCTAAATGAACAAGGAATGGTCAGAGGTCATATCCTGCTCCTTCAGTCTCCTTTAACATTCTGAATAAATAATATAATGTGAATTAATAAAATGCAAGGAACTGGTGCTTTAAAATAATGCTGCATGTTGCATTCAGAGCTTTTAAAAATTTGATCAAACAAAAGGCTCATATATTAACTTTGTGTAAGTCACACTGGTTTTATACTTTTGCTAATGGATTCTTTTTATTTTTGTGCCAGTGCTTTGTTCTGTTAAGAGAGATGTGTTTTCAAAACAGGCCTACTTCAATACATCAGCACCACATAAGCAAAACAAAGGTGCAGAGCTGACATAACACTGCCACCCTGTTAATTGACCAAAAGGTCCCTGAACTGGTTTCTCTCACTGTAAGCAGCTCCATTTTACTTTAAAATGATTCATGATGCCATTTTTTACAGGGCCTGATCATGCAGCCTCCCCTGACCCCAGACACATGGTTGAGTGGCCCCTAAAATGTAAGAGGCAGGGTTGGGCAGTAAGGGGTTCTTTTAATAGGGGGTATAATGGATTATAGTTTAGGGCTGGGTGCAGATAATGGGTAATGTGTGTGGCTAATGGTTTTGCTGTATTATTAAGTGTGAAGTGCTTGCACGCGTTGTAATTTCATACTTTTGGAATCGCTGCAAACAAAACTGTTGGGGCAATCTGCTGTAGCAACCCTTCATACAGCATGAGATATCAAGTCACACATAAAACTCTTCATGAAACATTCAGCATGCTGAATCGTGAATCTGTGTTTAATTAAACTCGTTTAGATGAGGCTTTTGAAAATGAACTTTGCTACTTCAATGAAAAGTAGCTGTTACTAAGGCATGGGGTTCTCATCATCTCATAATATGTACAGAATTCAGACAGAACCCTAGCCTTAAAGCATAAATCACTTGGACTGAGCCCAATGAAATATTATGTGAGATGACAACAAGCAAGGCCTGCTTGAATAAAATTGCTTCTACCTGGGGGAGCAGCTAGTGTTGGGGTACACTCTGGGTCTGTTCTCCTGGGCCCCCTCTATGAGCTCAGGCAGGATTAGAGACAAGCAGGCACTCATCACACCAGGGATCACTCTGTGCATTCTCTCTCGCACACAGAACACTGTGGCACCAAACAGCGAAAAAAAAAAATCCCCAAATCAAGCTCCTCATAAAAGGACTTAAGAAATAACGTGAATGGAATGTGGCTTTTTGAAGCTTTATGGGCCTCTGGAGGCCTGCTCAAATAAAGGCATTCTGGCTCAGGAACGGGAGACTTACAAATCAGTTTCCAGCCTCTCTCTTCCTGTGCCGACCTACTGGAGTCGGCTGTTATTGTTGGCAGCCTGCCCTTTGGAAGAAATTTCCCTCCCTCTGTGCGGCTGGGGAAATACTGATGGCATGACACCTTCTGAAAGGTCCCTGGAAAAGATGATCCAGACCTCCCCTCCAACCTCCACCCCCCACCCCCCCAGTTTTCTGTCCCCCTGTGAGCAAACCCGTTACTGACCCCCCCAAACCTTACACCCCCACCCCAACCAGCCCAACCTCCATTCACTCCTGCCCCCCTTTCCTTTTTTCATGTGGGAGGAACAGGGGTTCTACGCAGTTGGCAGTTAGTTTGTTCTGTTCAACGGCAACTCGACCCTCAGGGGCAGAGCCATCAGTGTGTGTTTAATGTCATACTTGCTGATTCAAAGCCAGGGCACAATATTTATCCCTCCACCCCAGTGAAGAGGAAATGTTTAACTCAGCCTGATGCAAGCACAATACCCACAATGCTCCACCAATGACAGCAGTTATAGAGGGGGGGGGGGGGTTGTTCCAGAATGAAACTGAGGTTTAAGTTACCCAAGGATATACAGGTTAGTTAAAAAGTTTTACTGCATGGTTGAGAGGCCAAAGCCTCTTTCACTTTAACAATTTACTACAGGAAAGGGGAAGAGCACAATAATACATGAGGTGGATGACAAAATCCACTGAAAAGTAGATTTCTTTTCAATGCTGCAGATTTTAGTTGAAATGCCATGCACTTTGGCTTTAGTCAAAAACAGAAAAGATGAATGATCTGCATGGATTGCTGTTTTTCTTTCTTGTTTTTTTTTCTGAATAATGTAAAATTGAGGGAATGTTAGTATGAGCAGTGATGGTGTAGGCAGTTTAAGGAAACCCACAGTCCAGATTGCAGTTTGTGATTAATATAGACTTGAAAAGGCCACTATAACAACATGCTGGTAAACCTGAACACGTAACTCTGAAGATAGTAAAACTCTGGCAGCTCAAGAGCAGGAGCATAAATGACAGGTAAACAGCTGGAAATAGTAGCATTACTTAAATCTGAAGGGCTACATCCCTTGAAAAACAATCCACTTAATGTTTTCTGACTCAGGGTAAAACACAGGAACAGAGATAATAAAAATACTTCAATATTTCAATATCAAACTTAACTAGACAATACCCTAACACCAAGCACAGTGTAACTGAGTACCAAAAATCCTTACATCACATCCTTTCATCAGTGGATGGAATGCAAATGTAAGACAAATAGAACTTGAAACTGGGAAAGGGACACTTGAGACAAGGCATTCAATTAAGTCATTAATAAATATTAAGGTATTCCTGGAAATTTAAATTCTTTGCAGCGGTAACTCCTGCCTTTCTTGGTAACTTGGCATTTTTTCCCAAAATATTTTCACTGATGACCAGCTCACTAAAGATGGTAAACTGGAGTGTGACACAGCTTGTTGACCATCCTGAGGTGTCATGGCGATTTCACATTGAACTTCATTGAAAGAATGGGCATTTTAAAGGCACCTGTAGATGTATATGCTACTCTACTGATGTCATCTGAGCAACTTGTAGGTACATAACTTGTAGGTACAGAGTGGTGAGATGAGGAGACCCTTCCAACACACTCGATCCTACCCCTGAGTAACAAGGACAGTTTGTTCTGCTATTGTGGGCTCTCAGTTATTGTCAACTGATGACACAGCTGGCATAGAACCTGGGCTATAGGGCTCATCCTCCATTCACATGAGTACCTTCTCAGCTCAGCCGCATGGGCACCCTCTCTCATAGTGTTAAACTGTGTTGTGTATACTCTCATATGTCCATCGTCAGCTGTCCAATTTATGACTCAGTGTACATACACACAAGTTGTGCTGAAATAAAAAAAATAAAACAATCAAGTTTCCTTTGAGAAAAGCTGGAGGTGTGATCTTCCAGCCCATTTCCATTATAAAGTTATTATATTCTCACCATTTCAACACCCACACGTCAAGACTCAATCCAGCTTCACAGTGAGGAAAGAGAGCCAGGCCGTCATCCTAGGTTGCAGATCCAAATTCAAATTCAATTACAGAAGCCTGCTGCAGAAAAGAGACGCCCTCCAAAAGAGCCAAAGTCTATTTGAAGCACAATACAATTAAAATAAAGCACTTTTGTACTCAGGCCTTTTAACACCATTTTAGGTGCAACGTGCTAAAAAAGGAGTCCCTGCCAGGGTAGTTAAACTATTATTCCCAGCTCCAGAGCCACTTCTGGAAGTTAGACAGTCATCAAGGAATTTTGCAGTAATGGCTGGGAAAGCTGTGAGCTGAGAGTGCCCTTCATCCCACAGTGTTCATCCCACACCCATGTGTTCTCAGAATGCATGTCCCTGTTGTATAAATAGAGCCAGTGTCATGGATTTCACATTCATTCTTATTTTTGATTTTATGTGTTTTACAGAATAGAGCAACTTAAACATCTCATATATCCAGCTGAGGATTCATGTGATATTAGTCTGTGAAAAAGTCTGTAAAGTATGAGTGATGACTGCAGCTGAGGGCAAGGGTCATCTCCTGTTGCTTGCTGATCCTGAAGGTCTGGATTCATCATTTTAACATCTCATCCTCCCAGGTATATCTCTTTCTTTTACTCTCTGACTCCCCCAACAGAAAGATGTGCCGACTGACCAAAACTATAAAAGTTAGGAGATGAAATGAACAGCAGTGGATGTTCCAGAAGATCTGGGGCTCTTTTCCAATTGTTCGTCAGTTTTCTTCCACTTAATGGGTTCCACAATTGTACATTTCCAAGTACAGAAGGACCAGAGCCAGAGGCTCTATAAAAATGACATGCAGCTCATGTCAGTGGGCACAGACCTGTGCCAGTGTGCTGAAATTTCACCTGCATTGTTTAAATCAGAAGAAAATGGGTGACATCACATTAAAACCATAAAGATGTTCCCCACTGTTCTCTATTCCACCTGACACAGTGGAGGTTGTTACTGATGAATTGGCCTTCATCCTCTCCAACATCTTAGGGTATTGCCTTGCGGAGGAAGACACACTTACAAGATTATGCATTACAAGAGTAATGAGACAGCAGGATGGAAGGTCACTGATTGGCCAGGAGCGACTGGAATGAGGATGAGAATACAGCATTTTGACATGTGTGGATTAACTGGTGAGGAGCGAGCTGAAGAAGTTAACCATTTAATAAATTTGTTCTGCCTGACAAATGACAGACATGGAACAGAGTAAACTTTGACACATACTACTGTACATTTGTTGCTTCTACCCTGCACCTTGCTTTTTTGCCTTTTCTCTTAAACTATCTTCCTCTCCACTAAACCAGAGATTGCACTCAAATGGCCTCAGTTAAGGTAGTTTTTCAGCAATATTTAAGACTAACACCAGCAGTAGGGGGTTGCTGAATTATTAAAATTAAGACAATGATTCCCTGAATCAGGGATAGGATATTAATTGTCCACCTGGAAAACAAAAGTCTGCAGATACAAGGTCATTGCTGTCAAGTTCTGCAAAAGGCTACATACCACTTAAATGCAGAAAAAGAAGTTGTAATGCACTGAATAACATCTCCTGAAAGGAGAAATATAACTGATGAAAGAAAAGATCCTTCAACTCTCATTACTGTCTGTGTCAGATTTGGAGTACTGTTGGCTAGCAACTTCTGAGCAACAGCATGCATTTGAGAAATGCTAGAATCATGAGGGAGGAAAAGAAATTAAACAGATGTATTTAAGGCAGTTAGTGTTTTGTTTTTGTTTTTTGTTTTTTTTGTTTTGTTTTTTACAAGAGTTTCATTTATCTAGAAAGACTAATCAAAGATCAAAGATTTTTTTCCTTCTCTTTTTAAGTTCTAGAAATGCTTTCATACTACAGGTCCCATTGTGGCATACAGTTGTTCTTGTCCAAATGAAAGGGACTGAAAGGTGCCCCTACCCATATCCCTCTTGTAACACCTCCCCCAGAGCATGGCAGGTTTTGGGGCCAAACGGGCCATTCTGAAAGGCCCTCACAAAACTGTCTTCATTTGGGACAGCTTTTGATGTGAGACGCTGTGGTGGGGGGGACAGATTCCCACTGTCTGAGAACTGAAGGAATGGCTGCCACTTGGCCAGTCTCCAGCAGATGCCTCACTGATAAACAGCCCTGATGGCCATAAAGCCGTGCTGGGGTTCACTCGGCCGTCACCAGACGCCACTTGTTTTTTCTCTCTGACCCTGCTGGAACTACACCAGCAACTCTCGCCACAAAAAAAGGAGCCTCACTGACCTCGCCGGCTTTGTTGTTGTGGAAGCAGTTTGAAAAGGTGCCCCTCAGGGTGTGAATATTCAGTCAGTCCCGCAGGCCAAGCCAAGGGTATCCTGCTTCCCACCTTCACTAATCTTCACTATAGGCCATTGTCATTTTGTACTTCTGAAAACAAGTGTGACTGTGTACAACAGACATTGCCATTTATTCTGGCAATGGCGGTCTAGAAATTCGTCATTCCCTTTCATGCCCCATGACAGCAATGACCTTGTTCCTTGCCTTTTGAGATCTGAAAATCCACTCTCAATTTTTTGGTCATTCACAGTAGTGACTGACTTGCTCTGAATAAGGAATGTTTGTAGTCTGACTCTCAGATAAAGTCATTTAACAACACTTTAATCAACCCCCAAATTCCACTTTCTCTGGAACCCAGGGATAACTCCACTTAATGGGGTTGCATCAGCACCATTACTAGTGTTCTCACAGTTGATCTGAATCTGCATTTTTGTCAGTAAATGAAACCATATGAAAAGGTGAAGACTGTGACTGTGAGAGGAGAAGAAGCAACATTTAGGTCTGATTTTCAGATTTATTTGGCTCTTAGTTTGTTGTGAAGTCCTTGATGTGACAAGATCCATGCTGCATCCCCACTGAGCTTGAGTCCTCTTGCTCCCTTCTCCAGCTGTTCAGAGCAGGTGTTTTGAGTCATTCTGTGCAGTGCTTGGTGAAAAGCCATCTAAGTTCTTTCTGACAAACAATTTCCCACATACACACGAGCACGCACACGCACACACACACACACACACACACACACGTGCAAGAAAGGTCGCTGTTTTCATTTTGGCTGTTCTGCCTGTACATAAAGCCCTCAGAGAGTCTCTTTTTTTGCTGGATCACACCAAGCAGGACTTAGAGCAGGTCTGGTGGCCAGGGAGCAAAGGAACCCGAGAGGTTGGTATGGATTTATGAATGGAAACATGCTTTACCCCAGCTCTCCTACCACTTCTCAGGGATGAAAGTCAACGAAATCTCAGAATTATGGGGCTCCAAGGCCAATTAGGAGTGTTTATTTTTTATACAGGAGCTCCAGGCTAAGGAAACTTTCCTTCAGGCTAATGTGGAAACTGCTGTTATGACATTTACAGGATCTCGCTTCACAACTGCTCAATGAAATGTTTATAATGAGGTCAAGTTGATGTCTTGTTGTTGTTTATTATACAGTCCAACATATGGACATGTGAGGGTATCTACAGAAAGGTCTACTGACCAATCAAACAGCTCCCATCTTTGCTTAATGTGACCCTCAACAGCATTCCATTCATCATGGAACAGCGGCCCATCTCCCTGCAAACTCCTCTGCTCTTGGCAACATGTGCTGGGCTAGGGTCCAAAAGGCAAACACACAAACAAACAAGAGGAAATTGAAGGTTTCTGAACTAACACATTGCATCCAGTGTGCTGCATAATCGCCAGGACTGTAAGCGCTGACCCATGTTCTGGGAAATTCGAGGTACACAGGAGAATGATGTCTCCCCTATTTTGGAGGAATGTAACATCAATAGCAATGAGGCATGGCCATAGACCCCATCTAAAACACAGTTACAGAATGTTTATTGCCAAAATTACAGTCTATGCAGCATAATGCTGCCACCCAAATTAGCACTGTGAAAACACAGCATTATAACAGAGATGACATACCCCTCCCCCTGTTGGCTACACCAGTCAGTCTGGCACTGTATAATATTAGACACCATCATTAGAAAGGTCTCCACACAGCTTCACTCAAATCACTGCACAGCAGCAGTCCGACACTTCTACAGTTACAACTTGAACGTTAAGGAGGGACTATTACATGTCTAACATACCAAAATAGCCAGATGCCTGAAAACAATTTTATTTCTGTTTTCAAAGAAGTTTATTGTAGACTGGAGACTTGCATTACAATCAGACCAAAATTACAAGCGCACCATTAGCATGAGAATGTTAATAAAGGGGTCTGCAGATCACTGCTCATTTGGAAACAACCACTTAAGCAATGTCTGAAACCAGCAGCAGATGCATCCATCTTGAGTGGGGAACTAGAAGAGGGGCATATTTGTTTGTGTCGCTGCAGTCTGGCGGAGCGGGTTGCATTGTGCTGCAGCTGAACAGAGAGCTGTTTACACGGCCCATGCAGAGCAGGTCCTGAGAGCCCAGGGTCTGCGGCCGGCCCGGAGAGGCTGGCACCAGCTCTAATTGCAGCCTTTGATTTATAGCTTGTCAGACGTGTCATTGCGGGGAGCCGCCTGTCGGCTAGGCTGGGTGGCGAGGGGACTGGGGAGGGAGCTGGTCTTCCTTATGGAGTCACTCCTGACCCGCACCCCCCCCCCCCCCCCTCACCCCCATCCTCCAGGGCCTTTGTAGACAGAAATAAATAAGCTGCCTCTTTCTCTTAACCTGTGAAAAGCCCTCTTTCACAAGCCCTTTGCAGTTGTTACTATTGGCAAGTCAGAGCAACCACAGAGCCTGACGGTAGCCAGGTCTTTGGTTGAACAGAAGGCAATGATTGTGATAGCTGAACTTTCCCTCCTAACTCCACTGGCTGCACTCATCCTAATGACAGTCTCCATGGGACTGGCAGGCTTTTTCAAGCTGGATAACAATAGGGCAGTTATGTCAGAGTCTGAACTGTCAGAAATGAATTGGGATCCTCTGTACGACTGAATGGGCAGCTATAGCAGCGCACCCTGCTTTTGTGCAACAATAACTCATGGCAGTAATCTCCCTCAAATGCAATCATATGTGCACTGAACGAAGGTCCTGCATAAATCTGGCCCGCTGGGTTATTATGCAACAACGGCTCAATCATTCATGCCACAACCTGGATTTGCAGACACGGCAGAGACATAGGGCTGGCCATGTTCAAAGGCTTCTTTCAGCAACATACAATACTAATTGAGAGAGAATCTACACTCCTGCATGGTGTTGTTTCTTATGAGCATTATTTTTTGGCTTTTCCGTGTCTTAAACCCCCCTCCTCAAAACCCCTGCCCTGGCTGATTTCAGTGTCAACAACACTGATCACCCCATGACTCCCTCATGTTTTCATTAGATCACCCAGAGGAGTTTCCTGAGAGGAAAGAAAATAACCATCGTAAAATGTCCTTTCGCCTATTAATCACAAATTACTTCACTGTCGAACAAAAGTCAGCTTGATGTATTCACGGTGCAAGTAAAGCTCAAGGCTCCCACAACAACATAAATTCCCACTACTGCAGAAGGACCCAGACTCAAAATCTCCACCATAAAGTTTCACATAAACACCCCAAGGGGATAATTCAAGAGATCCTACTTTTGAATGAACCACACCAATAATTTTTGTCTCCCTCCTTCCCAAAAAGCAGGCTGCTTGTTTGGACAACAGCTAAAAATATGTGCAAAGGCATTAATCATTTCTAAATGAAGATCATGCCTCAGTAGGGAATAATAAAACTTCCCTCCTGATAAAACGTTAAACTCGGCACTATATTACATTTGCAACAATTCAATTGAATTTCTCCACACCACTGCATATTTAAGTTTCTTCTTCTTGAGACTAGTGGTTTTTTCCATGGGGCTGACAATTGAAAAGGATCTTTGTGTGGCTTCTGAAACACCATGCAGCCAGGTACTGAGCAGGTTTTGCGGTGCTGACAGCTTGGAGGCTCACACGAGGGCAGGCGATGAGTGAGCCGGTGTCAGTGTGTGGGTACGTGTCCCGGCGGAGCTTGCCAAAGCCAGTGACAAGCCCACAGTTGGGGGTCACATCCTCATGGGGGGTTTGGGTGGTTGGGGGGGGGGGGGGCGCAATGGGGAAAACAGATGCTGTTGGTATGTAGTACAGCTGTTAACCTTCTCTGGGTGCAGAGATCCAAACAGAGCAGATTGCATGAGAGAGGGTAGACAGCAGAAGAAGGGAGGGGAGAAGACAGAGAAGAGGGAGGGAAATGGAGAGACACTGGAGAGGCAGTTGAAGAGAAGGGCAGAGTAAAAGGGAGCAAAGAATGTAAGAGAAAAGCAAGACCAATGCAGCTCAGCAATACCTAGACAACCATGAGTGCCTCTGACGCACAGAAAGGTAAATATTCAAATGGGTCTAAGGTGCTAGTCATCATCAACCCTTAGGACAAAACCGGTGGGAAGAAATTTTCACAGTGCTGAAAACATGACAACAGATTTTAGATTTCAACATTTCAACATTTTATTTCAGCCCAGTGGGGTCTGTGAAATTCTCTGCACCTTTATAATTAGAATGGCAGTCTATTCAAATCAAACTACTTCTGCCACCTCTTTTAATTCACATTATGCACTTTTGAAAACATTTTTATCAAGGGCTTAATGCAATTTGGTGTGCTAGAATGAAGCACACTGGGAGATGGAATTAAAATGGTTTTCACTGTAACCACTTGAGAAGAATCAATTTGTCAGTTCCTCCTCATTAATGACAACACACCTCCACAATCATTGCCTCCCCCCACACTGCCTCCCCCCACACTGCTGGCTGACATCACATCACTCCACAAGGTTTGCAGTCTTGGGGGGGGGCATCAGTGAACAGTGTGTGGCTACACTGTATGAACTTCTGTTCCAGACATGAGCAAATATCATAGTAATCCATTCATGTCTTAATTATGCCAGATGCAGATGAACAGGAAAACAACAATCTATAGTATTTAACAGACTCAGAGAAATTCTAGGGCGCACTGTACGTACACACCACATGACATATCCTCAAGCCACAAAGGGGAGATTGCTCAGTGCCTTTTTCATACAGCTCCTCTCAGTGAGTTTCAGCTCTTCTCTCTTTCCCTCTTCCCCTCTCTCTTCTCCACTCCCTCATCAAACTTTTTTCTCACTGTTGCAAGTCCTGGCTGAGCTGTCAGTCACACAGCTGACTTCTCCAGGAAGGAGGAACATGGCTCGCTCCAGTCTCTGATTCCCTCAATGCAAGACATGTGGGCTCTACCCCCGCCAACCCAGCCCCGAGCTACAGATTTATACTCAGAGTTTTCTGTAATTAGGAGCGTCTCTACAAGCAATTGTTTCTTGATTGTCAAGGCATCCACTCATTTCCTCTGCAAAGCTTCAGAAGGCTCATTTGAACTTGGCGGAATATTGGAATATTAAGAGCCTTATTGTCCTGGATGAGGGCGGGCTGGCATCAGACATTGTTTCAATTTCCCTTAATCTAAATAAGGGAAGGGGGGAGACCTTGATCTCAGGGAGAATTCTGTGGCAACAAGACAGGAGTGTTTATCATGGTAGATAGCAGCTGCTGTCCATAGGGGAAACTTGGCAGGCGCATCAAAGCCCAATTCACAGCCCACCTCTTCCTCCGCAGAGCACACTCTCTCACACACACACACACTATCCCTCTCTCACTCTCTCTCTCTATCTCTCCATATACATATACATATATATATATATATATATATATATATATATATATATATATATATATATATATATTTCTTCTCTTGCACAATCACACATACTCTCTCTCCAGCTCTTACACATACAAAAGGAACCACGTGAGCACACAAGAGCTCTCAGATTAACACCTCTGTCCTCGCTCATAAGTAGCTGAATTCTATGAAGCATCATAAACATCCGCATGTAATCACAGGAGGTGAAAAGGCCAGAAAGATCAGATTTGCATGTGCCACACTGAGTTATGGTTCTTCATATTGCCAAGAGTAGAAATTTATCAATGTCACCAGGATTTCCGCTCTTGTTTCTACACATCATTGTTAGCCAGAAGGATTAAATTAAATCAAAATGTTTTTTCATACTCCAAGTACTATTCATTGAAATTTTATTTTGCCTAGAAATGTGGTCCAAAGAACAATCATAATAAAGAAGAAGTTTTACTCATTTCTGGATCAAAGATAAAACATGAATTCGGTTGTCTATATCCTTGGACTGCATTTATAAATTATGGTTTTAACTAAATTTGGGTAAGATAATAGTTACCAGGGATCTTGGGAGGCTGTTTTTAGTTTGTTTCACATTTTGTGAGTATGTATTTGAATTAAATGGAATTAAAATAAATTGCATAACTCCAATAACGTACATTTTGTACAGAAATTCTGTCTGGTCTTGAACATTCACAAGTAAATAGAGGTTTACATTAGAAGATGCTGAAAATATATTGTAATTCCCTGGGCTATACATACAGCTATGTATACCTGTGTGTGTTTGTGTGTTTATCATGCATTTACAGAGATTTTTGTGCAACCGGGCACAATTCATGTTGGAGTAAAGTTTGCTGCTGTATAGGGGCTTTGCTGCTTTAAGGAAGGCAAGACTACACATTGGAGCCTGCTGCCCTCTAGTGGTAGGAACATAAATCTGCAAATGAAACATGATCACTGTGTGTTGTGGTTTCCATAGAAATGGATTTCAGCGTTACCTGTTGCAGGTGGTGCTAGGCAGTCAGCAGTAACAAACACGCTGTTTCAAGGACTCTGCTCTTCTGCCGATCACAGGAATGAATATGAATTCTATCATTTCCCGGTGAGTTGTTCCTTTTGATGTATCTCTTTCATAGATATTGCTATGAGGCTTAGATAGCACAGATGGAACATGATCATAATTTCAGTGTTTGAATATATTGTCCAGCATATGACAGTAGAGGAGGGTTTGTCTATATAATACATTTGTTGTTGTAAAAAGTGCAAATATTAGTAGTACAATGACTACTATACTCCATGATTCTGCTCTGTTATTGCAAGAAAGGGATTTGGCAGTTGGTTACATTTCTTTATATCTTTATATCATTTCACAGCCACCTAGACTAGCGCTAGGATTTCATTCTGGTTTCATTCTACTCTGAGCACAAAAAAGAGATGACGTAGAAACCAGAATAACATAATGGGCAAAGATTTGAAGCTGAACTCATTCTGCTGAGATCTGAATCAGTAGCTGGAAAATATATAAACCATCATGTTTTTGATGATGGTTTCAGGGATTCACAGATAAAGATGATGGAGTCCACAGTGACCAACGCAGAGAAGTACCTTGGTCAGTTCTGCACCATACTAGCTGCCTACACCCGCAAGACAGCCAGGCTGAGGGACAAGGCAGACATGCTGGTCAGACAGCTCAGTGACTTTGCCAACACTGAGGAGCCGGAGCTACGCACCTGCCTCAAGAACTTTGCGGAGGACCTTGCCATGGTGCAGGACTACAGACAGGCAGAGGTGAGACTGTCCTTTAGCACACCTGAAAGGCGAACACTTCAAATAATAGGACTGCACAGTCAAGGTTAACTGCACAACAGTATGAAAATTAACCATGTGTTTCCTGAAATCATTGTCTTCCTGGCAGGTGGAGAGGTTAGAGACAAGAGTTGTCACTCCGCTAAAAGCTTATGGGGATATTGTGAAGAACAAGCGAGTGAGTCTCATACATTACTATAAGACATATCATTAGTTTCATTTTAGACAGAGCCATAGGCTATTCATCATCATCTTCACTTCAGGGCAGTTTTGTACTTTTTAACAAACTGAATTAAATGCATGCTTTCTGAATCATAAAATCTACTCTTCTACTGAAGCATTTGTCTGCTGGTATATTCACATGAACTTATGGATTCAATACTTGAATATTAGGCAGACCTAAAGAAGTTCAACGCTGATCGCAACCGTGAGCTGAAAGAGATCCAGAAATTGGACAGAATTCGCCAGAAGAATCCATCGGACAGACAGAGCATTGTATCCATCCACAAAGAGACCATACAGCCTTCAAGCAATTAGCTGGCTAGTTAGGCAGCTTGTCAAGATGCTTGTCATTGTTGACGGGAAGTCATCCTACCTATATTAAGAGTAAAGCTGAAAACTTTGGGAACTATTTACCCTGATTATTTTAACTTTAAAATGTTAACTTAGTTATGTTAATTTACTTTAACAGTAGTAGCCACTGCTGGCAACCTAATAACAAGAATTTTTCTTCAAACTTGGCGTATGCGGCCATGTAGATGGGTGTCAGCAGTAGGACTTGCAAAACAAACTGATTGGATATTTTGTTGGTTTATTAAATAATTTATATACGATAAACAACCCATGTTTACTGTGAAAACCAATTCACTCTGATATCAAATAGACAATTCTTGTCATTGCTTTTCCTTAATTTCATTTTCTCAGTCTCAGGTAGAATCTGTCCTTACTTTGGATGAATAACAGAGGGCAGGAAACTGAGGAGCAGGAGTATTTATTAATTTGTTTTTCCATTTGTCTGGTCCTGAAGTGATAATAGTATAATATATCATAATTCTGAAATACACTAATAAAGTAACTTCTCTAACTGTAATATAATGGGTTAGCTACCAAAGATTCCATGTTTTAATGAGTTTGTTTGCCTGTAGTTGTCATTGGTGGGTTGACTTTTTCCTCTGTAGCTAGTTGGTCTGTTTCTTTTTCCTTACTTTTCATGCATTCTTTAGGCTACAGAGAATGCCTAGTTAGACAGGTCTGTCTTCCTGAAATGTATTCTCTCTATGCTCCACCTCTCATAGGCTGAAGCTAATGCACTGCAAGCCTCCAATAATATGAACCGGAGCACTCGACAGCTTGAGGAGACAGTTATTAACTTCCAGAGGCAGAAATTGGAGGATATCAAGGTCTGTTATACAGGACAAAAATGTAGTTTACTATTACTGAGAATTAGGGATCCAGCATGAAAGTGCATGCTTGCTTTCATAAGAAAAAGAAATGAAATGAGATTATGGATGCAACACACACAATGATTTCAGTAACTGAAAATCTATTGTTTCAGAGAATCTTCAGGGACTTTTTAACAGTGGAGATGCTTTTCCATGCAAAGGCCCTGGAGGTTTATTCGAATACCTTCCAGAACCTGGAGAGCTTGGATATAGACAAAGACCTGGAGGTAAAGTAAAAGAAAAACAAGAAGTGCTTACAGATAATAAAAAGCCACACCAGTGATCACTCATAATTCATTTGCTTTGGTAAAAACAGCGCATATTGACAATATTTCTGTCTTTGCAGATGTTCATGACGAGGATGCAGGTGTATGAAGGTTCTTTGGACAATCAGACACCCCACAGTGTGCACTCCACCTCCTCAATGCCACGCTACTCGAGTCCAACTTCCTCTTCCCTGAGGCAATCATCAGGTTATCCCAGGAGGGTGAGTTCACTGCTAATCAACACAAGCGCAGAAAATTGAAATGCAAATTATTTATCTCCATCATGTCATGTCAGAACAGATACATAAACAAACAAACAAACAAATAAAGCATTATTTCTTGTTCATGTATTTTTCATCCAAGAAGTACCAATGTGCACCTGTTCTTTATTTAATGCTTCACGGATAGGATACCCCTTGAAACAGTTTCACCACCTTTACTACTATCAATCACATTTTTACTGATAGAGTTGACATATAACTAGTCAGTAATACTGTATTTTGTCAGTCACACTTGGCTGATAATTATTACCTAGCTGAAGAGAAACTCTGGTCCTCTTCCATAGTCTCGTAACACCACCTTGCGCAGGCAGCAGGAGATAGATGAAGAAGATGAGGAGGAAGAGGAGTATGAATCAGAGGAGGAAGAACAGGAACTACGCAACACCAGGGAGTCCTACGCTTCTGAATATGTCAGACTCCGACGACAGCAGAAGTGACTGACTGCCAAACTCCACAACTGATAAATGTATCTCAAACACTCTTTGGAGTCTTTGAGTAATCAGGGAGTGAAGTTATGTAAATGTTAGCATAGGGTCATTTTGTTGATTTACCCTTTGTATCACTGTTTCTTTCTTCAAGCCACAAGGCAGTTCTTGGTTCTAAATGAATAAATATCCAATCACTCACATTGATATAATATTGGAATATGAAAAATCATAAAAATTAGTACCTCTTTGTAAATTTATTGGATTAAACAATAATTGGGTTTCAATGATTGAAAACAAATGGCATGAGATTTTTTTTCAATAACATACTTTCATGAATGATTTCTACAACTTTATTAGGATTAAAGAAACTCGCCACACACAGGCACAAATATTTAGCTTTAGACTCACACTGAGTGTCATGTTATTTCACAGCTGAAATACAATGCTTTTGTAAAAATAAATAGCAACAATACCACATAATTATCAGATGGTACACCAAAAAACATTTGGTAATACAGAGAATGTGTCAGTGGCAGGCTATTTGTGTTTGATCTTAATGTACAAGAAAAACTCAGGAATTCTCTCTAAAATGGACTTTTTAAGAATTTCAAGACACATGCAGTTTGTTTATCTATCACTGCTGATATGCTTGGGAAACAGTAGCACTGTTAAATAAGTGTTAAGCTCTACAAAACCATTCATCAGTGTAAAAGTAAATGTACTGTAGCAAATGCCTTAGAGACAGGAAGAAAGGAAAGCCAAACGACCAATGTTGTTTCAATATTTTACACACATTTCCTGATGGGCTTAAATTATGTCAGCAAATGAACTCCAGAGATGATGACAATGAAATGTTCATAATTCAATACAAAATACCTCAGACACAAGAGCTTACATCTGAAAAAGATAACTAACTTAATGACGCAATGAGACATTGATTCACCCAGTCCATCAGGTCAAAGGCATCCGCCCATTGTGATGCAGCGTGTGACCATTAGATGAGGAAACACTTATCCACTAGGGTCTTCTTGGAGACATTGTGTCTGGAGATATAGTACCTCAGGGCTGCTATAACCTGTAGCAGGAGGGAACAGAGCACCATGCACATGCTGAGGATTGTGATGAACCTAATTCACTTTTGAGCATAACCACCAAATGTTTTATTACAAGAGAGGTGAAAAAAAGCCCTCATCTTACCTGCTGAACTGCGGAGGTCAGGATTGTAGCCAGCACCAGGTCCTGTGAGCCCAAGTCAATGATGCAGAAGAGCAGCGTATCGAAGAGCAGGAGGGTTAGTTCATGGCCGTAGTACAGGACATTGCTGAAAGCAATGGAATCTGGATCTGGGAGGTAAAGCATGCAGTGGATCTGATGAGTGCAAGTAATCCCTGCTTCAGCATGACAATGAATTCCTGAAAACACTGTCATTGAACCAATCATCCTAACATGCGGAACCAGCTGAACTCTGCAATGTAAGTGGTAGCCCTCAGAACAGGAGCAGTGTTAGCTTCTAATGTCCAGACTATTGTTCAGCTATATTTGGGAGGTCAGGTTTGAGTAAATACCCCTATAGAAGATGGTCCTCTCAATCGGCTGCTGAAATTCATACTTCATAATTCTCTCCAACAGCAGTTTGTCCTTTAATATGTAATCCATATCTTTATTGGCCTGCAGAATGGGAAACAGACAGGAGCACTTACAATATCTTCCTAATCAGGAAAGGAGAAAGGTTTGTAAAGAAAGCTCAGTGGTGCACTCACATGCTCTATGAAAGAGGAGAGGAACCTATTCATGGAGTAATAGGCTTTAGTGGTCTGCTCCTGTGGTCCCTCTGCCCCACCGTGCTGATGTGTGGCAACTGAAGCCTGCGGAGCAAGGGTGGCACCTGGGATTCAGCTGACTGCACAGCTCAAAGGTGACTCATGAAAAAGAAGCCCACAGACAGTGATTTGTTGGAATGTACCAAGGATTCACAAGCTTTGCAATGGCTGTTGACCTGATCTGTTCTTGGCACATTCAAATACCTTCCCCAGAATCCAGTACTCACTAACAATCAAGATAATAGCAATTAGATGTGCACATGTTACATAACAATTGCAAGGTCAGGTACTGAGCAGATTTGGGTGTTATTTAAGGGATTATCACGAATACTGAGAAACCTCTACATCCTTTCATGTAGTCATAACTACTCTCGCCCTTCGCTACAGGGTATATAAGGAGTAACTGGTAATGGAGGAGATTGGGGGTGAGGCCCCAGCTGTGATAACACTGTATTACCTCTTTAATCGGCAACAAGATTCTGTCCAGCCTCTGCCTCACCCTCTCTGTCAGGGCAACCTCAAAGGTCTGGGTGTCTGAGTTTGGTTCCAGCCCCCGCAAGGCACAGAGGTTCTCCTATCCCAGGGTTCAAAAGAAGAGACATTTACTTCATTACCTCTTACCTAGAATAAAATTGCTATTTAAACCTGATTACATGCCTTGAAGAGCAGAGGGTAATGCACCCTGTCATACACGGTACATTTTATTACCGTCCTGATTATTTGCCAAGCCACTGCAATAGAGTGCAGGTGCAGTGTGTAATTACTGCTATAATTTTACTGATCCCCCTGATAATACCAGCTGAAATAACTCTGGGAGTGCTGACTCTATCTCTCAATGTAAGGGACCAAGAAACATGTATCAGGAAATGTGCCCTGCACCTCAACTGTTTTTTCCAAGGTAGGGAAAACCTTTTATAGTCTTGAGGTTCTGACATATTAGTCCCTATGTCTACCTGCCTGGATGAGTGAGTGTAAAACGAACCCCAAACAGACATGATAAATGCACAGTCAAGGCTCACAGCTCACCTCCTCCCTCCTCAGGTTGGCCCTTATAGCCTCCATGTTGACATCAGCATGCCCGTGCACTGAGCGACCATGGATGTAGTAACCGTAGCAACGGTGTGCAAGTATGAACACAGATACCTGCAAGCAGAAGTGGCAGTAGCACAGCAGCAACATGGAGCTGAATCAGAGCTGACAGCCAGATGCTAGATAGTTTATTATATTAACCCAAATAAGACACTTATTTAAGTGTATGTGTATTCAATGATGCCAGATCAGTATCCCTTGTAATAGCATATGAAAGGAATTATGAATGTTTTAAATCCTGGATGGATAAATAAGTATCCCTGAGTAATACATGTATGACCCACGTTACTCAAGGCACAGAGGTCCACAAACTGACGAATTTTGTCCTCCACAAAGCGCTCATAGATAACCAGGTGAAAGAGGACCTGCAGGTGATCAGAAAAACAGAAACATCTCACTACAAAAGTGCTAATGAGACACAGCACATTGTTAATGTGTGTGTTAATGACACTATTCCCCATGTGAATCATTAAAGAGGGGCAGGTGGAGAAGGGCTGGCATGGGACTTGTTACCTGCACTAGGCCCACAGCCAGCCAGACTGAAGCAGTGAGGCCGTATCTAAGGATGGGACTCCAGGGAGCGGTGTACTCTTCACCCCCTGGCTGTACCATGAGGCTGAGGTCCCTGGATGCAATGTTCTCTACTCCAATAACCTGCAGAGGAACAGAAGGCCCACAGGCCATCTCTGTCGCATCATACATCAGCCAAGTTTGACACAGCACAAATTTCACAGACACATGCACTCATCTATAATTCATGACACAGCTTGGAGTGAGTGCAGTTACAGGGAGAGCGGATGGAGGGTAAAATCTGTGGCTCAGTGCACGTGCATTATGCAGCAATTTGTAAGTTTAAATCTTCTGCCTTATCATAGTCTTATGATGTCACAGTGTTATATTTATACAACATTATGTTTTTTTTAATTCCTCAACATTACTTATTCAAACAAAAACAAATGGTTGCAAGTTAAGTGGGCAATTCCTTGCACAGTCTTTGCATTGCACTGTTACTCAGTCCTCTCTGAGTTAAGACTGCTTTCTACTTGCATCATATGAGTATTTTTTTCATGTTTCAAAATGACAGATTTTCCTAGGAAAAGAATAGCTATTAAATGGATTATGGCAAGCTTTCAGTAAATATTGTTGTGGCATTCCGTTGTATTTCAGATACAGTGAAGCTAATGTGCCTGGCAGAGGCGATATATGGGATCAGTAAGGATTTGTCAATAAGGTCTGATTTGAAGTGCAGTTGTATTATATAACCACCACAAAAAAGGGCCTGACACAACTCATGTGCCTGGGCTAGCTCCACACCTCATCCTTCCAAAAGCTTTATATGGCACATTGTATAATTGTCTCAATTTATTTATGAAATATGTCAAAATTATTGCATATACAGTATATTTGAAAATATGTCATGATATTCATGTTGATGGTAGTAAGCTGATAAATTACCTAATATATTTATATATTTTGACATATGTTGGGGAGTCCATCCTCCTCACCTGCAGTATCAGGAGAACTAGGAGGAGCTGCAGCACAGGATTGAGTTTCCTCATTGTCTGGATCTCATTCCACTCATTTGCCACGAAGAAGGTCCTCCAGGCACTGACAGACAGGCCATGATCGTGGCTTCCTGGGGGACAGGACACAGCAAGGTCACAAAGGCCATCCCCGAACAAACCCAAACCACAGAGAACAGCTCTGCAGCTGGGAACTGAGGAGCTGATCCACAGAGGGGGAAAGCAGTCCAAGGGTGTCCATATATGCATGCAGTCATTTCTACATGGTGTTGGACAGAGGAGACAGAGGGAACAATGGCATAAGTAACAAATTACACACTCAATAAAAACCCTCTGTTAACAACACAGATGTAGCTGTAGCTCATACTACATAGAAATTAAAGAGTTCTCATGAGGAACAATGTATACTTTACTGCTGCTGCTGTCCAGACCTTTGCCATTGGCTATCTTCCGGGGCTTCTCCCAGTCAATCAGGAAAATAGAGATGGATACCTGGACAATGAGCAAGTGTACCAGCTGGAGAGCCTAGAGGGAATATAAGAGGGGCTTGAACAGGAGAGCTGGAGGAGTATTCAAGATTTTAATAAGGTCACACAACACTGTGTACACTAATTGAGAACATCAGGGCACTCCAGTTAATTTTAAGGTATGACTAAAGGTCTGACACAGAAGAGTGTAACAGGTTTCAACATTCCCAGCATTCAATAATAAACTCATTAACCTAATAAAATTACCTGGTAAGACGGAGCCTGTATACTAAAATATTCAAAACATTTCAAAATAATTAAGCCTTACTTTGAAGGCGAATGCCAAGGAGAGAAAGATAACAAAATCTGTTTCCACCGTTCCACCAGGGGAGGGCAGCACCTTGTCAACAGTGGAGCTCTGGCCCTGAAAAACATGTACGTGCAAGATATTAACAGACTAACAGACTATATGTAGTCACTGCCATGGATTAGATCATTCAACCAACACAACAGATGAGGCCATTTTTAACCATCTAGGCAGGCTGTTTTCATAACAAATGTGCATAGAGTTTCACAGTTTAAAGTTTGAGGTGGTGTTTAAATCCTGCAGTTATATCTAATTCTACTTCTGATCATTTAAGCTTCCACCATGAATTACAAACTAAATACTGTTATCTGACATGCATGTGATATTGTGACCAGGGCAAGAAACACTGAGATATGATATGGTGTATAAAGCTGAACACATGAAAGCTCAATGAATCAAAAACCAACCTTGAATGCGATGAGCCAATATATACCTGTCCCAAAGGTCACAAAGAAGAAAGTGTTGGCCAGATTACCAATCAAAAAGGAAAGGGCCTTAGCAACGGTCTGTGGGGAAAATGAGGATAAAGGACCTGTATCATGAAATCACAAGGAACGCTTTTCACTGAGGTAATGGAAAAAACAGAGGTTGCTTCTGACTTGTACAACGATTTTACTATTTTATGAAGCACCTCTCTAAACACTTTATTTTACAAGAGGGTACAGAATGGGTTTCACATGCACAGAAATCAAACGGGTGAGAGTCGATTAATCAGCATACTGTTCCGAGATCACTTGACTCCCTCTCCTGAGGTCTTCTCTTGCTATGCAGATTAACTGACTGAACCCATTCATCTTGATTGTGTAATTATGAAATGAGTATCCATATGACTTTATATACAGTACCAATTTCAGTTTATGTTATATGGTTATGCAATTGTTTTATTACCCAGGCAATGGGCATCACAGTTTACACAGGAGTGTGTCATGCAAGGTGTGCTCTCAGACAATTTCTTGGCAGCAAAGTACTCACATTCTTCATGGGATAAACTACCCATAATGTTCATAATGCCACTGCATAATTATCAAAATGAATGCAGTAGAAAGGGATCCAAGTTTCCCTGCAGCCACCAACGCCCCCACCCCAGTGTTTAAAAACTGTAGATTTGTATGTTAAAAATAGCACAGTTTGGCTGTTTATTACATGCATGTTCTACTGAAAACTACTGTAACTAACTTTCACTGAGGTGAAATAATGAATGTAGAGATGGTACACAATTTGGAAGGCCAAAGAATGTGCACCTCTCACAGACACCACCTGGTGAGGTGTGTCAGATAGGGCGCCAAGGTATTGGATCCTGCTAGGTCACATTACGTAAAAGATGTCACTGAGGCAAGTGCTTGGACAGTTACATGTAACCCAAACTGACTACACAGCAGTGAACACTGCTGTGGCAGACAGACAATTTGAGAATGCAGAACAGAAAGAAACAGGTAGAAAGAGACAGGTCAGCTTGACAAACACAAAAACAGACAGGGTGTGTCTAGGAAGAGAGGGCAGACTGTCCCTGTTACAATGAGCGTTGCTTAGACAGACAGATATGTGGGTATGTTCAGGTCAGAGAGACAGACAGACATAGTATTTGAAGTTATGACAGACAGACAGATAGACAGAACGCCAGCCAGACAGACAAACAGATAACCAGGGCATGCTATTGTAAAGCAGACAGACTGACACCATATTTCCATAAGGTATGGAAGACAGACAGGCAGTGTGTGATAATAGGGCACATGGGGGGGCAGCACAGTGGGTATAGTTCTACCCCAGTACTCACAGACAGGCTGATGTACTGCTGTCCTGCCCTACGGCTCCAGCTGTTTGTTTCCAGCATAGCAAGGAGAAGGGACAGTATCCCAAGGACCCCCACAGAGATCTGCAAGACACAAATACTGTGATGGAACACACCCAGACATACCCCCAGAACACTCCACCTCCACCCTCTTCCATCCTCCTCCCTGCACAGACTAAACCCTGTTTCTGCTCACCCTGTTGTAGTACAAAAGCACCCAGTAGGCTACTACACAGATTATAGACTTCTTGTAATTATACAGTACATTTAGTGTTAAACCCATAAGAATACATTGTATGGTCAAGGTGTAATATTGCCTAGAAATATGCATTGCCAAACGTATGTGCCAATTATTTAAACTGAAAAATTGTGCATGTAAGGGAACATGCTAAAATTATATTTAAAATGCTAAAATTATATGTATTTGTCATACACAACAGTGACATTTTAGCTGCATTGCACCATTGATGGAGTTTACATTCTCTGTTTAACAGCAGTTTTGAGGATAAAAATATTGTTGAGAAAATAGCTCCAGTTCATTTAAGATTTATGACTGAGCCACAGTTCTCCTGCATCATGCCCAGCCTCGTGATAAAGTGTGTCTGGATGACGTCTGCTTGCCACTCTGGATGCAAGTGGCATTATTGAAAAGTTTATTACTTCCCTCTAAGGCAGAATGAACTGCAGCTGAAAGCCATTTTCCCCAAATCAGAATGGCTGAACTTCCTTCCCTGTGCAAGCTGAAAGTGCACTTTCATTGCATAGAGAAATATGGCCAGGACATCTACCAGTAATTTTTTTTTTCAAAGATATGAGGCTGAAGCTTGAATAGGAACCAGGATTACGTTAATATACTTCAACGGCAGCCACTGAGCTTTAATGTACCCTAAAACCTACCGGCCTGAGCACAGGAATACAAAGTAGTCTGTGTACTAAAATACCAGCCTTCTATCATGATCCTAATCAGATCTGCCAGACAAGCACCCAAGTGCTGGACTGAATGGATATCAACCGCACTGGGGATCAAAGGCATGAACTTACTGCAGTGTTCCTCTGCATAGTTTCCTCGTTCATGCTGTAGGTCACAGAAAATGATACCTACACAGAAGAATAAAGGCAAAGGTTGGGAAAAATATTCTAAAAGTGCATTCATCAACATGGACTGCAATACATAAACTCGTGACACATGAGTCATGTCTCTTGATTAAGCTGAAGTGACTTCTTCATGACGTCAGAACATGACTGGTATGACAAGTAATGCAGGATTTTGTTCCTTCTGTTCAAATGGCAACAAAGAAGGGCAAAATCTACCATACAGCATGCTGAGTAATACTAGACATAAATTCAGGGCTGTGCAGTAGAATTTAGTGTATGTAGACTCTAGACACTATATGGCCAAAAGTATGTGGACACCTGACCATCACACCCATGAGCTTATTGAACATCCCATTCCAAAACCATGGGCATTAATATGGAGTCGTCGTTCCCCCCTTTGCAGTTATAACAGCCTCCACTCTTCTGGGAAGGCTTTCCAGAAGATTTTGGAGTGTGTCTGTGGGAATTTGTGCCCATTCAGCCAAAAGAGCATTTGTGAGGTCAGGCACTGATGTTCGACGAGAAGGCCTAGCTGCCATGCCTAAGGTGTTCAATGGGGTTGAGGTCAGGGCTCTGGAGTTCCTCCACACCAAACTCGTCAAACCATGTCTTTATGGACGTTGCTTTGTGCACAGGGGCACAGTCATGCTGGAACAGGAAAGAGCCTTCCCCAAACTGTTGCCATAAAGTTGGAAGCACACAATTGTCTACTTAATGTTACCCTTCACTGGAACTAAGGGGCCTAGCCCAAACCCTGAAAAACAGCCCCAGACCATTATCCCTCCTCCACCAAACTTTATAGTAGGCACTGCGCATTTTGGTAGGTAGCGCTCTCCTGGCATTTGCCAAACCCAGATTCGTCCATCGGACTGCCGGATAGTGAAGCGCGATTCATCACTCCAGAGAATGTGTTTCCACTGCTCCAGAGTCCAGTGGCCGCGTGCTTTGCACCACTCCAGCCGTCACTTGGCATTGCACATAGTGATATTGGGCTTGTGTACAGCTGCTCAGCCATGGAAACCCAATTCATGAAGCTTCCGATGCACAGTTCTTGTGCTGATGTTGCAGCCAGAGACAGTTTGGAACTCTGTAGTGAGTGATTCCTCAGAGGATAGGCGGTTTTCACATGCTACGCACTTCAGCACTTGGCGACCCTGCTCTGTAAGTTTGCATGGTCTACCACTTTGTGGCTGAGCTGTTGTTGCTCCTAGATGCTTCCACTTGACAATAATAGCACTTACAGTTGACTGGGGCAGATCTAGCAGGGCAGAAATTTCACAAACTGAATTGTGGCAAGGATGGCATCCTATGACAGTGCCTCGTTTGAAGTCACTGAGCTCTCCAGTATAACCCATTCTACTAAGGTTTGTCTGTGGAGATTGCATGGCTATGTGCTTGATTTTATGCACGTGTTAACAATTGGTGTGGCTGAAACACCTGAACTCAGTAATTAGGAGGGGTGTCCACATACTTTTGGCCATATAGTGTATCATGTGCTAAATACATCCACAATGTATTCAACAGAACTGTAGATATATAAGAAAAGTAAAAGTAAAAACCTTTTTTTAGTATTTTCTAGAGCGTGTTGTGTGTTATGTAATGTAGGAACAGCAGAAGTGACTATGGCACGGATGAGATACAACACCTGGGCTGCTGTTCTTGATGGGACAGTGAGTGTGCTGTATTCAACCATTAGCTGGAAGGGTGGAATTTCTCCCGGATTGTTGGTTGGCACATATACACTGTTACAACATACAGAGCATTATTTCATACACCTCCTTCCTTCTCATCGAAGGTCAGTACACAGTGTAAACCCTCCAGTCAAAACCCATAACAAACGAGTATGAGGGATTTACATTACAAAATGAAAAGAATCACTGTATAGCATAATATATTAACTCTATATTAACGCTTTTCATGGGTGACCATCCCTGTCAGTGTCATTTTCATTTATAACACAGGGATGCAAAAATTTGTCCTTGAAGATAACAGAAAAGGCACATTACACTTGTTACAATACACCTCTTATGAGAAACCTGTGGTCTGAAAGAGACTTGATCACTGTAACCTTAGCAACAGTCGGCTGAGGTAGCGAACAGACTGAGGAGACTCAGTCAGGCTGTTGGCTCTTCCTGTCAGCCCATCCACAAGGAAGAACCTACGCATGTCCCTGGAGCTGCCTGTAAAAATAGGTGTGGATGCTCAGTCTGAAAGGCAGTGCTGAACTACAGTCTCTTTCAACAAATGCTTTTCAAAGATGGCAATAATATCTGAATCACCTTAACGTGAACAATACAATCACATCATAAATATGAATTCAATACCCTACCTAAAATTGGAATATTGAACACAGAGGAGAACTCAGTAAGCAGAAGCAGATGGTTTGGCAAGGACCAGATGGCTGATGATGCATGTACAGCACACGTGTGATTTAATCTCTTCATAGATGATAGTGTGGATGCCACACACAGCTAGCTTTCCATTCACTTATATTTAGTTGGCAATTTATTCTTGTTAGGAAATAAACCTAATAAACACTGAAAGCATTGGGCTTTCTGACCTGAGGTGCTGGACTTCTGATTGAGATTCTGAACAGGGACTGGCCACATCTTGTCTACTCCCTTGCTATCCTGGTATTGCAAGTATAGCTGGTAGAACACTGGTTCTGGAAACCTGGACAGCAGCTCCAAAACTGGTATGGTACACTGGGAGGTCAATCACATATGATGAGTCATTCATTCATTAATTCAGACAGAAATCTAAAAATCTCAAGTTCCTTCATTACTAAATCTTAATTAGATTCCATCACTCACAGATTGCTGATAGGTTGTTCCGAAAAGGTATGCAGCATCTAGTCTTTGCTGAGTGTCTGGACAAAGCTAAAACACAGCCAACTCATGTGAAATAAACACATTTTTTTGGTAGACTGCACAATTCAAGACAGCACCTGAAAACCTGATGTGCCAAAATGTGATCAAAATCAAGTTTCATGGAGTAGTAGTTATCTTCCAATTTTACATATTGCCAGATGTGGACATACAGATAAATTGTTGAGTATTAGTCATGGAGGAACATAAGGAGAATAGCTTGTCTGAGACATATTTTAAATAAAAAAACATGTATTTCAACATTAAGGGATATTAACAATTATAAAAAAAGAGCCCTCAAGCTGGCACACGTCATATTCTGTTCATCACACTTCCATACCATTGAAGAATCATCATCACATACCATCATAGCAATGTTGAAAGAAAACAATAGGCAAGCTGGGCTGCTATACCTGCAAGGTTCCGCCTGTTACATCTTCCCAGCCTAGAAAACCGCCTCTTGCATCATATTTCACAACTTTCAAATTAATCTGGGATGCAAAACAGAGACAACAATAACACAGATGCCACGATTCCCTTACATCAGAGCAGGGTGCTGACACATAATTGGGTAATAAGAGCTGTGAACCCTGAAGGAGACAGTGATTTATCTGGACTGCTGTCTCTCCTCATCCGTGTCTGTGTGTGTCTGCAGGGGAAGAGGGGAGAGAGACAGCCAGGCGACACAGACCTCAGTGTTGCGGGGGAAAGACACTCCGGTGGGGGCTGTCTGTCCCAGGGGCAAAGTCGGGTCCTCGCTGTAGAACAGCTGAGGCAGGAAGGGCCTGGGAAACAGACAGCACTGCCATATGTACAGACTGCTGCTTCATTTCTAACAGTTCACACAACATGAGGGGCAGACATTGCAGCCCCTGAAAACTGCACTCCTTCTTGGTTTTCAGAAAGTCTAAGCATGAGGGTTCATGTACTATTCCATTTTGGAAAGGGCTCCTTTTCTAAATTATTAAGAGCATGCGCTACCTCTGAATGCTGATTTTATCTATTGTGACAATCCAGTGCACTCAGTGAATCTAAACTGAGATACTGAAACAGAGATAGGAAAAAAGGAAAAAACAGAAATGGCTGTCCTTCTCTCCTCCTTCACAAAGCCTACCTTTCTCTTAATGTGGCACACGGCCAAACTTACAGAGGTGGGTCTTGTGAGGCAGCTCTGTTGTACAGATTAAAGGCTTTGGAGTTCAGTCCTGCTGGGTCCAAGGTGACCATGTTAACAAGAAGCTGGCATGCAGTTATATTGTTGTAAATCTGAAATAAGATAAACCAGTTGGTGCAGGTTTATGCTGGTGAATACAAAATCAAGAGGAATCACACCATCTATGAATAGATGCGGTACTTTTGACTCCTGTGCTGAGTCATCCATATGAGTAAATGATTATCACCACTCGCCATGTGTGACACTCACTGTGCAGGCCAGGAAACTGGAATCCAAGTACGTTTTGAACCAAAAGGAGGCTGACGGCACACTACCCTGTGTTAAAATAACTAGTTTGTGCATGTGGCATTACATGAAAAATACAATACCGAATGAAGGCATATTGATTGAAGTACTAATACTAAATACTTATTACTTAAGCATACATGCGGTAACAATTTAAAAAATAAAAATGTTACCTTTCAAGAGTAATTCTTAAAAGTACATCATATACACAGAATAATTTTCCACAATCAAGTGGCAAAGGACATTCTCACCGATACAGCAGCGCTACTTGTGTCATTAAAGCACAGCCCTCCTCTCTGTTGAAGCAAACACATTAAAAACTCAACTGTATTATGCAACCTCATATTGTCAAATGGTACAGACTGATTAGCTCACCCTAATGATTCTGCATTAACAACTACGGCATACTCACACTCTATCACATTTTTGCTATAGATATTTTTGAAAATAAAAATCTATTAGCATTCAGAAGATTACAATGGCACCTTTCAACAAAAACTCACCCTGGCTATAATTTCACCACAAAGGTGACCATATGTTGTAGACAGAAATATACCCATTGACAGAAGGGGGAAATTTGAGGGATGCTTACCAGTTGATCACTTTGGCAGCTGCACTTTCCTGACACCACATAAAAGGTTTCCTGACAAAGGGCACATCTGAGAGATGGAGGGCTGACTTCATTTTAATGTAGACATTTACAAATTGTTTATCAATAAGTTTAGAGTGAAAAGTACAATGTCATGAGGAAATAAAAGGCTGACTCAATAAAACATCTGAGCCAAAGCCCCTCAATGCTTCCATGACAGGCGAGTGAGGGAGTGAAAGAACTACTGTAAAATTCCATGCAGTGCAACTTACACATCTTCACCTGCCTTTCCTGTAGTGGTTATGGGACAGGTCACACAAAAAGCAGTCAGGTTAGCCATATTCTCAGCTGCGAAGGGAAGGTAGTCAATTGCAAAATTACACAGCACACATGATGTTCAAAACACACATCTACAATCAGTTACATTGGATGCAATTATTGAGTGGATTTCATGTCTGTATATGTTTGTAACAGTCTCCTAAGGAGACTTGATCAGGTACACTGATCAGGTACAATCTAGGAGAAATTCCACCCTTCCAGGTGATGGTTGAATACAGCACACTCACTGTCCCATCAGCACAATGAGTATTAGTCTCACCCAAAGTCTGACCAGCTCCACACACACAGCTTCCCCTGCTATCCACACACTGCAGGCATCTTCTCTGGTCCAGAGACACTGTGCCATTCTGTGCCAATGACATGTCATTTTCACTTAACAGCATTCATAATATTACAAATAATTAATGTGTCAATGTTCGTTATTAATGTGTCAATTCTCCCATCACCAAAATTTCTGTTTCCTTTTTTCACATGCTTAAATATTATTACTCAGCTAAATGAAAAATGTATTTTTATTATGCATAAATAATAATAACACAGGGTTTGTGTCCAGAGAAGTCATGGGCTTTCATTATGAGAAACTGACAATGTTCTGTTACGTATATTCAGAGAGCAAAGAAATTAAAGAACATTATTAAGACCAAATTAGGTGAACCTTGAAAAAAATTATAAACAATTGTAGATTAAACATAAAAGACATAAAGCATGAGCTGAATAAGAGCCAGTCTTAGCACTATATAACAGATACCAAGCTAATGCAAATTGTTCCCTCAACATAAAAATACAGAGCAACAACACTACAGCTATGTCATGAAAACATTTATTTGATGCGATCTGTTAACAGTATATGTCCACATTTTATTACCCTTTGTCTATTTCTAGTCAAGTCAAGTCAAGTCAGGTGACAGGATTTCTACAGGTGACATTTCAGTTTCTCACATAGTGCATCATAGTGAAGACCCAAGTGGCTGAAAGATTATGATTTGATCTACTGACTAATAAAACACTTTCTGGTAATCTCATACTATTATGCAGGTACCATTCTTTATTGTGATTTTTGTAAGCAGCTGGATTAATGATTGATACATGTATGCTTTTCTGAATTCATTAAGGTACAGCCATGTCTATAATGTCCATGCCCTACAACCTGAAGAACACACCTGCTTGAAATGCACCTACCAAAAAAGGTTTGTTTAGTAATCACCTGCTTATCAGTACATGGTACAGCTGTATTGTCTGCCACATGTGAGTTTTTTTAGCAATGATTATTCTTTATACTATATCTTTACTTTTACTGCAAGTGGTTTAGTTCCTCATATATGGATATTTCTAAGTAAGCATGCAATGTAAAATCTTCTTCTTATGGTAAATCGCACAACAATAATTCAAGAGTAATGTGAGCTTTCCCACACAAACATTTGGAGGAAACGCTGATGTGCATTGAATGAATATTTTTTTCTCTCATATTCCAGGTACTTACACAGAACAAGCATTGCTTTTTAGGAGAGCCCAGGTCTCTGGATGTGAAGCCCGTGTGACACACACACTGTAGGCCTGGGGAAGAGATGCATACTAAAAATCTGAGACAGTGCTATACAGTGATGACACTGGGCACAGCTGACATCCGCTCCTTACCTGTTTCAAGGATTAACTTAAAATAATAACACAAACCCTACAGGTGTGGTCATTCAAGCTAAATTGTGGATTCATTCTTCAAAAGTCTGCTGTTGAAAAAAACAAAAGAAATCAGTTTAATCATTCAATTTTTCCACCAGGGACAGTCTCATGTGACTTACCGCTGTGACTCTTGCTTTGATTGGCTCCACATGCGTTGCACTTTAGGGAAGCAGTATTGAAAAACTGGGTCTGTCCGCACTGTCTGGGCAGCACAAGAGGAATAGAAGTGCCCACATTTTGGGACACACAGCTTGCAGGAAATACCCCAAACAGAAGGAGAGAGAAAAGCCACACTGGTGCCATAGCTGAGTGGATTGCTGTGACTCGTGCTGCTGTCTAACGGAGTCTGTGGTCAAAGTCCAAACTGTGTGTATCAAACAGTGTCCATGGTTTCTGAGCTGCGAGCATCACCTCTTTATACAACACAGAGCCATGGCAAACATCAGCTCCCATTGATTTCATTTCCTTCCTTTCCTTTTAGATGAGAAAACCACCTACAGAAGCTGCAATCGCTTAAATGACTTAAACATTATTCAAGACCTCAGAAATACATTCATTTCAGGAGTATAAAATGTATGCTACTCTTCTGAAATCTTTGCAAAAAATTCTGACTGTAGCTTTTTCAAAAACAGATAGTTTTATACATTAATTTAATGAGGCATGTCATAAATTTAATGAAGTTCTACAGTTTATTTATTCCATTAAAGCCTTCAGCTCTTTATAGCAGCAATTTAATTTAAACAATCAAGAGATTACAGATACAAGTTCTGGGCTGGCCCCCAAAGGGCTGGTGGGGAATCTTAAAAGAGTTTTGAGGGAATGTGATCATTCAAATTTTTGCACAGGTTTACACATTGTTAGACTGATTCACTGAAATGGCTGGCAGCTCATCTTTCTGATTCATGTTGACTGCACAGTTCAAAACAACAGCCTCTAATTCAGAGATCAGAACATACTTATCACAGTTAATTTGAAGACCATCAGGCAGATGATACTCCTCAAGAATCTCCATCATCTACAAAACAGAGGTAAAATATGTGCAAACATTTTGTAAACAATTAGATTCAATTACTATCTAAAGTACAATTCAATTGCATTGAACTTCACATTTCTCTGTGGTAGAAATCAGGTGGAATGATTTCTGCTCAACTGCTTAAAATATGTAACCATTTATCACATGTTCTGGGATTACTGTCTTTCTCTCAAATCAGTTTCAATCTCATACAAATTCTGCAAAACACATTAGGTGAATGCTGTATGTCTTAACAAAGCATGACTCATTTTGAGAACATTCCAAGTTATATTCCTAAACTTGTTTGTTACCAATCATCTCGTCAATTTATGTGGTGAAACATCACATTATCATAATGTGATTATTCCCTAACCAGGCCCATGCAAGACTTGAGAGAGATTTGATTAATTTTGAACATAGTCTGCTTTTGTTGCGCATCACCTTAATAAGCAAATTAAATATGTATATTGATGAACTTCAGTCCTACTCCTCCAGTTTCATTCTTCTTGTCTAAATGCACATGGATCAGTGTCATTCGAGGCATCTGTTTGTTTTTGATCAAAATGGACTGGCCTGCATCTGCTGTGTACGCACATGTGCATGTGGATAAAGGGAGAAAAACTTTTCCCATTTTCAGCTTAGGCTGAAATTCAATCAAAGTGGAATGTGCTTTGTCCTTAACCTTGTGTCACAAATTTAAAATCTAGTCTTTTGTTGTTTATTGGGTACAAGTATCCAGTTAAACAGTTCATGAAATTCACAGAAAGTGTTGTGAGGATGGGTGGTATGGAAGCTGCTTTGGTGTTTTGTTTGGTTTTGTTGGCTGTTTTTTTTTTTGGCTGCTGTCTGACGTTCCTGTTGTCTCACAGCCTGAAATCTGAGAAGCTTTTAGAGCCTGGAACAGTGGTGACTCTGCAGTCAGGCACTGCCACAACTGAGATTGACTTGTAATCAGCCCAGGTGTTGCTTGGTGTCCTTGTCAGATGTGATATACAGCCTAAAGGTCATTTGGGGAGAGAGATCTATAATAACATACCTCTACTGTTGTCTTTGTCTCCCTAGTCCTCCTGTATGAGAAATATTTGTGGTCATCTTTTTTGTTGCATTTGTGCTACACATGGGAAATAATAAGGCTGTTTGGCATTTTAAGTTCAGTTTCAGTTGGTATGATTTAAAAGCACTGCACAGAATTGTGAACACCCTTGCCATCCTGTGTAAGATTAATGTTATTATTTTATTTACATGTATCACTTGGCATATTGCCAAGTTACAGAAAAAAACCCATAGCAGTTAAACTGGGTTTCTCTCATTTAAGACCATAAGCCAGACCTTCTTTGTATTACTAATTCATGCTGGACTACAAATGCATAATGAATCATTTCCTACAGAAAACAAGAACAAATCACAAGTCTATATATCTTTTTTACACAAATGACCCAAGTTCCTCCCTATTCTCCTTTTCATCATTAACAGACACTGTTTAATATCATGATACTGAGAACATCAACCCATTTGTATGTTATTGGTGGGTTTATAAGAGGAACGTCTCCATTTTCATTCAATACTCTTGAAAACACATTTACGTGAAAATATATGATCTCCTCTGAGCAAATATTGACTTTGTCATCCTCTTGAAGGTGAAGTTACACTCTTCCCCTCCAGAGCCAATCATGTTCAAGGATAAACAATCCAACTCTGAATGGATTAGCTCACCTAAAATCCAAAGGATGTCAGCCTTTCAAAATAAGATGGTAATTAGCATAACTCATAGTACAAGAATTATATTTAATTCTTGCACCCCTAGTGTTCAAAATGAGAGATGTCTACAGTGATGAAGTTTCTGACTGCCATTGAATGGGATTATTATTCTTTCTACAGTATTATTACTGTTATGTTTTTTATGGTAAATTCCTTTTCCATTTTAAAGCTAATCTAATTTCCAGCATATAAAATAAACAATTGTAATAATGCACTTGCACTTTGATTTCCATCAAGAGGGTCTTTAATGCAGTTAATGCAGTTAATAACAAAATATAAGCTACAAAGTCACCTGAAAAATAACATACATGTATTTTAACTATGCATGCCAATAGCATAAACACAGTGTTCAACATTCAGCCAAGACAAATCATAACAGAGAGGGGAAAAAAACATTAACTCAGAGAAAAGGTTTGCATAGATAAGAAAAAAATCAAACATTTTGCCACAAAATATAAAAATCACAGAAAAAAAGTTTACTCTTTAAAAAGTGACAGATAAATTTCACATATCAGATCAGAATTCACAACGGGCAATGACAATGTCTTAGAAATAATTCTAAGAAAAGTGGCAAGGAATGGTGTCAAGTTAAGAGTGGCATTCATTAACCTCCCTCATATTTCATCCTTACCCTTCAATGAAAGTGCACATTGCAAGAGCATTATGCAGTCCCCACAGGACATGCAGTTGAAAGTTAACACACTTTCTTCAGTAAACAATCATTTCATTTTCCGTTCAGAAGTCAAAGATACACAAAAGTGCTATTTTATCTGAAAAGGCATGCATCCTCCACACCCATTTCCAAAAATAGTTGTTCAGAGGCCAGGGCAGGTTTTCTACAAACTTACCCAGACTCCCATGCCCATCCTAAACTGGAGTCTGGTCTCAAGCGCTTAGTGCCCTTCTCAACATTTACAATCATCTTAATTCAAAAGGTGCTGAGCCCTATACAAAAGAAATATTCACAATCAAAACCAGAAATGGGCAGAAGACTAACCACCACACACATATCTGCTTAGTGCAGCTTGAGTTTTTAATGTGTAAAAAAAACATTGATTTATGGTGTATGCAGCAGGATACCACAGGAAAAAGTGTGTATTCCTCTGTATATATCAATTTATGATATCAAAGTCCATGATGTAGGAGACCTGATAATGCATAAAAAGTTTTATTTTAGACACTGAAATCAGTTGATTGTAGATAGCTTAAAGATAGACTCCAGTGAAATCTGGTGAAAATGTGGGGACAAAGTTTATTTCAAAGCAACACAGAGGTTCTTACCATTAAATTAGGATATTGCAGGCCCATAAACACTTTTAAAATAATTCTGGCTTTAAATATTTGTTATCCTTGTTATCTTTAGGGACTAGGACATAAGATATCAGGAATCTGTCCAATGTTTAAATAATAAATAGTAAAGGTGGGAGTAAGGCCAGTAAGTACCCCAGTCACATCATCAAGTCATGGCAATCGAGAGTGGCTCCTGACAAAAATGAGGTAGTGACTAAGTGGCATACAGACACAGACCAGCAGACAACAAACAAATGATGTTTTGGTTTTTACCCAACCATGGGGATTGGTGTAACTTTTAAAATTATTTTGTCTCCAGTATTTTTGTTTGTTGTTTTGTGTGGGGAAACCTGTGAAGAGGAACTGATAATTAGTCAAATAATTAGCTAGCTAATTTAGTTGGTGAGATAAACAAGCAACCAAACCAAATCAAAACAGAGATTTGGTTAACATTTACTGTAAATATAAACCTGATGCTCACATCTGGACAAAGAGGTTTATTATCCTCATGGGTCTGAACAGCTTCAGAGTGACAGCAACCATCTGAAGGATTAGAGAGGGATCCCTCTAAGCGCAGTGTTTCTCAATCCTACTCCTGGAGCCCCCCTGTCCTGCATATCTTCTATCTATCTTTGCTCCAAACACACCTGATTAGTGTGATTAACATGCTCTTGATTAAATCAGGTATGCTCAGCTAATCAAAAGTGCCACTGATGAGTTCAGTCAGGTAGGTAGAGCAGGGAGAGATGGAAAACCTGCGGAGCAGGGGGGCCCCAGGAGCAGGATTGACAATCAGTGCTCTAAGGTAAAACAGACAGTGGTTTGGCTGAAATACGATCCAGATTTGTTTACTATCCTTTTCCCAGGTTATTTTTTAACATATTGTTACTCTGCATAAGTAGTTACCTAGATAGCTAGTATGGTGGCAAGATGCCAAACCTTTGTAGTTAGCTATTTATATTTGAAGCTAGTTGTATTTTTTTCCTAATTACCTACTACCTGACTCCATACTTGAATGGGGGTAATGTATCTTCATGTAGTTTTATCTTGCTTGTTAGCTACAGGTGTAGTCTTGCAAACTAAGCAACTGACAATCAAGGACAGGGTTTTGGGAGTTAGGAGAACCTGAGGCAGAAGTAAACAGCTACTAGCTATATGTCTTGATCTAACTAGCTAGTGCTACTTTTAAATGGCACAGCTATTGCCTAACTAACAGGCTAAATTTTCTAGACAGTGTGTATTCATCTAGTTTATTGAGCTAGCTAGCATTTCTTCACTCTAAGCTTTCCCCTTGCGCAAGCAAATTTAATTCATTTTACTAGCTCCAGTTGAGTCAAAGGTGGTGTAGCGATGAGCAATACTCAATATAGTAGTAGCTAGGGATATTGTTACTCATGAAGGTACTAGGTTTTAGATCCACATTGCTCTAAGCATATCAAATGGTATTTAGCTACACAACAGTTAATTTTTCTAAATTTATGTGGCTTCCACTAAACCACTGGTCATTAAGAATATTCATGGTTCAGGTGATATACTGGTGGTTTTAGGTAACACCATACACCAGTCCAAGCCTTACCACAGGTTGTCACATTTTCCTATTGGTAAAGAACCCAAATAGTGCCCTTACCTTTGGGTCCATTGAGAATAACATCAATGCCCTAAAATTTTGTGCCGTCAGGCTTCTTAGAACTCTTCAAGTGCCGTCTGAAATGTAGTTATTTAATGCCATTTGTATATGTTTTCCTAAAATAAAGGAATGCTAAGCCTGCTGTACTTTTACGTGGATACACTGAGGCTACCCAAACAGAATATCAGATTAAAGCCAATGCTTTTCACCGGAGTCCATCTTTAAATATTATATTTCAGTACACTTGTAACAAAGGTGCAATATTCCATGAAAGCTGTCAACTTTTAGTACACACCTCTCAGTATTTCATCTTGTGTAATTTTCATGTGCACACCCTTTCCCACGCCTTGCCAAATTGCAGAGAATTCCACTAAAATAACATTCTCAAACAAACAAAACAAATATTTAAAACAACATATTAATCAAATGCTAAAATCAGCTGTCTTGGTTGAAATCTTAGGGACAGAAGTGAATGAGGAAATTGCAGTCAGACAGTACAGCTAACTGTAAGTTATACTTTGAAGGCAATTGGTACTGTTACATCATTGCCCTCTAAAGTTAAAGTTTCTATATATGACAAACAGACTTCATTAGCACAGAATGAATTATTGTTCCTAAAGCTGACTATGCAATGCTTACAAAAAAAAACAAAAATATTGACAGCATTCTCTACTGTCATACTTGAACTACCACCCATACTCCATACAAGAATCTTTCTTAGTAGTTTGACTTAAAGAATATTACAATAATGTACACCACATTAACACCTAATATCTCTAAATAATTAAAACTTAAAATACCCTTCTCATAACACTCATGAGCATATGCACAGCCAACCAGTTGAACAGTGAATCACTGAAACACAAATTCTTCAAAATAACTCCCTTGTCTGGTGCATCTACCCATTGTTGCAGAGAAAATGATCACAGCTTAAAAAGAGTAATCAACAATATCATTCTTACGATTCTATATTTCTACATGCCTTTTAAGACGGAGTTATATAAAAGCACACAGTTCTGTAAGGAGTCCCTGGCTTTGATGCTAAAGGGTTTCACAGCCCTGAAATTTAGCACTCAACTGTCCCACCAGGCTTTATTCTACTAAGGCCAATTTCACCCCTCATCCTGATAAGGTGATCAGGGCGGGACTTAGTCCACAGTGAACCCGAACAGAGCCTGGGACACCTGTCATACAGCAGCATAAGACAATACTAATACATTAGCCTCAAAGCAAATTTCTTTCAATCACGCTCCACTCTTCATATTACCTTCCGGCTGTCACAAACATAGAACGTAGTTTCAAGTAAACAGAAGCTATGAAAAACTAATCTTTTACCAGGTTTCTGGTATTCCTTGCAAAAACACACATTATTGCACAATGTAGCTAACAATTATTTACACATGGTGAGAACTGACGTCTTGGAAAAGAAGGATGCTGTACAATTAAAACAATTAAAATTAAATTTTTTTTCAAAAACATACCAGCATACTGTTTATGCAGGAATCATTATGGCTACATTAGATAAAAATAATATTCCTTTGTCTTACATGCTCAACACTCGGTGGTCCAATTCCATTGTTAGAGCTCTTTTTGCAAATAGTTTACAGAGTGGCAGCCATTATCTCATGACATCTCCAATATCACAATCTCATTCATTGTTTTTATATCTGTAAGTATTACATTAAAGACCTTTTCATAAGAAGTTTTGGTATTTTTATTTTTAATGAAATATTTCATTTAATAGGAGGTAGGCAATCTTAATAGCCCAGTGTTTAAGCAGCCATTTCAGTGTTAATGATGCCTACTTACCCATTCTATATTCGAGGTAGCCTACATACAGTAGTATTTATTACCTCCAACCTATATAACAGACATCCACAGATATGGTCTTCATTGTTTTATACTGTAACGGTAAGGCATATCCAAAGTACTATGTAATTTAAGCAACAAACAGAAACATGAGAATTTAACATGTGAAAAGTAGAAAATATACTATTTAAATTTTAAATTCACTCACTCCAATAACAATATGGTGGAGTTCATTATGTGCACGGTTTTATGTCTTTTTAATGTCACCCTGCAATGAATGAAGTGAACTGTAAACAGTGATCTTTACCGCATTAGTGTTGTGTTACTAAAAGTCCCTGACTAATTCCACAGTATTGTTAGAATTGCATGGTAGAATGGAGTATCAAGTGGATGAACGAATGGCTACAGAGATGCACGGCCTGATGCACTCATTAGTTGGCTACACAACAAGACACATGTGTGCTACATATGCCTTCATATTCCTGTTATAGGTGGCACGTGGCATTTTTTTTCCTGAAACGTGACAAATTTTCCGGTTATTTCGGAAGCCTGAGGCAAATTAAAGCGTTGAACTACATGAAATTTATAAAAAAATAAAATATAGCCTTAAAACGGAGAACCTGAAACGGTGCCTATAAATGCAATTTAGAAATTCTGTACGTTGTAATAGGAAGATCACTTGAACCATTGTCTATACAGCAGCACGTGTTGTGTGTTACATAAGAGGTCGAAACTGCCCAATGAAACGGCGGACCTGTGAAAAGTCTGTCATGGTCATTATACAGCAATTTTAAATTCTAAATGTTCCATCTCGACATACCTACTATGCGTTCTCCACCTGTGGGGATGTCATCTGTCATTCAAATCGTGTAGAGAAACGTCAGAAGAAAGGAAAGAACATGATGTACCCCAGCACGGGAACCCCAAAGGCAGCCAATCAGAATTACAATTAAATATATTTGTAACGCGTACATTTCAGTGAATGTTTGTTGTGTGTTTTGCACACAAAATACCCATGTATCCTCGTGAAAAGAACATGCTAAATGAAGTGAATCCAGCCGTTTTCCCATTCTCTTGGGGGAGATATTTTAAACCTGTGGCGTCGCACTTTATAATTATTTCCATTATTGTTGTCCCAAAACTCATTGTCGCCGACACAGTACTTTATTGCAAACTGCAATGTACCTTCACTTTCCAAAAATGTCGGGGTGATGATCTTAAAGCTGAATTTGTCTGTTAACCCATCGCTGGAGTTTGGGACGTACGAAGCAAGAACATCTAAAAACGTTATCCAGTTATTTAGCGTGTACCTTAAAAATACGCTTTTCTCAAAAGCCAGGTTTAATACTCTGACAAATCCTGACAGACAAAATTCGTCAGTTTCAACACATTCCAACATCACCTTTAATTCTTGCACTTTCTCTAAGAATCCTGGTAAATTACCGGGATTAATGAATTGAGCTTCCATAAATACCGATTGTGTAGGAATTCTTGGAAACTTGTCGAAGTTGCTCAAATGGATTGTGTTTCCTCTCCTGAATTTATCTAATACCCGCTGCGGTACCTCTGGCATGTCGGCGTCACAAAAGTGCTTCACTGAGGTAAGCTCCAGCCCCAAAGAATCGGCGAATCTGACCTTTTTGTTACTAGTTGGGCTTCGACTTCTGGCTATTTCAAGCTTTGCTCTTTCTGTTGGGGTCGGTAGTGATTTGCATCTCCTTCGCAAGGTTGGACTTTGCGGAGGTTTCAAAAAGCACTCTCTGCCTCTCGGTCTCTCTTCCACCACATGATTGTCAAGGTCCGATTCACCAGGACCGTCTGCTTCTTCGTCTCCGTCCTCTTTCCACTGGTTAGCTGCTGCCAAGCCCCCAAACAGACCAGCCATGCAGCTGTAATTCTTCGGGATGCAGGTCTTTGGAGGCAGCATGACAACAATCGAGTGCACCGTTTCGTTTTCCATAGAAGGTTTACGTCTTCAAGATGAATCTTGACGTTTTCTGAAGAGTTGGGAGGAAAGACGCCGTCAGTTGTCTGGCTTCAACACATGGTGTGGGCTGTGGTCTAAAGCATGACACTGCGGATATCTAAACCAATCTTAGCCCGCGCGACTGGCGCATCACGAAAGGGTAGAGGGGGGGTACACACCTCTCAAACCATTCCGTAATAATGTATTCACTCGAGGTAAAACGCGAGGTACACAGTGTTCAGACGAATGTAACACAATTGTCTTAGCAATTCACCCGCCCTGTACAGTATGGTGTACAGGTATTCTAAAATCGTTCTTTGTATTTTTTTAAGGAGGATGATGATTTTTTTTCTGAATGACTATTCGTTAACTGTATCTTTAAATGAAACCATGAAACGCTCAACATTCTTTATTAGACTCCAGGCAAACTCCTTGTGAACAATTTTGATCCCTGTTGCCTTTATCATGAGCTTGCGAATCTAAAATTGCAGTCCTATTAAACTGCCGTCTGTCTTATAGTAGAATAAATGCATGTATATATTTTGGATTGGCCCATGTGGTTAGGCTAATAATATGTTTGCTCCAGTGGCATTAAGTGGTCACTCCTCTCTAAACACTGGGTATTCAAATGTGAATGTTGCCCGAAAAAAAAAAAATTCAGGGTCTATATCGTGTGCCCATTTTTGTGGCAGTGTAGCATAGTGGTAAGGAGCAGGGAATGATTAATACAAATAGTTGCAGATGTTGAGCTGCATAGCTATCTTCTAAATAGGCCTTTGACCAAATAAGAAATAATATTGGCAAGTCAGCATTTGTTTTTCCTTTTTTGTGCAAAACATTATGGCTGGTACTGGTAGAAACTTTTTTTCTGCAAAACAAGATATTAGATATGTTTTAGAAATCAATAATATTGTCAGCTTTGAACTACCTTTAAGTATTCAAAGTCTAAATTTATGTTTACAAGTTTACATAATTCACATTTGTGTAGATAAGATAAAAATAGTTAAAACAGATTTATTTATAGTTTCACATTCTTGTGATCTCATGGGTTCCAGTGGGCAAGTGGTAGGTAATTGAATTCTGTGACATAAATTTAATGTATCTTGCTGTGATGGTGATGTTAGCCTTGATAAAATCTTCTGTCAAGAAAATAAACAATTTAGTAATGTTAAATGCTAGAAACAGGAATGATAGCCATGAATGAAGAAGTCACTGTCAGAGAAACAAGTATAGGCCTGCTGCAAAGAGTCCTATAGCATAGTTAAATATGAAGAAGCACACCATATGTTTGATTTGTGCTAAATGTAGAAATACTGTAATTCACAGCAAATTCATCCTGCTAGTGTCTTCAATATAGCTTATGATTTTCAGATACAGGACCTTTTTATCTGATTTTCACTTTCCACTAGCAATACTAAAATGGCACATTACCAATCTCTGTTGCCTAAACTATCTTGTTAAAATGAAGTATTTTCAGACAGCAAATTCAGAACAATATCAAAGCTATCTGAAATTGACACAATAGTAAAAAATTCTGTAGAAATCAAATTTGCAAGCTTTGACATTTTAATCACATACTCTATACCTGTCCAAAACAGGTACATTCAGGACAGAGGAGCAGGCTAATAGTATTCCTTGGCTATTAAGATATGTCTTGTAATTTAGCTATGTGAGGCAATTAATCCATCTGACTCATTTAATACATATTCCTAGCATATCATATAAGTTGGAAAACCCGGTATTCAGTATGGATATTACATTGGCTAGGGAATTTAATTGTTTAATGTCAATTGTTTTATTTTTGTGATAACTGTATTGGTAATGCATGGTAAGGCATATTTAATACATAGCTACTGTCGTTAGCTAATATAAACAGAGTATCTGCATAACAGAAAATACTTAAGATTTACACCGATTTTATACCAGTAAAACTACTGTTGGGTTCACATGTTGTTATTCTCATCACCAACCAAAGAAGGATAAATGGTTAGTTATGCATTGGGCAGAATATATTTATCCCCTTGCAACTGTTAACACTACAGTTACTAACAGCAGTTTAAGCTTATTGTGAGGAGTGAAGTTGACAAGAGAGTGAACTATGACAGAGAAAAAAATCATTTGAATGATGAGGCACAGCTGCAGCCTGTCCACCAATGGTAAACATCTACTGTACATCACTGAGCTGGCACTGGTGCTAGAACAGTGTCAAGTCCTACATGATAAGGTCTTGCTCTACATGATAACTACTCTGTGCATATTACCACAACAGAACCAGGACTTACTGGAGTTGTACTGGCAGACATTAAAAAGACAAAAACAATCAATTAAAGATTTAGATGTCTGGGACATTTCATTTTATTGCAGTGAGTAATAGGCCATGTCTTTTTAATGTCAATTTAGTTTACAGTAAACTCCATTTGCATCATTTATACAAACGGCACTACACGATTATGTTATGACACAGAAACCAGATTTACCAAGAGATAGATAAGGTAGTGAGAATGACTGAGAAAATGACTGTGCTGCAGCAAAGCAAAAAAAAAAGTATAAATGTCTCTTAGTTTATGATGTTGAAGATCTATTTATTTTATCCTTTCTGTTTGCGTTGTCTCATTCATCCTGCAGCTAAATGACCACCTGTTTCAAAATGCATCTTGCCCTTTTCTATGACCTCTTATTCTCAAAGCATGACACAGTGCATATCACAATATTTAAGGTTACTGTTGTACTTAATGTATAAGTATACCTAAATGTACAATTATTTATTCTGCATTAATACCATAGGAATACTTGATTTAATTTCATATTTATGTTTCATTTTTAGCAGGGGAGATTCAATTTCAAACATGCACAGGAGCATAACCTCTGCTTCTAACATTATGTCTAGGGGACAATAAGATTAAATTTCAGGAATGCATTGGAAAGGCAGAAAATGTCACAATTAATTCTCAGATAGGGTCAGTGTGCAAGATGTCATCCCTGTTAGTATGCTGTTGTTTATGCTGGACATGATATGTAGCTATGATTACTTGTAAATTGCTTGTACCTTGACTTCACCACATTTTCATGTCTTAATTTAGATCGTAACATGCAGTGAAGACCCTCACTTACATCGCAGAAATACCTTGACATATGGATGCCACTTTTCCACACTCTCTTTCCACACGCTTTTCAAATATCTTACATGACAATGTAAGATGGCAAATTCTGAGAGAACAATACATCTTTTCTATTAAATTAATGCACAATTTAAAAATGCCTCTTCAGTACAAATATATGTATGCTTGCTTGAATTCTGTTGTATACATACTAGACCAAAATTAAATTACGGCAATAATTTAATATTGCCGTATATTCTACATTACTTATTGTATAATCTACATTTTGTCATTTAGCAGGCACCCTTCTCCTGATTGACTTCCAATGTGCAAATACAAAGCACATTTACCAACTAGTACAAAACAGTGCAAAAAACAAGGAAATGTACATGATAATACAAAAATGAAACGTGGTTGTTATGAGAATGAAAAAATACAAACAAAACTACAATATAGTGTATAAAAACTGCATATAAGGAGGAATAGATCACACTAGGGTAAGGGAAATGTGGTCTTAATATGAAGGCTGCATTTGTTTTAAGCTGTGTAAACTTTTCAAAAAAAATAAAATAAATAAAAACTATGCTATTGACATAACCATCTGTATGCATGTGTCGTCACATGCCCCTTTGACTGCCACTTGTTTAGAGGTCATGTGATGTCATCTGAGCAGACCACTTGCTGGAACTCTGTGGTGTGGTTGTCATGGCAACGCCATACCAACAGTTCTTACTTCGTGAGCTATGAGTAGATAAGCTAAGTTAATCACTCCATTGGTTTAGACTAGTTTTTTTTTTTTATGAGTGTCAGCATGCTAGCTATCAATTTACTGTATGTACTGCGCATTTATATAGCTGAAGTACAGTAGCTAGCTAACTAACAAACAAAGTAGGTAACCAATGTCTTCACGTGTTAGACGCGCGTGCAAACTTAATTTGTTCTGGCGGTAAGTGTTTATTATTATTATTATTTTTTGTACTTAACTGGGTAGCTGGCTACTGATTGTATTTGGCTGTATATCCATAGTCGAATGGCTAATTTGTATTCAGTCACAACGACCGACAGATACATTTGCAAATATGTTTCACTCCCACTGGTTTTGTGTGATTGGCCGTACATTTTCACATCTGCAAAATAACTTATTTGCTTACTAATTGGTGCACTTGTTCTAACGTTATTTAGTCCACAGACTGAGACTTCTCTTTTGAAATTCTACTGACATTGGAAGCCAGCTATTGTGTCTAATGGACATATTCACGATGAGCGATTTGCCTCCAGTTTACGAAGAGACAGAGCAGAAAACAGAATTTGGCGTCTGTCGAACACCGGACAGGAAACATGCCGATGCACTTTTGCATATCAGCGAACAGAGTTTTGCGAAAGAAGATGATGCATTCGACTTACATGCAGGGTCTGGATGGGAAGACGCGGTGAGTAGCCTAATAGCACAATAAAAGCAAACACAGCTAGAAAGTGATAGAAAAGCTTGATTGTCAAGGCAGTGTAGTGTTGCTTGTCGGGATTTTCCGGATAATTTTCTTTGTGAAAATGGAACAAAGCATAAACCAAAAAGAGTAACGCAAATTCTTCATTCACATTAGTATACTTTTTGTACACTTACTGATTTTCTGTAGTGCTAATTGTGTGTCATTTTGTGTTTGGTGTATTGACAGATCCAGGGCTGGGGCATGTCATCCCCTCTCAGTTGCTTATTTCAAACGCAAAAAAAGGGTAAGAAGTCCAGGACTGCAGACAATGATTACCATTGTCTCCTTTGCATAGATGTTAACTTCTTAAAGCACTCAGAGTCTGACCACTCGGCAGATTCAACATGTGAGTCCACCAAAACAAACTGCAGTCCAGACAAAAATCATAAAGGCAAAAGCATCCCAGATGCTTTTCTGAAGGGACCTTCTAGACAGGCCTCTCCAGTTACAGAGCATCACACATTCAAACTCTTCGCAGAAGCAATAAACCAAGCTACCTCTGCTGACAAAACATATGAAGAGCCTGATCTGTGCACACTAAGAGAAACTTCACCCAAGTTGGCTTATGCATATGATCTTGTGAAGCAGTGTCCACTGATGGAAGAGAGAGTTAAAAATGTGACTATGATTTTTAACGGCTTCGCTGTCTTGCCACCTGTGAAAGCCGAAGATTCCAGTAATCTGAGAAGTCCCAATTTACTGAGGGGAACTGTTGCTACCTTTAATCCAATTGCAGCACACAGTATTAGAGGTGGGGGTGGATCACATGGTGTGTCTGCAACAGGGGATATGGCAGGTGTTGAGAGAATGTGGGAAATCACACCACAAACCCACACACACACTGTTGTGCCTGAATTCAGCCACAGATTTTTTACCTCGGAGCCTCAAGGTCCACCGTGTTGGCACTGGCCATCTCAGTCCAGTAAACACTCGCAGTCAGCTCTCAGTGTTCCAAACCCTAATAAATGTGATCTGCCCTTCAACATCGTTGGAGACTTGTTCCCACGAGCAGCAAACCCACTGCGAAAACATCTCAAGTATGATGACCTCAGCAAGATAACCTTTAAGAACAATCACAGCCACAAACTTTACATTGCACTCAAATCTAAAGGTTCAACGGAAGTGGAACCCCAGCTGCCTGTGCTGTTAGGGACCAGGGTTCCAATGCCAGCATCATCTCATCGTCTACTGTGAACATTCATGACTTGCCCCACTCTTTTTTGTGTACTCAATTTTGTGTACCTTGTTTTTTGATTTGTGATGAAACAGTACAACTGGATTACAGGTTGAAATGAAATCTTTCTGATCAAAACATCTGAAATCAAAGTAAAAATCTTAGGCCAGGATCATTTGTGTCAGAACATATTAGGTTTCAAACTGAAGCTGTGACCTGTGACAGGTATTCTTTCTTTGTGTAGCATACTTTATTTATGGATGGAAAATACATGCAACTAATTCTGACAGTCAAAAACTGAGTGAAGTGTACATGATGATCAGAGTTGGTAAGTCAAAATACTGATATTTTTATGAGGCAAGACTGGATTGATAGTCTTTATAACCAACCTCATTTTTGAAAGGCACTTAATCATGTGCTGCTGAGAAATCTTTTTGGTTGAGATATTCAAAGTTTCCTGTTACAAGACATTATAAACTAAAACAAATCTTTTGTAATTGCCAATATTCATCCTTACACCGTTTTAGTCGACATTTAGTCTTTAAGAGTCACAAGGAACTAGCCAACTACATAATGTAGGCTGCTAATATGACATTTTGCATTAGCTATTACTGTGGATATGGATTCCTTACTGCTCACTGAGTGTTCAACAAAATACTCAGGCTTTAGGTACAATGGAAGGATGCCTTCAAGTTAAGTTTCAGCAGGAGCAAGTAGTTTTATGCCAGTTCTCCTTGAGTAATTAAGTATATATATAACTGGTACAAGTTCAGCAACTGATAACCATCCTTAGACCATAAAATTACTTGGTAAAAATGTTTATTTCACCAACATTCTCTTGTGAGTTTAAACATGCCTGTGTGGACAGGATGGTATATGTTGTGTAAATTATTTTCTGCAGTATTTAAAAATGGAAATAGTCATTAGTGAGAACCTCTTAAAATGAATAAACTAGGACAAACATGAATGTGTAGTAATTGCAATGAATTGTTTCAACTGTTCTGGAACAGTAAGAAAATAACAGCTAGAGACAGAAAATAAAACATGGCTTTAACTTAGAACTTTATTCAAGCTGTGACACCAAGGAGAAATGTCAGTGCAGTACTGTCTTCATTATACTCTATAATATAGTGCAGGGTAAAGGTCAACTGAACTGCCATACCACTCATTCAGATAAATTCTATTACAATTGTTTACCTCATTGTAACAGACTGCAGTATTTTATTGTGAATGTGTTTTCCAGTTCTACAAGTTTTGTGTAGCATTTTCCCAAGTACTCAAATGAATAAATAATTTGAAGAGATGTAAACCATCATATTTGTTTGTAACTACAGCAATACTTTGCTACAACATACAAAATACAAAAACTACTGAATATGTTCCACAGAGTGGAAGAAAAATAATACAACTATTTTATATGCGTTTAGTATCAGCATGTACTGCATAGCTTTGGTAAATGAACATACAAGTTACAATCTATAATACGTATTGAAGTCTCAACATTTAAGCAACTTTGTGTAATCAGACTCAAGCTGAAAACAGAAATGCAACTAGGTTCTTGGCACAAACAGGAGTACATGCCCACAACAGGGAAAATAAAGCATTCTAAAGTATCAATCAATACATCTTCAAGTAAACGTTAATTTCTCAGCTAGACGTCTTCTAGCTTAAAAGCACAAAACAAAATGGAATTAAAACCATTGCAGGCTCTTCAGAACTACACATGTTGTCAAATGTAGTGTAATGTATCAGATTTTTCACTGAATTTTCTTAAACCATTTCATTCATTTTGAGTATGGCTTAAGGAGTACAAGCAAATATCAGTAACATGATCAATTACATAAACCATAACGTGAACGATTCTTGAAATTCAGACAATTCCACTCATCAACAGGTAGCGGTGTCCAAATACACATAAAATATTCAAACAAAATTGAAACAAAGTGAAGTAATGCAATACTTTAAATACAGCACCCACAAAGGCAATCAAACAAGACATCCTATGTCCATAACTTTGAATAACACATTAACAATGAACACATCCCACAGCACACAAAACAAAAAAAAACTTAAACTCTTAAGTTAAGGTCAAAAGGCAATGAACAGAGTAAAGGCCAAATTACTCCACATTCAACTTTGTACATGTGAAAAATTTCTGACAATTTTCAAACTGCAAAATGTCACTTGCCACTTTTGCATGAATTTTTTTTTTACCATCACCCTTAGTAGTGTAGTTGTTCCAACAGCCCTACAATTTAATTGTCTTCCTTGTACCATAGGCAGTCATTTCACCAGGTTTTGTCCAAATCCATACATAGCTTTTTTCCAGTTATCCTGTTCACAAAGAGACCGACACACAGGGGCAATCACATAACCTCCAATCAACCTGCAGGTAATTGATGTAAATACTGATTTTTACCATGTGAGGACACATTCCTTAAGGTACTGAATACACATTAGGCCAAGAATATTTCAGTACAGAATAGTCTGGTCATGCAAAAAGGTTTTAAAAAGAAAAAAAGCATCTTTGGAACATGCCTCACAAAAAGTAAGTTGTACTGATAATGAAGTGATTTACAATTCTTAATCACTCAAAGAATCTGCAACATGCAGTACAAGAGCTGATGAGACTGTAAACAATGGTTTGCAAGGCTAAATGAGTTCAAAAACTCAAGTAGGCATATATAATCACTTCTCACAGTGACAAGAGTGTAGCTGAAACCATTTTACGAGTTCTGCACAGTACTTTTTTGTACAGGTAACATCAGTCTACAATACAACTAAAGTGAATTTATTAATAAAGTACAATGAAAGTGCCATCTGACTCATAATGAACTATCTTAGTAAACAGGTGGTCTGTAACAATTGCACTGCACAAATTACTGGCAAAAAAGACAATTCTTAGACAATTACTTTTATCTTAATATGCCAACACTTTTTTGCCGCAAGAAATAGAGCACACCACCTGTGTCAAGTTGTCCAATGGCACAGACACTGCTTTGAAATATACATTTACAATTTTCAGCTGATAAGACACAGTTATATTAGTGTTAGAGTTTTGAAATATTGAAATAAAAGAAAAACAAGCTCACTTGAGTACTTCTTTCTGTGCAGAAATGTAAACAGAAGATCAGGCTCTGAGCTGATGGTGTGCTGTGGATCTCTGAGAGCCAAACACTGTGGAATGTCCTCAGTGATAAAGATAAACTACATTTGAAGATTCACCTTCCCGCTATGTAGAGCACTTTGCTAATGGGAATTTAGTGAAATGCGTCAGTGAAACCCCAGATCCCCCTCAGAGAGGGGCCGTCACTAGACACCAGAAACCTGTCTTTTCAATGAATCACAGCCTCAGAACTCACACCAGGGGCATTCAGCTGTTGAGTTTCTCAGAGTGTTGAAAGAGAGAAAAGAGCTCCTCACACGTCTGAGTTTCCACAGAGCTGAAATGGGACTCCATGGTGTTCCAGGCAAGGTCGGCCATGAGAAAGTCATCCATTACTGTTTGGGTCTGGTTACTGGTCAGGAACAAGTTTCCCAGACTGTCAAAAGAGCTGGTAACTGTTTGTGTCTCTGTACTGTTGTGCTTGACATGGCTATCATTATCACTGGACTGTAGTGTGTGGTGAATGTCTGTCTGTGTCTCAGTGTCTGAGGACTCTGTGCTAATAGAGAAGCTTGACTGTTTGAGGAAGTTTCCTAGGGCCATGTGACTGCTTGTGTCCAGAAAGAAATCCAGATCAGTCTGTGTCTGGGTATCAAACATCTCCAACCCAAGATCATTTGGATGAACTCTAGTGTTTCTGTCATGAGTTGGGTTGTCAAACAACAAAAAGTCAGTCTGAGTTTCAATGTCAAGGGACTCCAGAGGTGTTTCAGTGCACAGTTCGCTTTCCTCCGTTTGTGTCTGAATGTGTACAGCCTTTAAGAACTCCTCTAAATCAAAGTCGATCCCAGTGTTCTGCTCTTGGACAGACGACAGACTTGCTTCACAAGTTGTTGTGGTATCCGGCAGTGTCTCATGGTTGTCCAGGGCATTACTGGCCATACTTTCAGATAAGATGTTCTCCAAGTCACTGAATAATGTCATAGTCTGAGTCTGATTGTCTGCCACAGGGTTTTGATGGAGAATTTCGGTCTGGGAACCAAAGCATGTTACCTCTACTGGCTTATCATCGTAAACACTAGAACCACCTGTGATTAGAGGTCCCTCCACAGAGTCTTTTTGAAATGGTCTCTCCTTCAAGCCTGCTTCCATGGAATTACTGAAGGAATTGTTATCGAAAAGTTCTGCGCACATCATAGTTTGGTCCATCTGTCTTCTATCTTCAAGGGTGCAGAAACTTGCATTGGTCTGCGTTTCCCTGGTAACACTGTATGAGGGAAGGTCTGTCTGTCCAAAACTATCCGTCTGTGCACCAATGGAGGATGTTATTTTGGACTGTGACAGAAAAGTCTGTGTTTCTACACTGACTGGCAACAGGACCTGGGCGCTAACACTGATGTCTGTTTGGGAACAAGATGAAACTGAGGACTCCCCCACAGTGGATGACGCCACTGGTGTGGGGCCTTTTGTGAGGTAAGATATATCCGTCTGAATGTTGGTGGATGTACTTTTATTCCTGTGTCCCACGTCACTGACCGGGGTATAACCAGAGGCCACTCTGTCCAAATTCACTTGCACTCCAGTACTAACAGGATTTGGACTCATGCTGAACATGGGCATGGAGTCTCTAACGGTCACAGTCTTTGTGTCCAGCACTGGCATCACTGTTCCCACTGATTGGGGGACAAGTTGAACAGTGCTCATTAGAGAGCCTTGACTGTCCACAGTCAGTACAACTGGTCTCAGTGTGTTATTATCTGTTGAAGACAGGAAAAAGGGCAAGTGTGCAAACTGCATCACAGGAACATTTACCAAGGCAACTTTTGGCTTTAGGAGGAGAGGCTTTTGGACATTTTCAGTTGGACTGTTGTTCTGGCACCCAGAATCTGAGTGACAGACCCTATCAACTGAAATAAACACCTCAGAAGTATCTTTTTCCATCTTCACCATCTGATATGTCTGCCCATTAGGTCTGACTTTTGTTGCTCCACTTAAGGACTTCTCCATCTTTCTTTTTTTCACAGGTGGATATCTGAAATATGAAGAGGGAAAATGTTTACCAACAGTTGATACCAATAGTAATAAATGAGCAGAAACTTTGTGAATGCACACACTTCCTTAAAAAATCCTCACCATACAAAATGATGCCATTGGAAATGTAAGCTCCTTGCAATATAGACTAAAGAGTACCTGTGCTCTGTGGGAACCTCGTGCCCTGTCCTGTAGATGTGAGACAGCAGTGCAGCTCTGCTGGCATAAGGGCACCCACAAGTGCAGTGATAGGTCTTTCCGCAATCCTCAGCATGCCTCTTCAGGTCCCACTCTGTGCTGTAGCAGTTGCTGCACTTAGCACATTTGTGTTTCTTTTCAGCGTGCATTTTCATGAAGTGCTTTTGAGAAAATATGAAAATAATTTAATTTTAAAAATTACCGTAATCATACAAGACGAACATTAAACTAGAAATTATTATAAAACCTTGCAATGGGCACCACAGAAAATTATATATATTTAAAAGGACATGATGAGCTCAGATTAAAAGCAACTACTTTTGAATATTTTCTTTAATAGTATCTTGTAATTTAGATGAATGAATGAAGGCACAGTGGAAATATTGATAAACAACACTTAATGCCAGAAAAGCTTTACATAACTAATTTATAGAAGTGGCAATACCTGTTTAACCAGGGAAAACTGGGAGAACGGTCTGTTGGGTCCTCTTGGGCAGCCCTCTATTGGACAACAGTAAAGTTTTGGCAATCCTTTCATATCCTTCCTGACTGTGGGGTTGACAAGACCATCCTGAAACACAGATAAAAGTGTGAGGGACTTGACATAGTGAAATCAATCAATCAATCAATCCATCCATCTGTACATCACACATACATACATACATACATGCCTACACACATAAATAAATAAATAAATAAACTTAACAGTTAAAGTTCCAGCAGTTAACAGTATCAAAGCCATTAATTTCTGAGATAGCATTAAACTCCACATTAACATGCTGATTTACTGCGGATAAATGATCACTGGAGGTTTCCCCCAACCCTTTACAATCTCATTAAGTATCCCTAGTGTTCTTAAATTAATCTTATGCTTGGAATTCTACCCACAGAATGTATTTCTTGGACAGATTTCTAAACCCTCTCTTTTCATTACTCATTGCAGCCAGTGTAAAGGAGTGGTACAATGGGTTTCTAATGTTTGTATTCCACAACCAGCACACCAACCCTGCTCTCTTTAAAACACTAATATGGGGCAGTAAATAGCAGGCAATAATAATTTGGCAGCATACAGGAAAAAGTAACCCTAATGCAGGAAAATAACTAAATGTTTACACAGCAGCTAATTTCTGTTGCCTAGCTGCCTATTCAATGCAGAAGTGACTATCGGGCAAACCAGACACAAAGTTGCTATGGTTGCAAGTAAAGGTCTTAGATAATCATCACATTGAGTGAAAGAGGTGCCATAAGGCAATAAGCTTAAATGTGTACTGAGCATGCCATCTACTGTACATCACTCTTCCTCTGGTGGTTCTGAAACACAACAGAATAGCAGCTGTTATCTCTGTCAACATCATCATTCAACAGTGAGACTTTCAAAACAATACATCGCATTTTCCATGGGACAGAAGAAGGAGTGAGGTATTCCAGCATAAATGCCAAATTTAGACTGCATGTTTGTGATGGGAAAGAGGACACAATAGCATGTTATGTTGCTGAGACTCTTAAGATCACATTAGTTGATTGTATTCAATTATGCATTTATCCAGTTGAAAATCTAAATAAAGAAAAACCAAAAAGGCATGAGTACGGAATCGGTTGCTAATTTAACCACAATCTGGCAAATATCACACGCCCCAAAGTGTGAAGGGTTAGAAATATAGTGATATTTTGATCATATTAAAAAGATGGTCAAATGGTCAATATTTATGACTGGATATTCCAATCAATAAATAAAATACACTGCAGATAATTGTATAAGTTGCAGTACCAGTAAAATTTCCAGTGCTGTGAGTGAGAAGAAGCATCTGGGAACCAACACTCTCCACAGGCACTTATCTACATGTAGAACAAATATGGCAATATTGAATCTTTGCCTGTCAACCCGGAGTCTTTGATTGGCTGGCTGAAAACTGTGCTGGTATCACACAGATGGAGTCTGTTTGGAGTAAGCACTGGAATTCTATAGAGAATTCTGCAACTGCATAGCTGCAAACGTGGGACTGCGCAGCATGCAAAACTGAGTGTCTGTATATCTCATCCTGCGTCAATTAATAATGCATTAACCTGCACGGGTAAGGACAGACCCTTGCTTTCTTCTTTGTTGAGCTGGATAATATTTCTATCCAGGCTGTCACATCTATAATCAGGCATTCATACCCAAGCAGCCTTCATCTGAGCTCATTGTGCTCAGTCTGACATCCTGTAACTTTCATGGGGTGTTAAACAATACATTTTGTACATCATGCTCGTGTGTTTTTATAAACAGGAATATGTGCCAATTCATAAGCAAGGAACATAAATATCAACAGTGATATGCAGATATGTCCAATGTTAAAGCAATTTTTGGGTTAACAAGAACAGCCTATACAAAAACATAAGGAACTGTTTCAACCGCGGCCTGAATTTATTTTGGTTTAAAAGAGTTAAGTCGTCCCGCAGCAGCAAGACTTTTACAGTCATAACACTGAAAGGAAAGCGGGAATACGTGCAGAAGGGGACATTTTCCCACGTATTTTCAAACTTGTATTGCACTGGCTAAATTACACAATGACGTACTCCTCTGTATATACAACTCAGCTTATAAACCCAACAAATCATTTCCCTGAATGGTAGGACCAATTTGCTGTATGATCATATAATAATTTGGCGTGTCTCAAAACATCTATGCAGGACCACACGCTATATGTAACCTGGAGTTCTACTTTAATCAATATGCACCATAGCAGGAATAGCTGCACTAAGCGAAGAAGCAAAGAAGTGACTAAATTTTGTAATGCAAGAAAACTGACCATTTTTGACTGTTCCTCGCGTTGGCCAACGCTATCCATTCAAAAGCTTGAATTAAACACAGATTCAAACATGAAATATTGTAATATATTAAACATATACTCGTGTGTTATTAGATTGGCTAACTACGGTGCTCATCGATCTAGGTAGCTCGCAAGGTGAATTCGCATTGCGGTAACGTTACATTCAGAAATAAAAAAAAAAGCCTAGCAATACCAGAAACCTGCACAGCACTGCGCTTCTGTTACATAAAACAGCGTTATATAGAGCCTTCCGTATTTTAACAAACTACAAAAGTAACGCTACATCTGTGCTGGGAATTAAAATTACAGCTATATAGCAATTTTTGACCCTGGAGTCGCGAACAAAATTCTATTTACCATGTGCCGGCAATATTATATACACTAGTTAACTATACTCTTAGTTACAGTAATAGGTAAGAAGAGGGGCACTGATTCGCGTGCTGGCTAGCTAGCTAACTTGACGTAAGGTAACGTTAAATTGCTAACTAGCTACGTACTACAGTCGAGGCACGATGAGTATTGTTTAACTAAAATCTGCAAACAGACATAATCATATGATATAATACACTATACGTAACAAACCCCATGAAAACACGACAATCCTATCAATGTTTACCTTGGTTAGCTCGTAGCTAACCAGAAATCAACCAACAGTTCAGTGACTTGCATTTGTTCAACCATCCAGTCAAGAAAACGGCCACGTTTGCTAACGTTAGGCAGGCAACTTGTTAAGTAACAATCTAATCATACACTACGTAGAAAAAATGGTCCCTTGTATTAACTAAGTGTACAAACGGCCAGCTAGTTTCTGAAAGTACCTTGACCCTGTGTGACTTCACAAGGTGCATGTTCAGAGCAGGAGTGTTCGGGAGAATCTTGCCACATCCCTGTACGGTACAGAGGATATTAGTCCGCACTTCTTTGGTTAGTTCATTGATGGATGGTTTTATAATTTCCCGAATCTGTGAAGGCAGCTCCTCGTTGTCTTTGTGACTTATTGTACAGATGCTGTTCTTATTGTTACTGGCATGTGCTCTTTCACTTTCTGGAGCAGCAGCAGCCATATTTCTGCTGCTGGTAGTACTGTCGGTTCTCGAACTGAAAGTGCGCAAGGCACACACACCACATAAAGAACTCCGCCCACTTCCGAGGAACCACTCCTTTTCGCGCGACCAATGACTACATTACTGAACAGCCTGGCTTAACACAATTCAGTTATTAATTGTTCCTCATTAATAAATTTCACGGTACCTGTTCGTTCCGGTAATATAACAAGGTTAGGGTTAGGGTTATATAAATTCTGAGCTTGCTAGCTAAACTGAGTTTGTTCGCTAGTTAGCTAGCAAATAAGGTTGGCAATGGATATATAGGTAGGTACTTTGTTTTATTTTGATAGAACTATCAGTGTTGCTACGCAATTCGCTATCTACCTTGATGTTAACATATCGTTGTACTGCAGTCCTATTCTGATAAACATTCACCATTTATACAGTAATCACTCTCGTTTGACATGCAACATACACCACTAGGCCTACCCTGTTACACTACATCACTTGCTGTGTATAGTATTTTTCAAACTGCTAACATATAGTACCAAAGTAAATGATACCTCATAAAGTAGACACTCACAAAACCAAGTGACACTAAACTAAGTTCATTGACATCATTACCTCTCACAAACTTGACATTTAACTTCTGGTTAACTTCGTGACATTAACTTGATTCCAAAGGAAACCCATACAATAATTTACAGTAATTCTTGGACCTATTTTCATTTTAACATCTGAAGGGAATATGATCATGTGACACATCAAATTCTCCAATTGCAAAAAGGGTCAAGATCAAAGACATCTTCTCCATCAATGTCATGTTTTACTGTTGCAAACCTACACTCATGATATCATATGCCTGTGCTTGTAGCTCCCAGCTTGGATCATACCATACAATAATGCCCTGCTCTTTGTAGCAATGCCTTGACATATCCATCCCCCTGTTCTACACTTTGTGTTAGGAAATTGCTAAATGTCAAAGTGTAATGTGAAAATCTGTGAATGAAAGATTTGTGAATTATACATTTTTCCTATTTGTGCCATATATAACAGTTGCTAAAATGACCCTACAAAGGATATGTATGTATGCTACCTCATACATTGCTTCATACTTGCTATAATGTTATAACCTTTACAAGTGGAATAATGTCACACACCATGGAAAACAATTCATAGATTACATAAATAACACTTCTTATGTAGGCTACATTCCTGTACCCATACCTGTGACTCTTTCCCATGCTTCACACTTGCATGAACATTGACTTCATTCTCTTCAGAGGGTAAGACAAAAAAAGCCAAAGGACCACATTATGTGCAACAATTTTGGAAAAACTGGGTAGGTTTATTTTGGAACTGTCTTTCTCATCAAGTTTGTGTCAGGTATAGGTCAGGTTTGTTGTCATACAGATGTATTTAGTGTAACTTGGTTTTCATTTTGATATCAGTCGTTTTAATGGCAGATTTTTTTCAAGCAGTAGTACTAACTCATGCAGAGTAGTTTAGTGTGTTAAAGTAAGTCGGTAATTTTTTTTTTTAAAATGAACATTTTATGGAAATTCAGAATACACAAGAGCATTAAGGGATTGATGTCAACTGCCCCCTAGTGGCAACACAACAACTGCACATGGGAATCCCATTTTCCCACCTCAATATTATACCACCACCGCATTTTGATCTTCTGCTTTCCATTATACTTATTATTCATTAATGTTAACACTGGATTGTGAAGGAACATTAAACTATAAAATCTTTTTCATTTAGTCCGGCAATTCCAATACGTCCAAACTTAAGTATTTACCACAATACAAGAAACTGCATGCTCCATTGGGTAAACCTGAAATTGGAATAACTCCTCTCATCTGCTTTACATCCTGTTGCCTTTCAGCTGTTCGTTAGAGTAGTTTAAGTTTCTTGAAAATTATAAGCAAAGCATGACTATGCTTTCAGTCACGGCCCACTTCATCTCAGTTCACTGGCTCCCTGTTATTGCTTGCACCAAGGTCAAAACCTCGGCACCGGTGCAGCCCCCTTGGACGGGACAGCCCCCTCATACCTACAGTTGGTCTTCAAACCACATCTGCCACCCAGATCACTCTGCTCTGCAACCATGAGGCAAATGAATGTCCCATTGCGACGTGTTTGCTCCTCTTAGACACAAACGCTGTCTATACTGGCCCCTCAGTGGTGGAATGAACTCCCTACAGGGATCAGGAGGGCAGAATCACTGACTATCTTCCGATGTAGACTGAAGACCCACCTCTTCAGACTGCATCTCGGTTCCACCTCGGTCCCTGCTCCCGAAGACCTGCTACTTTTATTACTTGCTGTTTATTTTATGTGTAGTATCAGAATGTGTTTTGGATTCCATGATCTAGTGACTGTGATGTATGGTATAACACTTGTCTTCCATTGTCTAGTCAGGTTTCGCACGTTAAGTTGTGGTTAATGTTACGCTCACACTCACTGGTCTGGGAGTGTTGTTAGCCTGATTGACACTGTTGCTCATTTAACTTGAATGGATACACTTTTGTGTATTCTTTTGTATTCTTTCTGTTCTTTTGTGCCAGCAGTTGCTCTGGATAAGAGCATTTGCTAAATGAATGTAATTTAATGAATGCAATTTAAACAAAGCCCAACATTAAACAAATCCAGTTTTGTTTTATGAGTGTATATCTTCTTCACAGTGTATGACTTTCTCATTTCAGCTCTGATCATTTTCAACTGCCCTATTTGCAACAAGAACCCTAGTCATCTGTAGAACAGACTCACTAGCTGCTGGCTCTGCAATGGAATTGAGACCACAGTGCAGTGTGTGAATAAAATGAAATTGAAAGGACATTGTGACCCTTGGGGATTCCTCTTTTTCCATCTTGAAATTATGAATACTAAAGCTTATGGTGGTTTCCTGTTTCTTTGACGACCAATAAATTCCAATTACTAAACTTGTCACAAGAGGAATATTATTGGTTTCAGTGTTAAAGCAGATCACCACATGAAGAAACAATGAAAGAAAAATGTAAGACCGTTATTGTGCAGTTTCATCCAAGTTATTTGCAGTTTCCATGAAAACCTGTTGAGCCCATTTGTACAGCTGTTTTTGATTCCCCAGAGTGAAAGCTCATGCACCTCCAGTCCATGGCAGATAGAACTGATTTCATTTTGAGAGGACATAGCATAAGTGAACATGTTTCTCTGCACATAGATGTTTATATATTAATTATGTTGATGTGTCTAAAGCAAGACTGCATATTCAAAAGATAATACAAGCTCACCCAAATCCTCATGGTTGGTGCTCTGATTAGCCAAACTGATGGTGTTTTTTTTTTTTTTTTTAGTATGTCACAACCTAGTTTGATAACCCACAATGTCTACACACACACGCATGTATGCACATGCACATGCACAAAAGTATCTTGTCTGCAGGAGCAGCAGGGATGAGGCTTTTCATAACTCTGCAATTTGCATTAACAAATAGAATATAAAGAATTGACATCATCATTATTATACAAGTGCCAGTAAGAGCTGGTCAGAGCTGCTTGTAAAGATGAGAAGCTGATGACCCCTGTGCCTTTAAAATAACTTGAGTCATTTCATTTGAAATAATCGTTTCTTTTTTTAAGGTGCAATCTACTGTGTCTCTGGATATTACTCATGCACAGCAGGATTTTGATCAAACTGTTATGTGTACATCACAGGATGGCTGGGATTTGTCACCCTTCATTTTACATGATTCTGCTCCACATGTGCTCTGTCTATGACACCAATACATTGTATAACTCATAAATAAATAAATCTCTTTGCTGGTGGTGGATCAGTAAAATAGGTCCATCTAGCATATAAGAGGAGGTTTTTGTGACAACATTAACAGATTATGACATCGTCCAACAAAGCTTTGGATTCCATAAAGAATAATGATGCAGTATCACATAGTTTCTGTGAGGCTAGAACAAAACATGGTTTTAAGAACAAATACAAAAATCTCCTCACATTTCTCCAGAACAAAATCTAAATGCACATTGTATACACATGCTTTTTATAACCTGGGAGACTGACTTGTCTTTAGCTATTTTTGAATAATAATAAAAAACATTTTATAACAAAGTTATTCTGTGAAAACTGACTAATCTCCACGCCAGTGGAATATAGCAACAGGGCACAGCACAGCTGCATTGTCCAGACTGGAGCTGTTGGAGGGCATAGTAATGACACAAATTCAGTACAGCTCCATGGAAACAGCAGTGCCCCAGAGGGGAGGCTCTCACACAAGTGAGTGGTAAGTGCTGATAAACAGCACTTAGATATTGTAGATCTCTTTCTTTAGGTAAGCAGCGAGTGGGTCCTGCCTGTTGGTGGAGCTTCTCAGCTGTTTCGGTATCTGGCACTTGTTCTTGTCTACATTCTCCAGAGTCAACTACAGGAGGCTATGTCCCAGGTGTTTTGACTCTTCAAAAGCCGAACATAAAGGGGAATACATTACTGTAGGTAATAATAATAAATCACACAGCTTCTGCGGAAACTCCACCATTATCTGTGCAGGAACAAATTTTCTTATTCTGACAAATTCACTGCATCTGGAGGTTATGCTCATGTGTGGGTGGAGAATATGCAATCAACGCCTTTCTCTGTTTTACATTCTATATTTCACAGAGGAATCCTCTGTCTAATGCAAGCCATACACACTAATGATCCACAGACCTAAAGACACATAAATACAATAACTAGAGTGATTTTATGATTAAAAGCAATTATCAAATGATCAGATTAATCATATTCATTCAAATTCCAGTGTAAATTTTCATCTGTGACAGACACTGTGACTGTACAACAATATTAGATGCCTATTAGGGCTACTAATTGCAACCAGTCTAATAATTGTGCATTAACATTTTTGGTTACAAAGGCAATACCCAGTGTCGAAAGGTGTAGGAGGAGCAGCCAATCTGCACTGTTCAGACAGTAGCACAGAATATCTGAAACCAAGCTTTTTCACTGGCCCACACAATGTGACATACAGGAAGAATGCAGGGTCCAAGCACCAGACCCATCGACTGCCACCACTACAGGCTTTTCGAAGCAAACCCCTATGATTACATTAACAACACAAATATCCCTTGGTTGGGCACCTTTCCATTTCATTTAAACACATGTACATGTAAAAAGGTAACTGCTGGATGAGGAAAGGATTTTTTGGAAACTGAAGGAGACAAAATGTTGTCACCATTCCACTTCCTTTTTTACCGGATTTAAAGTCCCAGCGTTTTCAAATCCCATATGAGCTGTATACACACACACTTGCACACACACACACACACATTAGTACCCATAGTGCAGATATATCATTAAAGGAGTTATGTTGCATGTATCTGCATGCTGGAGATACATCATTGCCATTTTTGTCTCTTTAGTTTACTAACTTCTAAATTGCGAAATGTTTTCACTGCAAAAGGTTTTCTATATCTTTACTCAGTAAATTAGTAAATTGCAAACAGATATGTTATATAATTTATGCTTAGCATTTCATGATTTTTCAATATACTTTTTTCCAGCATACAACCCTATTCTGGAATCAGTAACTGCACACCAGACTTCTCTCACTCTCAATCTCTGCACTTGTGCAAGAGCATTGAGGTGAGACAAATTCAATCCTCCAATACTGCACCCAGCCAATGGATATTTTTCACACTACAAGTCACACAGTGGTGTAGGTATTCTTTGGAGGATAAGCTACTCTCTTTACATAAACCCCCCAATTAACTGTTGGTGTACCTCAGTGGTCTTCTTTCCACAAGAACGAGACCAGCATACACATATACACAATATCCACACTATGCCCCATTCTCTTGTTCCTTCTTTCATGGCATACCAAAGAAAGCTTAGGCTGTGTGCCTTGACCATTTCAACAGTCACTCAATCAGCACACTCACTCTGCCATGTCAGTGTGATAAAAGCCTAGAATGTTCCCTCCCCCTGCCCTTTATTTTTGACCAACATAACTGCTGATGACCAAAAATACTACTTTGCCTTTTTCTGGCCTAGTGGTTTACCACTGAACTTTAATTTGATCATTTCAAAAAATGTTCACCCTTTATAAAACTATGCATATAAACATATAACAAACACCAAATATGCCTTGTGCAGTCCAAAGGAAACTGACACAAGTCAATAAGAGTCCAACAGGTAACACATATGTAAAGCCTGTTTTCAAAACAAAGGGCTCCTGGGCCTCACTGGCCACCTTGGCATACTCCATTGTGAACCTGTGTGCTACCGTATGGCATCTATGATGCACCTGCTATCCTTTCTGTTGTCAACAGACAGCCGTCCTATGAAGTGTGCTCGATCCAGTCTGCTGTAGAACACATTTCCCATGGCGGTAAAGAGCACTGCAGCAAAGCTGCACTCCTCAAGGCTCTGCTTACCTCCTCCATCATCTGGGTAAAAGATGCTTTCCATTGATATAGAATCATCAGTTTATTTGGTCACACTTTAAACGAAGTGTTGCTTATAAAGGCTTTATGAAGCATACGTAAAGCCTTCATAAACACGACATAATGCCTTCACAAACCATACACAAGCAAATGTCGTACTTCATAAAGGGAGACATATCACTTTCTTATGCAACACGTTATACCAGATGTGACATAACCAAGAATGTCACCTGGCTAAAGGCTTAGTGTATAAACAACATTTCATTTAAAGTGTGACCGTTTATTTTGTTTATCACAAAAAAGAAATACAACTACTGCATTTGAGTGTTAAGTGTTCATTTCTAATGTGGCTTGTCAATCAACTGTGCTGTAATTTAAAATTGGATTATTTACCATGATCCAATTTAATTAGTCACAGCAAACTCAATTCAAAATTTTATGTGGACCAAAAGTCCCAAGGAATACAAACTGTATAATGTATCCATGCAGAAGTCATTGGGGTCAATTATAATCCATGAGCAATCAAGAAACTTGATATTAACATAATTTACAGGCTGGGAAGAAGTCAAGGTGAATTTGGATACTGCCACCGATTCACTACCAGCAACAGTCTTCTTGTGACTTTGTGATCCCACAGATGATCCATGTTTTCATGGGACTCAGTTGCTAATGTTTCATGTATGTGCACCAGAGGGTGAATTTTCACAAAGACAAACTTTACAGCTTGAACATGGTGATGTGTTGCATGTGACCAGAGGTACTAGAGCCTCTCTTAAACTACATTTGTCATACAGCATGCAATGTTTAAGCCTCAGCCCAAGAAATAATGACAGACAATGCACATAATGTGAAATTTCATGTTTTATTTGTGAATTTGCAATACTGCATTCCTGCTGTTCCATATGGTGTGTGTTCATAGCAGGGACTGAGGTTAGAGGAATAATTTTTCCAAAGCAGCATCACTGGCAGACAGAGGTAACCTACACAGGCATGCTGTGACAGGTGTGAATCTTGTGTGTACTAGTACACATTTTAAAATAAAAAATATTGTATACTGGATATCTTTGTGGCTGCAGACCACAATTCACAAAACATAGACTTCGGCTGTTGGCATTGTTCAGTTAAAGGTGTACATTTTGTAGGCTACATTTCTCCATTTGACTGAAAACACAATTAGATATTCACTTTTATGATTTAAGGTAGATTACTCCTTCTTTAGTCAAAAGCACATTAAACTTCATTCAGTTACTCATGAGAAAAAAATCAAAAGTGAGTACGATTATCTCCACAGGTACTTTTCATTGTTTTGCATATAGTTACATTATACAGGCACAGTGATGGATTGTGAATCCCTCTCCCGATTATAACTCTCTGTCCCAGACAGAAACAGGATTTCTAGGTGGGACTTCATATCAGTGTGAGACCTCTATGATATGGTATGAAAAGCTGAGCTTGATTACCATCATGTGAAATGACTTCTATTTCTAGCTTGGTATGCATCCTTCATTGGTGGTTCAGGCCATTGCTGAAAAATGCTGAATTAATATTTCCATTGTCTTAATATGCAAAATTAATATTTCAGCATTAAAATATGCATCCTTCAGCATGGCTGTGCTTTTTATTCAGCATTAAATGAAAAAATACATGTTATGTTATTGAAAAGAAAGCTCATTATGCAAAACAATTCTTGATTAAAAGGTTCTGAGTAGGCCTTTGGAGTATCATCACATTGTTTCAAGGCATTTGGAGTAACAACACAAAAGATCAAGATCTCTGTTTATTTATACTTTAAATGTGCCAAAAGTTCTGAAATGTACATTTATGGTGCAGAGGAAGCTGGTACGTCTGACAGTAATATAACCCCAATAAACTGTCGAAATAAAACTTTAAGTATGACAAGCTGTGCAGCAGAAATCAAAAACAATTCAATCATGAAGAAGAAATAAGGTACAAGATCAGTTTAGGCCTTCAAATTGTTCACGCAGATTAAATAATTTTGTAGAAGTTTTGTATCAAAACACTCTTCAGTTTTCCATGGTTTTAAATAAAAATATCCAATGGTCAACAGTGTCTGTGTACTTAACTACAATTTAGTCAATTTAGACAGTGGATATAATATAACATTGTTTTACTACCCTACCCCTGGATATCAGAGCTGTCTTGAGGGATACCATATTCTTTCCTCACTACAATATCCTTTAACTAACAGCTGTTTGCATTCTGCCAAACACTATATTTCACTCACTTATTGAAGAAGTAGCCCTTCTCCATCGGTTTCCATTTCACTGATTTCACTGATGCAAATTAATTACATCATTTGAAAGTGTGGAACCTGTTGTTAAACAAAATAAAGTGGAGTAGGGATGTTGATATCATTCAGTGGCAACACACAAAGCTACTGCATTAGTATAATCTTTGGTGAAAACTAGCTGCTACTTCCACATTATTTATATGCTACACAGGCTAACAGAAACAACCTCATCTTGGCTTTGTTTTGAATATATCATGTTTTATAACTTTTCATGTCAGTGGTTTCATGACCAGAAATGATTGAGGTATCTAGCACACAATTTCAAACAGCCAAAGTGCAAAGTCATTACCACTGCATATAAGAAATGCTGCATTTTCTTGAGAGACAGAGATGACTATGCATGAGAGATACAAGGTAAAAAGCTGTATGAAGGGCTTAAAAAAACAACAAACAAAACAACAACACCATGGAATTTACTAAAAATAGCCCAGATGGCTGTATTTGAAGTTACAAATTAAGTAAAATATATTGTAGGATAACCGCAAAGTGATTTCTTATTTTGGAAATCAAAGATGGCTCATCTGGACATTGGAAATCATAGTTTGGTTGTTGCTTTCTTCATTTATTGTATTGTTGCATTCACTTGGCACGGCACTCATCATTTCACAACTCCCAATGAGTCCCAATTCACATTTTTCACTTTCCTGAACCACTTCCCTTCACATGGTTAAGAGCATCACAATCCACAATAAAAATTTTCACTTGGCCCCTTTTGCTCCCTTCTAGCTTGAAGAAGTTTGGCTTTGCATTTGGTCAGAGTAGGCATCAAGGAGGGGCATTTGCGGGGCATGACCCCCCAAATGAGTTATTGTGCCCCCCCTCGCAGGCCAGGCCTTTGGCACCAAAATTGTATTAATTGATTTATATTTATCATATTATAAAAGTGTAAACCTTTTCACTAAATGAAATGAAATAAAAACAAAAATAAGAAAAGAAAAAAACACACCCTGTTGGTCATATTGCATATGGTCACATTTAGGGAAGTAGTATGCTCATTTGTCTGGTGCCTTGGTGCTACTGGTTTGATTTGTTTCATTTGTTGATTTGTTGTCATTATGTCAAGATAAGCGCGCACATAATGTACAGTTAGCATTAGCAAGTCACACGTCGCTTGACACTAATATGTTTTAGTGAGAGCAAGCAACTATCAGACTGCACTTCGAACAGAAATGGATATATATAGTATAGTCTATTCCAAATGATGGTCTAATGACACACACAGTGCAGTGTGTGTGTATGAGAGAGTGAGAGAAACAGAGAGAAACAGAGAGCGAGAGAGAGAGAGAAAGAGAAAGACATGGCTAGCGCATAGGCTATATTTTGTGCAGTGTGTGTGTAAAAGAGAGAGACTTTAGGGCATGTTTTGAAATTGGAACTGGGTTGGTGTGTTGGTTGTTGATGGCAAACTCATATTATCAAGTATTTACATTTACATAGATTGAGTTCTCGAACGGCAGTTTGTGCCCCCCCACAGTTACCCTAATGCCCCCTATGAGATTTGTTCTGGCGCCGACTCTGCATTTGGTGTGGCATCCCAGCTTTCCTTCATCATCCTAGGGTGCACATTTGCGCATGCTGGTTTGTGTAAATTTTAAAAGCGTTTGATTCAACCACAGGAACACTTAAAACATTACAATATCAATGCAGATGGTATACTATTGAATTTTATTGTTTGAATGAATGTTTCTCACACACAGTCAAGAAACAGTGGTAACATTTAGACTGAATGATTCCAGTGCATTTTAATTAGAAGTGAACAGAAACTGTGACAAATAACTTTGCTCTTACATTTATTCATTTTCCTGATGATCTTCCATAGTGACTGGCTGAAAATTTGCACCGAGGTTTCAAGGCTTAAACTTATTTGAATCACTGTATGTATCTGGTTATTAAGTGGCATTATCAATAGTTAGAACTAAGCTAAAACATTTCATACCAATCCCTAGGCTTTGTTACAATGCACTGTAAACAGCCCAGCGAGGGATATCTGGCTGGGTTCAAAACTGACCTTGTCACTTGCTGACAATGACGGGGGCCCACAGAGATGGAACATATTGGCTTCCTGCTGCCAGACATGTTGGTTGGTAGGCTGGCCAGGATTTCCTTGTTCCCCTGCTCTCAGGCACCCTGCCATCTGTTACGTGCCTACGAGCAGCACTGAAGACAGTAGAATAGCACCCATCCTCCAATAAGCACCCACTTCACTATGGTGCACACTCAGACCACATATATCTGTTGGATGTGTATAAGTCTATTGGAGGATTGCATTTAAATCCTTCCTATGTCCCATGCATCTCAAATCTGAATCAGCTCCCGTGTAAACTTTCTCCTCTACCATCTTATTTCTGACTATGTCTCACAATATTTCAGCTTCACCTTTATGTCAAGTCAATATTCACAACAAATGCAAATAAACGACATTTGTATTTAAAGGTAAAATGATCTACCTGACCCCAGACTGAACTTTTTTTAAGTCAAACATCATGAACACTGAAAGATTTTATTATAACGTCACAGTAATTTGAATTATATAGCAACCTGAGAACAAAATCATGATCTTAAAATCTGGACTAAGCAATATCAAGGCTTGTCATCTTTCATATTTGGAAAAACAGCCAAGAGTTAGTATACTGTATAGCAAAAAAATTTTTGATTTATCAATCTATGAAATGGTGGGTATGGATTTTTTTCACCCTATGGAAATAAAATTACCACAGGGATTATAACAATAACAGCTCTGTACAGACAAAACTCAAATCATGATGATATCATCATAAAGTGAGTTATAGCATGGTGAGTTATATTGTATGCACAAAGTTCCCATATTCTCCCATGTACGCGTAAGTCCTTTTTTGCGCGTCTCCAGTTATGTGCACTTCAGTTACGCATATTCCCCCCTATGCGCTCCGATCACGCCCACAGCGCTTACCTTCAGAATGAAGGCGGGCTCATGAAAGAGGCGTGATTTATTTAAAATAGAAGTAGACTGAGTCACAACCTAGTTTATTTTGGCTCTTGGGAAAACGTGGAAGTTAGGCATTTACCATGTGAATGTCATTGAAATCCATTCAAACCATAAACCAGACTCTGATTTTGAAAATAAATGCAAAGGGACAGCTATATTACGAATCACCTCAAAGGAAAGCATTTGTTTCTATGTATGACATAAACCCAAAAATAAAGTAAATATACAAAATGACACATGTGCTGGGTCTGCATGTATAAAGACATGTTTGACATGTGGAGATACATTAATAAAAATGCACTATTGAGGAAAAGGTGCAACAAATGCATGTTCCAATGGCCAAGCTTGAACTCATGCTGAGTAGCCTATTATTAAAAATTAATTATTAAAAATTCAGCCACCCTCTGAAATGATCCAGATGCAGGAACAGACAGAGCACTGGTGATGCGGGAATGCGGGTGATTACTGTGGCTGGAAAGCTGTTCGTCCAGGAGTCTGCATACGTGGACGATAGCTTCACGGTCGAGACGAAATGCAATGGATTGTCAGCTTGTCAGCTTGTCACTGGATGCAATGCGTGTCAGTGAGCCCCAGTATATCCAAACGAGGTCGGAATACTCGTGGCCGTCTTCTTTGCGCTTGGCGAGCTCTTCTCCATCTTTCCCACTCTCTCAGGAGCACAAGCAAACGCTTTTTATGACTTACACACATGGGAGAATACGGCTCGAAGGGAGGGGACAATGAGCCAAGATGGTAAGGTTTCATTCATCAGACAATGCCAAATAAATCAAAATCATATAAACAGGATTGTTTTCCAGAAGTGAATCACACAACAGTTGGGATGTTACAATTCATACCACTGTGTAATGAACTTCACACATTTTGATTTTTGTCTCCCAAAAGCATGCAAGACTACATGAATGATCTTTGAAAGACTGAGCTTGACACAAAGGCCTTACCCAATTCATTAATGATGGGCGTCTTAATGCCCTCCAGAATTTCTTCCTCTGTGTGGCTGTGGACTTCGTTATTGGAATTTTTTTACATTACATTATTGGCATTTTAGAAGACACTCTTACCCAAAGCAATTTACATCAGTTACAATGTTATCTATTTATACAGCTGGATATTTACTGAGGTAATTTGGGGTTAAGTAACTTGCCCAAGGGTACAACAGCAGTGCCCCAGTGGATAATTGAACCGGCAACCTTTTGGTCACGAGTCCTGCTCCATAACCACTATGCTACACTGCCGCCCTTACACTTTGCGTGCTGAGGTGTCATTCCTGTAATGCAAGAGGTCCACATCCCCACTTTGTAATCCACCGTGTGGTTTCCTGAAGGGAGATAAGTGCAGTATTCCCCTGTCGGTCACGGTTTAAGCCACCCTGTCAATGTGTTGCTTGATGCTGACCTTCCTCTGTTTCTGTGAGCCCATAGCACCAGATATTTTCTTCTTGTACAGCTCCCTTTGGCCCCTGACTACCTTGTCATTACTTGGCTGAAGAAATCTGAGTTGCTGCAGTGCTGGCATTGCTTGTCTTCATGGATGTGAAAAGTGTTGAATTGGTTGGTGAAATCTACACAGGTTCTTTTTTGTTCGTCCACTATTCTCTCCATATGAAGCAGTAATTCATGTCATGAGACTCAGCAAAACAGCAAAGCAGCTGATTAATTTACAAAAAGTGATTCATCACTTCACTTCCTTAAAATGTCACTGGGAAAATGTCCTTTTCAATGACCAGTAGGGTCATTTAATAATTTATTCTATTATATTTTATTTGTAGAATTTTAATATTTTCTGATTCTATTGTTTTAACACCTGCCTACATTAATGTCTTTCATTTTTAAAAGCATTTTTAAAATGTTGACTACAAATGCTTTATATTATAATATTATGCTTTTATTTTACTATACAGCAATAATCTCAAAATGGAAATATTCAGTTAGTACATACAGTGTAATAAATTGTAAACAAGAGAATAAGACAAACATAACCATTGTGAAATTATGTCATAGCCTTCTATTTTGTCCCTATTAAGCATTTATACTTTCTTATAAGTATGAACATAATTCCAATCTCGGCATGTAAATAGCATTTTCAGATATATAAATTTACTAATTTATTTGAATCAGTGGCAATAAAGAAAGAGGAGGATATTCCATGTCCTGGCTGGATTCTCAAATGAGACAAGATAATAACAACAAGTAATATCATTGCATATGAAAAAGCTAGATAAATATGGGATGAAGTCAAATGTTCTGTGGTTAGATATTATCTATAGCTATAAATTTGTACACATTTGAATATGCCTACACATGATGTACAGTATAAATATTCATCATTGTGATGCGCTGTATGCCAAGTACATAAATCTTCTTCTGCTCTTCCCCACAAGTCCAGTGCAGAAACACAACAAGCTAAAGAACACAACAGACTGAAACAAAAACCTCTAACAGGAAAAAAAAATTCTATACTGTCTACTTTACCTGAGCTCATGTTCTCGCACTCACTACCCAATCTCTCTCTCATCAAAAGTCTGAGTTATGTGTGGTAAAAACAATTGATGGTGGGATTTTTATATACTTCAGAAATGTATGAAGTCATGAACTGCGCCGTCACAACGTGAATTGCCTGTACTGTTTTTTACAACCAATATCACACATGGCAGCAGCCTCTAGTCTGTGCACAACAGTTTCTTCACATTAACAAACATTCATATTTATACATTTGTAGAAATATGAACATTCATACATTTTCTACATTTCCATAATCCCTCACAGATTATAGATAAACACTAGTTGCAATCACAGTGCTTTCAGATTACATCTTTTTTGATGACACCGTTTTTTCAAGACGTGATTTTGTTTGTAAATTGTAGGGTTATAACAACAAACAATAGCATTTTGTCAATGATGTGTACATAGCTGACTTACAGCTAAGATAGCAAGGTTCTCAGGAACACATGTAAAACTATTGGGATTCTCTAATTGGAGACTGTATCTTCATTTGAGTTAGTCACAAACTCAAACACATCGACTGCTTGTTGACCCTACTTGACTAAGGGTTTGTTAATGAAATGATAAATGCTTTAGTATTTGATGATATATTGAGGAGAGGTATACACTAAAGCATCATCTCTAGTCAGCACAGAAGAATGGAACTGATGTACATTTTAAGAATAATAAGGTATTAACTGCACAAAAATACAAGATTACATCTCATGTAATCTGCAAAGAGAATATCAGTGGTGGAGGCACCAACTGTAAGCAAAACATGAAAAGAAAGTCAAGGTTATGAGCAATACACAGTCATAAAACATGGAGACCACACAAATGGGAATTAAAGACTATTAAAGATTTTGACAGTATTGGAAAAAAGAGTTTTTCACTTCCATGTGTTCTTTATTCTGTAGATCCTTGAGATTGTGATAAACAAGTAAAACATGTGATCTAATTCAACCTGTACTGCATTCTATTTCTTTGAATGGTCTTCTCAGACTTTGTAAATAGGTAAAGGTTTTCAATGCCTTTTGTATATAAACGTTTGCCCATAAGAAATAAACCAGGAAGCTTTTTTTTTGCTTTCCACATAAATTGAAGATATCAAAATGCTTTCAGAATAGAATCTAAATATTTTTTCTTCCTACATTCTGGTACAATTCATATCTAACCTCGCACCAGGTGAATTTATACCAACATTTAGCAGACATTTCAAGCAACTGCCTACAAAGTTTCAAGGATTCTGGTAACTGAGTTGGAGGGGAAACTGATCAGTTTCCTTCACACCTAGGACATCCTGTCAGTCCTGTCTCAAGCTCATACCAACTCCAGGAAATGACCCCCTTTGAATGCAAATTCACACACACACCTTCACACAAATGTTCTTTGATGGGGATGGTCTTATGGGGTTTAAAGAAAGGTCATGATTTCTATGCTCTTGGTATTCGATCTGCCTTGTGATACCCAGTGTATGCCTACACTGTGAGCTATACTACTTTTGCTTTGCAATAAAACTGTCAGTACTCCAGCCTGAGTGGCTGGTTTCTCCCTGTCTGTCAGTGTGGGTGTGTCTTTTGTTTGTTTTTCTGTGCATGTGCTTTTGTTTTGTTTTCAGCCATCACCCCACCTCCTGTCCTGCCTATCTGCCCTGCTGCCACGCCCACCACCTGAAGCCCATCCTGTGCACCTGTTCCCTGTTCTCTCATCACCAGCCCGTGTATATATACCCTGCTGTTTCCTTTGTTCTTTGCCTGATCGTCTCAGCTTTGTTCCTGTGTCATTCTCACTGTTTGTTAGTGCTGCTCTGTCTTGGTTTTTGACTCTGCCTGTTCCTGATTCTCCCTTTTTGCCTGCCATTTTTGATACTGTGTTATTCTTGTGGATTTTTGGTCACTGAATTTTGGACTGGTTTTCTTCATTATGACTTTGCCTGTGCGTTTTGGCCTGTAAGCAAAGAATCTCTTTTACTGCCTGGTTTGTCTGCACCTGGGTCCTTTCCCTGTCTACCCTTGACAAAAACATTGTTTTGCCAGAACCACCTTTTTGTCTTGCAAGTTGGAATTCTTACAAAATAGTTTTGAAAAATATTTTAATATTAGAGAATCCATAAATTCAAACAATACTTCAGTATTTACTGTATTTGAACACACATCACCCACCACAGTCCTGCCCTGTGCCAAGATCAAAGACAAGAGTTAGAGGAGGATACTTCATCCACAGCTTTATACAAGTTCACTAGCAGAGGTAGTTAGTGAGGACAGCACGGACAAACCCCTAGCTGACCTACCCACCCCTGTATCCCCAGCAAAACAAAACCATTTGTGCTTCTGCTGTGGGCTCCTACTCATTGTCAGCTGATGACATGACTGGGAGGGCTAACCAGCTGCTGAATCAAATTGAATCTGTTGCAGATATGGTCGGCATACTGCTCCTCAAGTGTGACATGACACATCACATCCCAATGCAGTTCTGATCTTATTGTCATATTACTGTATTTGTATTTGACTGACATTTGCAGCATTTCAGCATTACGACTGTGTGCAGCACAGATTTGTACAACGTTGCAGTATCTAACACATATATATTCTTTTGCACAGTGCCTGAATGAGCCTGACATCTGTCAACCTGTCCTCAAATATGTCTGCATCTTCAAGTCTTCATCTGTCACCTGCTGACTCTGATGACACTGTAATCATCAGTGAAGAAGGGAGACCTTCAAAAAGATGAAAAAACTACTTAAGAGGCTATAAATGTAAATAGTACTATTCCTGTAATACTGTTAAAAGTCAATTTCAATTTTTTTTTTCAGCAGGATAGTCCACTTTGCAATAACTATTGCTGTGTTCCAGGGAGCCCTGTATTTTATAACAGATATGACATCAGTTGTAGATAAGTTCCAGTTATTCTAGTGAGGTTGATTGTATCAGTATTATGTGTTATTTTGATGCTGTAGGAGGCTACAACAAAACACGTTTTGTTGTAAATAAACAAAGCAGATTTTCTCGGCTTGCTGCAATAGACAATGTATGTGTAATGTCGTGGTCCATTATTACTTTTGTGGATATATGGGTGCTGCAATATTCATTAAGAGGACTGAAGGAAGGTGTTGTCAAGCATTTGAGTAATTTAATGAATCTAATATGATTCCACTATGCTTCACATAGATGATCAAAAATACTTCAGGAAAAGCCTGAAAGAGACAGAGTAATGAATGAATATGCATGAACCAAAAACCTGACAGATGAAAGGTAAATTAATAACATCCTGACAGCTGAGATGGCGTAGACTTATGGGTAATTTTAATTTTCTAAATTTTGACTTCAAATGCATAAGAATTTTTGTTTTTTGGTTTTTTTTTTTTGCTTCATGTTTCCTGAACAGGACCAGATCAGGCCATGTCAGGGTGGTGTATGCATACAGGATTATTTCACAGTTTCCTTATTCAAAAGACTCCTACAAAAATAAAGGACATGTAAGTAGCAGTATCACTACCAACAGTATGTGGTACTCCAAATAAATGGAGTACTCCTGTAGACACTATCCTGAAAGTTCTTGGTTGACTTATGAAGAACTATAATTTAACAGTTTTGACATGATAGAAAAATATTTCACATTCTCTAAGCTGATGATTTTAAAGTGTTTTTAATTATAATTATGTTCCCTTTAATATTCTTCTTGTTCCTTGAAGATTGAACAAGACTTAACATTACTTTTGGTAAAGGCAAATCCATCAAGTTCTTGGAGAAGTGGCCTGCTGTATTTAAGGAGAAAGTCATCTTCCACACCAAAGGTCTTACAACTTGAAGTGACTTACAAGCTGATCCAAGCTGCTGAGTCCACATCTGATGTGGATACAGGGTTGGAGAGATCAGCTTCTTTTTCTTGGAAATTTTTTGACAAACAAACAAGTTGGCCAACTTGTGGTTTGAGACTATGCACGCAGTAGTGAATTTTAAGATATTGAGATACAATATCCTTCCTGATTCTATGTGCTTCTTGCATGCCATTTATATTATGACATTTTCTGTATATATGCTGTCTTTGCAGTATTTCTTAGAATACAAAATCACAATGACAATGATACACCATTCATAGTTCTACACCAACTACTGCCTCCATCTTCTCAAGGTCAGAAGAAGCCTGGAAAGATGTCGACATTTCAAGGTGCAGAACACCTTGTAATGTTCAGAATGGTAAGACAACAAACAATCCAAACCCCATACAGTCGAATTGTATGCCACTAGCTTTGGGGTCAATTTTGTATCAAGTCCAGTTTAGTCAGGAGACTGGTCAGATTATTTTAAACTTGGATTTTCATTTTCTTCTCTGAAGTGAATGGAATTTAAACTAAAATGACTCCTAACCTTAATGGCACTAAATTTCAGGTGTGAATATAGCAGGTACAGGCAGGTTTAATGCTATTAAGTTAATGGGTGAAGAAAATAACATTCACTGTAGTTGAAATAAAAATATTTTGCATGCCATCTAAATTCTGCATGGCCGTTAACAGGTTCTTCTGTTTGTTCTCAACAGCTAACTCTTCACATTTACAAGGTCAGGATCAATATGAAATCATGAAATCTAGTTTTATATTTCTTATGGTCATGACCTACACTTTTTAGTGGTGAAATGCACATAGCCTTGTTTGAGGCTAATTAATTGTTAATGTTCTAGGCAGGGACCAGCATTCAAGAACATCTTGAACATCACTCAACACCACCTGCTCCGTCTGCTTCCCTTGAGGGCCAAGAAAAGTTCCATTTACTCCAACTTCAACATTATGGACAATCACGCAATACCCTATGGGGCAACTGGTTCTCTAGGTGCATTTACTGAGCTGCTTAAAGTGCAGTTGTCTTTGCTGCCTCATACTGTGAAGGCCTGGTGAACATGCACACTTTTGTTCAAACAGCATTCTATTACACTAACATTGCAGCAAAGAAGGAGAAACCCAGGGTAGTAGAACTGAGGGCTAGAATGTTGCATTGAAGAAAGATCCTTGAGCATTACAGACATGATTGTTATTATTATTGGTATTGCTGTTGTTTCTGCCTGGCTGAAAGGGCATCCTCTTTTTATGAAGATAGTCCTAAACTAGTTAGGGATGTGCTTCTCCATCACTGAGGCCGATGTGATACACATCTCGATTCATTGTCAACGATCCGATACATTAAAGACACATATGAAGCAACTACTAATGCGATACGATATGATTCACCCCTATTGCGATGCAGTGCAATTTGACACGAGTTGATTCAACACAATGCAATTTAACGCGATACGAAGCGATGCAAAAGAATATGATGCTATGCAATTCAATATGGTACAAATAGTTTAAATTTCTTTCTTTGGTTGTTATTAAGCAGACAGCAAATCATAATTTAACTAAAAAAGTGCCATTTTTACCTCACATATTTGTTTCTCTAGTACTGCAACTCAGTAAGCATCTAATTTATGCTGTTTCTTTTCTTTATAGCGATCATATTTTGCAAATTGCATGCGTCTAGTCAAATTGTCGGTCTCTCTTGAAAAATCCAAAGTGTCGCCAAACATTTGATTTGTAGCAATTCGGTGGAACGTGTAACTCTTCCTCCTCCATAATAACCCGTGACCCGTGCGAGACTTGGCCAAGAGACTTGACGAGAATTGGCCACTGACAGCAGGGGAGATGAGAGAGCACGCTTGAGAAACAGTTTAGAGAGGAGGAATCAATCTAAATATAAAATTATTGGTCAGATTTCTAAATAATAGAGGCATAGGGCCTCTACTAATAATTATATATAAATACATTGGATTTTACAGATGCAAAGATGTTAGAAAGGATGCATCCCGAGTTCATCCCAAATTGTATCTGGTGCACACTTTTTTAATCGCATCGTGAACTTTTATGCAGGTGCACCGATGCGAATCGGTGAATCTTACCATCCCTAAAACTAATGCTGCAAAGTAAGCATATGCATAATGAACACTGCCAAAAACAGAGACAAATCCATCTTTGTCCTGTGTTTATGGTGTTAAAAAGCTTGCCTTTTAAACTCATTGCTGTTGTTTAACACTAGTGACAATTTTTCCATTGATGTGATACACACTATTTTGAAGGGCCTTGCACAATAAATTGCAGTTAAAATTGCTGCTGCAGCATTTACAACTTCAGCATGTAACTTCAAGAGAATTGGAATTGAGAATTCAGAGCTTCAGTTATGGTTTCATGGAAAGAAACAACAGACCTCCTGCAGTTAAATTAAATGAGAATTCCAGTGATTTGGACTTGAATGCTATACAGACCTGTTGTCTACTATGCAATACACCATTGATATTTGGTGATTTAGTGAGAACAGATGATTTTTATTCCTTTTATTTCTTTAAACTGTTAACATTGTATTTTCTCCTATCTAACCAAATGGTGTACATTCTCTGTTTGAAGCACTTAATTTCAGAACGCTACAGGCTCTTCAAACATTTGTTCCCTGGCAAAAAAAAAAAAAATTCTTACCAAAGCATCTTGTGATACATTTTCCTTGATGCATTTGAAAGAATGGGACAATAATTCATAGTTGGTGTATAATTCAAGTGTTTTGTCTGGTCTTCAAAATGCTATTTAAGTCTTCACATGCTGTATAAACAGTATGCATTTGTTTCATTAAAATTTACTTATACAGAATAATCCTTCCAGCTTGGATTTATTTCTAATTTTATTTTGTTAAAAGTAAAAACTGTAGATACAAAGCATCCAGGAAAAATGCATTAGTGCTTTTAAAAGATTACTTTTAATGGGTCTTGGCTTTAAACAAACGACTATTCAGTCTTTTTAATCCATTTGTGATAGCAAAATGTACTTTAAAGCTTTAAAAAGGTATTCTGAGGCAAAATGTCAGATAACTTGCAATACTACAACTGTCCATTTTTAACATTTATATTTTATGACTGCCTAAAGATTGCTGAATTTGCACCAATAAAACAATGAGAAATACATATAGCTCTTTGAACCACTCAGCTTTAAGGACAAAATAGTACATTTGAAATTTAGTGATTTATGTAGCAAATAATTAAGGATACATCAGTTGTAAAATACATTTTTATGTACAGTATGTGTCACTGAATATATCATGGCTGAAATATGTTGCATATTTTACTTTCAAAAAACACATGGCTCATTTAATATATTTCCTGTGTGCTGTCACTTTTTAGGAACACAGTATTAGGTACTGTGTAAACATGTAGGTATTAAGGCTGTGTAATGTCAAGTGGGAATTAAAGGCTCAGGGAGAGCAAGTGCACACAGTGTGCCCCTATGGACAGGGTTAGGACACAGCCTTGTCTGTCTGGATATGTGTTTCTCTTTTACTATATTCTGTAATAGAACTTAAAAAAATTGTATACCAATGCATAAATCATGCAAGCCATTAATTGGTCATAATTTAGTCCAGTCCAGTGTATTTGTAGTTTAAGAAAACAACACATCCATGTCATCTCTTCTCTATAGTGGGTGTAGTGGGCAGATAAAGAGCCTGGAGATTTCTCTGTTACAGTAAGAAAGTGTGTGGCTGAACAGAAAATGTCCCCATCATCTGAAGCATGGGGTTGAAAGTGATTAGTTTGCTAGAGTCTGACTCCATTTTGAGACAGAATTGTGGCATGGAGTTAGAGTAGCAGCGTCTGTATCTGGAAGAACTGTGAGCCTGTGACATGGGTGACCAGTCTCATATGGACATCTCATTAGGATAGTTGGGTGTGGTTAGCATGCATTTTGGGGTTTGAGCAGCTTATGATAGAACTTTTGAAGAAAAAAATGGCACTATTAAATTATGGTGTGTGCAACTGCCTATGTATTCAGCCACTAGCACCTAAGAGACTAAGGAGTCTGGATGTATCATTACATTTGACAAGAAACTCTGACTGAGTTTGATTGTGCCGTGTTGGGAGTTAAAGGGATTTTGATGTACGTTGGAACTTTCTTGACATGGAATAACACAGAACTGATGGCCAAACTGATTATGTTGGAAACCCCAAATGAAAACCCAGGAAAAGAGGGGAATACAACAGGACTGTAATGACTTTGTGATATTATTTTGATTGAGTTTATTATTGATTAAGGTAAGGCATGTATTTTATGAGAGACAATAGTATTAGAAGCTTGGTGATGTCACTTTGAGCAGTTTGATATCATCCTACATTAAATAATATGACATTACAGGAGGGTGGCTAAAATATATTGAGCTTAAGCTCTGAACTGAATTCCAGTGTCAACACTGTTGTGCCAAAGTGTCAGCACTCAAGTAAACCCATACATTCATACACATGAATATTAAGGGACTGTTAGTGAAGCTAAAGTTAATTATGAAAAGTGACAATAACCCAGCTGTGGGATAAATTCAACAAGATTTACTGTCAAGCAGGTTTGAATTATTCTTGTTTGCCTTTTCTTTATCTTTCACTTTATATGAATCCATTTATATCAATAACAATAATTCAATTCAATTTGTGTGAGCAGGAGAGAGAGCAAGAGAGAGAGAGAGAGAGAGAGCGAGAGAGAGCGCACTGGTTACAGGGCTTGTCATTGTTGGCATCTGGTGGTAGCTAGCTAGCTAATTCACTAAGGCTTTGAAGACTATGGATATAAGAAGCTTTAAGTTGAATGAGAACTCAGATTGCACTCATTTTGTTTATTTTGATTTCATGTTGTGAAAGCCAGCCAACGCACCTGACCGGAACCTTTTGGTAGAGCACAGTGTCTTACATCTTATATTCATTTTACACTGAAATAACTTGAAAATGGTGCAATTATCGGGTGAAAATATAAAGATTTCTGGGCGGGGCTAAGGCCCCAATGTTTCAAGATCCTAACAACGCCACCAAGAACAACAGAAATGCAGCCACCAAGATGCAATTTTGCAAGTAAATATCCTTGAAAATATAAATAATTGGAATAGTGGACTGTTGATGATTTAGGGAAATCAGTCTAGTATCTGCAGAGCAGTATCTCAGACCATAATAGACCCCATATTATGACAGATTGTCTGGAAATTCATTGATCTTCCACCAGCCTCAAGGGGACACACACACAGAAAATAGACTTTATACAGACCTCTATCTCCCCTGGTGTTATTGGTGGCATAGATGCAACACATATGCTTTTGATCACTCTCAGTGAGAATGAGGAAGCATATGAAAACTGGATCCACAATAACACATATAAAATAATGAAAGAGGGTTCACCCCTCTTGCTTCTAGGATATAATTTCTTTGGAAATAGAGACTATCCTTGCCAGCTGATATACATGTTTGACTTTGTGGCACTCTCACAAACTGGGGTACAACTCTATTCAACCTGGTAATCCAAAGTAATTCTCTGTAGATAATTAAATCCGGCCTATTTCAGAAGAGCTGAGATGCATCAAAGTGATTATTATAATGTTGTGAAAGACTCCAAGAAAAACACACAGCTTCTCATAGTCAGGTTACATGTCGTTCTTCTTTTTGCTGTGATGGGAGAGTAAGAGAAATGTCAGTTTTAATGTGGAGAGCTGGTCATACAGTGAAGTGTGTCACACAGTAATAATGGTGCGTGTCTGTCTGATGGGCAGTGATTTCTGTTTTTGAGAATGGATGGCTCATCTTTTTTGACATATTGAACATTTATTTAAGTTACTGTGACAGGAAGGTAGTTAGGCCAGAATCTGGGGTCTAGGGCACCAAGAGCAGGAAAATAAGATACGACATGCACTGGGGCTCTTGAGTGGCTGATACAGATGAGACACTTCATCCAAGCCAGAGGTATAGAATGATAGATTACATTAAATGACAATACTTTTACTCAAATACATTGAAAAAAACATTCTACTTTTCACTAAAATACATTTCATCAAACTTAGTATGTCATATTTCTGCACACACATTGTAAATTGCACAGAAAATAACTAGTCAACCTACTATGGGGCGCCAAATGTAACAGACCCTTTTTCGTGGACAGAATGCGACGATTGAATTTATGAATTTAATGAATTTATGCGTTTCGTAGCACAGAAGGCATTCTGACCACGAAAAAAGGTCTGTTACATTTGGCACCCCATAACCTACTGGTCAGTATCAATAGACAATCAAATCAAAATCACAAAATTTGATAGGTGGATCAAGCCTAACGTGAAAATGGCCATCACAAAAAGTTGGGTATATTACTAGTGTGTGTGCTGATAAAAGCAATATGACAAATGTGTAATGTATGTAATAATCTTTCACTTAGGTCTCATAAACCACCAAAGGAAGCAATATCCCACATTGTGATGTGAGTTTTTAGTCAGGAGAGACCTTAAAAATAGAATCATCTTGAATGACATTAACATTCGTAATGCAATAACATTTTAATAGCAATATCAAGTTTTGATTGACTTGTTTCAATTTTATTAGCCTAAGACAAAAACAGTAATGAACTGTTGTAAGCTTATTGGCAGTAGTGTATTGACAGATTAATACGCTTATGATTACTGTAAAAGCAATATAATATAACACATTTTACAATACATGTCTTTGTAAAAAAAAAATAATTGCTTTGCTAATCTGTTTTATAAAAGAAAGAAGGCACTTGAGGCTGTGATATAACATGAATATTGGCAGGACTTGTTGGTTGCCAGTACTCAGCTACACCTCCTACCTAACAACACACCATGCCCTGCCAATATTCATGACATATCATGGCTTCTCCTGCCTTATTACTCTATTGACTTATTCAATGCACGCACCTTTGAAACAAGAAGGTAACAACCAATATTGCTTGTGTAGTGAGAATCTGTGGTAATCCATCAATGATGAGATGCACAGGACTTCAGATTAGTTATTTTACTGAAAGCTCAATCAGGCAAATGGCTTCTTATAGACAGAAGTGATTCTGAGGGACAGTTCCTATGAGCTGTGGTTTATAGAGCACCCAAATCTGAATATCACTACATTTGATGCAATCATAGAGGGATTTGAATTGTTTGGTTGGTTTCTGGTTTCTCTGAGCTGCCTCCCCAATAACCCACTGGCCTTGGCTCCACCTTGTCAGTCGTAGGCCCGGGCCTTGTTCCTCCTGGCAGAGGTTTCAGGAGAGCACATGACTTTTTCTGGTTACGTCAGCATCTGGACTTGAAATAGATAAGTAACACTGCACAGAAGAGCCCAGAGACCAAACGTGTATGCTGCATTAGAATAAGATACAGGGATTGCAGAGACAAAAGAACTACTGTAAAACTGAAATACAAATACTGCAATTTAACCTCAGTGATGTCCATAGTCCTAAAGGTTAAAATAGTTCAGTTCATAGAGGGTACTCATTGGAATCTATGTGGAAGAGAAATTTATCTTGGTAATTTATTCAGTATTTATGCCATTGCTCAGTCATTATCAGAGGTCAGAATCTGTGCACTAGAAGACTTGTGAGTAGTTTCTGTTCACTGTTACTACTATGTGTAGGAAACCGAATTAACTATAATGTATTGTAAACTGCAAGCTATATTTCACTTTTTAGATGATTGTTCTGACCAAGGAAGGTAGTGACATGCTTGTCTGCCGACACCAGTTAAGCACCTTACACTCTCATCCACACCCAAAAACACAAATATTATTAACATTAGTGAAAATAGTTCAGCTCTTCTTGCGTAAACTGCCCTCCTTTATTCAACACAAGGTAGTAAGTGGGTATTCCTGGAAAGAAAAATGGTTACATAAATGACTGCAAAAATCAGGAATGTCATGTTAGTTGGCTTTGGGTTGGATGATATCAGTTCTCTCTAGATGGCTTAGAAATGGGGTCCAGTGTTTGATCCAGGTTTGCTTTTGATGACATGATTGTTTTTACAGAACTAATCATTACATTTTAATTATGATGTAATCATTACAGACCAATCATTATGTTTTACTATTGTGAACTAGCATACTAGTGTGACCGAGTGTATTTTTTTTTTACTGGTGCTGAACAATTATGACTGAATTTACAAAAAAGAGAAAAATAGATTTTATTATTAAAATACATAATATCAGGTGAGAGAGTTTAAGTTTTTTAAATCAAAATAATTAGATTATTATTCGCACCCTTACCATTTGGCTTTTGGTGTAGTGAACACTTCATAGGTGTGTATTAGGTAACTTTAAAACAAGCCAGACGGGCATCAATTGTCTCATTATTAGATTTAAGAGAATAAGAGACGACCTGTCGTTACCATACGATTGGCGAAGTAAGGAACAAAATCTGTTCTGATATTGCGGTCACGTTCACATCTTATTGACCGATATTTAGGGTGCGCTTTATTCACATTTAAAACCAGTAAGAGTGCAGTAATTTACAGACGGAAAAGAGATCGCACACAGGAATTTTGCATTGTATTTTAGTGAATAATACAAGAAACGTAATGCATTGCTTTAATGCTTGAATGTAGGTTAACAGGCATCCAAACCTAGCATGACTTCATTTCCCAGAAAACACCTCAAGGGGACTAACTGTAGACGTCACTGTTTGATTCCGGAAGTGCAGAGTGAAAACAGTGGTGCCGCATGAATCTAAGGTTGACAGTGCTGTGCATGTACTATAAAGTACTGAACCAACTTTTCCTGACCATATTTTAGCAAAGGATCTGTAGATTCCCACAGTAAGGCTCAATGGCAGCTCTCAAATACGCAGGTTTGGATGATACAGACAGTGAGGACGAGTTACCACCTGGTTGGGAAGAGAGAACTACAAAGGATGGATGGGTTTACTATGCAAAGTAAGAAAAGAATAGGCTTCCCAGTATGGTATCTGTCAGTGGAACAAGTGCTTAGACACAACGAACACCTTATTTTTGTCGAGTATTTTTGTCGGAGATGGTACTGTAGGTACACAGTTAGTTAACCAGCTACTTAAAATGGGAAGACAACGTGATAGTCGATTCTGTGAAAGCAGCAGTGTACAATAGCTAACGTCAAGCAGGTACTAGAGTTAGAATAGCAGCTAGCAAGTTAACTTGTTGACCAAGAATGTTTAAAGATGAGATTTCTGATTTGTAAATGGCGTTATGGACAGTTTTTGGCCAGTAATATTAATACCATTTTCAACTAGAGAGAGAAAGCTGTATCTCCCATCTAAATCGTCTCTACACCTGTGGCTAAATTTTCTTAATGCCATGAATTCCCAACATAATATTCCTTCTGTGACATCTTTGCCAGTCACATTTCTGTAATGTAAAATGACACACAACTGCGGATTACTGTTATTTAATAAATATGGATATATACGTACGTGAGAGATTATAATGGTATTTGATGCATTCCGCTTCATAGAAAGATCAAACAACGAAGGCTATTGAATCAATAATTTGCAACATCAGTGCCATGTGATACATGGAGACAACATTTGTGTAATATTACCTGCACACTGTAAGTAATTTAGAATGATTCAATTCTGCTTCCAGTCATGATGAGATGAAGACTCAGTGGGAACACCCCAAGACTGGGAAGAAGCGACGTTGTGCTGGAGGTTTGTGCACCTTTTACTCCTTTTTTCTGTTTCACATTTTCTAAAAAGTAAAATAAAGTAGTAAGAAAAAAAAAAACTAAGTAAAGATGCCTGCTTCATGCCTATCAGAGGACATCATAGTAGAAAACTTTGATCATTATATAAAATGAGTATGTTTGGACATGCAGCTTTTTGATCTGTACTATAAAGAATATACTACCACATCACAGTAATCTCTAAATACAAGTAAATATAAACAGGTAATTCAGTAAATAACCAATATTACATCACCCACAATACATCAGCTCATTCAAACGGCACACTGTCTCTATGTATTTCAGTCTAAACACTGAGCCAGCACCCTGATTCACACCATTGTGCTGTATGGAATTGATGCAGTAGATTATATTATTTTTATAGCAGTTTTCTCTGTGTAAGTTGATATCAGTCTGTGGTCTTACGGCAACTTTGGAAATTATGAGATGTGTATCAAGAATTTGGAGAGATTTTAGTTTTATTCATTGGTTATACAAGTCATACTGTATAATTGCACTTACTTTATCCTAGTTATATTAAGGCCTCATCTAATATCTTTATTTCGTTTTCTATCTGAGAAATTACCATACTAGGACACCATGTTAGAAATAAGGTAGTTCTCAAAGAGTGATCTATATATTGATGCCAATATTTGATACTGAACTTTCTGACAAGAAAAAGTCACTGTCCAGCCTTCATGTACTGTAGATGTGATGTGTGTTTTTAAAATGTAAGCCTTCAAAGACGCCTGAAACATGAAACCTTCTACTCATTTTTTCAAACATTTTAAAATTAGTATGGCTTACATTTGCCCTGTCCTGACACATTTTTCCTTTGTGCTTTTGATGTTGAGATCTACAGATATGCCATCACACCATGAAATCATACTGAAATGTAGTCAGTGTGGATTTGTTCCCTGAAGCATGTTTATAATACTACAACAGCTCAGATTTGACAGGACAATGCACAAACTCAGGGGACTGCAATATTTAAAACTGATAAAACAGTGTTGCTCAGTAGTTGATTACCTGGATCCACAAGTGTGTGTGTATTTGTAAATTACAAAGGTGTTTCAATAATAAATGCACCTGAACAGTATTTAAATAATAAATGATTAAAGTTTTGAAATGGAGACTGAAGTCCCATAAACCAGTGCTTCCCAAACTTTTTTATGGGGACCCACTTTTTAAAAATGACAAACCATAGCGACCCAATTCACAATAGGCCTTATCTAAAAATCGTGAGAAGAGCAGATTTGTGTATAAATGAACATTCCTGACCATTTTTACTGCCATTTCCACATCACCTCGTATTATCTTGAATAGGTAAACCAGCCATTTCGAAGAGATATACGTTTGATAAATCACAACTTCGTTTTATGCATGTGTTACTGAAAACATATACACATGTTAAATACTTTATAAATGAGACAAGATAAGTGCATTTAAGCGGAGTTAACAGGATCTCATTTTTTTCCTCTAATCTGTAAAAGAATCAGAATGTATGCTAGCCTTTCATACTAGATTCAATGTTATAAGTACAATTATCAGAACAATATAAACATTCAGTTGCTACTATCAAAAACATGCTTCTTGTTGAAAGTTTTTTGAAATGTCATGCCTCTTATCAGAACAAGTAGGCTTGTGTTTAAGTGCAGCTATTGTTATCAAACAGTCAATCAATCAATTCAAACAGTCAATCAATCAATTTGTTAACCACATCACGTCTATTCCACATCACGTCTATTCCACATCAAATCTCATTAGGCACATTATGTGCTATTTACCTGGCTAACCCTTTCACACATAACTTATTTTATGCTTTGTAGCGCGTGTGATATGTTACATGGTTTGTTATGTTTTCATTAGTGTTATTAAGCTTCTCATAGTTTTCACCACTGCATTTGCTATATTATTAATGTTAAATTGCTATTTCCTCAAAGCTAAAATTAGCTAGAATTTTTCCAAACTAGTTTTCTAATCGCACCGATTTTAGCATACGCGCTAAACGGCTAATCAGACCAGTGTGATCGTAAGCGCGAAAGGTGTGATAGGTGGGCCATGGAAGAAATTCTGCAAATTTATTTGGCGACCCAAATAAAATCTCCTGCGACCCAGTCTTTGGAAAACACTGCCATAAACAAAGGAAATGCACTCTTAAATGTCAGAGTAGCACACCCACTCCCTGTCACTGTCCATTTGCAAACTCCAGTGGAGACTTGCACAGCGGAGTGGTTATAGCCACTGGTATGAAATCACTGAGACTGTATGAGATGACATGATGGTGGATGTTTTCCGTGTGTGTGTGTGTATGTGTATGTGTGTTTGTGTGTGTGTGTGTGTGTGTGTGTATGTGTGTGTGTCTATCTGTCTGTGTTTGTTGTATTGCATTCCATACACTGTAAGACCATGTGTCTTTTAGCTGTGTTGTGCCATGGGAATGGTAGGACACACTTTGAACATCTGACACAAAGATTTAGATAATTTAGCAGTACATCACAGGGCAGTTAAGTCTCAATAATCTGTATAGGCTATATGTCTTGTTCTGAATGGGTCAGATGTCACAATTAAGCAAAAATAATACTAAATCAGTACATTTACATTAGCATTTATTCATTTAGCAGACAAGCTAGTTGGTAGAGATATGAGACCATGAAGCTGTAGATTTTGGATCCAGTTTTGTTGGATATTCTGAATGCCAGCATCAAGGCCTTGAACTTGATGTGGGCAACTACAGGGAGCCAGTAGAGTGAAACAAAGAGAGGTTTAACGTGGACCCTCTTCGGTTGATTGAAAACCAGATGCACCGCCATGTTCTGTATAAGCTGCAGAGGCTTAATAGTGCATGCAGGTAGGCCAGCCAAGAGAGCAATGCAGTAGTCCAGTTTTGAGATGACAAGAGCCAGGACAAGGAGCTGTGCAGCATACTTAGGTAGACCTGGATTTACCTGGTGTTGTGCGGCACATATCTACATGATCTGGCAGTCATCAAGATGTGGTCACTAAAGTTTAGCTGGTTGTCAAACACTACCCCCAGGTTCCTTGCAGACCTGGATGGAGTTAGTGTTGTTGAGCCAAGATGTACTGTGGTGTTGTGCTGGATTGATGGCCTAGCTGGGATTACAAGGAGCTGTGCTAAATTCATCAAGGCTGCAATGTCTGAGAGGCAAGCAGAGATCCATATTGAGACCATGGGATCATCAGGTTTAAATGAGAGGTAGAGCTGGATATCATTGCCGTGATAGTATGTGCAGACATTGAATAAAAATATCTTACTTATACTTACCAAATGAACCTTTTGTGCTTAAAAGATCAATTCTGTAGGATTTTATTTATTTGTGTGGCACTCTGTTAGTAATTTATCATTTGAATGTGTTTAATATCAACAAATCTTACATGTAACCTGATTCCAACACTTGGATTTTACACTGGAATCAGGTGGTGTATGCAGCATGCAGTAGGATGGCTGATGATACACTGTACTAAATTCCACTGTTCCACAATGAAAGGGTATAATATCGGCGATAGCAAAGAAGATGACTGAAAAAAACAATGCGCATGTATGGTGCATGTGAGTGCTATACTTGAAGCAGATTACAGTTTAATGCTTTTCATTATTTTAGAATGCTATGTCTGAAATTCAGAGGTGTTACATTCCTGAATATGTTCAAGCCCTTGCATCGTTTAAAGGTGTTTTTAAACAAAAATGTGTTGTGGACCTGATTATTGAACCCTTACACAGCTGACTTTTCTTGCCTCATTTTGTTTATGTGCAAAGAGGGGCAGGTTATATTTACTCTAGTCTCAAGACCTATTAATTATCAGCATATATCCAGTACAAGTTACTTCCATTTAGCCAGTTAATAGTTTGTCCTTGTGGTGTGAACACATGTTTACACACTAATAAAAAGGTCATTCTTAAAATATACATTCAGGAAGGTGAGTCTGAAAAACCCTAAATCAGCAGCAACATGGGCTTACTGGCTGTCAAGGGTCTAACCTGTCCTGCATGTTCTCATCAAGCTTTAACATTCCTATCAGAACTATCTCCTTCACACTATTGGTCAGGGTACCTGCCAATCAGACAATCTGTTGGCTTCCTAACCAGTGGGCAAGTGGCATTAAGGATCACTTAAAGTCCAGAGTCTTTCAGTATTGTTCCAGATTTCTGAACCAGCTGTGTGCTGCTCCATCACCTCTGAACTCTTTACTACATTGTGTGTCAATACTTAAATTACCAGAACAGTAATTACAGTACCAGAACAATTTGATGTCATAATTTTAAAATTATTTAAGGGGATTTTTAAAAATGTCAGCCTTTTCATTGGCTAATGATTTGAACAAGACCTTTAAACAGTTAAAATGCAGAGCTACAGTACAATGGCTTATATTCTTTAGGTGGCATCATTCCTTTTTGTGACACTTATAATGACTCAATTTTCTCTTGCAGATTTACCATATGGATGGGAACAAGAGACGGATGACAAAGGCCAAGTTTTCTATGTGGAGTGAGTTACCATTTCCTTTTCAGCTCAAGGGTGTAGGCGGTAGAGTGCTATAGAGGTATTAAATCTTGTCTTATTAACATATTTCAAGAATTGATTCAGAAGCAGTTTAGATTATAACCATATATTCTCAATGAAACTTAAATCACTTGCTGATCTATGCATGTTTTAACTAAAAGCATTTTGTATGTAAATGTTTATAGATGTCTTGTAAATGTTGCAGGTCAGCAAAAGTTGTGTAGCTAAGTGTGTAATTAATTTAACAGAAATAATGCTTTTAACATATTCAGCAGTAAAGACTCCTGCCAGTTTGCTTGATGGAAGGCACCTCTTCATTCATCTTAGTTGCTGAGGATAAGAAATAATGCATAAACTACAAAAGTTTTACAAGACAGCTGACTGTTTCAGTGTGATGATGACCAGAGTTTCCCTTGTTATTAGTTTCCTTAAGCAGTATACATTATACACTATACACATTTACACACACACACACACACACACACACTCATATATATTTAGTGACATCCCTAGGCTCAGTACCACTTCCGATAGTTTTTCCCCTTTTTCTCCATGTGTACCCACCTACATTTTTGTGTTTCACCCCACTTGATGAGTTCTGGTTGTTATGCACCTCTTCATTTTCACTGTCTAGGTGTCCCAGTTCTGTTAAGGTAAAAGCTGTTCTTTTCAGAGTGCATGCCTAACTGTTTTGGGAGCTGAAAAATTCACTAAAGAGCACTTACCAGTCTTTTCTGTTGTGCATACTGAATTTATTACCAGTAAAAGTTGTAAAAGTGCTGCCAGAAGAAGGTAGTATGGCAAACAGCAGAAAAGATATTACATTATATGGCATTCATTTAGCTGACCAATCCAGAGTGACTTCTTGCACAGGAGAACAGAGGTATATCCATCCATTTTAAATGAGCAACAGTGTCAGACCAGGCTAACAACACTCCCAGACCAGTGAGTGTGAGCACAACACCATTCAAGCACTACCACAAGTTAACTTGTGCTAACCTGAAACTAGACAACTAAGAAAACTAAAGGCAGTCAAGTACATACACTGCCACATATCACACTAGATCACTGTATCCATAACACACTGCAATGCTACAAGTAAATAAATAGCAGGTAATACAAGTAGCAGGTATTAGGGGATAGGGATTGAGGTGGAACCGAGATGCAGTCTGAAGAGGTGGGTCTTCAGTCTGTGTTGGAAAATGACCAGTGATCCTGCTTTCCGGACCCTTGTGGGAAGTTCAGTCCACCACTGGGGGACCAGTACAGACAGTCATCGTGTCTGAGAGGAGCGACCCCATCAGGGTGGGACAGTCAGATGCCCCATGGTTGCAGATTGAGGTGATCTGGCTGGTATATATAATTTGATAACTGACTGGAGGTATGAGGGGGTTGTTCCGTTCACTATATGCCAGCACAAAGATTGATGCAAGCGATAGCAGCAAGCCAGTGAAATGAGGTGAGGAGGGGTGTGACGACTACATTTAGGGAGATTGTAGACAAGATGTGCAGCTGAATTCTGAATTAGCTGCAAGGGTTTGATGGCACAGACAAGGAGACAAACAAGGAGAGAGCTGTAGTAGGCAGGCGAAGAAGCCTAGGGCCTGAAGTAGGAGATGCGTAGCATACATAGGGGCGGATCCTTTGGATGCTGTACAAAAGGAGTCTGCGCACCTGACTCACTGTTGCAACCTGTGAAGAGGACAGTTGGATGTCAAGGATTACCCTAAGGTGTCTGACAATAGAAGTGCTATTGGTGAAATAGCTTGCATTGTCTAGGTTGACGGAGAGGTCTTGAAACGGGAAAGACCTGGAGGGGATGTAAAGCATCTCAGTCTAAGTCAGGTTGAGCTTTATCTGGCAGTCCACTGTGCACTGTGAACTGTCCTTCAGCAGGGGTGTGACTCATGGCTCCTTGAAGGCTGCTGGCTCAGAGCCAGTTGAAAGTGACAAAATCATCAGTGAGAAGCTGAATGGGAGAATGCTGGGAATGATGGTCTGAAGAAGAGGTGAGGGAATGGGATGCAGGGCACAGGTGGTAGGTTGGTGACGCAGTGGAAGACACCATTTTGACAAATTCACGCATCGTTGCATGGTATGGGAAGTACCATCAAGATGGGTTACAGAGCATCCACAGTGAGCAGATGGTGCCACCCAACAGATGGTAAGAGAAGCACATCCCCAAATGGTCCCAGTGGCAGTCCTGTGAGCCAGAGTTAAAGTGATAGAGGGGTTTTGTAGCTTCACAATGTGGGGGAGTTTTGAAATTTGTTATCAATCAGCAGTGTGGGTGAATGAATAGTCTGAGGAAGAGAAAACTGGCCTTGGAGGGTGCATTGCAGCAGGTCCTCCATGATGTGACATCTGTACAACTCCTCCATTTCCCTGCAGTAAGAGCTGCTCTGGTTTGGCACTTTGCTGGTGAAAATGAACCAGAATGGATGCGGGAAAGACTGGCTTCTTGGAAGCGGCTTAAGCGAGAATGCCTGTGCACTTTAGCAGCTGATCTCCTCTCCCTTGTTAAAGTGTGGTCACCCCTCTCTCCCAGAATCAGTGCAACAGGAGCTGGCACTGCAAGCTTTCCTCCAGGCCCTCACACCTGACATCTTACAGAGACAGTTTTGACTGCTCAGCCCTTGATCCCTTGTGCAAGTACTCAGCGAAGCATGTTGCATTGAAGTGGTGCTTGTCTGTGTACTGCCAGACACAGAGTCTGCGCCTGTATGCAGAGTTGCTGAAGAGGTTCACAGTGGTGTGGAGGAGAGGGAGGCTGCTTGCTGAATGGGCATGGCAGAGGCACAGTCCTGCACACACTGTCACTGCTCCGGTGAACTGGGCCACCCTGCTGCCCACTGCAGTGCACCTGCACCCTGGAGTGATGATTCTCCTCCAGAGGGAAATGGGGGCTGCATGGCCTGAATGGGGACCCGCCATCCAACTCCAATAGTACAAAAACAGGATTGAAAGTAGTGGTAGGGCTGGTGGGGGTCCACCATCTCCTCTCTGCTGCCAGGTTTTTGACCCATAGGAGGAGGCAGCGACAAGGGATGGTTCCCTGCTAAAGTTAACATCCTAACTGTGACTGATCAGATGGCACCCCTTCAAGGGAGGCAGGAGCTTAGTGTCTGGTTTCAGGGGTTTGTAGACTTCCACAAGTTATGGCCAGCAGAGATCAAAGACACCTGCATCCTAGATGTGGACTTCCTGCAAACTATAAGGACAACTCTCAATCTGCCTTCAAGGCTCCTCAAATCTGGCCATGTCAGAATTCTGCTCTTTGTGCAGGAAGGGCCTGCTGAGAAAGTCCTGTTCCCACTAGCCCCACCCAGTGCGGCCCATTTGAGGTTCTGTCAGACAGCCCGGCTCAACAACACTCTATTCAGGCGTCACCCACCAGCCCACCTGGTGTCGCCTCATCAAGCTACAATTAACCAGCCCAGCCCAACAATGCCCTGTGCAGGTGCCGCCCAATAGCCTAGCCCATCATTGCCCACCATGTTAATCAGCAGCCCAGCCCAATATCACCCTATCAGCCAGCCCTGTCCAAAAATACCCTGCCCAGGAATCACCCACCAGCCCTCTTCAGGCACTGCTCACCAGCCCAGCCATGTGTCACCTCACGTCCTCCCCTTGTCTGGTAGCCCAGTCTGAGTGTTATCTGACAGTCCCAGTGCTACGCTGCTGACACTCAGCCCAACCCAGCAATGCCCTGCCCAGGTGTTGCCTACTGGACCGGAAAATGACTCTCATGCTGGGCCTTCTTTAGAAACTTGCCAGGCTGTGCAGGATCTGTGGGAGCGAAGCAGCAAAGGACCTGCGAAAAATTGAAAGAACAGTTGCAGTTGTTGCTGGAGGAGTGCCAGGACAGTTTTTCAGCCTTTGATGAGGACTATTGCCACACGGGGCTGGTGCAGCACCACATTGATACTAAGTCTTGACTGGATTCCAGTCAATGCCTCACCCTTGCCAAGAGGACTGCTGCTGAGGCAAAAGTAGTGGAAATGGCTGCTGCAGGGTTCATTGTGCCATCAAGTACCCCGTGATATGCCCTGGCTGTCCTTGTAAAAACAAAAAAAAGGACTAACTATGGTGGTTCTGCATGGGTTACCATTATCTGAATTCCATCTCTAGAAAGACTCATACCCTCCTCCTCAGATCAACGAGACCCAGAGCTACATTAGGGATTTGAGATGATTCAGACCCGTGGACCTCTATAGTGGCTACTGGCAGTTCACTCCAGAGGCCTGGCCCAAGATGGTATTTTCCATTGGGCAAGGACTGTAGCAGTTCACAGTCATGCTGTTTGGGCTGTGCAATGTTCCTGTTATGTTTGAATGTCTTATGGAGTGGCTTCTGGACTCTATACCCTGGATTCAGTTTGTGGTGTACCTTCAGTTTGTGGTGTCTCCTAGTGCATGCTGCTGCTGTTGCTGTGGGTGCCCTGAATAACCTATGATGTGTCTTGGACTGCATCTTGGCTGCAGAAGTGAAGCTATATCCAAAAAAGTGCAGCAGGAGGTTCACCTCCTGAAGCATATGATTGGTCTTAACATGGTAGCATCAGACTGACAAAGTTGCAGTAGTGGAAGCCTGACTCACCCCACAATCAACACATAAGTCCAGCAGTTTTTGGGGCTGTTGTCCTGTTACCGCTGTTTCATTGCTGCCCCGCTGTACCACCTGATGGACAAGGGTTGTTCTAATGGACAGATGCCTACAGTGCTACCTTTTGCTAACTTCATAGTTCCTGCTCTGGACTGACTACACTTCACTCACATGACTTATGAACTTTCAGGAACCTGAAAGGCAAATGTCCTGGTGGCTAGAATTGCTTCAGGCCTTTGACTTTAATGTGCACCAGTGTCCTTGGGCATTGGCATGGAAATGTAGCTGCCCTCTCCTGTTGCCACTATTGGGCCAGGCTGGACCAGAGGGAGGACAAGCATTGATCAGCACACCACATAAACAGCAGGACAGGAGGAGGATACCAGCTGTTTAGCAGAGGAAATGGGCTGTGTCCAAGATCAGGATTCCATTTTGATAGAGGTTCAGCATTGGGTTGTGGCTGGGCAGTGTCCATTATGGGAACAGGTTTCTGCCTGTGTTCCTGGTTCCATTTGGTGTACAGTGGCTGCTTTGATGTTTGGCTAAGAGCTGCACCGTCCCATGGACGTAGCATATGGACAGCCACCGTAGCTGGATCTTCCCCAACCCGTGGTCCTCAGTTCCTTTCACCACCTCTGTGACCCACTAGCTTATGCTCATGACTTTGCACGGCATTACCTTGCTGAATCAGACAGAAAAGGGCACATAATTCTCTTTGCCAGGGGTGACATTTCCAGTCTGGGGAGTTAGTTTGGGTGTACTTCCTCCAGTGGAAGAAGGGTCTGTGATCCAAACTCCCTGATGACTGGGCTGGCCTCCATGCCGTGTTGGAGAGACTCAAAGGTGATGTACCCAGTCAGGCTTCAGACTTGGGGTGGGTGGTAGTGCTCTTCCGTGACCATCTAGCCCCTTATCAGCCTCAGTATAGGGAAACAGTCACACTAGTATCCGATGCCCCTAGGGACTATGTTGGGTCCTCAGTGACACAGACACACTCACCTGCTGAGAAGGTTGAGTCTCCTAGATCACTACTTCCATTGTGATGCAGCTGGCATAAGCACAAGCTTCCACTACTTCTGCTGGACTAATGGACTATCTGGAATCATGCACCTGGTTGGGACAGGGTGACGTGCCTGGACTTGGCACTGATTCTGCTCTGGACTGGCTACTCCCATGAGACTTGCACAGTTGCGCCGCATTTTTGTGTTATTTGGCAATATTGTGTGGAACTATTTTCTGTGCATTTGGATCAAAGTTTCCTGTGTATGCTGTCAAAATAAGTACGTTTTGGTTGCAAACAGTACACAGGCATTAGGTTCTTCATTTGTGACAAAAGCCATGTTTATCCTGCAGTGAACATTTTTACACATCTGACTGACTTATTTTTAAGTCCCTTAAAGCCTTTGAAAACTCATAATTAACACAGGGGTTCTGTCATACCAAACCAGTAATAGTAATGTTTGGGATTGCTGCAACAGTTTCTCCAGTGTATCCCCATAAGAACATAGATAGAGCCTTTATGTAATTGTGATTGTTTAAGCTTATTCAATATCTTATTCAATATCCACACACACTCACTCACTCACTCACACACACATGAACACAAACACCCACACACGCAACATATGTTTTTTCTAAAATTGACACATTGAATTATTGCTAGTCTGATTTGGAGGTTGTGTGCATGGATTTACAGTGTTTTCACTACACCTGCCCATAATTGATTGACATCATTTACAGTAAGCATTTATGGTTGGTTGGCAACCTGAGCTGTCTTGTTTGCTGTTAGTTAGCTGGGACAAGTCAGTGACTGTGACATGAAGTTTTATCACTAGAGGGTACTAGCATCCTGAACTAAACCTAATATGCCTCTATATTATAAAATGGTTTTAGTAATCATATTGAAAACAATCTGTCTTCTTCTTTTTTACAGTCACATTAACAAGCGGACCACATACTTCGATCCCCGGCAGGCATTCACCGTGGAGGATGTCCAGCAGAAGCCCAAGCGGTACGATGGCAACACATCGGCTTTGGAGATTCTGCAAGGTCGCGACCTCTCAAACAGGGTGGTGGTCATCACTGGGGCCAACTCTGGAATTGGTGAGTCCTTGCGGTCTGCTTTTTTAAAACGGAATCACCCTGATGCCCACCTGGCAATTCCTTTCATTTTAATGCACTACAGTCACATCATGCCATGTTGCAGTTCTCTCTTTTAAAAGTGCAGTACTGCACAAAGGACCTGAAGAGTATTTGGATGTTGAATCTTTTGTCATTGAAAAGTGTACAGCACATACAATAGAACATATATGTTAGACCTTTTAATACTAACCAAAGAAGAAAACTGATCATAATGTTGTCTGGAATGTAAGTATTTCAGAAACCTGTTTAGGCTAAGACAATTTTCTTCAGCACCCCTTCCCTCATGAATAAAAGAACTGCTTTCCCAATTCTTGAAAACATCAAATATACTAGTAGTAGAAATTTACATGCTGATGAAGAAATCTTCTTACCTGAAAAAAATGCAGTCTATGTTAGGCCTGTGTCTCTAGGTTGACATGTAAAAGCATAAAAGTGTAACGGTTGAGGGATTATTTTATGTTTTGCCCACTGGATGGTGGTGTTGCATCATAGTTGGTACATATATCCATTCTGTATCCTTTCTGCTGTCTTTGTGCAAGGTCTGCTTGTTCAGTCTCTTGAAAAGAGAGCATTTGTCAACATAACCTCTTCAACGATATACTCAAACTGTCTAAATCAAACCTTAGTTTAATGGACAGAATTAATAGCCACACTAGATTGGATGTCATTGTTAATCGCAATTAATAACTTCTGATTGAGTGATAAAAACGCAGAGCTTATGACATAACAGGCATCAGACTGGTGCAATTCCTCTGCCCTATCAGTGTAAATTATTGGAGTTACCAGACATTAATTTGAAATCACATTACAGTTTATTACAGTATAGTGGAAAGAGATAACGACTCTCAGAGGGAAATTAAATAAATGTTACTGTCAGTTGTTTATATTTTCTACTCATTCTTGAAATGTCTCCTAATTTATGTGTATTTTATGTGAATCATAACAGTTTCAAATATTTCTAGTGTATTATGAAAATGAAACTATTATTATATTTAGAGTTTTAGGATACACTCTGAATTGTCATTGGCTACACTGACATCAAGAAAATTCTACTGCTGAATTACTGGTGAGTTGTGCTGGAATGAATATCAAAGTTTCCTGTGTTACAGGGTTATGCTTGCAAGATAAAGCTTTGCTGAATACATATGCACATAAGATATTGCTTTGGTAGCCTGTTGAAAACTATTAAATGAATAATTGTTATATTATTAGGTAGTTATAATGGCTATCTTACTAACACTTACAATTTGAGAAAGAGTTTTTAGGCCAGAACATGAGAAGGAACTGATGTTTTGTGCACTCTGACAGATACTGTCAATTTAGAAGTCCTATTTTTCCACCAGAGGGCAGGCAAGCTCTTTCATGTTAATATCCGGCACTTAATTATACAACATTGTGCTACGTACAACTACACTCAAATATTTTTCCCTTTGTATTCATATAACAAGTCTCCAGACCTCAGAGGTATGTGTGTTTTCATGTTGTGTAAGAGTGAATATTGTAAATTATGTATCATCCTGCTTGCCATTATTCATTTATGTGTATAAATCTTCGGATCTTAATTTTGGTGGTTCTCTTGTTCATGAATATCAAGAAATGTGGAGAAAGGCCCACAACAAAATATGAAAATATAAATAATGTCAATTTCAATGAACAGTTTGAACTGCAGTAGTTTTTCAGCCTTCACCATAATGAGGCAGAAATGCCCAGGGCACCCATATTTGACTCACCTTTATTCCTTCCTCTTGTTGAGGACACTAAATATTAATTATTCAGCTACAATTAACAAGATGTCAATAGTAATTGCCACCGGTACTGTGCTCTTTTGACATCAGAATGGCCTGTTTGTAAAATGTTCTTCTGCCAATTCGGTTGATGTGTTGTGAATATTAATTTCCAGAATATTATTTAAAGCCTCACAATTATGTTATGTTTTATGTGATTAAGAATGTTTTATCTAAAATATCGAAATGCTATTAATTTCAGATGTAATGGTATTACTCCACTTGCTTTGTTTGTTAATGTAAATGTATTAGAAATACTCTGAAATACTCTCATCTAAAACATATCAAGACATAGTTTTGTAATTGAACCACAAAAGTGTTGATGGCTACAAAGAATTCTGTGGGGTGAATGAGTCATATTTTTCTTTTCAGAGAATGCAGGAATGCTTTTGTTGAAGGGATCCCCTCTGTAGGTGTACTGCATTAGTCTTTCTTTCTGTTTACCTCCTTCGTAATTTGAAAACCAGTAAAGCTGCTTTTTAGACCGTTAATTGTTGTAATGGAAATAAATGGTGGCTTCTAACCATTCTTTCTCTCTTTTCCCTCCTTGCTTTTTGTTAAGTGCACACGTTCTCCTATAGTATTGTGGTACACCTGTACTTCAACATTGATCTTGCAGTTCTTTTGACCCTCCTTGATGCCTCCCATTCATCCCCATTAACAGCCCTTCTCCTGCGATTTCCTTAATTCTCTTCTATTGAACTAGCAAAAAGTTATTTACCGTCTTGGGGTTCGCTTTGTGGTTTGCCCTTAAAGTACTGCCGTCAGTATGGCCACGGCTTCTCAGTCTCCTCGAGCCTTTGTTCTCTTGTGGAAGAGTCTTTAGGTGACTGTCTAGAATCTACTAATGAATCCTATTCTTATACTTCTGCAAAGCAGTCATGGCATACCACTGACACAGGTATCCATGTGTGTGTTTCTTAACGAGAGAAGCCTCTCCTGGGATTTGCTGTGGTCAGGTGTATCATGGGCCTGCTTTTCGGTAGCAGTGGCTGGAGTATGATGTATGATGCATAATGGTCATGGTGTGCAAATGTGAATTTCACTCTGTCACCCTGTGGCAGAGTGGTATGGATGTGGATAGATACAAATTTATCAATATCTATGTTTATCGGCATCTACTGTATCTCTTTATAGCAGGTCTATAAAAAATTCAGACTTTTGATTACTGGTAGTTGCTTTAGTTGAGGAAACCAAATGCTGTAATCTCCAGACAGAGAAATCTGACTTTACTGTATTAATCCTTTATAAATGCATCTGCAGGGCAGTCAAGTGATATGGTCGATGACCTTCCTCTTTCTCTGGTGTCATTTTAGAGGTGTGCTAGTAAAAAAATCAAACCAAACAGAATAAAATAATCTAATCATGTTTGAAAACTTGTAGGAGATAATGATTCCCTGTTGTTTTTCCTTATTGGAAGGTCATGGGTTCCCAAATGCTTCTTAAACTAAATTTATCAGGACAGAAGAGTTTTGTAATGGAGGAGAGTTTTGTTATTGGAATGCAGGTGCAGGAGGCTGATTTATTCTGTCTTTAATTGGAATTTTACTGGAACCTACCCCCACTGTGTGCCCTGTGCAGCTGAGACCTGGAAGCCTTCCACACACAAACTACATGATCTGAATTCAATATTGTTTTTGAATTTGCTAGAGGCTCAATGGAGGGATAAGACGAAATGTACTTGGCTGGACATGGAAAGAATTACATGGATTAATGACAGAAAATATTAGATGTGTAGAATCAGATATTTTGATTTTCTACTATTGTGTGTTTTTAAGGCAATTCTTTTTTCATACTTTGTGAACGACCACACGCAGCATTGTTTCAACTTCCCTCTTAACTACTTGGTCAAAATCTTGCCTCTTGTTAGATCCTTAAAATGGTTCAATGAAACAGAAGTTAATGTGACATCTTCCGTTAAAACCCACAGCTTGACTTTTGCAGGTGATCACTATATTGCGTCACATTCATGAGGCATAACTGGCATTAAACGGATTGCAACCCCATGCGTTTACTGCACTGCTGTTTATGAATAAGGATCCCTGATTGCTAATCCAAGAGCACTGAGGCAATGAACCAGTGTGAGTGTGAGGAAATGCATAATGCATACAATAAGGAAACTGTTAAATTAAAAGATTCTCAAGGAAAGGGTGGGATCTGTGTGGGGCTTTTTTCTTCCTCGCGCTTTCTTTTTCATAGTCAGAGAGGTTTCTCTAAAGGGCTGTCCTTGCATGCAGTAATTGTAATGGTAAAAGAGCAGGTCAGGAAATGGAATCAGATTTTTATAATGTACATTTCATGTCCTTTTTGATGAATCTGTTTATCGGGTTGGTAATGAATACCACACATGGTTGGTTAGTCAAATTATTGAACTTTATCAACCTTGGATGAAATTCACGTTGCACAGCCAAACCTGTTGTAACATGCAAGAAAATTACATCTGGGCCCAAAGGTTCAATAATGATTACGGCTTCAATATAACTGAAGTGGGAAGTGTGCGGGTATTGAAAACACATATTTATGTACATATAAATAAACTTTATGGTTTTGTCAAACAATTACACCATTATTATGTGAAGTCAAGTATTTTATATATCTGTGTAATTAGCATTTTTTTTGGATTGTAGGGACATCGTACTTCTGTGAATGCCAAGGTTTTCGATGACAATGATAAAAATAGCCTTCTCCTAAGCCAGGGAAGGTAAGTCATAGTGGGGACATGGTGACCGGCAATCAAAGGGCATGATGAAAAATTGTGGTGGGAGTTGGAAGTGGTCACAGAGGGTCAAAGATGGAGACCATAAGGGCAGCACAGAGCCGCTGAGAAGGAGCAGAGCGGGAGGGGGTGGAGGAATAGAAGCGCGGCGGCCTGCTCAGGTGGAACACTTCGCTCTGGATGCTTGTAATTACAAACAATACATTTTACTTTTGGATGACAACTCTTTCCCAATACAAATGGAACCTCTGTATTATTAATGGGTCAAATTAGAACCCCTTCTGGGTGCAGAGGTATACCCATCTCATCCCTACTACCTCAAATATACGGCATAGAAAAGAAAATCGGAAATGTACTTTTTCCCCCCACCAGAGACTAGATTTCTCTATTTCCTGACAGAAGCCCTCATCCGTTATGGTTGTTATATTATAGACCATCATGCTAGGAAATCTGGGTTTGGACAATTTTGAGCACAGTGCTTCGTTATTTTTTTGCTGATAATTTTCCATTTCCTTCTGTAGATGACAGAACTACATATTTTAATATCAGAGATATTCCCAATTATACCCAGCACACATCCTGGCTGTTTGGGACTTTCATTGCAAATAAATATGTTTCCAGGTCACAGTAATGTATATATTTTTCCTTTTTGGAGAAAACATTTTGCAGTTTTGCTGAGAGCAGATGTGTAAATCTTAATGGGACCGCAAGCTTTTTGTATAACTTAAGTATATTCTCAGTCCCTTTGTAATTGAACGAGAGGAGACCCCCCCTCTGTCTCAGTAAGCACTGCTCTCATGCCACTTTGGCAAGGTGATTTATTTTTCTTTGCCAAAATCAACAAAGCCTATTTCTAAAATGCCCTTTAGATGCAAAGTTATACAGCAATGGCTTCAATATCCAAATAAACAAGTTTACCAGTGTTGCTGTTAATGATCTAATTTATGTAACCCAATACAGCCGTGTATAACATAATGTAATGCAGAGCACTGGGCTGTTGAAGACAAATAGACCATGAAAGCTAGCAAAACAAGCCTTTATTCTAGTTACATTGACTGTCTCATACATTAATAACATACTTTGCAGTGGTGCACTTCATGCGTTTGCAGAATTATTATTCTTGCAGTACTTATGGATACACTGCAAACATAGGTGCTTCAATCGATGTAATGCTATGATAAAAGCTTGCTTTTTACTTACACATCACCCATATGCATGCATGGTGGATAAACTTGTTACAGGAATGTCACCCTCTGAAGTGGGTTACAGCAGCATAGTCCATTAAAGAGGGGACATGGGGTCGTGTTGTCAAAGGTGATCTATGATGTGAGGCCTTTGCTTTCTGCCACGCTGCACTGTTGAATCTCTGCTTTTTTTGTGCACTACACTTTTATGCCCCAGCTGTCTCAGAGTGGCATTTAATGACTGAATCAGAATGATAGGCACTGAATCATTACAGCATAGTGCTGCAATCTCAGTATAGTCGAAGCAGACTGCATATTCAGGGAGTTTGCTAAAGGTAATAGCAAAACATCAGTAGCTCTTATCCAGTTGGCCACCGTTTAAGTAATACATATGTGTACATGTGTATTTTCTTTCCCTGACATGCCATGGCATCCTGTGGATATTGCATACTGAAATCTTGAGAAATGTTGTGCACAGGCCTAGATTGCTTTGGGGTTTTTTTTTTTTTTTTTTTTTTTACATCTGACTACAAATATAACAGCTTCTTGCATTAGTCCCCAGGTGCAAGCAGATGCAAGCAGACCTGATGACTTTGATGTGATAATTTCATTTTAATAAAAAAAAGAAGAGATTCAATGAGAACAGACCATTCAGACCAACTAGGCTTATCATGTTGCCTATAGTCTAGATTGGATCTGTGTCATGCCTTGCATTGAATCCTGTACACTTTATATATCCCTTTTAGAAACTTAAAATACTTCAATAAAATCACCTCCATGTCTGCTTTTGCAGAGATTAGTTCCTCTTCTTGACTTTGTGGAACCAGTGTTGTTGCCCTTCTCTCTGCTTTTCCAAGGCGTTGTTATATTTTGCTGAACAGAAATAGACATGGAACTCTAAATGTGGCCTGGTAAAAGCATAGTCATTTAGTGTAGCTAGCCCATGACTGATAACAGAAATGCAAGCAAACCAATTACAGATACATGTACTGATGTTGTAATTTGACTAGTATTAGCATTGATTGGCATTATAATTTTGGAAAAAAAGACCTGAAGAAGTTGTAACAATGTCTAATTCATGAAATGTGTAATATTTCACAAGATTTAAATTTAAATTAAATTAATTAAAATTAAATTAGACTACATCAAAATGTTTTGAAGACATTAGTTTATTTTTCTGTTCTTATCTAGTACCAAGACTACATTTAGGTATTACAACTACTACCAACAATATTACCAATAACACTAAAAGTGATACTAATGAGTAGCTATTCTAGCTGTAATATCAGAGAAACTGCAGTATAGTGTCCACAGAAGTAGGCATTCCTCCTTATTTATTTTTATTTTGAATTAATTTTCCTTCAATATTGTCAACAGAAGTCTTATAAGGATTTGATTTTAGCACAATTGAGTAAATCCATCTAAATAACCTATCACTGCTACCACTCACACCTTCTTATTGCATATTGACAAGAGGGAAAAATAGCTTATTCTTTCCAGAGCAACACCGGAAAAATGTTTGAATGTGATGTATTTTCAAAATGTTAAACGTAGCCTGATGACCTGATGAACCTGATGAAAACTGGATGAATACAATTCAACATTAAAGTTAATACCTAAGAGGGTAAAGCACTAGATGCTCTAGCTGTGTAAGAGCCGTTTTTTATAGCTATAACAGCAGTGATAAAGTAGCCTTTTGCTACATATCACCTATATATTGGCCAACCTAAATAGTTCTGCTATGCCATGTTGTTCATTTATAATATTGTTCTAGGGACACTTTGAGTGCCATCTACCAGCTTTATAAGTGAACGGTCATTCACAAATGACCTCAGAATGCACAGGTTTACATTTCCAGGGATGAAGAGGATTTTTTAAAAATATTATAACAGGCTAATATCGTGCATATGATTATTGGTAAAAATGACCGCCTTTAGCCTGTTGGTGGGTATGCACATTTATTGACATCCATTTTTTTAGTGGGGCTAAGGGGCTAAGATGTCATACTGTGTGCTGTGTAATATCTTTGCAGTTGCTATATGGCTGTATGTTTAAACAATTATTAGAAAACATCTTTAACTTAAAATGTAATCACGTCAACATACCTGGTACAGTCTAAGCCTGTTTCATGCTATTTTGCCCAATGCGAAGAACAATACCTCAATTTTCAGTTTTAGTTGTACACTTGGAAGCTACTATTTTTACTGATACTAGATGCACGTTGTTCTCTTACAAATCACTTGGGATGACTAAGTGTAAATGTGCTGTAAATGTAAGAGCAGTTGTCTTATTCTAGAGACTGTTTTTCTGTAAAGTAGCATGCCTTATTTTGTTCATTTTAAGAAATGGTTACTATGAGGTGTTACCAGGTGATAGAATGTAGTTGACTGAATGAGGCAGGTGGTTGCCCAAACATTTTAATTGATTTGCATATAATGGGGCTGTATATCTTAATGTGAACTGTTATATTGTTAAGGATATTTTTATTACAGCATTGTTTCTTAAACTGTGGAAAGGGACTTAAATGGGTCCTACATAAGTGTGAAGTGGGTTTCTAAGAGATGAAACAAAGTTGACATCAATAATGAAAATGCAATTGCTACCATCACGACTTCACAGTAGTAAACTGTATTTATGTGCTTTGTCTCTTAAAAATACAACATTTAATGATATGTTAACAAGAAGATATTTAAATATCTCAGATTTGTATTGAACTGAACAAGCAATTAACACTGCCAGTGTCAGTGTAGTATATGTGTGTAGCGGTTTTTTAGGTATAAGATCAGCCAGATGGCTTTAATACCACTTCAGATATTTTAAAATGAAATAAAACTGATAGATTAGTGTCATTTTGATTTGCTTTTGTCAGTGAAAATACCCCTTTGATAAAACTCAAGAGTGTACTGCTTAAGCTGCTATAGGCAGAGAAAATTCTGCCTGTGTCCTCTTCATTGAAAATATGTAATGTTATATTGTTAGACTGTCCAGTTAAAAATGTAAGGAATTTTAGAAATTTTCAGAGTATATTTTGTGCATGCCTTTACAGAAGCTTTTGAAAGTGGTCAGAATAGATACATTTCTATTATTGTATGTATTTGAAGACAGGGAATGACAACATTGGGTATATCTTGGTGATAGAGGTTGGTTGCTGTCAGTCCATAATGAAACACAGATACCTGTGAATCCATCTGAACTAACTGAGAAGCTGAAATCCAGAACTGTGGAATAAATAGATCAATTTGGAGATTATCATGATTCCCAACATTTAGCCTGGTTAATACCTTGAAAATGTTCACATAGTAGCAGTTAAGAGTTGTCTTCAAAAACTATACTATTTAAATACAGAAGAATGGTTGTTCATCAGTAAATTGATCTTTGTATGAGATTGCTAGTGCTGTGCTGTCTTGAGAATTTTCATGTAACTACTGTGTGGTCATAAAATAAAATGAATCTTCGTTGTATTTTCAGAAATTTTGTCATTGGATTTTATATTATTTATGAGAAATGTCAATATTTAATTATATGTAGTGTTATATTTGAAGACCAAGTGAAGAATGCAGGCCTTGGACAAAAATATGTTCTGTCTCCTTGCCCGATTTGATGTTAGTTTTTGTTTCTTTTCTGTTGATGAGGTTCATTGAAGCATAGTCTGGTCTTAAGAGTTTGTAACAGGTGATCAAATTGCATGCACTTCAGTAGTGGAGCGCTGTTTGTGTTGTTTTGGGATATCTACTATTTATCACCAGCGGCATTACCCTTGATGTGTGCGATTAAAAAAAAGGGGAATTGAAAAAACATGGAAATCATGTGAAAGATGTTAACATATTAATGTTTGGTCAATCTTAAAGGAGGAACTGTACACCAGTCAGCTCCTCTCATTTTGCTTGGCGCCTGTGCTGTTGATGGGTTCCAAAAACAACAGGCCTGCCATTTTTACACAGTCAGGCAGGGACCAGGATGTGGCCTGAAACAAAATGGAAAACCATTCAAAGAAACCAAAACACCTTTTGAAGGTTTGAGTGTGAAGATACCATGGGGCCTGATAAGTAGCCTATTTTCTGCCTTCTGTAACCCAAATCCTTTGTTTTGTTCTGTTATGCCCTTCTCTGCTGAAATGGTTGTTTTCCTTTCTAAAGGCAATGTATTTTGAAACCCCTAAATTGTAAAAACAGACCCACCAACATTTATGCATTATACTCAGCGAATACAAGATCGTATGAGAAACTCCCTCCTGCAAGGGTATGATGTTGCCTGTTGTTCCACATTTTCTATTGAAAAACGTGTGTGATTCCCCCTGTCACTCAGGGATTCCATATACTGTAGTGATTTTCACAACTGAAATTTACTTGCAACCATTCAATTTGTAAAAGTTCACTTTACAAGTAGCCTTGTTACTATTTGTCAAATATACATCTAGTTAAACTCTACATCTCTATGAACCCTTCTTCGTGGAATTCTGTCACATCAGGAACACAACCCATAAACCATGGAATTCCATGAACGAAGGCTGAGTTGCAAAGTGTAACTGGATGCATAACTGACATAACTGATCTCTTTTTCAGGGGTACACACAGCCACATCATGGCTATATGGCACAAATTTCAAAAATTGAAATTGAAATTTCATTTCAAAAATGAATCAAAATATATTTTTTTCTGATGTGAATAACTGAAATGTATTTCAGTTATTCACACCAAATGAAATAATAATAATAATAATAATAATAATAATAATAATAATAAAATATGTATTTTTTCTTTATAATCACTACTTTGTCCTAGTTAGCCAGATAACCTTAGCTATACCTGCACATGGCTCATAACCTACTATTTGTCTGTGTACTCAGTCAACCATGCAATTATTTGTATCTTGGAAACCTACACAGCTACATTTATGTTAAGTTCAATATATTCCCTGACTAATGAACAGGTGTACTCCAATTTTATCTCAGTATTAGCATGTCTGAAAACATTAAAATATCCACAGGTTTTCAATCCAATCCATGTTTCCAGGTTTCCAATATTGACTTTTCTAATTTTTTCTTAAAGTGATTCTTCATTTGAAATCTAGTTTGTAGAGGTATTTACCTCTAATGATTAATTCTTTTTCATCTTGTGGTAAATCAAATATTACACATAGTGCTTTGTAGCATACCTTATGATAATGCGTGTATAACAGTTAAGTACAGTCTTCTTATGTGCAGTTGTCTGCAATGAATTATATTCTACTCATTTATTAAATGGATCATTAATACAAAGACTGTATCTCATTTCACTGCCCTCTTTTGGCTGGGGGATGCAGGTCTTGTGTTTATTGAAAGGAAAGCCAGCCTGTTAGTCATTGGTGTCACTGCTGGTTGGAGATGGCAATGAATCACTGACCCCCTTGCTGTGGGAACAGGGAAAAAGGCATGCTACTGTACCTCCATTAAAAAAAAAAATCATTTGAATCACAGAATGGATCCAAAATGACATAGTTCAGTTAAAGGCATTATATTTTATAATTGATATATTTTAATAACCATCTGCTTTTTATGTGTAGTGTGCTGATTTGTATAATTGACCTAATGAATCATGATTGCTACTGTGCTGTTTGCAGCTGTTCAGAGATATCATGAGCGTCAGTAAAAATGACATGCATGGTGCTCATTCACCCTTGCTCCACTTATATACCTGTCTCTGAAACGGGACTTGATGTTCTCAGTACCTAAGAACATTGAAAGTCAGCAGTGTTATTCTCTTATCCTTTTATGACACCAGGAAATGAGTTAGTAGGTAAACAAGAAGTCAATTGTTTTAAGCATATTTTATGTTTGAGCTCTTTTCAGTTAACCGCAGGTCAGAACAACAGAATGATTTTGCCTTTTCAGCATGTAGTGCACTGTCCAAGAGCTGGGTAAACTCAAATCATCTCAGACTTGTAAGGGAGTCGGTCACTGGATAAACATACACATGAATAATAAGACCAGACCTGATCAGCCTTTCTGAAGTGCCTGGAACTTTTCTGTCCAACATTGCCAAAACATGAATACTTAGTCATTGTATACTAATGTAATTGAATCAAATTGTTCTGAACTAGGGGAGAGGAACTGGGCATATTGCAGCTCAGAAGCTTGTGAAGAATGCCCTTTTGCTTTCTGTCAAGTTACCTGTGCCAGTTCTCCTTTCCTCTGGGTGCCAGCACTGGTGTGACAGAACTATTCTCAGGGGTTTGCCTTGCAAAACTCCATTGCAACTTATCAGAGGAACTTTCACTCAATTGACACTTGGGACCACAAGTACAAAATGGACAAGCCAATAAATTGCGTTGAACATATTCATATTTTTCTCCTGAATTCAATGGCAGACCTGATATTATCCATGACCTCTTAATAAAATAGTAATGTCATACCACATTCAGGAAAAAGACATGAAAAGCACTACGTCAAGAAAAAGTTTATAAGTACTTCCTAATCTATATTACTGAGCCATTGAAATGTGGTGATGATAGATATCAGATGGTTCCTGAAACTTTAAAGATATGTGCAGACTGAAATGGTGTTGGTATCAATAATGTACAGAGCACGTAAAATACCTTTATTTTTTCTGCACACTATGGATATTGCAAATTTCACTTACATATTTTTCTGACATTATTGTGATATTTCAAATACGTGCATTAAATAATTTGATTTTACATATTTGAAAGACCTCCATACTGAGTAGGTGTAGATGATAAGCTGATATGTTTTCTGCACTTGAAGCCAGGTGTGGCCTGAAGGGTAGAAGTTAATACAGCCCTTGGCCCCATTTATGCTCAGAAGGGGAGAGTAACCCAGTGCTGACCTCTTCTAATGTTCTACAGCCTGAACTCACAAAAACAAACTTGTCCTGTTGTTCACCTTTGCAGAAATGTGTTTGGGCACTGTCCCTGTAGCAGGCAGCAGGGGTGAAAGGTCACGGTGTGGCCAGTGCAGGAATGCACAGTCCACTTAAAATTAACTTAAGGCTGTATTACTTTCATCAAGCTGCTCACAGTTCACCATTATTATTGTTGTTGTGTTTAATTTGTTTTCCCATTATGAATATCATGTATACCAATTTAGAGAAAGACCTCCTTAATGACACAAGTGGAACAAATTAAACAAATTAATTAACAAGGGATTACACTACAGTGATTGTACAGTTCTAGTAGCACAAATTACAGGTACACATCAGTTATCGAAGCCTCTGGGAATGAATCTCCTTTGTACCTACCTAATATCTTTATAAGTGAAAAAAATGATGTTAAAAATCTCTCATCTCTCAAGGGCAGCAATTCTGAAATGGTAAAAGTACCCCTGTTTTTTTAATAAATTTAATGTTTACATTATCAAAATCCAGCCAGTGAGGTTTTGCAGGTTAGTCCTTTAGATAAACCTTTTTACAAAACAGTCCTTCTCACTGCTCTTGAACAGCTGTGATTGAGCCTCTCACTCTGACATCCGGACAGCGATCTGAAAGTAATGCAAGTGCCCATTGTAGACAAAAGGCGAAACATAAATCTAATTTTAGAGATGCTGAAATGTGGATCATAAAGAGGGCAGAATCAAGATAAATTAAAGTGAAGTGGAAAATTTGTTCCAGGTAATTCAGTTGATGTTGAAAAACGTTTTACATCACACAGAAAAGGTGGAAACTTGCTGCATTAACTGCTGCATGCTAGTGATACTAAAAATTGGAGCACAGTGTCACTAGATCCCAGTGCATTGTGAGTGGTAGGGCATCTTAATTAGCATATATTCAATAGACTTACACATCTAGTAAATACATATTTCATGTTGATGTTATTTAGATTTTTTTCTGAAGTTCTGAAAGTATTTTCTGAAGTCCTGGGACTTCCTGGGAGTGCATCCATGCCATGTCATTTGTGTTATAAAGTTAATGCTAACCATGCTAAATTAATGCTAACAAAATTATGTTTGATCAAGTTATACTTATATGTTTAAGTGGCCTAATTATTTTTCACTATTAATTTTAAATGAATGTACTATTCATACCTTTATAGAGCTTCTGTTTGGCAATGCACTCAAATTCTATCAATCTTTTCATGAATTATGTGTTACTGCCATTGAGTTCCACATTTCATGTTCTTACAAGCAGATTCTTACAAACAGATTTTTTCACTATATGTGGTGTATAGTATGTTTAATCTTGTAGGAAGGTATAGATACAGAACACTGCTGTAAACAACTGCTGTATAAGATGGTGTTAAATAGTGGCCTGCTGGCCAAACAAACTGATTTATTAATTGCTGGCAGTCTTCTCACCATGATAACACCAGCGTTGCCCCCTGAGCATAAAAGGATGCAGGCATTGTTTGTCATCTGAGAAATCAGCCTGATTTGAATAAATAAATGAACAGAAAGGAAGTTGAAAGGGAGTTGTCGGAACAACGCTGCCCTTGCCAGATTGTGTCTGACAGCAGCATGTTGTTTTGTATGGGAGATCGTTACAGTGTGTGCAAAGTGAGACGGCTGCAGTGGAGGTGTGAAAGACACCTGGTTGCACGATGTGATGCGTTATGGGTAAAACTGTGACAGTGGAAACAGAATCAGCACTTTCTTCGCAGTGAGTGTCTCTCTCACACTCATGTAGTGAGAAGATTCACCTGACAGCACAGTCAAGACCTACACCACTAACATGGCTGTCAAAAACACCTGTTATGTTTCCCCAGCCTTTGCAGTAAGAGCTGAGGAGTACCTCTGTGTAGCCTTCAAGTATGATACATTGTGTCACCGGTGCTGCTGCTGTCTAAAGTGTTTTCAGTAAAATGCTTCCATTTGGGATACTGTAATACAATTAAAGTCTGTCAACTTTGTTTGACTCTTACGGAACACACTGTAGATGGGGCGTGGGAACTCATCTGGTTGAGCACTGGCATAATTTTGCGGAAGAAACACCTGCCTATTTGTAAATAAGGTCTGCTATTTCAGTGAGGACATTTTTCTTAATTTTTCAGCCCATCTGACAGATTACTCACCAAACGTCCATAGAAGTATGGTAAAGATTTTAAACTTTACCAGCACTGATTCGTATATGGAATCAAATACATTGTGTTATAGTATTGGAGGTGGTTTTATTTTAAAATTTACATCTTATTTGTACAGGGGACTTGATTAAGAAGATGCAGTCCAAACATTAGGTGCTTTCTGATGTAACCGTTTATGAGTTATGCTTAGGATAGGCAATAGGCACCTGAAGTGGGTAGCATTCCCAGAAAATTGGGTTCTGTTGAACCTGAGTTCATATGTCATGGTCAGTTTTATGTGTCTTATGTTATTTTGCTTATGACATCAGAAAAGCTTTGAAGTGCAGCTGAAATAAATTCCGGGTTAGTTTGCCAATTTATTTATTCACATTGAGCTGAGCTCAATATTCCTTTTTTTAAACAATATTTTTATTTTCAGCTCCTGTAAAGAGAGCTATCTATGCAAATGAATGAATAGTGTTCTCTGCATTACTCCTAATAAGGTGTCATATAATTTAATTCCATGGTTCACTTGTCAGAAAGTGCTTCAAATCCCACTCCAATTTTGAGTTTTAATGGATCTTTAGCACTCGCTTCACAATTAGTGTTCCCAGTTTTCCTTTTAATGAAAATCAGATTAAAGCATAATCTAATTAAAGTTCATTTCAATCCGTGCTATCAGACAAACTGTCTTTCGTTTTGTGTCTTAGTTCTTCGGTGTCAGACTCGGCTAGCTTGCATATAAGTGTCAGATCAGTATCAATCAGGCTTATTGAGGTGTGTGTGTGTGTGTGTGTGTGTGTGTGTGTGTGTGTGTACGTGTGTGTGTCTGTGTCTGTGTGTGTGTGGTAGTGTACATGTACATGTGTGTTCATGTATGTGCATATATGCTGTCTGTTATTATTGGCTTGCATATATGTATTGTATTTGATAAATGTTGGTATTTAAATTAACGCTGATTCTTTGGGATATGTGTTACTATACACATTGTTGTGAAGTGTATACTGATTATTTCTTAGGCTATAAAGTACATGCCATTTCCTTTTTAAGTTAAAATGCAAGATGTAACTATGCAAAAGAATAGTTACACTCATTAAATAATTGTATTATCAACAACACTCTCCTGTTGCCAACCCGCTATGCATTTGATATCATTACAAGTACTTCATCATAAGGTCTTCTGAATTTATATGTGAAACAACCATGAAGGTGTAACATCATTTTCCCCTGACTATTCTTACACCTGCCGCTGTGAGCTTCTCATCTCTCTCCACCAAGAATCTAGAAACTTTGCTGAAAGTACAAGATATAACATGTTATTGACCTTAAATATCCACACTTCTGTAATATGCTTAAGTGAAGTGTGAAATAACATTCTTGATGCTGTTGATTTGAGGTAATTAATTTAATGTATATGTTTCACTGTTTTGTGGAAAATATTTTGGTCAGATATGTGCCTGAGCATGCATTTAAGCATGCTCTCTGAAACGAATATTCCGTTGTTAGAAAGCTGTGGAGTAGATGGTGCCTTCAGTGTACCTTCTTTAAAAGGGCTGACAAAGCAAGTTGGCTGACTCACTTTTTTTTCCTTCTGCAATCTTTGTTGGGTCAGGTATGGGCCAAAATTTGAGCAATATATTGGTCTATTGTCTGTCAAATATGAGGAAAAGCAACTTAACACATCATGTAAGAAACTGTCCAAAGCAGCGGAAATGCCCCTGCCATTGTAAGGGTGGGAAGAACATGAGAGGGTGGGTGGTTGACACATTTGGTCCCATAAGCAATCTGCTTGATTCGCCTGCTCCAGCTAGAGGGCTGGGTTCAGCTGGAGTGCAAGGCAAAGTAGACCAAATCCATGCTGTTTTGACAGCTGTGCAGACTTCGTTCATAATCAGTTTGAGTAGTCAGGTGTGTTGCGATCTCCACACTGCGCCTTACAAGCAAGAGCTTGTGTCATTTTCTGATCTCTTTGGTTGAAAAGAGAAACAAGAATGAATGCGCATGAAGATTAATTACTCACTTTGAGAGAGGCAGAGCTCCTGTGGGTCATCTTCAGGGCATGGCAAAGAAGTTCTTTGTACCAGGCAGTTGGGTTAAAGCCTCCATGCAGTCATGCGAATTTCGCAAAATTTGACGGTGTCTGGCAGAACATCTGTAATACACCAGAGGCTCAGAGTGCTCCAAATTCTGTCTTACAGATTTTATTTCCATGCATGAACCAAATGGCACCCAATGTCAAAAAAAAATCTTGAGGGGGACAACCAGATATCTTCAAAACAGTGATAGCTGGATCCAGGGCAATTGGAGGCAGACATAATAAACAATCAATGAGTAGTCAGAGCATCATTTAAACCTATTGCATGATTGCCTCAGAACCATTAAGCCTACTGTATTCCTATTAGGGCTGCAACTAACGACTATTTTCATAGTCTAATATTGATTATTGAAACGAATAATCGACTGTTCGGATTATGAATCCCTCAGTTACTCAATGGCTCTTATCTATTGGCTTTTAAGTTTAGCTTGAGGTTGTTTTAGGCATATGCTAACTAACAATAAGGACAATAAAGATGAGAACTGCGTTCAAAAATACATCTTTTAATGAATGGTTACTAGGACTAACTCAGTGAAGGCAGTTGCTTGCTGGAGATTACAAGTCTGCTTCCTTTGAAGAAAGCCAACCATGGAAGCATTACGAGATCCAATAAACCCATAACTCATTCAAATTAATTCAAATGCAACCCACATTGGGCACGTACGCATAGACACAAGTTGTAGAAATCTTTCGCGGTTTAGAAAGTATCAAATTCTCCAGTGTTCTCTAAACTTGTGCACTCGGCAGCAACACTATCTCCAGCCATAAATGATGCAACATTTAAGCAGAGAATTTCTAAATAGCAGATGGGCTCTGGTTTAACATTGTAAAGTTAGGGCACATTTGGAATGTGAACAGGATCGTTGTGAATAATAGGTTATTATTTGCTACACTGTAGAGAGAGAAAATGTATTTAAAAATATAAAACGTTAGAGCTCTAAATGTGAAGTAGCATGGCTTTTAACATTAATATTAGCTATGCTAGCTAGCTAACTAACTTAATGAGACGAGTCTTCATCATCCAGAGAGCCAACGTGCCACGTCTTCAGATGCTCGTGCATAACTGATGTGCTTCCATGCCAGGCAAGGTCAGGTTTGCAAATGTTGCAGTTCACAACCTTCTTGGCACAGCTAACCGTTTGGTTGTGAAGGTGTTGCCATCTCTATAGTAAAGCAACGTAGCTTAGGCTACATGTCTGAGCATTCCGAGTCCACACGAAAAACACACGCAATGATGTCACCAACTTATCGACAATTAAATTCGTTGTCAACTAATTTGGTCATCGATTTTAGTCGACTACGTCGGTTAATCGTTGCACCCTTAATTTCTATATCATAAGGGAATGACAATTTGTTTTAAATTTATCCAGAATATAGGCTTATCCAAAACTTTTCACATACAAATCACATTTGCAAACCTGACCTTTACAGTACAATAGATGGGCTGTGTTTTTGAGTTCTCTTGAAAACTTGTTTGTATAAAGCCAGCTGTGATGGAGTGGATTAAGATGGTTCCCACAATATTTCATATCTGTTTTCATACACTGTATCATGTCATGGGTCAGATGCTGTCACTAGTGTAAAGAAGACTTAAATTACATCAATCAGAGAGTGTATACAAAGTTCCAAACCATGTGCAACACATTGTGGTACAAGCAGGGATGACAAAATGTTTTGTTGTGGATGTATTTAAAATACAACCATTTTTGCAGAACTTTGAGTGCATACACAAGATAAGTGAGAAGCTGACTAAAAATAAAAGAATTAAAATACAAATATTACTTATCCACATTGTTTCATGAAAAACTAACAATCATCTTGATCTAATACAGGAATTAAATGCTAGTTTGGTAAGCAGCAATTACAGGTCATGATATATTTTGAGGTTACAGAAACAGTGTTATTTCGACTGGTTCCTTGAAGTGGAGGGATGGCTCTGTAATTTGTACAAAATCTTTGTGGAATCTTTTGGAATCACTCATCTAGTCCTCCAATGTTAAGATTAACTTCTGTCTCTGTCTTTGTATTTGATCATTTATTGTGAGAAGTATGTCAGAAGTAATCAGAGCAACTGCCTTTAAAATAGTGGAACCATTGACTATCAGTCATACTTTTTGATTGGTTAAACATTGTTATCACTTCTGCTTTGAAATACGGGAGTTTAGCAAAGGTTTATTTTAAAAGTCAGATATTGTGCCTCTGTATACAGAACTTTGGTATTGTTTCTTTTATATCAAACCGTGTAAAAATAATTACAAATGTATCATCCCTTCAACCAATATTCATGTGGCTTTTCACTATACTATCAATGCCCTCACTGATTGTTAGTAATACCTTCTAAAATTGCCTTTGGTCCCTTTTATAATTTTATCTATAAAGTAGCTGGAGAACTTTCAAACCAAATTAATTCAATCAGTTTCATCATTTTAGTGAGAAAGGCATGTGATTAACTTTTTTAAAGCAGAGCCTATGGGTTTCCCATTGATAAAACTGTATTTCAGTTCTATCTGAAATGTAGATACGGACTGTAACTCAACTTCATGTGCCTTTTATTTCCCCACGATTCAACTGCCGTAACAGGAATGTAAATCTTAAAGTCATCTCAAAATAATTAATCTTCAAAACATTATTCTGCTGCTCTCCCTTTCGCTCAAGGTTTTGAGACAGCGAAATCCTTCGCCCTTCACGGAGCTCATGTCATCCTGGCCTGTCGGAACAAGGCCCGTGCCAACGAAGCTGTCAGCCTGATCTTGGAAGAGTGGGTGAGTCCACCGTTAACGTCTCCCACACGTACAGCCCAGCAATTCCAGCAGGTCACTCAGCCAGACTAATGTCGAAAGGAGTACCGTTGAATTCCATTGTAATTATCTCTGTGTTCGGTGTATTTCATAACCGGTAAACCATACACGGCCTATGTGAAAGGGAGGCCCACTCTTTTGTGCCTAGGGGGTTGTCTCATTTCACTGTGACAAGCCCGTGTAATGCTTTCAGGCCAAACTGTGATTTTTAATGTAAAAAATGTAATTCAAGTGGTTCCTGCTCACGGGCAGGCATCGTGGATGATAGCTGCCAATGTTCATTTATCAAAGGTTTGAGCCTGAGTGGTGGGCTGTGGGCTCCGTTTGAGCTTTTTGAGCTAATTTAACGCAGCCTTTATTCCTTTTTATCCAGTCACATCTGCCCACACATTCCATTTACCGGCAACTCATCAGTGCTCGGCCCACGAAAGCAGCTCAGCTCTCCTCTGAAAAGGGCCAAACCTGTGATCTTTGGGGAAGGGGAGAGTGATCTCTGTAATAGCTGTTGCTATTTGGCGCAGTAGGAGTAGGGGGGTGATAATTAACTTTGATTATTGCACTAATATTATGGCACTTCGACAGTCACACAGATTTATGACTCTGGTAAAATAAACAAATGAAATGCAGGTGCTGGAGCAGAAAGAATAAGCTATTACAGAAGTTTAATTACAAGGAACCTGGGGCTGAGAGAGAATTAGTTGATTAATTACAGGATGCTTATAGATTACAGCAAATCGTAAGCATTTTAACTCACAAAATATATATTAAAAGAAAGCCCTTGCCAGTTTGACTAATTTGCCAGCGCTGACAATGCTACAATCCATCTTGGCATGTTTAACAAATGTTCTGGCTGCTGTAAGGCATTTTATAGGGACTCCGGTTCTCTAGTTTAAATAATGAATTTCAGATACCATGACAGCTGTTTATTTCAGCCTTGTACCTCTAAAGGAGGTGTAATCCAGCCTTTAGAATATTTCCCTGGTAATTATAGTAATTTAAACCCTTTTAAGTGAAATAGGAGCAGTTCATTATGATCCGTCATTCAAACAACAAATAAATTAAAATGTAAAAAATCCTAACAAAATGTAGGGCATGGCTGACAATGTTCTGAGAGTAAAACTATCCAACCCTAATTAAAACACTAACACAAAGATATTTGGATTATGGAATTATGTTGACATCATTTTGTGACACACAAAATGTGCCATGCAACTCAGGTTATTAAGCAGAAAACATGGTCATTTGAACTACAAGATGTAGAGTTGTTTCACATGTTAATTTCCAAGTAATTTCTATTCAGCCACATGTGAAGTGGGGATATACATTCATATAAAATATCTGAAGTTGTGTATATCTCAAGGATGTTTCAGGTGGGGAAACAACACAAATTTATAGCTTAAGAAAAATACTTGTTCAGGAGAATAGGCTATCTTTACCACACCTGAAGCAGTGAAGGGTAGAGCCAGAAAGAAAGGGAAAAAATTAAAACTGTCATTAGTAAGATGATGTATGGAATCTTCCTGTCCTCCCACGCTCTTGAATAAAGGTTAATCAGACAGCAGTTATTATTCTGGGATACTTGGTACAAAAGGGCCTTATATCTACTTCCAGGTCTATCTCAGTTCCTCTTTTAATGCCAGGAGTTTAGCTGCTGTCATGATTCCATTAGACCTTTGCTCCTTCTCCTGCTGCAGTCCATTCGGAAAAGTTACAATTTCTTACCGGCCAGCTTCACAAGATATAATATGACAGCGCTAGAAATACTGAAATAATTATCTGTTTCCCTTAGTAATGTGTTACTGTGAGGTACACCTCTTTCTGATTGTCAATAGTGGCTGTCATTACAGAAGAAATAGCAGGTGGCCAAGAAGCTACTGCATTCTTACCAGTATGCACAATTACACCAGCTTCACCTGCAGTAAGCATTACAGTGATGCTGTATACCTGCAGCCTCTACAGGCTAGAGGAGTTTTGGTTGGACTTGTTACTATAACTTTGGGGGTGGACACCCTTTCTGTGAGTTTCTGGAAATATCAGATATTTCCAGAAACTTTCAGGGAAGAAGTTATGGCCCTTGGGAATGTGGCTATCTGTGACATCTGTGGTAAGGGACAATAAGGCAAAGGTCAGAACAGGCTGAGCCCTGGAGGATGTACCCAGCCACAGTTATCACTGAACATGTATCCTGCCCATGAAACAGAGAAATGTACTCTCTGCCCCTCCATTGTGTAAACAAGGAAATTAAAGTTTCCTGAAGCTCAGGATCTTTTACTTGCTAGTAACTGTGGAGCATGTCGGTCTGCCAGAAATGCCCCTTTTCTTCACAGTACATACTTAAGTCACGGCGTTGTAGGCCACGTCCCTGCACCATGTTTGAATGAGCCAAAAAAAATGACAGCAGTGTGCATCTTGTCTCTTCCACTCTTCCATACTTTTCTGTCTTTCATTTGTGGGAGAAGGGGGCATAATGAGTTGTTAAACTGGTGTCAGATGTTGGTGCGCACTGAGAGATTGGATTCGCTGTGGGAGTGTTTTACATCCCAGACATTCCCATTTATTTTAGCTGTGCTGTAGGTGGAGGTACTAGCCTGCCGAAACAGATTTGTGCTTCTTTCTCACCTGCCCTGGTATTTTCTGAATATGGCAGCACATGGTAATATCCAATATGAGTGATAGTACAAAAACATCACTAAATGACTGGATCTGCTTGGCCAGGTAGTTTCATCCTTTCTATAGCAAAAGATTAATAGATTTTGTTGTCTTAACCTGTTTCAAACTGCAGTTTCTAGAGCAAATCTTTTTCATGCAGGTTGTTGGGATAGAAAATTAATTTGAGATAAAATTGACAAGGTATGTATTATGAGAAATATGCTACAGTAAATATACTGTATATATACCATGTATGCATGTTAGGTAGGCTTTTCTCTCTCCCTGGAAGAGTGCGCAGACCCTTAAAACATTCAGAGGATTAGAACCAATTTTTAAAAATTCCTTTCTTCTTTTACTTGCCTTGAGTGGAGGAAATGAGAAATTTGGAGTCCTGATTTATTTTAATCAGGAAGGAATTATCTAACATAAATCTCCTCTGGAGGAGAGAAATGGCCCTAAAGCAGCCAAGAAAAAAAAAATTATCAATAGCGAGGAAAAGAGGAATGATTGTTCCAATTCACTGCTTAATTGACTTAAAAGCCTAATGAAAAAGCAGTGCAGGCCAGTTTGTACCCAGTGCATCTAACCAACAACTGCACACTCTTAGCATCCCCCTATTGCTTTGTACAACCCCATATGCTGCATAATTACATTATTTGAAAATGATTCACTTTTCCAATGGGCATTCTCTAGTAATCAGTAATTAAAAGGCTACATATAAAGTGAATTGTGGTCTTTAATGCTGCCGAATTGATTTTTCAATTAATAAATGTTGGGCTGGACAGAAGCTGTGTTTGTTTGTATTGTAATTTAAAGGATTTGATCACTTAAGAGTGCACAATTGTGATATAGAAAAAAAGTTTGAGCCCTTTCATCTAGAAAGTAAAATATGCATTAAGTATTTAAATAAAGCTGATTTAATTCCAAAAAGTTTAGCAGTATACTTTTTCTAAATATTAACAAGTATAATGTAGATGTCACAGTGAATGACATTACATGACCTCATACCAATGTTATAAAAACAATTCCTAGAGCTGCCAACTCAACCCACATAGTGTGGTCTCAGATAAACACAGTAAGGTGCACTGTTGTTGTTCAGTTACCCTTTTTTAAGATCTGCAGCAATGAATATCTTAGTTTATGATTTAAAAAAAATGAAATTCCTGTTAAATAGAAGTTAGAAAATGTTAAGAAGACAGTTGATGAGTACTACCAAGAGAGTCTTGTGTAGCCAAACCCAGATCATTTAGTGTTGATTCATTTCATGTGGGTTTTCATGTGTCAGTACTTTAAATATTAACATTGGTGTTGGAAAGTCCACAGTATTATTTAGAAGGATAATATTATAGGTTATTTTTTATTTTCTTGGTATGTGTTTTAGTTTCACAGTTATACTACCTCCAGTTTAAATCTTATGAAAATAAACTGCAGGACAGAGGACTGCTAGATTTTTACATAACTCCTGCTGAGCTGAAAACAAGATATCTTTTATTTTTGGTGGAGAGTTGCAAACTTTTTTTCTCTTTTGCTGTAAGGATTCAGAAACACTGATTGTTTCCAGATGAGAAAAATGCTGTTGTTATCTTGAATTTGAATTTGTTAGATTTTCAAGGTAAAAAAAACCTCACAGACCATTGCATAGATCATTACATGAGTTACAAAAAACAACCCAGAAAAATCTCAACTTAGTCCTTTTTTACAGCTTTTTGTGATTCTGTGACCTAACCCATAAAGACACATGGAAATACCTCACATTACAGCAGGAACCCCCTAGCCTTACCTTTTTGTGACCTTTGGCATTGAGCATAAATTCTTGTAATTTTGCAGAGAAGGCATGTATGATTGTATCTTACTTCCGTTTCTTTGGGAGGAAAACATTAATATTACAACGTAAAACATGTAAGATACTGTAAGAACACAAGTGGCTTTGACAGTGAGGCATTTGTTAGTCCTCAACCCAGGCATAATAGACAGCAACTAACTGAACAGGGGCAATTCTTCAGTGTGTGCATTGCTGAAATATATAGAATGCAAACATAGAATCTTTGTCCTTGATGATATTTTTAGATTAAATCACTTCTAATTGGGCCACAGACTCGATGATTTTACCTTGTGATCAATTGTTAAAATATTGGCGGAATGTCTATCTTTTCATTAGGAATGGAGTGTTGGAGCAGTGTTTGCAGTAAAGCACACATTTAATAGTCACTTGTGGCACAGGGACCTCAGTTCAGGCTTTGGCTATGGCTGTGGACTGAAGCTGGTCTTGGCATGGGGTTTGAGTCTATTTACGGCTTTTAACAGAAATCTGATTAACGAAGGGATTTGAAACAGAATGACCTGAAAGAAAGAGAAATGGGAAATGGACTAAAAGCCAAAAGGAACAGAAGCTTTCATTGAATCAGCAATCAATGCCAAAATGGCTCTGAGATAAAAAAAAGACAAAGTAGTTTCAGTGTTTATTTCAAATAAATTTGAATAAATTGAATGAACTCCAATGTAAAGGAACAGGGTAACAACATACTTGAAGTCACACTGCATCTCAACCTTGATTTTTGATTGTTATTTTTAGATTTTTTAGATTTAGATTTTTGTACTTAAATTTGTTGAAATATGCAAATGATACAGAACAAATAAAGTAATTTTTATGATCATTGTAATTTTTCGGGAATTTCAGGAATCGGAATATCATTAAAATTTCATTTTATCTCAGTGATACTAAACAAGACTGACATCTTTTCTCCAGAAAATAAGCTCAATTGAAAGCTGGCTTGCAGCCATTTTATATTCAAAATGTTTCGGTTCCATTCAGAGCTATAGCTAGTATTACTCTGTGAGGACCATTGAGCAGCGAGATAGACCTCAGGAGTACATATTTAGATATTGTTGTGACACTTTCTAGCGCCTTGCTGGGGCTTTGATGTATTTACAGGGTGTAAGAAGAGGGACATCAACCATCATTGAACATCAATGTATTTTACGGCTGGATGGTCAAAACACACCCCTAAAAAATAAATTATGAAACACTTAACGATTTTCTTGCAAAAAGGCACAAGCTATTGACACTAGAGATGGTAATGAGCTTGCTTCGCCTAGCAGGAAGAGCCATTCCAGACCTTATTATGAGCTTAATTAGACATGGCTGAGTTTGTAACTGATAAGTCTACCTATAAATTGTTTCTTATTAAGGCTACAGTAAAAACTAGGATCCTATGAAATGGCAATCTTGGGCTCCATAATATGATGCTACAAAAAACAAATGCTTTTATGCCACTGTTGTTACAAGGTACATCTAGTTTAAGTGTGCAGGTTATTTTATTCATGGCAAGGATTTTGAGGGAACTCGCTGAGCAGGGCAGTCATTTGCAGCACTATCATTCCGTTGCACAACACAAATTTTCGTGCTTCAGCATTTTACTATGGGAGCGAGCATTGATGGGAGTTGGGCAAAATGTGACGTTAGAGTCCAAGCTCATAGATAATAATTCAAAATAAGAATGGTACTCTCAGAAGTAGCCATTTGGCCCAGTTATGCTTCCTGATATTTGTGCACCCCAAGCTGCATTCACAAAATTTTCCACAGTTTTTGTCATTTTGGATTTGGGGTGCGATTCGTGAGGGACAGATGTGAACATGTGTGGACATACTGGGGTGGAGAGAATGATTGCAAAGTCAATGGATACTTTTGCGTAACACCAAAAAAACACCTTTAGACTTTTTAATGTGAACTGAATGTGCATCAGAAAGTAAACATGGAGTTTCTGATATAAATAATGTATTTTTAATTCTCATGAAGGCAAATCTTTCACTGACTGGAGCAGCAGGGTTTCTTCACCCTGCCCAGAGCAGGAATGGGGAATTTCACAGGATTTAGACATTTTCTGTATAAATAACAGATTGAGCATAAAATTGTGTAGGTGGGGGGCAACAACCTCAAGCAACCTGTGGTCACTATTTATAATACAGGACTGTGTTGTGAAATTAATTTGTGTTCATACAAAGACTTAGAGAAGAATGAGTTTATTTTTGGTCATAACCACTGAGACTTTTCCTATAGTAGGAGAAGATTTTCTGTGGTTCATGTCACCATCCTGCCCTTATTGACAGCCCTGATGTTCCTTTGTATGGTGTCCAACAGAATACCCCCTTGCATGTAGTTTTATTTTACCATGCCACATTTTTACCACTTATATCATTTTACATTTTTGACAAATATAAATAGCTGTGTGTATTGAAACAGAAATTTCAGGCTTAATGATGTTCATTCTTGACAATTTATTTCAAGGCCTGCTATTTATTTCACTACATGATCATTATGCCTGTTCTTCTCAAAAGCTCATTCACTTTTTTCACTTTAAGTACAGTTATTTTTGTGTGTATATATAGCAGGTAAATAGTTATGTTGAGTATGGAGTATGACAAGACTAATATCTGGTGGCATGATAAATAACCCCTAGATTATTTAGTTTAATATGATTAAAAGAAGTGCAGTAGTGTGATTTAGTGAAATGCTAGATGAAGCACCTCTCAGGTTTGTACTCCCACAGTGCTTTTTCATATTTGAATAATATTGACAATGATGTGGGGGTATGTTACTGAGCTTTCTGTGGAGTATCAGAATAAACTGCTGGGTTTAGGGCCATCAGAACTGGGTACAGCGATGTTACCATCAGCACCCGATGGCAGATTGAGTGATGTATGGCAGGTGTCCAGGTGTGCGGTAGGGAGTCCAAGCTGCTGCCCAATCCCCTGGATGTCTCCTGGGTTAGACCACATGGATTAGCTGCATGGTTTCTATCAGACACATCTGTTGGGAGCATGTACGTCTTTCTCTGGGTTTCTGCACACGCACCACCTGACAACTGTAACAGGACCAGAGCAGGTAAAGGGCAAACCAGCCTTTCATTCCATCCTGCCACGCTCCAGCTCACACCATGCAGCTGCAGACACAATAATGCTCATCCTGGGCCTTCCCCTCTCTCCACAGCCTTACAAGTTCAGTGTGGCTCCTCTCTCACTGAGCAGAGTTACAGACATGTGGCAGAGATTAATCAGCTTCATTACAGGAGTTTAGAGTTAAGAAAAGACAAATATTTACATCGTGAGCTTGTTTTACAATAAGAACACTGTACATCTTGTTTATAGGGTTCCGCTGGTGTAGTTTTTATGGTCTGTAATGAAGCCACCATAAACCACAGTAGAAAATTAAATAGCAGATGTGCTCCACAGACAAACGGAGCAGTGAAGGTCCCTGGGCACACTTGCCGGGGAATGCCACAGATTATATGGGGAGACAGACAGAGACAGAGAAGAGGTTCTTACTTTTAGACAGACGTGCCACTCTTTGCCTAATACAGTGGTTAGAATGTTTGCTTTGCAATTAATGATCTCTTCTAGAGGATACAAATAAGAAGAATCATGTGTCACGGCCCATTGCTGTTTTAAGATCGGAATTCTAACATACTTTTAAAGTGAAGTTCACTCATTAGATGGAGGTATATATCCTGTTTCATGTAGTACATTTTGGTCTTCCAGTAACCCAGTGGCATTGATTTTGTACTTGGGACATCGTGTGTGAAATTAACACTCCTTCTGACATGACCCCGTCAGATTTTTCTCTTGCTGAGGGCACTTCTTCACTGAAATATATGTGCCAACTTTCATGCACGTCCTAACCATGTCAGAATGTTTGGTGATCTCACATGGAATAACCCGCACAGCATGTGACATTCTTTCTCTTCATGTGGAAATGTAACACTCAGTCTTTGCAGATATGTCAGACTACTCATATTTGAGCTTGTCTTTTGATTGTACTTTATCAGATACTCTTTTGTTCATCTCCAAAACATGTTTTTCTGACCACAGTTTTCTTGTGTATTTCACATTTACATTTTGTCATTGCAGATGCTTTTACTGTAATTACATGTACTGTATTACATTTACTGCAATTAGAATAGCAGTTAAAATACACTTGCAAAACTAAGACAAAAAGAATACCGATCAGTTTCACATGACAACAAAAAGTTGGAAAAGTGATACTTAGCTTAGTCCTGTTTAGATAACAAAGTTCACACCATCCAAATTACATACACCTTGAAGTTGTTGCCCATTTTCACAGTTTTGTATAGCCCACTTAGAGGGGGAAACCTTAACTACCAACTAATTAGACTAGCAGTTAAAATGCACTGGTGAAACTAACCAAGGCAAAAAACGAAAGGCATGGCTTTGATCACAGGATTTAAATGACCTATTGCAGACTGAAGTGTCTTTTATTTATTTTAAGGACACAATTTGATCAATTAAAGGGTAAAAACCATGAGACAGAATAATATCAAAAGCACAGGTCTAATCGGTTATGCCAGAGGCAGAGCCCGTAGGCACAGCAAGTAACCAGCTGTGTGCTGAAGCAGGATCTGACCACTTCAGCAGAGAAGAAATAGCGCTCTGTCCCTGCTGCTGTAAGTCAGGTTGAAAGTGCCAGTGGTCTTAAAAGAACTCTCTCAACTTCTGCCACTGGTGCGGTTCTGGGTCTGGAGAGCAAGTCCTACTGGCTTCCTTAAATCATCGCTGCCTCCAGGCTTTGGCACTTGGGTTCAGCATCCATAGCCCGCTGCACCTGGGGGTTTTGAGAGTTGGGGTGAGGGAACAGTGGAACACCTGTGGCTCTCTCTGTCATTTACTCAGCAATAAACGAGCTTCCTCCGCAGTGCTCCACTCCCACAGCCAGGAAGGGCTGAGTGCTGCACTTCGCGTTTCCATTTTCCACATCATTCATCATGACATTAGCCCATAAGCAGCTTTTCATTAACTGGTACTGCAGACAAGCAGCAAAGTTAGTTGTTTACTTCAGACAGCCTAATATTCTCATATTTCAGTGATCAAAAGTCTCTGGATGTGAAAGCAAGGTGTATTTTGTTATCCTTCGCTGTCTGTCTGTGTATATGATGAAATATTACAATGTTTATTTTCAAGCAGGGCCCCTGCTCCTTAGGCCAGACTTTGAGCCGGGCTTCCTGGAGGGCTTACACCCTGTCTGACTGAAACTGGGTGTGCACTGTACAGAAGTCCCCAGCTCTGCACACGAAGGAGATTTTATATTCACAATAAAGGCAGGTTAAGCTGATGGTTAACAACTAAAGCGATGGCTGTATTTTTCTTGATTCCCCTTAAAAATCTGCTTATCTTTTGATTCCCTCTCCCAAGAGGAGGGCGTAATGGAACCCCTAAAGAGTATAATTACTGATTGCAGCTCCTATCAAGGCTTCTCTCTGCTCAACGTAATATCTAAGACAGTTTTGATTTTTTTTTTATCGTAAAGGCCTTTTTTTAAAAATAAAAATGCAAATGAGCCACTTTGTAACCACATTAATTACCCACCTAGCCTCTTATTACCATGTTTGTGTTGTTTGCAGAACACTATTTACAATCCGGTGGAAATGAACATGGCCAGTCACCGTAGAAGATTGTTGTGTTAGGATGTGCTTTGGAACCAATTAGGGTAAACCTCTGGTCCTAGGAGGCCAATGGAAAAAAACAGCACAGCCTTGCAATGTCAAATAATAACATTAACTCAGGCGAGATAGGCGGCGCACTATAATTGCGTTACTGCCTGTATTTTACCTCCTGGATGACTTTTGCGTTCTGCATTTTGGAACAAATGGGCACCAAAACCAGTTCTTCCTGTCATTTTATGGGCATTCTGATCCCCAGCTCCCAGGTCTCTTACTGAGACTATCACCAGGGATCTTCATTAACACTAGCTTCAATTTTGATCTGAATGAAAAATGGATCCAGATCAAGCTAAAATTACTGTATATTCGTCCCAGGTTTGATGCATCTTTTTCTATCACCAGTTTGAAATTCCTTTATCTCATATATTCCATTTTCAAAGAATCACATGCGACCCTCTTCAAAGCAAGGCAGCAGGAGCTCTTAAATTATGAAATTAAGGAGAGTGTATAGCCTTAGCATCTATATAATGCAAGTAGAGCTCCAGGTCAGTTTGTTTTGATGCAGCTGTTTTCTTATTGAAACAGGCCTGACTTCACTACCCCAGTAACCCGCCAATGAGAAGCCAGGCGCATTATCTCCCCTAGATAACTTCAGCTATAGAAATACTGATATCTTTAGATGCCTGTCGTGTTTGACGTTACTAGTTCTGTAATAAACCTGTTTGTTCTGTATGCATCTGTGATGCTGACCTGTTTTATGCATTGTGAGGTCTTTTTCCCCTCAGTATTATACGGTATTTCTGCATTTTAATGCATTGTAACCCATTTATTATTTAGCCATGCTGAACAAATATGCAATATTAAGAGGGTTGTGATTTTGGCTGGGTTTCAGTATTATACAGTGATGCCAACAGCCAGGAAAGTACTACATTTTAACCTTGCCTATGTGCTTTAGAGTAAAATAATTACTACATACAGTAGTTAGCTCCTTAGCATAACTAGTTAAATAGTAGTTTGGTTGTTGACCTCAGACTGACTGCAACCTCACTGAAGCTGCATTTTTTGCATTGCTCCTTTAACCTCAGGAAAAAGGGCCCTGGGATCATTGCTTTCCATTTCAGTTGCATCCTCCCAATCTGTGATGGAGGAATGACACGACACAGAAATTTAGTCCTTGCATCAACTGCCAGCATGATATCATGACTAATGTTTCAAGAGCCTTAAAGGTGTACTAAATCATATTTTTTTACAACCATTGAAGTAGTTGGAAATTTATGACAGCGCCCATGGCTTAATGTTTTTTCAACAATGGTGTCAGGTACTGTACTGGATGATATGTGTGAAACTGTGGCTCCCTTCTGTGGAATCCCTAAGGCTTGGTACACACTTGCATTTTTATCAGATTGAATATGGCTTTTCACGGCCATTTGCCTCTTCATACAGAACCGTGTACATTCATTATGGTATTTGAACCAGCAAAAACTATTCATGGTCAGAGCATGCATCAAATATGACTCTTAATATGGCTTTGTTTTTTAACCTGGCATAGTTGTGAAATGGCAGACATGAATGAACATATGAGAGGATGAACATCATGTAAGAATATGATATAAAATGAAGCATGCGGCCAAAATTCAGCGTTACTTCAGTGACTGCCAAAGTGGGTATTGCATGAAGAATGAAATTAACATGTATTTATTGTCAGAATGTAAATATCAATAATATTTTTACAGATAAACTTACACCATTCTGAAATTAAGTTTTCCATTGTCTAGTGTGTCAAGTTGAGACTTTCAGTGTAACCACACTTGTCATGACTTTTATGAGTGAATGTGATGTTACTTAAAACACAGCAAATTCAGAACCACGCATGCAGGAACTGGTAACAAATGTAGCTGCTCATATAGTATTCTATCCTAAAGTTGTGTATATATAGTGTGACAGAATGCTGTCACTACAGTTGAGTATGCGCTCTGACTGCCATACCAACGAGCCTGGCTCTTTGGCGTTGCAGTCAAAGCTGCAGTTTGGTACTCTGTAGACTCGGGTTTGAGGCCGGGTGGGTGACTGCTCTCGCCCTTCACTACATATAGCTCAAGGGTTTTGGGCTAGTACTGACAATAAGTAATTTAAATTTGTTTATTAAGCATTAATTAGGGATGAGATTTAATATTTGATTACTGATTACTTTGATCAATGTTGGTTAACCTTAACAAAAAAGTTATTCTGCCTAATTAATATTCATGAATAAGAGCCTAAGAACCCTGCACATTCACAGATAATTCATAGATATTAATTTTCCAACTTTGGAAAGTGTGATGAAATGCAGGTCTTATTGCAGAGGGACATTATTTACACAGAACTGGAGTCAAATTACACTTGGGGAAGAAATGGGGGTTGGATTATTTGAGCATTTTGTTATGGAAGTAATAGAATATATAATATGTGAATTCAGCTAAATGCAGCTTACGTGCCTACATCGTACATCAGTTTAATATGAGGGATCCCGTCTGCATCTTTTTGTTTGACTTAACTTGAGCGTGGGGTCAATGACAGCATCATAAATAAGCATTATATGAAAATAAAACCAAAAAATTGTGAAGTACATGCACACAAACCACTGGAGTCCAGATACTGCAGTAGACAGAGGAAAGTAATGTATTGTGTGTGTGTGTGTGTGTGTGTGTGTGTGTGTGTGTGTGTTATAATGATTGAATGAATTTTAAAAAAAATTAATCATTTATATTTATTCAGATTTACATTTATTTCTTTTGGAGCTGAATTCATCCAATTCATTTGACTGGATAGCAGACATGATCATAAGTAAAACCATACTTTAAAAACCATACAAGAAAAAAACCATACTTTTCAGATATTAAGGGTTTGGTAGATTCAAAAGAAGACAGATGTGCAAAGCAGAGTCATACTTGTAGCTGCTGAAAACAGAGAAGTAGTTAAAGATTGATAAAATTATGCAGGTTAAAAGATTAGACAAGCCATGTTTCAGCTTAAGAATTGTATGTGATAATGCCAAGTCTGCTATCTGATACACCTCTCATTATAGATAAGTGTTTACATTTCCATTAATAAGCTGGACTGTATGGTAACTAATAAATTACTTACATAAGTAATTGTATGATTTATGTATTGGAGTGTGCTGCACATGATTCACAGCGGTGTGGATTTTAGCTGCAAGTGTTATGTGCCAGCTGGAGTGTTGCCACGAGGACAGGAATTGAGAATCCCGCTGTAGATGGACCTCAGGAACTGTACGCTCTCCACTGGGCAGCTTTTCAAATAGGGGCTCCTGCCTTTGACCTCTCCGTGCGCCCAGTGAGTCAACCAGTCGGAGGAGCACTTGGCTCTTGCAGGGAAACACGCTCTATTGTTTCAGCTCTCGGCGCTGGCGCTGTCCAGAGGCCTGCAGCGCAGCAGTGTTTGTGAAACCGCACGTTAGCAGCGCTAAAGAGCAGAGCAGCCGTAATTACATTAACTGTCCATTATAGGGGAAACATTTACTTTTGGCACTTTGCAGAGTGCTGGCCCCCTCTCAGCGTTGCTGTATTGTCACAGAAGCATTTATCAGAGAAATTGAATTAGAAAATATTATCTGAATGCAGTTACTTTTGCATTAAATTCCTATTAATTTAGTCCAGATAGAATTTTTAGTTGGCGCATCAATTTCGCGGGGAGCAGCTTTATTACCCGATACATTACTTTAAAAGGCGGTAAATGTAAGTTACACTGAACACGTTTATAGTCCTGCTTTAGTTCATTTAATTCCTGCTGTGGTCCCCAGTTTCTGAGTCTCAGCCTCCTGTATAAAGCACAACTTTGGAAGTCCTTTGCACATTTCAATGTTTGCTTCATTAGTTATTATTAAGTTATTATTAAACTTACTTTGAATTTAGGAAATGAGTGTACTTAGGCATCAGGATTTGTACTGGTCTTATACATGCCATATACTGTAAAAATATAAAATATGATAGTCAGTGTATATAAGAATATAAATTGAAATCTATTTGATGCAGAAAGCCACTGCTTTAAGCAATATGCTTGAAACAAAGTTCCAGCTGCCTCCCAAACTTTTTTATCTTAATTTAAAAGGATGAAACGATTAAAATCTGCATAAAAGCCTAAACACTTAAGATAGCACTCGTGCCGAACGGCCTTGTTTGAAATGGAGAAAAAAATAAATACAGACCCTGCTGAGAGAAGGGAGTCATTGAGCACTCCATATTGAAAGCAGGGCTTTAGATGAAGATGAAAGAAAAATTAAAGAGCGCACTGAAGAGCTGCTAATTGAGCAGCACTGTTTTTAACATGGGAAGCGTCTGCTGCGGGCACATCTGCATTGGGAGGAATTTCAATGGAGCCGATCAGGAGAGAGTGGGAGCAGGATCACAGCATCTGAGCAGACAGCTCGTGCTCCTGAGCGCATCCAGAGCAGCACGGGATAAAGCAGAGAGAGGGAATACATCTCCCATTCAGAACCCAGCCACGTCAACCACCACTCTCCCTCCTCAGCCAACTGCACACACAGCCTACATCCTCCTCTCCTGCACACTGACTAAAGGGACAAAAAGAGAACATTCAAATAGCAAATGTTTTCAAAGGAGCATTAAGATTTTTTGCTTGATGGCCCCCCTTAGGCCTCCCTAGCTTGTACTGGGAATGTTTTTTGTTGTTTTCTTAGCTGATGGAGATTGGCAGATTAAAGCCCTCTCCTTGGCTCAGGGGCCCATGGCTATGACAAGCACAAGCTGTGATGCTCACCCCATCTGACTCCATGTGGACCCAGCGATCTGAAGCCTGGGAATGATCTAGTACCATCTCATTGCTTCAGAATAGATTAAGACACAATGCCAGCAGTTTTGTGTTTGAATTGATACAGAATCTCAGAATCTCCTTCTCACTAATCTCACTGTTTTGAATATTGTGAGTCATAGGATTACAACATGTGGTGGAAAACAAAACCGTACATTATTCTTTCGCTTTATTTTGGACATGCTTGAATTAATCTTATTTACTCTGGCTATGGTAACAGGCATCACAGGGTGATCCTTTGTCAGGTTTTTCTCCAGATCTTGTATTCCGTTGATAGGGTTCCCTGCCTGCAAGCAATCATGGGGAAAGACATTTGTTGTAGGACTCTGCAGCATTTAGGCAGTGACATCACAGACTGGCAATATATTAAAAGTATCCAGCAGGGTAGAAAAAAAGGGAGAAAGAGAAACTGAAGAAGAAAAATGTTTTTAACCATTTGCTAATGATAATTCTGATTCATTGGACAAAAAATATTTATGCAGATGTTTTAATACAACATAGTTTAAAATTGACACAATCTCAGAGTGATTGGAATAACCAAAGCAAATTTATACAAATTTCAAATTTCCCATGCTCAAACCATGCCTGCCTTTCTTTACAAGACCAGAAGAGGGGAAAGAGACCCTCTGATTAGAGTAAGGATGAAATGCTGTTTCCCCTCTTGCTCCACTTCCCTCATGCTCCCTTCAATGACAATTACTCATTTAGACTTGGCACTTCTAGATAAAATGGCATCTGCAAACAGGAATGATTGTTGAAATAATTTTCAGCAGCAAATTTAGTCCCCAGAGTTATTAAACAGATTTACATACTATAACTTTATTTATTGAAATGTAATTGCAGTAACTTGTATTCTGATGGGTTTTTTGATACTGTAATCTATCAATGTGATCAGCACACAGTAATTCAAATTTTTCAGTTGAAAAATTGTTTGATTTTACTTGTGTTTGATCCTGAATTTCTCTCACAGTTGCCTTCTGCTCAGGTAGAAATTTTAATCCAAGTCAAGTGTTGGGTTACGTCCTAGCTAAATCTTGTTAATATGAAGTGTTACATTTTAGTTTTGATATTAGTGAACTTATTTCCCGTTTCTCCTTCTTTTTTGGAAGGATAGAAATACAAGTTTGCTTTGACTAGGATGTGTTGCTGAAGATTGATAGTGTGGATTTGGCAGAAGCTGAGGTCATAGGTCACGGTTGGTAACTGTGAAACGGCTTTGTGCTGTAATGTGAAAGAGAGGCGGCTCCAAAAGCGACGCCATTCTCTCTCCTACACGTGTAGCTGGACCGGAGCTCGACCCATTTCCTCTCAGCCCTTCTCCAAGCCAGGCTGCTGGAGGAGGTGTACTGTTACTGCTCCAGAAACCCAAACCACTGCCCTAAACGCCTCATTATCAGCCTAGAGAGCAGAAAGCATATTTCAGGTTTATTTTTAGAGGCCGGTAATCTACTCTTTCACTCCCCAGCCTATTCCCTGTTTTGATAAGGTAACATAAGAATGCGACGCACTCCGCTTCCATTCAGGATTCTTTTTTTTGCACCTCTATTTTCGGTGAGGCGACATGCTTTTTATAATCCGGGATGTTATGTGCAATGGGAGGTTTGGATAGCAGTTGAGACTTCCGCACACTTGTCACTGAGAGAGCAGGGGAAATGATGGAGGAACTGATCTTTAATTACACCTCTGTCTCCATCACACAGCGCAGCAATCATTTTTAGACACATCTTTTTTCATTCATTATCCACCAGTTTATTTTCTCTGGCCTATTAGTCCATTATATTCCTAACAGATTATATGGTACATCAGGAAAAATAGAGCTGTCCCATATTGAACTTGGAGTGTTAGGCTGTATGCCGAGTGTGTCCTCAGCTGCTCTGAGAAGGCCAAACTTATCTGAAACTAAATTTGAAGAGAAGAAATGCCCCGTAGGATTTGTGTGTTAACCTCCTGTGTCACCTCAACAACCGGTTAGGACTGTTGTTGTGATGGCAAGCAAAGGTCTCTGGAGGGCGAATGGCAGTGACATCTGCGAAACGCTGACCCCGTGTATTCCAGTACGCCCCTGAGCTCAAGGATGCTGCTCTATTTGCAAGCGGCGAAAAGCTAGCGGATCTCCTTTTCCCAGGACCAGAGAGGAAACAACACGCTGTTTCCTAGGTCAGCCATCAGGACCTACTACTTTCCTAAAGATTTGGAATAATAGCACATTGTTACTACCTCCTGTTTACAAAAGCATCTTTAAATCTTCATTTTTAATATGAGGAAAGAGAAGTCATAACATGTCTGCCCCTGGGGATCTTAATCTGATCAGCTTCCCATTTAAATAAATGTAAATAGTCCTGTCCACCCTCTAATCATTATCGTAGCCACAGTGTTGTAGTGTGAATTTTGCCATGAATATTAAATGAAAAGCATGCATGTTGCAACACATATGCTATGACTAGATTAGAAAAAAAACGTAGCATGCCTACTAATCAAAACACACCCCAAACCCCTTGGCAGTTGACTTAAGCTTCCTCTGGCAGCAGTTTATTTTGACATACCTGGAGGTAGCATTATGTATTTTTTGCGTGAATTTGTAATCTAATCTATTTAAGTGGTAGGAATTGACATAATTGTGAAGCAATTCAGTCCTTAATACCATGTTTTAGTGCTGGCGTTAAAAATCTTCTGATCAAGATGTATTCAATTTATGATAAAGTGGTGTTTTTTTCCATTTTAGAAACATGTTATGTTAGTCTCATCACAGTATGGATGGACTTTTATTTGGCGGTGTTAAGATGATGTTGACATCAGAGAAGGGTCGTTTTGTTGATCTGGTATACCCATTTTGTTTATATTTTCATTTTTGATCTCATGACCTTATGTATAGCAATATATTTTAAATGCTGATTTTAATGTGAAAGCCCTCTTGGTGAGTATGTAATTTTTACTAGTGATGGACTGTATTTCATAAAAAAAGGCATTTAATTTTATCTGAATTTTTCTTAAATGATATTGTTTATTTAAGTTGGTTCTAAAATGCTATGATTAGTCATTTTGATTATCGACTGTTGATTTTTTAAATATTTGACAATATGTGGATTGTCTGATACTTAAGGCCGTAAATACACATGATCAGGTGTTTAACCACTTTCAAAGAAGCAAGTTCCTTTTGCACGGTTAGATACCTTAAAATAAGCATTCAGAAAGCTTCTGTGAAGATTCAGATATTGAAAATGTATGGCACTCCCCCTTAATATGGGAAGAATTATTTATATGTTTGCTTCCTATTCCCTGGATGGAAGATTGTTCAAATTTCACTGTTTCCTTACATATTAGTAACATGTACCTCTTGGGGGGTGGGTTAATACTTTATTTATTTCTTTATTTTCCCCCCTTTTCTGCCATAAATTGCTTGTGTTTCAAAGCTCCCCCTCCATTATTCCTCAGAAGACAAATGTTCTGGTACCTTGATTTAAATTGACTGAGAGAGATCTCTGTTAGTCCCTCCAGCTTCCTCCCATTGATTCCTGCAAGACATCGACACACAAACCCATTATCTCTAAATCCTACGGCAGGCTTTACTGTAATATCACACAGAGGTATACGCTCCTCTGACGGATTAAGGGGTTCTTTATTATTCTCATGATACATTTCAGAACCATATTCGCTTTCCGAGAGAGAGAAGAGGAATAAGACAGAATTTCAAAGCCTTCACGACATAATTTCACCTTGTGTGTGGACCAGCTAATGTTTAAATGCTTGATTATGCGTTTTGTATAGCTTGGGACATGCATCACTCTTTCCAGAATTTTAATAAACTGACAATGGAAAAGAGAGGACTAAATGAATTTTTAAATTGCCTCCCTCCCACTCTTTGGTTTGCCAGCAAACAAAACGGCCTGGCTTCCTGTATTTTACAGTTGCTCTACCAGTCTTGTCATCTTTTGTTTTCTTTTGCACTTAAATGGAAAGCATTTCAAAGATGGGGATGCCATATGCATATTCTCACATTTAATTCTGTGCCAACTCTATTTTAGTTCACAGTGGTCACACACATTTTACACGAAAGGAAAAATACTGACACCCGATGAAAGCTTATGTTTTAAAATATATATAAGTGATTAATTACTTGGAAGCTACTGGGGAAATACTTGATTTTCAAGATCACATAAAGCTACTAAGAAACTGTACTTTCCACCATAGAAATAATTGAAATTTGATTAAAAGGAAACTGAAACCTTCTTTTGCCTATTATGCAATATTTTCTGGGATTGAGCACCAAAGTCTTTCCTTGCAAGAAATGAAGGGTCTGAAAACGTCTGCGCTGGGTCACTTGCCACAGGATGTTGACAAAAAAGGTGACAACTTCACATGCTTTATAACACCTCCATCAGTTATACTCATCAATGTGTAACTGAAATGATCATCAATTAATCAAATCATATTAAGCAAATATACAGGACAACATTTTTTGAGAAGCATTTTGAGAAACACTTTGTCTTTGTTGTTTGAATTCCATTACAACTCTTTATAGTGCTACACTGCCAAGGACAATTACAATCAATCAGAACGTTTTAATGATGGGGACAGGGTTAAAAGCCTGAGGATATATGCTTTTAAGTTTTTGCAGCTCTTTAACTTGGCTCCTTTATTTTCACCTTGTGCCAAAAGGGCTGGGGTTTCTTTAATAAAAGCCAAGGGCCTTGGTATTGCTGACCAAATGATAAAAGATTTGCTTCTACAGGATGAAATAATTGGTAGCAGATGCTCACACCTGCTCATTGTGTATTGTTTATGAGGCACTTTCATGACGCTGGAGGTTTTGGGCTTGATACATTCTGTACCCATTTCAATGTTTACATGAATCAGCGGATAACGATTACTGACCAGAACAGAAGTCTCATGCAGTATGCAATTTTAAAGAATGTACAAATTGCCATGCTACATGTATGACCTAGGCCTGTTTCTGAAAACCAATGATCTTTCATCTCTTTGTTGACACTCTTTACCAGAGGGCAGGAAAACCGAAGGTGAAGTAGATTTTGATGTGTTCCAAAGAGTGCATAGTCTCTGAATTCTGAAGTGCACGGTAATAACACGGTCTACATTCTGAGTGCTCACTAACCAGTTGTCATGGCATTGTCAGAGTAGGGGATTTGTTCTGCATGGGAAACATGGTTTTCTGACAAAATTTAAACCACTACTTCTGTAGCTTCAAAGCTACATTCATACTATGTCACATACTTACCACGTTCTGCCTGACTTAGGCCCCTATTTACAAAGCTTTTGCTGCACTGCAAATCGATGTGAAGGCATATTTGGCAACTGGTATCTATTAACCATGCACTAAATGCATTGCAGATGAATGCACTACCTTCTTTACTTGTGTGGACTGTGCATAAGGCATCATGCATATGCAATCATGGGATAATCACGTCATGTTTATGCAAATTAATTGCTGAGACGTGAAAAAATGGGAGGGGTTAATGCAAAGTAATTCATTGCAAGATGTAATGAGATTTATCACAGGGGCAATTTTTGTGTGGATCTTACTTCTTTTGTATATTTTCAAGCCTAGTGTTGGTGTGTGAGACAATTCCAGGAACAAAAACACCATGGGAAAAAAGCTAGCTGCCACTGGTGGCTAAATGATGGTCAGTGATGATTCAGATGATCATTCTCAGAACCTCTTGCATGCCACGAGGTAGATCTGTGGAATAAATGGCATTTTATGCCTAGTGTCATAAGCCCTCTACTCATGGATTTCACTGAAATGAAGAACCTCAAAATTCACATTAATTCCCGAACGCAATTTAGCCTAGAACACACTGAATACATAAAAAAGATAAACACACACACACATATATATATATATATATATATATATATATATATATATATATATATATATAAACCCGTTTCCTTGGAACTTGCCATTATTTTTAAATAAAATCTTTTTGTTTATTGATTATTTTTGTTTATTGATTTGTATTACACATGCTTTTTGTTTATTGTTGTGTCTATAGCCAGTAGATGTATTTTACCACATTAATACAGAAATATGTTTGCTTCCTGAATTAGAATTTGTAGCTCTGTTGATCACATTTGTTCCCTTCCCTTTTGTCTCCCTTGCTATGTGTTTGCTCATTCATTAGCAGTGCAAACCACTATTAATTTAGGTAAACCACATAATAAATATACCTTGTTTTAAATGAGCCATTAAATGTCCTGTTTGGCAGGGTGTTTGTAATCAGCAGAAATGTGCTCATACTGTAACATTACATGTGTTACTTGCATTAAATATGTACCTTATTGTATTATTATTGCTGTATTATTTACCTAATTGATTTTTGATTTTGTATACCTAGCAGCTAACAAGTGTCAGTGAATGTTGGCATTAAATATAATTCTATTCTTACTGTTTCCTTTATTATGTAACATTACAGAACAATTGCTCTTGCCCCTTTCCTCAATTTAGCAGATGGGTGCCCCTTTGAAAATGTATATCAAGAGCAAATAAAGAGCCAATCAAAGGAGTGCTTGTAAAATCTCCAAATTGTAATTCCCTGCCAATTACCCCAGCAATGGAATGTGATTTCAGGGGTACATAAACACATAACAGGGAATACTGTGGGAGGCACAAGGCAGCCTGGAAGTCATTTAGAGTTTGAACATTTCCAGTTGAGTGTTTTCTGTGATGGATCTGTCATTACAGATTGCTGGAGTGACAGCCTCAGTCAGGCCTCTCGTTTCCAATGGATTAATAGCAATAAGTGTTCCTGCTTCAGGAGTAATTATAACCAAAAAAATGTGTCCGTTTATATAGGAGGATGAGGGTGGACTCTTTGGAAACCTCCTTGTGTTGGATGATAATATAATGTCTGTACATGATTGTGATGGAGAACACTGGCTGTAATTCTCAGTGGATATTATGTGGTCAGTCAAAACCTAGAAGCTTCTATACCAAACATGTCTATAATTTACAGATAGATTAAATATCTGTCAAACTATCTAAACAAAAGTGAAACACAAACTCCTTTTTGTATTATTACTTTTCTCATTTTTGTTTGTTTTGATTTGGAGGCCTGTGACTCTGAACCAACACTCTGTCTCCTCAGTTCATCTGCAATGCTAAAGTGCGCCAGCGGTGAGTCATACCAGACACCAGGGCGAAACCTCTTTCATGTCTTCCATATCCAAATCTTCTATTCAGCAGTTTATTTTGAGGGGGGGTGGGTGGGGGCAGTCTGAAGATTTACTCTTATGAACAGAGAGTCAAAACATGTTAGCAGGGACATGTAACTATTCTGACACAGAATCAAGAGACCTTGCCATTTCAGTGGAACAGCAGCTGTCAGGAACTCAGCTGTGCCCCTGGTCAAGGGCTTTGAGGACAGTCTTGGAAGGTCAACTCACAGAAATTTCAGAGTGTGAAGATGGTCTTTTAGAGTTTTTAGAGTTGTGACTAAATACTGTGGTTGCTGCTCACACATGCATTTATATTCTTGCTGAAACCTAGGTTGCAAACGGACCGAAAAATATCATCTTTAAGTATGCCAACTTTTTGAACCCAGATTTTAAGGTTAAGACTGTAGGGGTTTTTCCTTCGTGTGAAGTAAGACCCGTAGTTCCAAAGTTTAGGTTAATAGCAATTTAATAACAAAACAAAAACTAGTATTTAATTACAGTATGAAACATACTGGGTAAAAGCAAGGCAGATCAATTACAAAATGATGTTGTACAGGTACCCAAAACCTGAAATAAAATACAGGTTCGTGTCCCTGATTGGATGGCAGAGAAACAAATGGACATTTACATATGTAATGTTTTTGAGGCTCCACAGAGCCTTCATCCTGCTCACGGGAAGGGATAGGGATATCGCACCTCATACGGGAACAAAGGGTTTGATGTGGAAGGCAACCAAATGGCCATTGTCAACATCAAGGCATGCCAATCAACTCCCTTTGTCTCTAACCCCCTGATAATTGAGTTAGTTTTGATTGTATTAGATGATCATCCAAGAACACTGAAGCAGGTTTTGCATTTTCCTTACAAAGACACATGTATGCTTTCAGAAGGAAAGGAAGCACTGTACATTCTAATGTGTCTCAGAAATCTGAGAATAGCATCCTTAAACACATGATTACCTCATGTGATCTGTAGTTGTGCAAAAACAAACAAGCTACCAAAAACAAATCTGTCAGGATTGGCGAGGATTCTGAGGTCTCCTACACAAAAGTTGAGGAGCAGCAGTTTGGATGACCTGTGGGGTCTGATGAAATGCAGGGAAACCTTGCAGTAGGAAGTTGCAGTAGTCCAGGTGGCAGAGGACCAGAAACCTGGTTGAATAAGTAGTGAGGTTGGGGTGGATTCTTTGGATGTTGTAGAGGAATAATCTGTGGGCTGTACTGTTATAATGTCTGGTTCAATAAGGTCAATCTTCTGTCAAGTGTCACCCAAGGCTCTTGGTGGTCTGGGAGGCGGACAGTCTAGGTTGATGGTAAGATCCTGGTAGGAAGAAGACTTAGTTGGAGAAACTCAGTCCAACTAAGTTGAGCCTCAGGAAATCATTAGACTCCCATGATGAGCTATCATCTAGATAAGCTGAGATGTGTGACAAGACCTGTGTGTCAGAATGGGGGAAAGACAGAAACAGTTGAATGTCATGAACATATCAGTGATATGAGAAACCGTAGCAAAAGTAAAGGAGCCATGTGATCTTGTGTAATGGGAGACCAGGAGGGGAGCCAAGCACAGGGCCCGGGAGCGCTGGTGTTAAAAAGTTATGAGGTGTTGATATGGCCCTTCTCCAGGCCACCTGTTAGGAATGCCAGGAGAAGTAGAATGTAATCCAGTTAAGAATAGTTCTTCAGATGCCAGTTGCTGCTGAGGTAGACAGAAGAATATGATATTCTGCTGTGTTGAACGCTGCAGAAAGGTAAAGAAGAATGAGGACAGAGGAGTGGGAGGTCACTGTTGTAGTGTGAAATGCATCAGTAAGGGGTAGAACAGCCATTCTGGTGGAGTGGCTAGCCTTGAAGCCAGACTAATTGGGGTCATGTAGATCATTCGGAGTGAGAGGAGATAATTGATAATCAATTATGGGATAATTGATTAAAACAGTGCTGTATAGGGTTTTGGAGAGTCAAGGTTTTTGAAGCATATTGGACAATGTGTAGGACTCCTTAGGTGTATTATGACAACCAATATACACTTAGTGTTTGTATGGTCTGTGAATGCTTTGAAAAAGTGCTCTCACATTCAGAAAAAAATCTTTCATCTTTTCAACCAGCCCCATGTTATTCACAGTTATCCATATTTCATTGTGTGAAATTATCACTTTTTTGTCTCTTTTGTTTGTATTTTGTGAATTTCTCAGTTTTATATGTATATACTTTATTTCTGGTCTTATACTGGTCTTTGTCATTGTCATTGGATCCCTTTTGGTAATTAGCAGAGGCATGGAATCATAAGTTATCTAAATAGTAAAAGACCATAGTATATCCTAGTGACTATTCTGAAGCTGTACAGACATCATCTGCCTCAGGCAAAGCAATCATCAAATGGGGAAAACACTTATGTTTCTAATGTAATTCAGGGAAGGGTTTTTATGACTTTATTTGCTGGCAGACTTGCATACATATTTAGCAGACTGTAAATGCTGTGCCCAAGAATCAGTAAAACTCTATATATCACCAAGCTTACAAGATAATCCACATTTCATTATAATAGCACAGCTCGCAAGCAGTAGATTAAAAACAACTCGTATTTGTACAGGTTCATGAATCAAGCATATTATGAGAGAGATTAATTTTAGAAACGTTAGGCTTGTTGCTCCGCAGTATTATTTGGCGAGAGCATTGCTGTTACCAAAAAAGTGCTTCAGGATCCACACACTGTGCTTTTTATTCTCTCCATCTCAGGCCTGTAGCTAAAATTGCCTGTGCCCTGATATAGAAGCAGTGTGGTTAAAAATGCAATTATTGGATTACATTCCTTTGATAAAACCTCATACCTGATTCTCTTAAATGAGTACTATTTTAGCAATCCCTCAGATGCAATGATTTAAGAAATGCAGATGGAACATGTACAAATGTGTTCATTATGTAATTTATATTCACGTAGACTCATAATTTCACCTTTCAAACCACTGCAAAGGACTGTTTTTAGCCTCTGATACATGCGTACATTTTTTCATAATTTGCGTAAGTTTTTGCATTAGTGTATTCCATTGCATTGTTGCCTAGAAAACACAGTTTAGAAGGAAAAACGATTATTTTTTTTATTATTATTATTATTATTATTATTTTGTTGTTGTTGTTGTTAGTAGTAGTATGTATGTATTGTAGTATTTTGTGTGTTAATATGTATTTATTATGTTATGTATTAAGTAATATTTTTAATCATCATCATCATAAAGTTTTAAAATGAAGACATGAATTGTTTTTCTTAGGCTATTTGTGCATGGCATGACTATGGTGCTGACCTGACACTGGGTGACCTCTGGAATTTATACAGAAGGGAGAGTGGCTTTGAGCATGCAGACCTCTTGATTCTGGCTTTCTGCCTCTCTGACACCCCCCCCCCCCACCACCACCACCACCACATACTGTAAGGGTAAATGTGAGCTTGGTTTATCCTGAAGTATTATGACATCAGCACCTGTCTGAATTTTGCATGAGGTGAATTAAAAAAGAGGGTCAGTATTTTTAAATTTATTTGACTAACTCAAAGTATACCTCTCAATTTGTGTAAGACATGGCTCTTGGCTATTTTATGATAAAACAGTTACTGTTAAGCTGACCTGCAATAATATGCCCCCCTTTTTGTGTTTTTTTTTATTTGGTATGTGGGAGTAGGACCAGACCTTCCCATCTTTGAGATAACATTCCCCTCTGTGTACTGTCCAAACAGCCACTGCTCTTGATCTTCGTGTATATTAAAGGCGGGTTTCATATTTTTCCACCAGTAGAAAAACATTTCTTTATATTATCCCTTCCCCCAGTGTTGAGGAAAAAAAGTATTTGCACAAACATGGTATTAATTCATCATTGCGGTGAGAAGGGTGAAATCTTTGGGCCAAATGACTCTTTCGCATGTTGTGTGGAACACCCTTCTCCACCACATCATTAATCAGTGATATTGTGCCACCCCACCCCCCTCCAAGTCCCCCTACTCCCCCCTTCAATACCTGCATCAGTGCACCACACCTCTGGAACGGGCTGAAGAAATGGAATCCTTATGCCACAAAAAATAGTGAATTTAATATTCATAAAAACATAACCTTGAAGAATAAAATGCTGGACTCATTTAAATGCTAATTTGTTTGTTAACATAATATCTAGATTCCATGTGGGCCAGGTGTCAGAACTTCCTGGCTTGCTTGATATGGATATTTTATTCTTGTTCCTTATTATTATTGGTGTTTTGATTATGATAATGCAAAATATCAAATAGAACATTAATATAAACAAAAAAACAGCAAGGACAGAGGAGCTTCTTTTATGCATTCCAAAATGTATTATCAAGAGGGAAGCTGAAAAAAAGGTATGGTGATTTTGACTTTGGTTCAGGAAAGATATTGACCATAGTATCAGATTTACTTGTTCTTGTTTCCATACACATGCATTTAAACCTTTGTTTCTATCCATTATCTGACAGCAGCGGCCATTCATTTGATTCTAGTTAGTTGTGAACTTTGTGTTTTAGTACGGAAACTGCAAAGCAACTAAAGAGTAGAGCTTTATCTTACTTTTTACTTACAGTGTAAACTTACTTCTATGTCAATAATAATAATAATGCATGGGGAAGTAATTAGAAAAATATAAACTGAGCGCTGGCCATTATAACTCTGAGCTGGACAGAGGAGTGCAAATCCATAAGTACTGGTGTGTTCTCTTTGAGGTTGTGCAGGCTGTTACCGGCAGCAGTTTTGTGATTGTGTTCCAGCTCACCTTTGTTTCTTCAGGTGTTTGTGGCGGAAAAAGACCTTCACAGCCATGGTGTTCTGAGTGCTATAATATGTATATATTTTTACATTACATTGTTAGAAAGTCTATATGCTACTGGTGAAATATGTCTCACGTGTGCAGAGAATCAACAGCCTTCATTCAACAGAAAGGGAACTTCAAAAACCTCTCAAGAAATAAAATGGTTATTTGGATGGGGAATGTTAATGGAATGTAAATTTTAGGGAGGGCCTGGCAAAACACTCTTAAATACATACATAGATGCCATTATATGTCTCCTTAAGTAATGTGATCTATTTATTTGGATGAAGTTCCCTTGAGGCTACAGTGCTGACATTGATGTATGCAACACAAATACACATTGTGATTATTATGTCACTTAACAGAGCTCATCAAAGGGGCTTTTCTTTTGAAAGATAAGAAAGCTTAACTGGGCAGGAAAAATATTACAGCGGTCTTGGTTGCTGAAAGTGGATACAGTATCTTGTGAGGCACAGTGTATATTTTTTGGCATGTGCCAGTGATCTTGTGTGTGTGTGGTCTAAATGAAAAAGCCCCTGAAAACCACGAGGCCAGCCTCTCCTCTCTAGATTGGGCTCTTACCACATGCACTTCCTTCCTAAGCAACACTCTCTTTTTCCTAAATAAAGGCGCTATACAAGCTGAGATGGAAAATATTCCCCGTTAGATGATGGGTATGATTACCAGTGATTTGGATTGTTACCTTTCTTGTGATGTTCTTCCAACATGCCATCATAGTCATGAGCAAGTCAGGTAGTTCAGCATGTGGACAATTGCTTGTCCTTTACTGATTATATTGGCTAGAGTATCAGGACATTTTGTTACTCCTCTCTCTCCAGTGTCACATCATACTAAGAAAGTAATATTTGAAAGTTTGTGAAATATTTTCCAAGAATCATGTGTCTGATCTCTTATTTTGTTTAAATTGTCAAGAAACTTATGAACATTTGTTTTCTCTGTTACTCTGTTTGTGCTTCTGGTAGCATCATTTGTAATATTAAATATCATATGTTAAGAACTGTTTGTGTAAGTCTGCACTGTATGATTTCTCCTCGATTTAAATATTGTTTTTCATCAATGTGTAGAGTGGAGTGCGTTTAAGCAGGCCTATTCCATACAGCAGGGGTGATGAAAGAAAGCTGTAGGCCCCACTGGCTCCTGCATAAACACTTTGACGGGAGCAGGCTCTGTATGCATAATCACACCCAGTTTGGAAAGGTCTATGTTGCCAGCCCCGTGTTTAAGTCTCCATTGCATTCCATTTTGAATGCCTGTGGGGCCTAAAAAAAAGCTAAACCTCACAAATCACACTTAGGCTGACCCAGGTGTTTTCAATGTAGAAGAGCTGGGCTGTAATAGCAAGTGGCACAACTGCATTTCAGTTTCTTGTCAGATCCTGTCACATGGCGGTTGAGTGGTGGTTTGGGAAGGGGGAGAGAGGATATTTTTTCCAGAACTTTGACTGGGACACGCCCCGTGGCTGGAACAAAGTGCTGATTGTGAAGGAGTGCGCTCGGACCTAGAGTGAAACCCGCCTTTCTGTCCCATCCCTTCCTCTCCCGACTGCGCTCACAGTTCATGTACATGGGGCACTGTCAGCTATGAAGCTCTTTTTCAAGCACCTTGAACATTAAACCTGTTCAGTGAAGGGAAGTAAAACTGTTTTCTCTAGTGACTTAAACTGACTTCAATCAAGTCCTTGTTTTTAATGTGCTCTTGCTGTCTGTAACCATGCCTGTCTTTACTTTGGAATCCTCCTTTGTGGCCATTAAAAATCAATCTCCGTCTCTGAAAATATTAGAAAATATTATGCTTAATGGGGTTAATGTCTGTATTATGCCATGTTTTGCAGTCTTAACAGTGGGATGCTAGGGTTGGAAGAATCCCTGTGTATTGATGGATTGGCCTTTGTTAGCTTCTCAGCACTACAGCAAGGGTTTCCAGTTCACAGAAACACCCAGCAGTGTGTTTCAGCTCAAAGGGCAAGCACAACTCTAATTTCCAGGCACTAAAACCAGAACTGCTACCAGGGGACCTGTAGAGTATATTATAGGTTAAGCCCTCATTTTGTCTCCGGGACTGAAAAGAAAACCAACAAACTTTTCCTTGACCTGTGATCAGATCTGTTCCCAGGGAGCCCCGAAAAATGCCCAGAGGTGTCAAAACTGCTTCAGTGTGTTTTCTTCATAGTTAAACCATTTATTGCATTCTGGGCCTGCTGGGGATGGCAGGCAATATTGTTTTATGTTTGCGAACAGAGAGGGGAATTGATAGATTAGTGCAGGCCAAAAATCTCACTGCCAGCCATACAGGAGGAGAGAATCAAAGCAACACTATGTGGGCCTTTTTATGGTAAAAAACAAAATAGATGGCACACTGACATGGAAAGTGTCAATAACTTAGTCTGTGAAACTACCTGTACAAAATTAAATCTGTGTTGTATGTTGTACACAATGACTCTGAAATTGTCAATAGTTCTTGAAACTACCTACACGCAATTAAACACAATTGTGTGTTGTGTGTTTATGTTGAATACATTTTTTTTTAAATTGGTGGCATTCATACTGTTTTCCAGAATCAAAGAGGCAATGGTTATTCAAACTATTCAAGTTCATTGTGAAAAATTCATTGGCTAGATGTCCACTATTGTGTATCTGGCATGTAAAAATCTGAGTTTATATGACATTTATGTGCTAAACATGTAATCTTCATATTGGGGCCCATTTTTACTGAATTTTTGGTTTCCATCATATAAGAATGAAATGTATGGGAATTGCTTTGGCCATCTCAATCTGTTTGCACATGTGTAGTTGATGATCAGGGTGATCATTAAGTCAGTCATGACTGGTCATTACACTTTAGGTTGTAGAAATGTGTTGTGATGGTAAACAAAAAAAACATTTAGCCATGCTTAAAATAGAATGAAGTTACTCAAATTGGCCATCCAGAGGGAAACTGAAGGATGTGTTCCACAGGCTCCCGTGATTTAAAACTTTAATCTCAGTAATCTGTGTACCATTATTGGTATTATTATTGTGCATTATTGTGTATCATTATCGCATTTCACTTACATTACTTTTACTAAGCCGGGGGATTGAGTCTTGCTTTGCAGTCTTGCACAACGTTTCTGGAGGTTCCAAGTAGGTCTTTTGCATTAGCGGCCCTAACAATGCATCAGAGCTTTGGCACAGACATGTTCAATAAAGCCGAGTGTTCAGGGAAATTTGGCTCATAAAAAGAGGGAGATTGGGGAACATCCAGTAATAAAGATGCCCCTAAATCACAGTGCAGCGTCTGGGCCCAGAACTGCCCCGTCCCCACTCCCTCTCTAGATACAGCATGACATCTGTGATTAGTTGCTTATTACTGAAGCGGGCCAAAGAGAGGGCCCTGGAGTGGCCACCTTCTGCGGCCTTTAATGGTGCTTTGTGTTCGTACCTTTCCTTCTCCCTCTAATCAAAAACACCCACACGCAATAGAGTACAGCACCTCAGAGGCTTCGTGCAGTCCAGGAGGAGGGGAGAACACTGTTGTTGAGTTGATTTCCAGGGGGTGGAGTTGGTTAAGTGAGAGGCTCATCTGAGATGCGCAGCATGAAGTAACCAGAGTCACTTATAACGGGGATCTGCCTACACAGCCCTTGCCTGCCGTCATCTCTGTGGATGAAAAATGCAAATTCAGCCATGGCTTGATTTCTTTTTCTTTCTTTTTTTTTTTTAAACAAAATTCACTCCTTGACTTTCCTTGACTTTAGATTTAGTGTTATTGTCAGAACAGGTTGCAAGTAATCCAGTATATTTTTTCAGAGCCTCGAAGGGAGCCTTCAAATACTGATAGGGAAGTGGTGGATATTCTGTTACAGCAGCTGAGCAAATAGCAGACATGAACATGGTAAATTGTGTATATTAAGGTCTAATTTTCTTTGACTACACATATTGGTAGTGATGCTCTTATATTTCTCTTTTGCAGGTAGTAATAAAAACAATTTATGTATGATTGTGTGTTTATGTCCTTTATTTAATCAGAAAATGCTCACACTACTTAGGCTCCCAGTTGAGGATGAAACGGAGATGATATTTTGGAATTATTCATAAATGTGTTTCAGACCGATATAGCATTAACTGTGTTGAGTGCAAAGTTAAATGACAAACGGCAACTGACAGAAAGACATTGCACACCAGTTCCACTCATTTCCTTGCCTTCATAAATATCCCCTTTCCGTCAGAGTCTAATTAATTTGTACTGGTGTAGCTGCTTCAAGTTTCAGCTTTCAAATAATAGAACTTGTTTTTAATAACATGCCATCATAAAATGTCATGCTGACTTAATAGGCTTGTGGAGCTAAAGAAATAATAATAACAGGAAAATAATAACAGCTAAGGGCTATTTTAGGGGAGCATTTTGAATACAAGTCAGTGAAAGTGTCTGATGGTCACACATTTCTCATGAAATGACTCTGGGAGGCAGAATTTTACCTCTTTGTAACTCCACAGACCGCTTGTGGCATATTGCTCAGACAGATTCAATTAATTATGTTCATTGAATCCGATCAGTTTCTACAGAAATGAGCTTAGTGTACTGCAGGTGGAGAATGTTTTCATTGAATCAATAGGGTGAATGGAAAAGCCCCTTACTGTTTGTTTGAAATTTTAAAATATTAATTTTTTCATTTGTGTTGATTTGATCGTGATCATCTGTTAGTGGAGTGGTCTTTCCTTTTTTTACCCCCGTTCCCAAGAATAATTGTCTTCTCTCAAACTGATATGTGGATCTGTGACCTCTCAGTTTGAGTGTTCCAGTTTGTTCTTATTCAAGCCCCTGAACCATTTTAATGATTACATTCTTATTCCACTTGGAGCAGGAGCCAAATTACATGTTTAGCTTCAAAGTTTTCTTGCAGTGCCACCCAGAATGTGTTAAGGAAGTTTTCAGGGCATATGTGAGAGATGGTTACTTTTGAAGACATATGGTTTTTGCTTTTCTAAGAGAACCATCCAGTGATTACCTCAGTTGTGTTCTTACCTTTTTTGGAGAGCTCAGAGGTGCACATTTCCAGTCCTCTTACTAAAACCTGTCAACTGGATGTCTTTCTCTTTGATTAGGAACACCTGTCTTTCCTAACTAGGAAGACATTTCCAGCAAACTGATGAACTTTGTGACCCACTTCTTAAAATAAAGCATAATCATTTGCGCTCACCCCTTGGCTACTAAAGCTTTAGCAGTGTCTGTGAGCTCTCATTAATTTTTCACAGGCCAGTGATGGATAGTTTGTATTTATTCACTGCTGGGGTTCTGTTATGTGAATATGACTCATTTTAAAGCATTACATATTCATGGCCTGGGATAGGCTGTATACGGAACTTATAATTAATGTGTCACAGAGGGGTAGCTGACTCCAGGTTCGTTTGTAGACCTTGTTAAACACAGCGCGATCCACAAACAGCTTCGAAGATGTTTGTCCAAGTTCCAGAAAATTGCACAGGGCTTCGTTCTCTCTAGGGTTTGCCATTCCTTTTGTCTTGCATCCAGCATTTTAGTCAACGCTATGTCACAGATGGAGAGGATTAAAATATGTGTGAAATATTTGCAATGTATCCATCTTGAGAATTTTATCAGAATTCTATGAGAATTTTTATTTTGAAAGCATTATTAGTTCAATTCAGTTAAAGTAATTCTATTAATTCTGCTTATGGTAGAAATCTTTCCCCTTCCATATTGCGTTACTCACATACGTGAAACATACTTTCCTTATGCACTGAATATTCTCACCTTATCTTTGGCACTGAATGTTCACATACTGTAGGAGTACTGCTAGACATTAAAGATGTGTGCATTGTGTTCTTTGTGGTTGTGAGTTCAGGCACAGTTGGTCACTTGGATGGTGTGCTACTTCCCATATATCTTGCCTTAGGGAATTATTCAATTGCCCATAAGGAAGGAAACACACAACTGTGCACAGTAAATTTAGTATGGAATGTTACAAAATAAAAAAAAAAATACTTGACACACCTCCATCAAAGAAAGGAATCTTGAAAGCAGCCATGTTGGATATGACATATCCATGTTTGCTTCCATTTGCTTTTAAAGTAAGGGTGTAGCTTTTTTGTACACTTTGAGGATCTGATTATTATTTCTTGGTGGAGATGGGAGTAGGATGAAGGAAATCAAGAATGATTTTTTATAATTTCCATTTTTTAAAGCACAATCAAAAGGAAAATGATTTTATTTAAACCTACTTTTGATTTTAGGGATTTTTTTCTGCAATGCTTGTCTCCCTTGGCCCTTTCACAATGCCATATATAAGGAGACTCAAGTATCATTTTTACATGCCTGACACCTTATACAGCATATTTGTTCAGGCCAAGTGCTTAAGGTACAAATGGGAAAAAATGTTACGTAAATGTTTTGTGTAAACTTTAAAGCAGAAAGTGTATTGCTCACTGAGGAAAAGGGGGAAATAGGCATTGTAGAGGTAATTTGGTGTGTTGGAAATATACATGCAGAGATTAACAAAAAGGGAAGATGTTCACTGATTCATGTGACAGAAAATCCCACTATAGTTCTTAAGTTCAAGCAGGAATTCCAGGAATTCTTATATTTTTGGTTAGTGTCATAAAAGGTAGTACTGTTTTCATCTTTTGCAGCTGTGTTATATATTTAAATTAAACAATATTCTGAAACAAAAAAATACATGAAATATATTCATAGTTGCATTATTTGCCATTACAACTTGAATACAAGTTTTTTTTCTTAGTTTTTACAGTATTGTCTTTCCCTGTGACATGAAGTTCAATCTCTGATCGATGAAGGACAGTATATACATTTCAGGGAGCAGGATGTAACTGTTGCCCTTCACTGCATATTGCGTATTGATGCTGCTGTAAAATTGGGCCTGAAGTGAACTAATCACAATTATAGGAACTCTATGTTAATAGAATATCTTTTCATCTCCCCAGCCAGAAGTGAAACCAAACCTGAGAAGAAATGCAAAAAGAAAATGCCAAAAAATCCTTCTTACTATATGTTGAAACAATGTTACGTTCTTTGCTTTGAATAACAAATTTGAGTGAGCTAATATTTTTCCTGCACAATATTGTGTGTTTAATGGACATCTAATATAATGAAAAATCTTCAGCAATTTTACGCATACATAGTTACACATAATTTTTTTGTACACTGAAACTTAAAAGTTAAGGACAAAACAAATGGCACTTACGTTAAACAGATGCCATTGTGTCTTCAGTTTAGGCACCTAACTTACAAGTCAGAGGTGGTCTGCTGCAGTTCCTACTAAAGTTTAGGGCCAAGCCCTAATAATGGACACTCTTAATCACCTTTCATTTGTTTGCATTACAGCTCTGACCACTTCCAAGCACGTTTCCAAGCAAAGTTGGTGGTCCGGTATTACCATGTGCCCATTTATCATGTCAGTGGTAGAGCGGAGAGAGATCTGTAGTCCATTAAGAAAGTGTTGTGTATACATTGAAATAATATCGGGTGTAATGTGAAGTGACAGTCAAAATTATGGCCACTCTCTTGCTGCAAGGGTACTTCTCTGCCAAGCTCAGTAATATCACTGTAGCACCATTCATGGCTGTCAGCAGTTCTGGGCGTCTCTGCAGAGACCCATAACCACGCATGGAAGAGGAAGTCTCCTGCCAAGGGAAATACTATAACACTGATATATATTTGTTAATGGTAAACGGCAATTAAATGGGAGATTGAAGAGTCCAACGGTAGTCGTATGTTAACCCTTTGTGTTTAAGCCTGAGAAATTGTTAACCAAAGGCAACAAAAGAAAGAGATAAAAACAAGACTAGCGAATGCACCATTGTATTTATTTGACCGGTGCAGTTAGCGGATTGTCTCTATAGCAGTGGCGTCACTGGACTGCTGCTGGTGTTGGGCCTGATTAGATTCCAGGTGCACTCTATATTGCGCAGTGGCCTTTTTAGCACCATCAGCACAAATGCAAAGCTGACTGTATACACAACAGACAGTTTCATGCAAAATAAAGTGCCTCCCAGCAACTTTGAAACATCATTTCGAAATGATCAAAGAAGAAACAGTGAATGTGTCATTTACGCCCCACCTGGCTTTGGAAAACTTTCCCAATGGGACTTATTTCAGGTCTAGAACTTTTCCTGTCAGACATGGCTCCACTCTGCATGGCACTGGGATGCGGTTGGGCTGGGTTGGCCTTGCTTGGGTTTGGTTGTACTGAATTGGGCTGTTAGGTTGAGTTGAGTTTGCTGCATGGGAATTTGGCGTCGTGGGTTACTGTTGAAGGAATGTGCAGCATTACATGTCAGTGTTTTGGTTAAGATTAAAGAATGTTTTTGTATGTTTAACAGTGATTAAGTCAAGTTTTCTCTTCATGCAGACATACTTATTTTGGTGATTAAAGTATCTGACATATTTATCTGGTTTACTGTCACACCGGATTAGACCTTGCATGGAATAATAAGACAGTGTTGTAGATTTGAATGGGCTCTCTGTCCCCATGCATTGTTTAATATCTCTGTTAATGCTGTGCGTTGAGTATATCTGCTACTTTAATGAACACCTGGGTTTATAGAAACACAATGTGAAAGCAGATGTTATTTGAAAAAGAACATTAACAAAATGTTTGGTTAATTTCAATGGAGTATGGCGTGTGAACCAAGATGATTTTGATATTATAACATTATAGACATTATTGATATTATAACAGTATAGATTTTCAGATATTTTATGGAAATATTTACAGAGTCTAGCTCCATAAACGCTATACAGAATGTTTGCATTTTATTCGTTGGCATTTGACAGTATAAAAATAGGGAAAAATAACAAGCTAACTAAATAAATATTTCAAATTTAACATAAAATATTTTAATACCTAAGTGATTGTTAATTAAATAATGTAGTATATTCTATTGTGTGAATCACCCTGTTGAATTTTGACAAGTTAGAAAATGTGACCAAATATGTTTGTTCCTTAAATGACAAGTGGCATATTTCACAAAAGCTAAGGCGTTAATTGAAACAGAAGAGGATGACAACCCTCACAAATCACTGCTCAGAACATACACGTACATATGAAGATATGAAAAAAAAACCTGGCTTTACATACTGTATATGCATCTCTATAATTACATGTGGATATAGACCTGAATGCTTTGTGTGTGTGTGTGTGTGTGTGTGTGTGTGTGTGTGTGTGTGTATGTATGTGTGGATTTTAATCATTGCAATCATTTGCAGTAATGTATTCACACGTGCACAAAGATGCTTTCCCCAAATGGAGCAACCTCTGAAAGAGCCAATTTGATCTATTGGAAAAAAATGTAAAATAAAAATACTTTTGATTCTAAAAATCTTTAAGTACCTTAAATTCACATAAATCCAGTCCCTCCTTATTTCTTTCAAATGCAAAGTAGCTTGTTAATTTGGGTATTTTAAATGTATCTCTCTCCTAGTCTCTCAAACTCTACAGTGGCTGTTTGGTTATGATATGTGTAAAATATTTCTTTAGTGTTTACTGTGTGTAAAGTACACTTCTGGAGGCTCTCGAGGTTACAAATGTTGAGAGCAGGTTTTAATTTAAGTCTAGCACATTTCTGAGGACTCTCAAGTAGACCTTAAATCTAATGTGAAAACCAGGTGCCCCCTCTGAACGGGAGTGCTGTTGGTCTGAGTTACAGGGAGGTGCACACAGACTGTGGTCCAACGATTTGGTTATTGCTCTAGTCAAACACAATCAAAGCTCAGTGACTTAAAACAGAATATGTGCAAGGCCATAATTAAATGCTGAATACAGATATTCTGTATGTTGTGCTAATCATCCACAGTTATTCGGTTCAGACGTTAGTTCAGTGCAGCCGAGCACTTTAAAGCCCCCTTTTTTCCCCAACACTTATTTTCTTTCCTGTCTGCGCCAGTGGTAGAATTAACTATCCATTTTTAAGGTCTTAAAAGTGTTTGAAACAATAAAGAGAAATATACATATAGCTGTGTAGAGATATACACAGCACACACATGGTTTTGATTTAAATGGAAGCTGAAGCAACACTGTTGGTGTTTCAAGAATATATTATTCCAATTATTATGAATCATTATTTCTATAAATAATTTTGAAAGGGAGGCAGACATTAAATATTGCTTATTTCTACCTCCTACTTACTAATGAAATAAAAAGTACAAGTTAATACTTGTGCATACAGGAAACTTTCTTCATTTTACCCAGGATACACATTAACTCAGGCCAAGTGTGTCTATCCCTCCCAGGTTGTGTGGCTTAGCCCATGGCAGGAGATTGACAGGGTGATGATATCCCTTTCTACAGTATTGGGGCAGCAAGGGTAAAGTCTACAGATGTTACTCACCCACAGTAGCCAGTCTTATAGCTTTGTCCATACTAATTGAAATAAAGACATAATTTTAATTGATATTGGCTATTTCATGTGGATTTCAGTAAAATGAATGCTAATGAAACAAAACGCTGAAAACAGGAATGCTGGTCAGTATAATTATTTGCTGGATTGCCTTTGCATATTTTACTCTGATTGGATGACATATGTGATACATCTGCCCATGGATGGGTTCATTTTGTCTGTGAAGGTATTCCTATTAACTCATATCCTGTGTTGTATATGGTGGGTACATTGTTTAAATTATACAAATATTCATTTCTGTCCAAATGAACGTACCTGAACATACCAGATCATACCTATGTATCTTTTGCTGTCTTGAAACTGGTTTGGTACCCTAGTGTGACAAGTAGCATTTTGATTGGTCAATGAAATACTGACTGATAGGATCAATCAGTAAATCAATGAATGAATTAATTACCCATCCACCTCCAAAACATGGCCCGATTATCTTTCAGCCTTGTTCTGTTCTACAGATACTGCTTCTTTAGGGATTCAGAATTTTACCATTTCGCAGCTGTCACCTTTCTGTTAACACAAGAGAAACAATAACTAGCATCTTTTTTTCTGAGCCATTATTTATCAACATCTGCATTTTTACTCATGTGATGATGGCTTTCAAGGTGTCTTATCTGATTCAGTTTAAATGTGGGTAAATAAGCACGCTTTTTCAGAGAAGCTGGATCTCCTGTGGTAGCTGGCAGTATTTTATATGGTGACATCACAGGGTGGACAAGAGCACCGTTAAGTCAGGGAAGCACTATAAAAAGGGATAGATTGCATTCTAAGCCTCTCTTTATTGGATACTGTAATTGACATGTACTTGTCATTTATAATCATCTGTCCAATGCTCTGAAGGGGGAGCAGTAAAGTTAATTGCACCTACTCATTTGCATTAATCTCACCTCTGAAGGGTAAGGCAACGCATTAATATTGTGTCATAATGAATTATCACAAATAAAATTGAACATATTGATTGATGATCTCCGGCATCCGCTTCATGTTTGAAAATATTTTATTAGCTCTTTAAACCCAGTAAACCTGATCAGGTGTTAACAGTGCTCAGTTGTGCACCTGAACCTTTTTTCAAGAAAAAAAAAATGTTTAGCAGATGACTCCAGAGTTAGTAATACAGAATTTACCCCCATTTAAAGCAAAATAACCAAATGGACAAGAAGAAGTTCATTATTTAAAAGACACAGACAGCTCCTGCAAACAGGATTCAGTATATTAAGGACATATTGAAGCTCTGCAATCTCAAATAATCATAAATTATAAATGACAAAGATAGCCATAAAGGTGGCTTTCATACATCTGATCTGCAAAAGTAACACAATGCAAATACTGCATCCAGAATGGCACCGGGTTAAGGGTTATTAATGACTTGCATGTAATAGGTGATTAATGGCATGATAATGAAAAATATTGTATTGATCAGCTTAGTCACATACATAACTTATAGAAAGCATTAATATGCAATATGTTCAAGGGCACCTATGGATGCTTTCTGATAAGGAATTGAACCCAGGAGACATACGGTACCTATTATTTCTGAATCAAGCCTTCTGGGGACCTTATACTTGAAGTGGGCTTTGTATGTACAACCAAGTATTGTCTTTGGTTTCAGTTTTCACGTAATATTGATGCATATTTCACTTTTATCTTGTAGTTTGTTTCTAAATTCAGTTATATTTACATGTTTACATATATATTTTTTCACACACTTGGTGCCTTGGACTGTTCTAAAATCAAACCTAAGTGTGTGCTAGCTGTTAATGTATCATTGATAGTCCATACATTGTTTGTCTGTATTTTACATGAATAATCCTCTAGAGCTTTATGTTAAACGTGTTATCCTTCATCAAAGGTGTTGGCCAGGATTCACTATGATACAGTAGTCTGTCAAAATCTGTCATTGGGATGACCCTGTGTCTGGTGGGATTTTGCAATGCTGACCACCCCAAAGCACTTTACAGCATTTTGATATTATATTTGCCTGGCAGCAACACAGAACAATGTGTTTACTGAAAAACGGCATGAAATCCAGAAAATATGATAGTACATGTAATTGTGTGTGTGTGTTTGTGTGTGTGTGTGTGTGTTTGTGTGGGTGGGTAGGTGTGTTTTTGTAGGTGGGTGGTTGTGGGATGTCTGCAGCTCATTATGGAGTTTTAGACTAATCATACGTAAAAAGGAAGGAAAAGCAAACCTGTCCACAAAAGAGAATTTCCAAAGTTTATAGACAAGTATTCCACAACACACACCTCATTAATGTACAGTAATCCCAGCAGGCTAATAAAACACTAACCCAAAATGCACTAGGATGGTGGGGGATGGACACTTCCTAATGAAGCAAATATCCCCTAAGTAACTGAAGACATTGATATGAGTGTAATGAATAAGAAGAAGGCTGGGGTAGCTAATAGGAGCTAATTTACAAAACTAAAATATTCCAGGTCAATATGGAATCTCTGCCTCATTAAAAGTGTAAAAGGCCTCTAATTTTGCATGACGGTAAATGGCAGCGATTGACATGAATTGATAAACTGGTTGATTCCATGCACAGCTGGTTTGAAAATGGGCAATGGAGACAGGGTGAGAAGCACAGAGTGAGGAGGCTTCAGCAGTCTCTATGGCCAAACACTGCCCACCACACCGATGCCCTCTTCCTGCTCCTTTTTTTCCATTCCTGCGCAATTCTCTCCCAAATCTGCTAATGGAAACCTCTTCATCCGCCTCATTTATCAAGCACGTTTTGATTCCCTTGTTTTGAATGAAAAGGTGCTGCAATAAATACTTTTTTCCCCCGCTTAAACACAAGGGTGAGATGGATGCAGCCAGCGGAATTAATTGCACCCAGTTACTGAAGATCAGCAAGTTTGCACAATTCACATGCTGTTCCGCCATATGGCTGCCCACTAGGTGAAGAGTTTGATTAATGTTTCAGAGACTATATTTTTTCAGCTAATATTCGATCACAATACCAGAAACTTTACCTTTCCTTCCAGTTCTTTTTAGTTTATGTGTTTACTTTACCTAGATATGTTGTTCTGTAATTTATTTTCTATTTATTAGTTTGGGAATATTTGCATTCTCAACTGAGTATGTCACTTTCCATTTACTTCAGTTTTTTTTTTATCTTTGAACAAACCTGTTAACGTATTTTTTCTAATATGTTTATGGATCTAAAATGTTTATCATAACTCTTTGCTAATCCTTTTGGTAACCTGTGTGTCTCAGGTTCAGTTGCTGTTTTATCTCATTTTGAGCAAATTATCTATGAAGAATAATTTTAGATATTAAAATTGTTAGATATTAAGGGACATCCAAGAAGTAACAGTGCCTTAAAAATATCCCCAGCAATTTTTTAAGGATATGTATTGATTAATCTAAGGGCAAGATTGATCAACGTAATCCTTAATTTATCATTGTCATATTTTGCTGGGAAGTGGGAGCAATTCCCAGTGCTCCCTTTTTGTGGAATGCAGCCAGTTGTGGTAGTGTTGGCATAATGTGGTGAAGGAAGGTGACACTGGTGTGTTAGTGCGCAGAGCATATACAGGGGCATACAAATGTGAGAGACTTTCACTCTAGCCATTGTGTTCATTGGCGCTCAGCTCCACCACACGTTGGACCCTCTCCCACCATCCTCCCTCCTCTCACTGGAGCACCTCCTAACCTCTTCTGTTATTTCTGCTCCTTGTGTCTCCTCTGTTCTCTCAGCGTTCAGCCTTCTTCAGTCACTCTGTACCCTCTGTGTTCCCCATGATTTCTGCTTCTTGTGTCTGCTCTGGCCTCTTGGTTTTCCTCGTTGTTTCAGCTGCCTGTCCTCTCCATGTAGTGGGAACATGCTCCATTATTCCAGCTGCTTGTTTCTGCTCCTCCTTACAGTCAGAATGCCCCAGAGGTCCACAGTGTCGCCCCGATCCGATCACTCATGAGGCCCGCTTAACAGTTAACGTTAACAAGTCGGGGAACAAAAGCAATTGTCACAACATCAATACTGTGGAGACTCCAAATGATTTCCTACGGGGTACTACAGTGAGACAGGGATAATGGGAGGATGTTCTAAGATGAATTATTTACAGCCTGCAAATAACAGACCTGAAACTGTGCAAGAGGGGACAATAGACATCCGTCTGAAATAACAGAGATTGATTTTAGCCTTCAGATAATGGCAGTCCTCTGAAGGGGTTGTGATGCTGCTGCGTTGCGTTATGACCATATTTTCACCATTTATTGGTACAGTAAGCGCCACAGACAGTAAATGCATGATTGATTACTATTGGTTATTAATACTGGGATCTGGGTGAGGAATTTCTGTGATCTCTGCATTGTTCGCTGACAGCAATGAATTGAGAATTGGACAATTCCCCCACAGTATGTCAGTGGATGGTCATGGCTTCTCAGCAAACCTGGTGCCCTGGCCTCTGGCTTGCAGAGTTCCCAGAGTGAGCAGAGGCCTTGATTGAATATTAATCATATCACTGCTCAATCAAGCTGTAACAGATGGGCAATGGGCCGCACCTGTCCCTTTGGTGGAACAGGGGTTTTGGAGATACCTGCCACCCACACTACTTGCAGTGTATTCACTTAGATGGGTCTCCACACAGCTAGGTTGGGGGAAAAAATGTTTACCCCATCACAAAAAGTCAGCACCATTTGATGGTGTTGAGTGTTGTCATGCAAGGCTAATACACAGCAGGAAGTGAGTGCTTTTCTCACAGATTTCTCACTCGATATGAGGAGCCTCAGCAGCTGGTGAGGAGCGGAGTCGGGGCGCCGAGCCGAAATGGAGTGAAGTGCCGCTTCCAACGGAAGTCTTGCTGAGCCGCAATAGCACAGGAAGGTAAAAAAGAGAGGAGAGAAATGGCTAATGCAAGAGCTGCGTGCGCCTTCTGTTAACATTAGCTTGCTCTTCTTTACTTTTTTATGTCATTGAAATTTGAGCACTGAGAACTGAGGGAGAGAATAGAAACGGTGTGAGAAAGTGTTATGTGTGGATCAGACAGTTAGGAGCTGATGAAACAGATGCAGAGTTTGATGTGAAGGACTGGGCGAGACGCCTATGGAGGGACTGTACTGCCAAGGTCAAACTTGCGGCACAGAGCTCAGTGGTTTGTCAATATGCTTATGCATTCTCTCCTACTGAGAGCCGAAAGATGTGCAGGATGAATCTGCCATTTTCTACATTTTCTGTATCGTCATGTGCTCAGGAGCTCTGGATCTGAGTCTGAACTCTTTATAAAGCTTTGATTTGCAACTATGATATATGTCATAACTTATGCTCTGCCTCTCTGTTTGCTTTAGTTTTATCTCACAAGAGGATCCTAGTGTTAAAACTGAGGCATGACTACTTTAGATGTTGTGATGGGCATCGTGGAGACATTGCCAGTGGCAGGGTGTCCTGTAAGCCTTTGGGTTTCATTCAGAACATGATAAATGAAGAAGAATTTTCAATAAGAGTGGTATTAATTTAAGAAAGGTTAAAGTTGTCTTGTCATTATTTTGGAATTATGAATAACACGTGCGTGTTATTCATAATTCCATCTATTGTATGCGTGAGTACGTGCGTGCGTGCGTGTGTGTGTATCTGTGTGTTTGTGTGTGTGTGTGTGCGTGTGTGTGTGTGTGTGTGTGTGTGTGTGTGTGTGTGTGTGTGTATGTGCATTTGTATGTGTGGAGAGAGGTAGCTTGGTACCCGCTACCTGGAATAATAAAGTAGTCAAAGTTTGCAAAGCAAGGTAAGTGAGAGGGAGTGTCTGTGTCACTGACATGAGGCAGGAGTCTTGTCACCAAATGCCAGCATCCTCATACGAACATTTACAACATGCTTCACTCACACTTGTTCTCCTAAGTGTTAGCCTTCACAGAAAAGTGATGGTGTAATGAGAATATGAGTCGCATATGCACTGTGGATACCTTCTTAAAATGAGCTGTGTGTTTGTGTGAATCCAAGTCTTTTATGGTACACCTCCAGTGTATTTTTATTTTGGACTTATTTCCTCTTGTTAAGCCCTTGTCACACTCCACCAGGGCAATGTGGCCCAGAAGTGCATTTCTGGAAATGGGGGCTGCAAATGGGCCCTTCTTTGTGAGTCGGAATGGACCGGAAGAGGCTTTGCTGCTTCGTAAATCTGTCTGATTACCCTGCACGGGATGCTGGTTACGGAGGCGGTACCAAGGTGGTCAGCTCTTCGAAGAAGCACTTTGAATTGCAAATTGACCCCATAACTCAAAAGTAATGCAACCCCTTAGCATCGATCCTAGTCATTTTTCTCCATTTGGGCAGGCGGGACTGGCGCGGGGAGAAGGCGGTTATTGTTTTTGTCCGAAGTTTGATATTTTTCTTTATTGCAGCAGGAGATAGGTGGGGAAAGGAGAGGCTAATGCATTGACGGTCTCCTCAGCGATAAAACTGCTCACCTGACTGTTGTCCTGAGCCTCAGTAAAAGTGAATAATGTGACCAATGTACTGCATATTATTTTCCTCAACTCATTTCAAAGATATGTGTAGCACTTTCTCAAATGCACTGATAAATAACTGCTTGTGATGGTGCATACAGGAAGATGCTGAGAACAGTTTGGTCCAGTGTAGAAAACCCAAATTTTGCAGCAGTTTCTGGCAGTGTAATTTTCTTTTAGATGAGCCAGGGAAGTTGAGTTTTGTTTTCTGGCGTAACTTATAAAAAATATAGTGCTCACATTTTCTTTTAAGGAATGCTCATAGTTACTTTAGGTAGTTTGAAAACCATTAAGTATGTCATGTCTTACTATTTAAACACAACCTTTTTTTGAAATGGTGTTTGAAAAAATTGTAAGCAAAAGGAAGTTAGTTGTAAGATTTCGGATCTTTTTTCAGGAAGTGACTAAATTGTATTTAATGGTGAATACTAATGTTTGAACCTCACCGTAACCCAGAATAAAACACATGGAAACACATTACAAATCCATAATAGCAAACATCAAATACATTTTCAAAAACTATAATTTCTAAGCACTTTTCTCCTTCAAAAGTGAAATTTATTATCCATTTACCAGCAGCTCACTATCAGCTAAATGCAGTAAACTAATAGGTGAATCTATCAAATGTTTTGTAAACACATAAGTAAAAATCAAAAAAGTTTAAGGTAAAGTAAGAAAGGCATTTTGTCGAAAAGCACACAGTAACTCGTGAGAGAGGGAGAGAGAGAGAGAGAGAGAGAGAGAGAGAGAGAGAGGGACAGAGGGAGAGAGGCAGAGAGGGAGAGAGTAGGCTGTAATGGCTGTTTCAGTAGCTCATCACTTTCCTCTCAGTGTGAGCAGAAGGCAGCAGTGGAGAGAGAGCAGTCTGTGACTGCTGTGTGCAGCTCCTCCACTGAAATGAACACGGGTGGAGGAGTAATTGCACACTATGCTGAACAGTTTTGGAAATGCAAATTTAAATCCCTCCTATTATTTCAATAATCTGCATTTTACTGCTTTGCATGGATCATTCGTTTGCAAAACCAGGTTGTTTCGAGATGGAGGCTCAGAGGTAATTTCATGGTTTAAAGCATTTATACCTATAACTTAATGAGGAAAATGTGTGTTGTTTTCTGTTATGTGCTATTAGGAATCTAACTTTTTATTTCCCATTTTAAGCTGCTTATTCTCTTGATGGCTTTCCCCACCCCCCTTGTTGTGAGCATAGTATCACACTGAAACAGGTTGGCAAGTTCTTTTTTCATTGAAGAGTTCTGGCTGCTTTTCTGTGGGAGCAATCAACTTGTTAATCTTAGTGTGATGGGTAAAATCCCAGATGAAAGGGCTACAGCCTTCTCCAAGAACATATTATTGCTAAAATGCTGATGTTTGGAGTAATTTCATGGTATAATTTTGAAATGGAGCCCTGAATCTCATAGTGTAAGAAAATCCTAATATCATGAGAATATATGCTGCTCTGTGAGGGCACAGATCTCCCCACTTTGACATCACATTGGTTTGATAGGATGTCATTTTTTTCAATCAAATTTCCATATTTCATGAAGATGCTTTAGTTTTTTAAGAATAACTACTTACAGCTGCTAGTATAATTTCCTTACCTTTTCAGATGATCAGTTTCACATAGTTGGGACCGGTGCTGAATCTTAATGTACTAATGTGATAGTGTAATATTGCTACATTTGTTGGGGAACCTAATGTAGTGTTTAGTTTTAGTTTTTGTCAGATATACAGTATGTAATGAATAATAATCACATTACCTTTGTGTTAGACATTTTACTGTGTGGTGATTCTAAAGTGTTGTTCTTCCTGGAATTGCCCAAAAGTGAAAAGTGCTGAGTAACCCATCGCCTCATCCTTTAAAATTGATTTTAACCAGTAGCATTCCAATTACATGTGTTATACGGTAATTAGGTGCGTGGTTGTGCATGGCTTGAGTGTGCAAGGAAACAGAAGAGAGTGATAAAGTGACAATACAGTGTCGCTGCTTACATGTTCTAGAGTGGAAATGTGCAAGCCTCTTTAATACAGTTTAAAAAGGAACTACACTGAGTGTGGAAAGCATCCATCTCCAATAATTGGCATCATTTTATTTCATTCCATTCTTAACATAATAATTATTGAAATTTAAAGTAAAAACAACAACAAAACAAGAACAATAATAATAATATAAGTTTACTCAGTGCAGTAAGGCAGGTAGTCTGCAGTATGTTATTTTTAAATTATTTTACGAATATCTCGAGTCAAATTTGTTTCTCTGTTCTGGTGTGCCTGAACTAGCCATTGATTGGTTAGTTTATCTGTCACCCCAGGGAGTGGACATTCACAAAGTAGGATTAGCTTACTGTATGACCAATAACGACACTAAGCCAAATGTGCCAGTATACTACATACTGTATCAATCCCTATAGTAGAAAAAAATGAAAATGTTTCCTGTGTTGTTATAAGATGCATATGGCATTATGACAGTCTCTTATCTGAACATTTTTTGATATTGGGGTATCTCAGTGATTTCAAATGACACATCTCTATGATGGTGATGAGGCACATGTGTTGTAATATATTTCATTTAAGTTGAGCCATCACCCCCAACACTGCTTGCTTGTGAAAGTGTGAAAAAAGGAACATGTGTCTCTTTATTGTAACTTAGAACAGGAGATAGAAACACTTGAGTTCGAGGTCTTTGATTTGAATTAGAAGGTAAGTGAGGACCACTGTTATGGAACAGGACCATAGGGAAGAGGAACCTTCGCACCCTCATTCCTATGCCACTGCCTCTCTAGTTCTCAGCAGTCAGTGGGTAAATGATTCCTGACTGCCTTGACTTTAAATAAAGTCTGTAGCATCTCCCCGTCTGGATGTCCCCAGTCTAAACATGCATACGTAAGGGCAGGAGAAGTCAAACAAACATCCAAGCCAAACTCAATTTAAAATGGTTATTCAATTTATTTGCGGAATGAAACAAAATGTTGATGAACTTTGGAGCAAAACTTATTATCTCTAGCTATAATACAGACTTTTAATCTGGTTACAGGTACGGTGTAGATGGAGAGATCAGGCGTCCACGTCTAAACAGATTTATCCAGCGGCTCTCTGTGTCCGATGACTCCCTCTTGCCGCCGTTCGCCTTTCGGTTGCCGCCGATGGTCTCTATCCTGACAAATTGGATTAGGCTGCATGAATTAAAGCAATAATACAATTTGTTTACAACGCATCATTTATTTCCTGTCAAGCGTTGTTCCATTGACAGCCCTTGATTTCCTGAACCCCGACCTCGCCATGGTTCAACACGTTGCAGATTTATTACATTGTTCCATTAACTCCTTCATTACCATCAGTGATATTATTAAAAATGCGTGATAAGAGTGCATGACAGTCGGCTCTGCTCTGGTGTGTGGCAGGAGCTGGAGGGTGCACGGGGTATGAGTCCATAATGCGCGCTTGTAGGACTACATTGCAAAACCAGCCTTATGGATACCCAAATCTCACTTTTCCACAGCCATTTAAACAACATGTTTTTGGTGGTATTTTGAAATGGCTATATTTCTTAAATTGGCAACTCTAGAGAATGCTTAATTTTTCTGAAAAGGTTCTGGAAACTTGTGATGATGAATGGAATTTTACAGAATTTTACATGCAGTAAAATTTAAGAGCTAGAAAAAAATGTAGAAACACTGTATTGTATGTTAAGAGGAAGCAAAGACAAATGGTCAAGCAGGAGAATAGCAAGCATGCCCTCTTCCCACCTATATTTTAAAAACCAAATGACAGCATTGCTCATAGTTTGTGTTCCCATGTAGACAGTACAAGCCAAGTGTATCCTTCTACTGAGGAACAGGCCTCAAAGCAGCTTCTATTTGATTTTTGGATGTATTTTTTCTCTTATTTATATGTAATTGTAAAGCACAGTTGTGCTCTACTCCATCCCATTGAGTACAGGTAAGTATCTGAAAGTGTACAAATGCCCCTTAAAATGACCACACTTGAAAAAGGGTAAGAAAACCCCCCTTTAAAGCCATGAACATCCATTAGTACCTCGTCCATTCGTAAAGGCTTCAAAAGTGAGTTATTAGAATGACAAATGAAGGTAAGTTGGAGCAGTGATGGGAGCGCGCGATTCCTCCCCCCCTTCAAACTCATGATCCTTAATTAGTGATCTTACAAAGAGGATGTTTTTCAAAAAGGGTAATGGAGAAGTAATGAGACCAGAAAGAGGTCAACCCACGGCCCTCTTCGTTTGGCAGCTTGATTAATTTATTTCTCCTTCTCTCAGATTGCTTTAAGGCCCTTTTGTCACTGGCTGTTTTTTTCCCTCATTCCTGTTCTCTCATGTAACTCGGTCGCCCAGTGTCTTTTTATTATTAGCACAGAGCCATGCATTGTCGCACACTTATGTTTGTTTTCTAATTTCTACAACAGTGGCCAGTCGAGTCCAAAAACACTCTATTTTTACTTTTGTCCTTCAAAGTAGGACGTTGGGATGCATGAAGGTTGATGTCTTTTGTATAACTTTTGAAATTTTGTTTTGTAACAGGGAGACAAAACATTCTTTTGCAGTATGATTGCCTACAACATTAGTGTTTTTTTTAAATATTTTTTACCTATATTTTTAATTCAAGTAAAGTTTGTTCTACTATATAGTTGTGATACAGTGTATTGATTCAAAGGGTGGTGAAAATGGGCAGCTATTTAGTATGTCATTAGTGAACCATTGGCGAAAGGTCTTTCAAGAGGGCCATTTCGACCCAGGGCAAAGATCTTCACCTGGAGCAATCTCCTGTCTGCTGCTGACCATGGGAAGAGTGTTATTCCCTGGTAAAAACGACACCCCAGAGGCTGCAGTGTAGAATGCAAATGCAGTAAGGGATGAGCCCTGGAGTTATTCCATTCAGGATTTTCATGGGCCATCTAGCTCCAGGTGAGATGGTATGGGACTTAAAGGACTATGCTGTTCCCTGCTAAAAAGGATCACAACTCTTTCCACAGGATACTTGGGAAACAGGTCTGTAATTTCAGCAATGTCCTGCTTTACTTTTGTTTCTTTCATGATTCTTTCATTAAGAATCCCAAACTATTTGGGATTATATTACTATTATATTAATTGTCATAATTATATGCTATGCTTTTAAAAGTTGACACCACTTTGCCCACGCAGAGGAATCTGCTCTTTTCTTTTGTTGATTGATCACTGCTGTCAAAAGGCCTCATTCAGACCCATAGCCACTGGATGGCATAATAAATAGCAAAGGAGTTTCAACAGGCATGAGAGGGACACTTGGGGATGGAGGGATGGGGACAATCAAGTGGCATTAGTTTAAACAGAGGAACAAGACAGAAATATAAAAATGCAATAGTGGCAGTGTTATTTTTTAACAACAGCAGTGGAACTATCTAGAATACCAATAACGTCCTATAGTCTTTTAGGTTGTTAAGAACTAAAAATACATGAATGGTCATAAATCAGGGATGCAAATAACTGAACAAAACCTTATTTGACTTTAATTCTCCACACAATATTCATGTAATTGGGAAATTAATTCATGTAAAGAAGGGTGACTCAAGAATATGGCTGTTAATTTTTTTTAATGTTATGTGTACATGTATGTGTGTTAATCACATACATGTCATTTGTATTAGAATTCTGGATTTTAAGAAATTTATAGCCATGCCTGAAATAATGACTGTAATTACTCATCACTCTCTGTTACCAAAAACTGAACTGTAAAGGGGGATGTATACACATGCATATCCTGATTGGCAGTATATCACTTTGAGAAAGAAACATTTTGCAAAGTTGCACTTAAGCAAGCTGGGTTTCAGGATCACAAAGTCCTGGGTTGAGCAGCAACCACAAGACATCTATTGGAATATCAGTTGCCATGGCTCTGATCCCATAGGGGTGGGGACCTAACAGTTCCCTTGCATGTGTAGCACATGCACAGGTAGCACTGGAAAGACCAGAGCTCAAAGGCCAGACACTACTTATTATCCCAGTTGAGTGTAATTATGTTCAGTCAGTCGTCAGATGATTGACCTGTCCTCTACAGTGTTTTCTGTCCTAAAGTGTGGTTCATAAATACAGACAGAGAAGAATGAAGCCAGTCACATTTTTATGTATACAAATTCAAACACTATATACAAATTCAAACATTATAAACAGGACAACAGCATGTTTCTTTCACTCACTGTTGGAAAGTGTTGTGAAATATTGCTACAAAGACCATGATGTAGATAATTGTAGGTAAAGGGAACGTGAGTTTTTCAAAACTTTAGCATACAATGACATTTCAGGTTATTGATTAAACCTAAATTATACAACAAAACAACATATATACGATATATATGTATATATACACTTTTTATACAGTACTAATCAAATGTCAAATGTATAAATTGATAAAAAGAATGTATCTGACCATTTCTTCTGTGTGCTGCTTGCTGCTTTCCTCTGTGTGAATAATGTATTAATATAAACAGAAAACTGTGGGCTACAGGATATTGTACCAAATAATATTTTTCATTTACTATGCAGCTTAATCCTATTTTAATTACCATGTATGGGAGCACACCTCTGTCCAATTCAGCTTGAATACATAAACACCTTTCTCTGCATAAACATGAAGGGTTTTTCAAACAGCCTGGCAAACTTGAGACTTCTGGCAATTATATGAGGCTGGAAGTAGAATTCAGTGTCATTCTGTTCTTTTTGTGAGGTTTTGTTGAGAATGTAAATAACACAGTGCTACACATTGAAGGCTGTGGAGATCAGACAGTGTGACATTACCTTCAAAGATTGGCGTTAAATTGAGGAACTCATTCATGTAAGAAATGAGCTAATGTTTTTTACCCTAAAAGAAAAAAGATTGATATATAGATTTTTCTTTTTTCTTCAGTGCATTTTAACACCTGCCTGCTGTCCTCCATTTTCCTCTGCCAAAGTAAAAAAAGAAGAAAAAAAATATAATTTCACATGGTAGATATACTCCTCATTAGAAGTGGTTTAATCAGATTTATGCTTCATGCTTCTGTTTCATATTTGACTATAATATGACTTGGCTTCAATGTGTACTGTAAATACATATCATTGTTTCACAAAGAATTGACAAAGCACTGAGTCCAATTAAGTGATACTTATACTATTATGAAAAAGTTTCTGCACATACAAATGAAGCTTGTTGTTGTTATTGCTCTGTGAAGAAGACTGGTGTTTTTGTTTTCCTTTTGAATTAATCACGTTGATCCTGGAAGATTTAATGAAAGCCCTGTTTTCATTAGTCAAATTCATCATGACTTCTTACTCGTTATTCTGTGCTTTTGTTCCCAAGGTACGAGCCACATACTGAGGGGGACTCTCATTGAAAATGTAATTTAGAACAACTAAAAATTTTTCCAAGTAAAAAAAGAAATCTATTTTAAAAATCCCATAATAAGGGTTGGGAGCATAATTTAAATTCTTTGCATTACAAAGAGAGATGTGATGCATTTACTTGCTTGAGAAACAAAAATGCCTTTATTGTATTAAGATGATGGGTAGAAGGACGTGGATGGATTATTAATTTCATGTTTCTCATATGTGTTCATAATCCAGAGAATAAAAGATTTGCTTATCAGAAAGACAATTTTGAAGATCAAAGGCTCTCTCACTTCTTAATTGCACATGCCTGTCTTTCTTCATTTGATCCAGTTGTTGTAGGCTGAAAGAAAAGTTTGGATCTGTGCGGTCATATTTTTTATGCAGATGTATCTGGAACAATAATCAAATATCAAAGGGAATAAATGCATCATCGTGTATCCTCATGTTTTTCCTTCCCCTCAGTTATGGAGGCTGTAACAATGAGGGAGTGTGAATTCTCCTTGTACTGTGCGTAGGGGAGAACTCAACTTTACTTACTTAAAAGAAAGTAAGCATGAAGCGAGGCCCTTGAAAAAATACATTAGCACATTTACATGTGCAGAAAGAAAATATATTGCTTACATGTGAAACATGTCATTAGTGGGACCTTGGACTTTTACAAACCTGATTGTTATCTAAGACAAAGAAGAGAAAACATATTCATACTGAATCACAACACCATGTGCTGAATTGCAAAATGGGCCCCATGTAAATATGTAGTTATTAGAGCTTATTTGTACCTCTGAAATATTAGTGAGTAATATTGAATTGTATTAAAATACTTCCATCTGGGTACCGGGAACATGGCACATATCTGTAGAAATTTTGCACAGTTTGCAAACCTGCTGGAGTGGTGAGGCAAATTGGGAATCAAGCTCTCAATACCTGGGTGATAAGGAGGCATTATTTCCATCTACATCACTACTTGATGCAAATCAAATTTTCCCTCGTTGTACCGTTGTGGTGGGAAAATAAATTAAAGCAGAGGATGAAAGAAATGTTTAAGGCAAGGAGAGGATGTAAAAAGAGAGGATATAATACAAAGTAGCATGCATAAGTATTACAGGGGGACACTTTTTACACTGTTGTCTGACCCCCACATCATCTACATAGTACTAATGCACATACCCTGCAGACCTATTCCTCTAGAAATGCATTCTCGTCTTATAATTCCACTGAAATCATATTAAAAGGGAGATCCCTGAAGTCAGCTCTCAAATTACACATCACTGAAACACCATAATAAACAATCTTCAGAGTCCAATCTGAACTCCCAATGAACTAAGCATTGAAACCCTGCTGAGTTTAGAGAAATCAGAGGCAAAACAGAGGAGAAATGAAAAGGAGAGCTTGTCACATTTGCTGTAGAAGTATTTTATCCCCCATGCGGCTATGACTGATGCAGACAAAGACTAATTTAAAATGGTGATTCTGTATTTTTTCCATTTTCATTTAAGACTGTTTTTTTAATAATTGAAAGTGCAAAGGTATAATTTTAATAATAATAATTATAAGTTATGCTGTTTTTGTTCTTAATTGTAGCTTTCTGTTTTGAGCATTGTTTGGATTCCTGTTTCATGAAATGCCAGTGGTGCTTGCTTAAAACAATTTATAGTATGGTGCATTGGAATATTTTATTAGTCAAATGTAAAGATGAAGCACATTGTAGTAAAAATTAAATGGAGCCATAGGTTTTTTAGTCCCCCTCCCTGAATATCTGCAAGCACCTAATTAGTTTCTATATTTTTTCTGCTTTCTCTTTCATACCATGTCACTGTGTCTTGATTAAATCGTGTTTGATTTAGGCCCCATGGTCTTGATCTTATTTGAAAAGCAAACTCTTCGCAATTATGACGAGGACCCTGTCTTGTTCGTTTCTTTTTTAAATATTGAAACATCCAAACAGCGTTGTTGCAATGTCAAACCGGCGGGAGCTGGAGGCCAAACAAGCATTAAATCAGCAAGTGCGCTGTGACCCTGGCTGTTTATTATGCACTGCCTGCTCCCACAACAATGCCAGCTGCACACTGCCAACATGGGGAGAAATTGTGGTCCTGTTAAATCAGCTTTGAAAGGTGGAGTTTGTGGAAATACCTCTGTACTGTAGTCCTAATCAAATTGTAGGGTTGAGTAAAAAACAATCCCAGTACCCGTTAGGCGTTCAAGTTAAGATTTAAGACAGGTTAAAACAATTTACTGGAAATATAAACTGCCATTCTCACTGGAGGCTGAGATTCAGATTTGGTCACTTGCGCCACACATTCAATGTTTTTTTTAACTGTCTGTGCAACATTGCACTTGATTTGAAACGGCTATAGTCATTTCTTAGTCCCGAGGTAAAGTGACTAACCGCTGTGTAAAGTGTGAGAAATATTAATGGTTGCCATCACTGCTGATGCATCATCTGCATATTAGAGCTATCTGCAAAGGCACATATTTTTTCTTATTTGAAGAGTAGCCCTTCCACGTCATTCCTTAAAATTTAGAACATGTTTGTAACAGACATTAACACCAATATGTAATACCCTTCGTAAAGCTTCACAGTGGTGAAAGGATTGACTTTTCATGTGCTGTAGCCAGGATCGTCTCCTTTGACAGTGCTGCTTGTGTAGATTTTATCAGCACACATTGCCCCTACTTTTTACTTAAAGATGTAGAAGCTTTTCCTTTTGTTGGTGAGATTGTTTGGTACGGCACGTTTTTCCCTCTGTCTGGGTTGGGGTCTGCTACAGTATTTTTATTTGAATAGTAGTTAAGATCGTAAAGGGTAACCGTTGCTATACTGTAATAAATTTACTTTATATCCATTGACAGGGATCGTTAAGAAAATATGGACACATGATCCATTAAAGTAAGGAAAATATATTTCCTTGAACACATTTCTTCAGGTTTGATTTGACTGAATATTTTTTTCTCCTGAGGAGCGATTGTTTTTCTCTGGAAAGTGAGCCCTGTGAAGAATATCCTTCTCTTACCCTTTGTGGTACTGGCACTTTCTCCAGAGTGTGCAGGAGAATAGCTGCACTTGTGTCTCGCTCTCTACATTGTTCAGCTGGAAAATCATCTCGTGCCCTTCCAGCATCTCCTCCATATCTCCCAATACCCATGACTTGATTTGTAACTTGATTTCAGGAAAGGGAAAAAAGCGAAAAACCTGTAGATTATCTAGCTTTCATTAGGAAGGAACCGTGTCAGAGAAAGCAGAAATCAATTTATTATAGACTTAACTTCAGAAAATTGCATATTCTCCCTTCATGTGCTGAACAGGCACTTTCCCCTTTCCTCGGGAGAGGCTGGACTCTTTATTAATTGCGGTGTGTGTGTATGTATGAAAGTTTAAGGGTCTCTGCCCCAGCTCTGGCGCTCCATCATTACTCTTTTCGGAGAGGGAGAGATAACGTGATGGAGCGCGTGCGGGGCGGAGCGTGCTAGGGGCAGGGGAGAAAAGGCTGTAATTAGGGAGTTACACGGGGGCTGAATAGAAGACTCAGCCAGGTGGAGAGGAGATTGGTTGGTATTTATGAACGAATGTCATAATTGTGACAGGATGATGAATGAGCCCAGCGCACTGGCATTTTTTTTTTCCTTTTTTCTTTTTCTTCTTAAAAAATATATGATAAAATACAGCCTTAAAACTTGATGACCAATTTTTGTGTGGTCTGGTCAAGGCAAGGTCACTGGTTTTTTTCTTCTTCTTTTTTTTATAATTCCCAGTCCTCCAAGGCAAATACTAATCTATGGGCTGAGATGAGTTGGTCAAAGTCATTTGATCTCATTTCCTTGATAAGGTGCCCTTTTCTGCCGAAGCCCTAACAAGCTTGTGACATCTGGGTGTATTTTAACATCATCTTTTCAGTTTCTTTTACCTGCTAAACCGGTGAATTTATGGGTCATAATCACTGTGGCAGTGGGGAAAATCCCATGCTGGCTTTCTCTGATAACCAGATTCTTTACATTTACTTTCGCAAAACAACATACAGTGTTCATATCATGACTGTTTTGAAATCTCATGACTCCATGTAGCTCCCACCAAACATTTAACTCCCGGGTTTTCATAGGCCTGGCTGTGGATATGTTACAGGCAGGAGGTGGACTGCCTTGCTGTGAGAGCTGAAGAGTGTTCTGTGGGCAGTGGCCCTATGCAGCCATCAGGCAGTAGTGATTTTTGATCACTTAAGAGAGGCGTCTCCTCAGGCCGGGCGGCAGAGGTGAGAGGCCGCTGCATTAAAGCACTGCATTATTTTGCTGTTCCACGCAGCTGGTTCCATTAAAGGCTATTCTATAACTATTAAATGGGTCAGTAGAGTGTCTTGCCATCTTATTGAGCAGGGAAGGTGCTCGCTTCATCTCATATCTCTTAATTTGATTGAATTGGAAGGCCAGATTTATAATTGCATTACTGCTGCTCCTCAATGCATGCGACAGGGAGGGAGTGTAACGCAATGGCTGTATCAGTTCACACACGTTTCCACTTCTCCCCTGCGCTGGGATCTAGCAGTGCATCAGACTCACCACTACTCTTTGGCTCCTTTTTTATCATGTAGTCACATATTTTTGGCCCTCCACTTTAAGCTCAGATTTGACATAACTTAACATTTGAGAACCAGATTTTTCATTTTTTTATATGCAAAATGTTTTCATTAACGAAAAGCACTTTTGCGGTTAGATTGGATTCAAGAACAAAATACAAAATTTCACATTTTTTACTTGAAACATTATGCTTATACAAATACATACCATGTGGCCTGGTTATTATTGTGTTTTACAGTGGAACCATATGAATAGCAAACACCAGTAAAATATTATGAGCCATGAATTTTGTTCTCAAACACTTGGGGAAAGATGCTTGTACCATACTTAATTACACATAAGAGAGTGACACTTTGACATGTTGCAAATAGTGACCTGGAAGTGATTGTTGGATATAAACTTTTAAGAAAATTGTCCTGCAGAGAGCTTACTTTAAACATTTGTAATCGAATAAATCCATTACAGGGAAGGTGTGAGCTTTGTGGGTACTGTCCAGTAGCTCTCAGCATTGTTTCTAAGGCATTGTGATGAGGCAGCTGGGCCCAAGCTGCACAGGCAGACTGTGTGCCCGTTTGAGGGAAAGCTGTGGATGAGCACCCCAAGTTCCATGGGACCGAAGGACGAATAAAGTGCAATACCTGTGAAGGCAATGTGCACTGTTCCCTGTGCGTCAGGGGAACGAGAGGGCCGGGAGATTTATCACCTATTGACACGTGAGCGGCTGTGAATGGAGCCACAAAGATGTGAATTGGTACTGTACATTGTTGACTCATGAGATGTGCAATAGTCCATAAATCATTTAAAAAAGAGAATGTTGCTTCGTCTTTCTATTATGCTCTTACCTTTTTCCTTTGTCAAATTGATGAGGTACATTAGCCACAGCCAAATAAAGAAACAAATGAACAAAGGCACCTGAGAAAGAGGAAGTTTATAAAATATCATTATGGGCATCTTTTACTGTGTCCACAGGGAAGAGCGCACACATCTTCCAAGTCAAAAAAAAAAAAACAAAGAGGGGAAAAAAAGGCAAATCTTCAGCCTGTGTGAGGCAGGCCTCTCCCAGAAGAGAGCCACCATTCTCATTCTGGCCCAGGCTCTCCCAGCACACTGAATGTCAGAAAGGTCATTCACATGTTATGGACAGCTGTTCTCTTGAGGAGATGGGCTGAGACCAACATTTATTTCACAGGCGCATTCTGCAGTCACAGGACGGTTAGCAAGCTGGTGACCTTGTCGGAAGATTCTTTGCCATGTGGTTCTTCGTTTCAGTAGCCAGCTCTTCCCTCCCTCCCTTGTAGACGCCCTTAATTTTAATTGAGAACTTGTTTTGTACATGTGATGAACTATGCAATTCATACGTGTAGTCTTAAAATGTTAGTTTTCATACTTTCAGCTGTGCATTTATTATATATTTTATGCTGGTAGATTTCCTACATGTGTCTGATGGGCTGTACTGTAATCTGTAGAACTACACTGAAAGACCTCTGGATTGAGTCCAGAGGAATATATCAGCAGTGCATTTTCATTTTTGTAGACAGACATTTTTTTCAATTAAACTGAGTAATACAACCCCCATCTTTAGTCACTCAAAGTTCGTAAAAAACAGAATAAATCTTACAACCATAGTTTAAATAGAAGTGCTCTGGGATCTTTCTTGCTGCAGCATTTTAATCACATTTCTTTGTTTCAGGGAAAGATGGAAAAAAATGAATCAAAGGCAAAGCCTGAAATGTTATTTTGCTACAAGCAGTTAGCATTGTCACCTGTGCCATTCGTGTTGCGCACTCAGCAATTATTCCAAAGTTAAACAGAGGCTCCAGTGGTTTTAACTTTTCCAACGCCCTTGAAGAGCTGTGGAGTTGTCAGCCCTCTCATAAAATACTTGAACGATTGCGTCTCTGCGTTCCTCTCTCTTTTTTTCCCTGAAACCTGGCCATCTGTCTAATTGTTCACCTCCATTGCTTTAGTGCTTTTTACATGCTTTTTTCCCCTCTTTCCAGGCAATAAACTTTATTTTCTTCGCAAGACTTCAATCTGCAGGGGGATAGCAGGCAGCCAGGTTGCACCTCTTCCTTTTGGACACGCTCCAGTTTTTTCTCTCCCGTTTTCATGGAGATGTTGTCTGTTCGCACATCATTTCTGTCCTGGGGCTCAAAAGCACACCCAAGTCTTCATCCTGCAAATTTCATTAATGCTTCCACAGATCTAAGCTAACATGGACACCAAAACAAGGAAAAAGGGATACGTGGTTTGACTCTTTTATAGCAACCTTCTACTGATTCCTTAAAAACATTTTATTCGTTTTATTCAACACTTTTAAAATCCATACCTGGGACAGTATTGTATTCTGTTGCTGAAATGAAGATGCTGTTCTCTTATTTCATTGGTAAAATGTTGCAGTACCTACTGTATTTATTTATTCTTGAAAGGGTGTTTTATGTGGGAAATATATTTTTGCATTTTATTTTATTTAGATCTTATTTTTCCTGTCATTTCCTTTGACCTCATGGTTCTGTGTTCTTGTCTGCATGGGTAGGTATACCCATGAGTCTGTATGTTTGTGAGGGGCATAGGGTGGATATGGAGTTCATTTGTTTGTCTCTTGATAATCGTGGCGCCATGGTTATTGCTGCTGTGGTTTTGTCTCGGGGTCAGCTGACTGGAGGAGGAGCAGGTTGGCCGAAAGCAGCACTCCATCGTTTCCCAGCGCGGGCCCTCCCCTGTCACATGCAATTTGACTTCCCCATGATGTGTATGATAAATCTAACAGTCCTCCATTGGGACAAAACAAACAGGGGACTAAAAGAGATTGCGGTTGTAGTTGTAATAAAAATAAACCAGTTTGTCATGCCTCCATCTTACATTTATCAGCCTATTTGAGTCCACTGTTTCGGCTGCCACATATCCCAGGAAACCCAATTTGTCACTTTGTAAATACAGCCATCACTGCAGCTGCTGCCCCCTCCTTCCTCTTTTGAAGGATAGATTTAAAAGGCCTGCTCTGTGAAGGAACAAAATATTAGGAAAGTTTTGATAGTATATGTTTGGGTAAGGTCTTTGGAAAATTTTGACTTGAAGTATGAAATGAACAGAGGTAGAGGTGAAATGAACGTCCCCCGTCTACCCACACTCAGTGTCTTTAAATTTTACTTATGCTACTTAAATTTTACCCTCTGTTACCTCTGAAAGGCAATGGTTGAATTTTTGTGTTTTTTTTCCACTGATATCTGTCAGTGGGGCCTTAGCCATTTTGTGTTTAAACTGCATAATCTTATTTATTAATCTGTGTTTAGCACCGTGGCAAGAGGAAATCACCCGTTATATTATTGACTGTTTCATTACAAGTAACACCCCAAATCTACAAGATCTACAAGGCACCCTTTTCTCGGTTTGCCCTGAACTGGTGTCCATAATAGCCATTGTGAGAGAACCTTGATGTAGAAAAGTTACATTTCAGATGATCAGAGCTGTTTATCCTTCAGTTTGTTTGTATTTGTTTGTAGACATCTATTCTGGTTAATAGCGTCATGTATGGCCAGTTCCATGGAAAAGAGACAAAGAAAAGATACCCCGAAATAGATATCAGATTTGCAAATGGGTGACAGGAGAGCGGGAGGCAGAAAGCGAATCACGCTTCCTGGGTAATGGGAGTTGACAGGACTCCTGGGGGAGACGAGGACAGTGGCACTTGAAATCTTCCGCAAAACCAGCAGGTATTCCCAGACCCGGGAACAATCCCCTCCTTCATGAGAAATGAGCTCAATGGCCCATTTGTCTGAGATACAGTCCCTGGTTCACGGCCCGCAAATACCATATGCGTGAATATTCCACACGCACATATATATCTTATGGAGATGGCCTCTTGCATTTTACAAATGATTTAGCTTTTATGGGAAAAGCTTACACTGACAAGGTCCCTATCACACTTGTTCACTGGATGAATGGTGTTGGGGACTCTGGTTGTATCTGGCACTTTTCTCAGCCTGGTAATATATCTATGACAGGCCCAGCAAGTCATGCTCCATTCCTGTTGATTGCTTGTACCAGTCTTGTGTGAAGTGGCCCCAGACTATGTGCTGTTAATCATCTCTCCTAATGGCTACCAGTGGATTATTAATGCCACTGGGAGAGGAAATGTGGTGCAGAAGATAAGTACTTGTCATCCTCCAGGTTAGTCATTTAGGAATCCAGGGTCTAGGAGGAAAAGAGAAAGGGGGACATGGAGAGGGAAGCATATTTCTTTATGGCAACACATCGCTGACATTCCATTGTCTTACAAAGCAATTTAGTGTTGGTGTGGAAAATAAAGCACTCCTCAATCTCTCTCTATAGTTGACAGGTGTTAGAATCTGAAATTGTATACGCTAAAATCCCTTTAAATAAATTGTCTTTAAACAATCATTTGCATACAATCATATTAGAGTATATGGTACTACATTCATCACAGGTGTTTATTTCAATGTTTTACTTCTTCATTTGATATGGAAATTGATTTGCTGTTCTACTTTCCTGAGTGTCACACTCTCTTTGTACTGTATTCTGTATGCTGTAGTCACTTTATGAGTTGACAGGCATGGTGCTGTTTTCCATTGGAGCCTGACCATCTTGCACATGGGTTATGCAGAACTGCAGTTGATGAATGGAAACATTAATCAGTTTATTAAGACAGTAACAGCTATAAACAACACATACAGCATTTGTCTCTCAGAATTAATTGGAAGCAGAATTCATGATGTTTCATTTCTATAAGAATGCATTTTCTCATTTGGCATTGGGATTGGATTCCTGTCAAGATGGAACCTGTCAACCCCTCACTACATTTTTTTTTGTTTTTATTTTATCTACACCACAAAAGGCCAATGGAGCCTGGTGTCTATGTTCAGATTGCCCTGCCAGAAAGTATGGGACAAGCAGGAGCCATGTGAACGGAATCAAACAGCCATTTTCCTCTTCCTGACATCAATTAACAGCATTTACATACCCGGCCGCTCTCAGATAACATGCTAGCAAAGTTTGAAAGGGCCCTGAGGCCGGCGCACGACTTGATGTTATCAGATAATCATTTTTCCAAGTTGGAGAAACCCTGGAGGCAAAAGTTAATTTTCTGAAATGAGACTTATTAGGTAGGGCCCTTTTGCCTGGCTGACAGGTATATCTCAGTGAAGAATTGTGTAATGTCGGAAGAGGCGGAGAGAGTGCTGTTATTGGGGATTGTAATATAAGGAAAACCAGATCTAAATCTGAGTGCAGTGACTAAAGCAGGGGGTTTTATGGGTAGTGAAGCCTCTTGTCAGAGAAGGAGGGGGCAGAAGTGTTGAGAAAGGCCCTGGTAGAGGTTGCCATGGTACATGGCACAGTTGGAGTCCCTTTTTAATATTAAAACGTCCCCTCTAACTATTTATCAACAAAGATCCCGAAGGGTAAGCATTTGACAAGTTGCAGTCACTCTCATAGCCTCATTTCAGAACATCTATAGATATATATTAGAAAAAATAGTCAAAAAAGAGATAAATATATCTGATTTTGTAGAATCCTAAATAAACCCCCTATAGTAATGTATTTTTTAAAGGCTCTTTAGTTTTTCCAGAGATTGTCTTCTGTAAGCAGAGGCTGCATTGGGTCTGGAAGAGCAGAGTTTGTATATATATTTCTTGCAGCATATATATGTATATACCACTGGAAGTAGACCTTCCTGAGGTCAAAGTTACTCCAGGGCACAGTGATGTGGTAATCTCAGTAGTTATGTATCAGGTTCTATTGGCGCAAGACTGTGATAGTTATGAATTCTGTAATATCTTGAAATGACTCATAGCAACATATAGTTTGATTGCTTTTAAACCTAAAAGCAAGTACTGAAAGGCCTTCAATCAAGGATGCTGTTTTTGTCATCCATGATGTATTTTTGAGGGCCATTGTGTATGCCATTATAGACATTATGACAAAGAAGGCTTTTTACGTTTCTCACAGTTCACTGACTGTCAGTATTCTTCAGGAAAGTCGTATTTCACAATTTTGTATGTAAACCACTGGACTATAAAAATCATAACTTTCACACATACATGCTCATTTGTAGCACTCTGCAGTCTCCTTTAGAAAGCCACTCATAATATAGCGTGCATATAGTACAGTTGAAATAGACAGGTATATTGCGGTGCATTTGGAATAGAAAGTCCTCAGGATATTCCACTCATGGATCTGTGGTATTATTGCCCTGACTTGCTTGAGATGAGCATCTGACAGAAATACTGTACAACTTGAAGCTGAGCAGTGAACCCAGGAGTGTAGGTGAGGGTAGCTTTTGGGGCACATCATAGCCTTGTGCCCAGGATGTGTCATTCAATCAGAGGTGATCAGAGGTGTCAAGCTGCAAGACCTACTTGCAGTAGCTAATGTCTCTGTGTGTGATTTGCTTTCTTGCAGCACAAAGCCAAGGTGGAAGCCATGAACCTGGACTTGGCTTCATTGACCAGCGTGAGGGAGTTTGCAGAGGCCTTCAAGGCCAAGAACCTGTAAGTGACTACACATGTATCCTGGCCTTTAAATGTAAATAAAGACACACACACACACGCACACCGGCATACACACACACACACACATACAGAGTACGGTACAGTAGGTTACAGTATTTTCTTTGGTTTGTGCTTTTTAGGCTTAGCACAGCTTACACCACATGTTAATTGAAAGAGAAAAAAATGCGTTGGTGTTTTCATACAGAGGCGTGTTAATTGCAGTGCCAACCCAGGAGGTTGAGTGTGAGGTGTGCACAACCAGCAATATTAGTTGACATGGATAATGTTTGCCCCCTGCTGTGGTTTTTAATCACAGAATTACCTTTTCTCTCCTTCTACCAAAATTACAATAACAAGTCAACAGTCTTTAAGATATATCATAAACTTTGTCCACGCATTTAAATTACATTTGCGTGGTTGGCATGGTCCAGAGCAAGGCCCTGACCTTCTCCACTCTTGCATTAGAGAGCTATTAAATCAGAGAGAGGGCATAGGGCCAACCTCTCAAATAATAACAGTTGTGTTCCTTTATTCTTTACCCCCTCTGAAGTCAATAAGCAACTGACCCAGTCTACAAAATAATTATATCAAACTGATTTCTAGAGAGTAATAAGTCCTTCACAGTCCCCTAGTTAAACCAATTATAGCCCAGCCTTGATGAAGTTATGTTTTTCTGGAGAGGAAAGATTACATTCGCAAATGCTGCTACTGTCCCTAGAAGGCTTTTACAGAAGCCAGTAGACCTCAAAGACATAGATGAAGCATTATCTTATTGTGTAAATCTAACACAACTGAATGAACATAATCGCTATGCTGCATGAAATAACTGTGTGTTTATTACATGAGCATATATTAACAGATTTATAAATGATGTCACATTACAGTATAGCCGTTTTATGGAGGCTGTCACTCATCATTAGATCCCAAACTCTTCAGTTGACCCTGTTATGGCTTATTTGACACTTTATGACCTAAGGAATCCAGTGGTAACACAAGCTTGACTTTTACAACATTACCTGGCTTGTATTTTTGTCTTGTCTTTGATGTAGTGACTTTGAGATTTGTCAGTTAAGATTTAATATTGGTTGTAAGTAAGGGGAGGTGCATTCAGGGATTTGACATGATCAAACTAAGAAAATTTGATCTTCTGTAATGTATGGTTTGTTTCTGTTGGGCAGTGTTTACTCAGCTGTCTGTAATGTGTGCCTACTGGATGGCTGTTTTAGCACGTTCCCAAGGTGCGCTTTTGCCAGAGACTTTGAAGCAACCATTTTGACGGTAGTGTGCGGGACAATGTAATGGTGAATAAAAGAAAATTCTGTACAAACATTTTTACTTTGTAAGCAAAGTGCTTGATTTCCTGTTTCACTTGCAGGGTTTTCTTCTCACTGTGACCATTTACGTGGTTAAAATGCAGAAAAATAAAAAGCAAAAGAAAGAAGATGTAATATTTTAAAGGGGTGGAAATCAGTCCACTTTGTGAGGAATTAGTCCCAACTCAAATAAGCTTGGTTGAAATAGATGTTTTGAGGCAGTTCTGTGCAGTTTGAATATAACTGAACATGGACAGTCTTAGTGGCTGCAGTGTGTTTCCAGATATGCAGTAACACTATAATTTTCTGGATTAAGACGGGCCTGATCCTGGCAGTACTGTTAAGAGAGGTATAGTATTACACACGTACCATATTCCCCCGAAACGAGTCGAAAGGAAAACAGGCGGCAGCTGGTGGTTATGGTCCCGGGCCGGTCGGAGCTTGCCCGGGCCATTGCTGAACTTATTAAAGGCTTATCAGAGGGCATCCTCCCAAGCCCTGGGATTGGATGACATGACCATATACCATCTGAATGTGCTAATGATAGATATGGGCAGCACTGACGTCACTCGGCCAGAAACTCTCGTCAGGAATTTCGTCTCGGTCAGCTTTCCGGTGGTTTTGTGGATTTGTCGGTGTCCTGCGGTTAAGAGTTGTTCTCCTGGCAGAGGTCCCCATGTCCTCAGTCAGGGTCCTTGACTGGCCTTCTGGGAGCCCCAGGGCTCCAATAGCCGCCGGCTGCCCCCGGGCTGGGCGCCACGTGCCAAGACCTGCTCCTTGGTCAGCAGCCAGCCCCTGCGCCTCGTGGTGAGGAATTGGTAATGAATCCTTATTTCCTATCTTCCCTGATTAAAACCTTTCACCGCTTGACTGGTGAAAGTGACCCTTCTGCCAAATGCAGTTGAGGCCTGGAAACTTGATGTGCATTACTTTGTCTGTGGAAACCTGCTGGAGAAAGCGGCATATTGAAGGAAGTATGTGGGAAGAGGGGGGGGTGAGGTGGGGGGACGAGAGCCATGTAAGACTTTCTCCCTGCCATGGCTCAGTGGCTTGCAGAGAGACGGGGTCAGGCGTTTGCAAATCCACTGCGTTTATATACCACTGCCTCTGAAATGGATCTTCTCATAAGGTTCATAATAGAGTCTGATAGCATTTAATAGGAAAAAAAGATTAACCCATTAGCTAGAAACCATCAGGGACCCAAATCATTTATTTGGCCCAGTGACCCAAACTGAGAGCAGAGGTTTGTGGGAAAAGTGAGACTTTCTCAGGCCTAGCTGCTGCACCTTAATGTGTGCCTTTCCTCAGGACAGATCTGACCCCTGCAGACCCCTCACTGCACTCTGCAATCTGACGCTACTAACCTACTTCCAATTTAACGGCTATTCAGTTTAAGATGTTATTTTTAAAGACCGAGTTGCTTTTTAATCTTCCTCAGCGTGATCTTCCAACCCCTCTCTCAACAGTTTGCTCTGTACTGCATGTTTTGAAATGGGAGTTTTCATGGGAAGCAAGTCTGTGAAGTGCACTCCCTAAAAGAAACAATAAAAAATTCCTGACATTTACTTAAAGCTTTCAACTGGAATCGCTATAAATTTGTAAAGCCTGAACCAAGCTTGACATGTTTCTGCCTGTAGAACATGTGATAGGTGCTAGTGTGACATATTTCCCAGTCTCAGAGTGGGGTGTTGGATCTCTTGTCCTTATGGGAAGTCAGCCCATGCCTACCCCAGGATAATTAATTGGCTCATCTTTCCATCTTGACAGCTCATTGGGTTGGATCACTACAGTGTCAGGTACACAAGTGCGTCCCCTGGCCAGGATATCGGTCCTTTCCAAAGCCCTGTAATGATCAGTGCCATATAGTAAGGCAGTAGCTACTTTTTGAGACTTTGAGACGGCATGACTTCTTGAGACTTTGCGGAAGCATGTGTACACTCACAAATTCTCTGGTGTCTGAGTGGAGACTGGAGTTCAAGACCACTGAGCACCAGAAAGTCTTTGTGGTCTCCATCAGATATCACTGTAATATTTGCAGACAGTGAGGAATCACCAGTTCCCCAATGAGGACAATGAATGTTGTAGTGAGGAACCTTTAGGCCCTGTCTGTATACCATAAAGATGAAAGGCATGGCTGCTCAGTTCTGGGTTAATGAAGATAATGAACTTGATTCCATAATCCCAACACAGAAGACTTTATATCTGTGTAAAGTCCTTGCAGAAATTCACAAACTCATCTTTCAGACAAACATCTTCAAAATTATTTGCAGAGTTAGTGCTAGGATACAAATGTGGATTTTGAAGCCACATCAAAAAAGTAAAAGAAACTATGTATGTTGTAGAGGGATATTGGTGTGGCTATAACTACTGTAGGAAACAAGTTACTTGGATTTGTTCTCAAGGAAATATGAACTTCATATCTCTATCTTCACACACACTTGCGTGCGAATGTACCACATGCACATACCACACACACACACATACACACACACACACACACACACACACACACACACACACACACACACAATTAACACATACACACGTTCATGTCCATGTACCACCTACACACCCACACACACACTTGTGACTCAAACACACACACACACACATGTGCACACACTGCTATAAACACATGCGCGCACACACACACACACACACACACACACACACACACACACACACACGTGTGCATGCACCACACATGCACACATGCAAGTAAAGTAGCACATACACTCACATGCATGTGTCAAAATCACACATTCAAACATGCACGCACCACATCCAGATGGCCTTTAATGCATAGAAAAGAGATTGCGTGGGATGGAGCAAATGCTTTCACAACCACACATGTGCCACACGTGTCTCCAACTTTTTTTCTGCAGCCCAAAAATGCCCCTCCACATGTGCTCCTCTCTTCTGCAAGGTTGTATTTCTTCATTAGTTATTCCCGGGGCTCAGGGAGTCCCAGAGGACGTCAGAGTACATTAATTTTCATCAGAACATGGAAGCTTTCAGGTGTGAATGGCAGCCAGCAGCTGTCGAGGGGGCTTTCTCAACTCTATTACAGCTCGTATATCTTCAGGCACAAACGCACAAAATCATTGTCATTGGCAGGTGAAATGTAATCAGTTTTTTTCCCCAACTCCCTCTTCCCTCTTTTGAATGATTTGACCATTGGTTTGCAAATGATTTCTTTTGTTCTGTTAACCCTTTTAATGATGGGATATCTTCTATTTTTCAATAATTCTTGACAATTAAATATTTTAATGCATCATTTCATTTTTCCATAACAGGTATAGTATCACACATAGACACATCATTCTTTACAACACCTTCTCTTAGATTTTATATGGAACTAACGAAGGAAATTTATGCTGCCCAAACCATTGTGCATTGCTAAGTCTTTTTTTTCGTGTTACATTTTTTAAATAAACTGCATTAAATGGCATATCTAATTACACACATGACATGGCTGTGCTGTTTGCAGAGGAAACAAAAATCTGAATTCAAATTATTTCTGTGATAGTTTTAAGCCATAAACTATCTTGGGGGAGTACAATTTAATTAATCTGTACTGTTAAAAAAATTAATGTATATAAATTTGCAGGGAATATTTTGTTGTAGAACTCTTCCATAGACTGAGCTATCACTCCTTGGGCAATTTGCAGACGCTGTTAATGACCAAAAGTCCAGGATAGATCAGAGAAAGGCAATCATTTTCTTTGTGGGGAGATTATTATTGGGTCAGAGGTTGTCCCCCTAGGGCTTTTTAAAGTAAATATATGGTGTAATTTCTCCCTGTATAGTAGTTACCGTTCCCAGCTGACGTGTGTACAAATTGCAGATCTTCACATGATGGTTCTCTCTCAGAGAAACCCCAATGTGTTAATGTGGTAGAGGGGAGATTAAAATAATGTGCTTCACACTATTAAAAACATTTGTTAGCTTTTGCTTATGAAGAGAGAGCTCTGTGGGACTAGCAATTAGGTCGAGCCCTAGCTGCAAAGGCGCATCATTAAATTACATGTTCAGTTCCAAGGGACTTAAGTTTATGGGACAGAAACCAAACCAGGGTCTTTGCTCTGAGGTGTTTCACAATACAATGTAAAAGGATGGGAAAGCTCCCTCCCCCATGTTTTTTATTAAATGTAGTCAAAGTATGCTTTAGCTTGTAGTACCTCCTGGAAGGTGCAACATACCTATAAAATTACAAAAGGACTCCTTCTGGCGATTGATGATCTCTCTTGATGAAGGTGATGTTTTACAGCTTAGATTCTGAGGCTCTGTTTTGAAGTGGCAGACTGGTTTGTCCTTTTTATGTGTTTTTGTTTTGGCATCGTTGTATTTTTTACACTAAATTTTAACCAGTTAATTGTAATGTGGTCCACTGGGTATTTGTATGAATCACTTTTCTGTCACTGTATTCACACTGTATTAACCTCATTAAGAAGATACAGATGAGCAGGCCCCCACTCACCCCTGGGTTTTGTTTTAATTTGCTCACATATGTATTTTTTTCTGATTAAATCTCTCAGTTTGTGTGCTTTGTTCAGTGAATCCTTTGCAGTTAAAGTCAGAATGTGTCATTTTTTAAGAGTGGCATCTGATCTATCTTATTTTTCAAGCTACAAATGTGTGTTGCTTTGTATTATGATACCTTCAAATAAGAAGGTGATCCAAAGGTCTTGTAGAATTCCTGCCAACACTGTAACAGGGTACAACTCATACAGACAACTGACAATGAATCACAGCCACATTCTGTCCCATGTACAACAGCAGAAAAGCTAATTGTTGAAGAAAGAGGGCAAAGTAATGATTAACGTAGTTAAAATCCAGAGGGCCTCATGGAGTCAACGAGCCATGCAGGCGTTATAATGGTTCTTTCATTCCAGGACACGTCCATCAGGGAGTGCATCTAGTAGACAGATACAAGCTTAGTGCTCCCCTTTTTCTCCTAAGTCATCATCTACCTTTTTTCATTTCTATAGTTTTCCCTTCTGTTGTTGGCAAACCTGTGTCCTGCCTTGGGTCAGCTTTGGAGAGCATCACTGTTCTTATGACAGTTATGTCCTGGTGTGTTTATCTACACAGTGTGTAGTTTGCATACCCACATGGAATCATGTGTTAGGTTGTACGGGTGACAGGACTGTGGGACAGTGGGGGTGTTGCTGATATGCAGCAGAGATGCATGGGTGTGCTTCCAGAATTGCCCTGTTCTCTGTCTGTGATTGTCACCTCATCCTGCAGATACTTCTTCTCTTAATCATTTGCCACCCTGATGACTTATAGCTCTCCCAGTTACCTTTGGCTTTAATGCTGTACATTTGAGCAGAAATCTCACTGGGATTTGCCTCTGCACCTAGAGGGTGCTGAATGCTTATGCCAGTGCTGGCAACATGAGTACACTGGTCTTTTGTCTTTGGACCCTCTCCCATCGGGGGCTGGCTGAGAGTCAGGGTGTGGTCCACTGTTTTCACCAGTTTCTTTAGTCCTTGGAGGAGCTTTTGACTCTCTGACCTTCAACAGGGATTCTTTGACTTTGAGCCAAGACCTCAAGATAGACATAATTAGACACAGATTTTAAGCCAAAAGGGTTCTTTTCTGACTGTGAAAAATTACCAAATAAAATGTGGGTTGAAGGTGTTTGCTCAGAAGTGAGATGTGAGGCGTTCCCAGACATTAGTGCTTCCCACAGGTCTGCAGAAGATGTCTGCAAAGCAGTCAGCAAATAAAGGTTGAGTGACTGAGGACACAATTGTTCCTGTGTCTCTCCTCTTTGTTTTATTCTGGGAGCAGCCCAGAATGTGACCAAGAGGGTCAGTTTACCAGGATCTGAACTCAAAAGCAGGTGAAAGTAAACACACCCTTGCATCAGTCTTATATTAGCCATCAAACCTTCTCGTACAAATGAAAATAAACACTGCTCTAAAATTATTGACCAGTGACCTCTGACTTGCCCTCTTGAAGCAGAATAAAAGATGTCTTTTCTGAAATCTATGGGGAAGTGGGGCGTGTGTGCATCTGACATGTCTTTTGAAATGGTAGCATTTGTGGTTCAGAGAGGGTGTTATTTCCAGCTCTCCAGATATGTTCCAGGGCAGAATTTTGCCTGACAGGGCTTTGGCCTAGAATGTTGAGCTCTGTCGCTGTCTGCACACGAGCGGAGTGGTGGCGGAGGAGAGAGAGTGAGAGGGACAGGGAGAGGGTGAGGGTGAGCGAGGGGGAGCCCGCGTACAGATTCAAGGTCATTCTGGAAATCAGCAGCTGATCTTGGAAGTGAAGAAACATTTCTTGGCTGCCAGCTCCTGGCTATAAAGATGCTAGGCTGCAGGCTACATTGAGTACTCTATTAGATCAACAAAAAGGGTGGCTTTGGGTTACAAACTTCCAATTACAGTCTTTTCCATTCTCTGATTGTCAAAAAATTGTTTATGTTAAATCTTGGTTTGTTTTAGAAGATTTGCTCCTGGCAAATTTGGCCCAATTGTGCATTGTGTTTAGCTTGATTCTGGCAAAGTCTTACCAATGGTTAGGACATTTGATATTTACCCATCTATTGTATCTGGCCTGACAAAGTTTTAAGGTTCCTCCGACTGGAGTCAATATTCAGTGCAACAGCCACCATTTTAACCTGAAGGTGAATCTACAGTTCCCTTTTATGGCACAAGATGGTTCATTATAGTTAGGCATAACAATTCACAGATTCATTTTCCAGCATCCAGTTTTTAATTAATTGCACAGGCAGTCTTAAACACAGAGTACACAAATTGCCTGTGGTCCTCATAATGAATTCTAATGGAAGAAATTAAAAATTGGTGGGGTGTATTGCGATTGTTCTGCAGCACTGGTGTAGTTTCGAGCCCACTGGAGCGCTGCTATCACCAGCTTGGACCTCTCAGCAGTTTAGCCTCTCAAGCAATCGCCTTTCACTCACACGTGAGAGGAGTATGTCCAAAACCACTGATTTAATGAAGTGCACCTTGAGCTCTCATTTTCACACACACGTGTGCCTCTCACACAGCGGAGAACTCACTTAACCAGAGCACACTAAAATTCCAACTGGTGTGGTTTGTAGAAATGCCTCTCCTTAGAAACTGTCCATTGGTATTCACCCTCTCTAGAGACTCTGTTTCTTTTTGTGGATTAGAATCATTTTAGTTTGAGTGGGATGGCTCATTTGGTAAATTGTCCATTACTTTTTACTTAAAATATTTGTTAATACATTTAAATATTTGTCAATGATTTTGCAATGTTTAAAATCCAAAACACAATAAAGTATTAAGCCTTGTGGTGTGTATGTAGGTACATACAGGGAGGTGATGTACAGAAACACTAAGGACAGATGTGTTTTTCATTAAGAAGATATACACTTGTTATATCCTGAAAATAAAATGTCATATTACATACAATATAAGAACTGTCAAATTACTATCCATATATTTATAGTTTAAATTAGCTATTTAGTTTTTCAATTTTATTATGCCATGGGATATCCTTTATGTTTACCTTATGGCATTCTGAGAAATATTGCAAAATACAGCTAGTCTCAGGACACAATTATCATCAGGAATGTAATCTGTTGTATGTAGTTAGGTGTGATAATACAAAAAGTAATTTGTTTTGTAAGTCTTCTTTTGTGTGCTTGTGCAGAGATAATTCTTGGGCTATTCTTCCTTTTAAAGAGTGGTGCTGGAGCTCAGCCTAGATCCCATGTGATACGGCAGCCCATTTAGCTTTTCTAATCAAACGTGCTCCCCTTGCCTCCTCTCTCAAAGAGGCCTGTATTCTTCTGTGGGTTATGATGACTATTCAAGGCACTGTTTATCTTGGCACATGGCCAAGCCATATTCAGTATCTACCTTTTTAACCATGAGGGATTTTCAATGAAAACTAAACAGCATGTCAGTAATTACCCGACTCATATAAACACATTCTGTCTTAATCATGAACTCCAAAAGAGCAACCCAAAACCAACAGGCTCCATTTTGCTCATCTTGCTCAGTAGCATTGGACCATGCAGGCCAAGCACTTGCAAGGTCTTTTAAAGCTGTAATCAAGCAGAACTGATATTTGTTCAGCTGCCAGTCACTGGTCTCAGGTTATGTATCACTGGGGAAGTGCCTTCATCTCTGAGTGTAAGAGTACTGGATTTTTTTGGAAGAACAGTGGTCACCATCATCTTTAGTATCTGATCGTTATCTTAGAATTTGACTGTCTCACCAAAAATACTTATAGTATATGTTTTAATTTAATTTAATTAAGTGTTACATGTCTGTCTTTTAGCTTTCTTAGATGTACTTGTATGTAATGTTAAATCATTTCCCAGCCATTTTAGTTTTTAAATATGCTCTACATTTAGAATTAATATAGTAAATTAAGAACAAAAACAAAAAAACAATGCACACACACACAGATAAAATTGACCATAACTTTAAGTGATCCTAGGAGCCTAGGAATGTACACGAAGACAGCGTGCATTGTATATGTCTCCGTATGATGCTCAATACATTGGACACCCCCCGGTAAAACCAAAGCAAAATCCTACTACTTTGGCAGCTGTAGCCCATTGGCTAAAACTGGTCAGCTAAATAAGCCCTCTCAGATATAATGCATGATTGTATTATAAAAGTGTGTAATAAAATGATCAGTTGCTGTGATGAATAGCTGACGGGCCCTCTTCCTCCCCAGGCCTCTGCACATTCTGGTGTGTAATGCGGCTGTGTGCACCCAACCCTGGAGGCTGACAGAGGACGGCCTGGAGTCCACCTTCCAGATCTGTCACCTGGGTCACTTCTACCTGGTGCAGTGCCTTCAGGATGTCCTCCGGCGCTCTGCCCCAGCCCGTGTGGTGGTGGTCTCCTCCGAGTCCCACAGGTGAGTACATGACTCCTCCCTCACTGTCTTGAAGATAAGATCAGTTTTTCTGACAAGACTCTCTCACTACAAAGCCACTTCCCACAGTCATGGCCATCTGAAGATCGAAAGTCTGAAAATACATCATCAGCTTGATGAATGGCCTTATCAACCACATCATTCACACGTTCACACATTGTCCCAATATTTGCAAGACTTCAGTTTGACCCCTCGGCCTGTTTTTTTTTTTTTTTTGTTTAGTCTCTCTGCTCTGCAGTGGTCATTGTGAGGCCTACTGGCTCTTCCATATTTTCACCAAGCATTCTGTGCTGGTCACTTCAGAAGAGAGGAATTGATTTTGGCTGGAGATGGAATAGAGATTGATTAAATCAGAACGGAATGACCTCAATAGATTTGCCATGCAGTAACCCCCAACGCTCTGCCAAGAAAGTACTTGGAGTTATTCTAGCAGAAGAAGCAATGCAATTAAAGTCTTGCTCGATGAATTCCAACTGCCATGTGGTGTAAGAACAGGGTACTTTTTTGCAGATATTACAGACATAATCACAAGAGCATGTTTGCTGTAGCTGTGGCATGGGGCAATGGTGGAGACAGCTAGTATGTGTTTTATGAGTCTGTTTTGAGTAACTAAAATGTTACACACACTGTATTGTTGAGTGCAAGGTCCTCCTGCAGCTGAATGGTAGAATTTTAATAGCAGTGGGCAATGAAATTAAAGGACATTCTTGAAAAGATGGAGATAGTCTCAGAAATTGCAATGTACACCAGGTTCTTAAGAAAGAGAAAAAAACAGTTACCTTTTAGAAAGGAGAAGAAAAAAATTATCTGATATTACATCTTTCACAAAGGCTACTTAATTTCAGAGTTTTTGGAATTGCACCTATTGAAGCCACCATGCTTTTTTGCTGCTCCTTTACTTTATTTTATTTCTTTCTGGAAAGCTCAGATGCTGACCTCTGACCCTTGGTGCAGATTATTTTTAAGCCCCTTGCCATAAAATAAAACCTTGACCCCAAGGGACCGGTGAGAGAGAGACTGAGACAGAGAGAAAATGGAGGAAAAATGCGAGCTGGGGTTTAAAATGAAAACTTTATCGCTTCCCAACACCAGGGCTTATAGTGTAACTGACACAATGCAGATAGATTTACTTCTCCTTATTACATTAGCTCCAGCTCACATTAAAGGAAGAAAAGCCATAAAAACTATCCGCTGTTAAAAGTACTGCCCTCCCTCCTCTTGCTGATCTGCTAAAAGACAGAAAAAGTTATCTTGTAATTAGATAGTAACCAAAATATGGTTGATTCTATCTTTTAGAATTAGGGCAGGTTGTGAAATATATTATAAAAACGCAGTTCCAAAGTGAGTATAGATCACTGTTAGGGTAAGTTACAGTACTGGGAGAGACTGAGGCATGTGGTTGGTTGTGTTCTCCATGTACCATTGTCACTATGACTTTATTTAGACTTTATTTTATTTCAATAATATTTACAATATTTAATATAATATAATAGATGAGAGAATTATGATGTGAATAGTGAGTTCAATACTTCTATTGAAACACCTGCCTTCTGGGAGGTCCTTGCCACTTTGATATTTTCCACCGTTGTGATGTATTACTGTGACTGTGCAATAACGTACCGTGTAGTGTTCCAGCCCCTTGTTCAGGGACCTTGTCAAACATCTGGCGTTTAACAGCTCCGTCAGAGACAATTAAAGAACGTCATGTTACTTCTTTGATTTGTATTCAAGCATGACATTAGTATACTATGAAAACATCACCGTCTGCCAAAGCTTGTTCCATCTATGTGCACTGTGCTTCAGCATTCCTGCCTCTTTTAGAGGTTAATCCTGATTATTAAGCCAAGTCCCCGTGGAAAACAAGGGATCTGCTTGAGATGGGACTGTCTGACAAATATGCAGGGCCTGTCATATGCCCACATTCCCTGTAGCAAATGCAAATGATTGCATTAGTAATATTGTGCATGTAGTTTCCCAGAAGTATTTTAATGGCTACAGCATTTCTCTATGAACCTTTAAACTAAGTTGAGGTAAATTTAGTGTTCTGTCCAGTGTGATAAAATTATAATTAGTCTGTAAAAGCAGTGAGGCGTAGTATTTAAGGATCTGGGCTTGTATCCAGAAGGTTGCTGGTTCAATTCCCTGGTGGGGCACTGCTGTTGTACCCTTGAGCAAGGTACTTAACCTGAATTGCTTCAGTAAATATCCAGCTGTATAAATGGATGAAATGTAAAAATTACAACGTATGTAAGTTGTTCTGGGTAGGAGTGTCTGCCAATCTAATAATAATAACAATGACAATAATAGTAGCAGTAGTAATAGTCATAAAAATAACAAAACTGAAAAAACTCCCCAAGGAAAGTTGTAATCATCTGATGTGTTGCAGGTTCACAGACCTGGTGGATTCCTGTGGGAAGGTGGACCTTGCCCTGCTTTCTCCTCCTAAGAAAGACTACTGGTCCATGCTGGCATACAACCGCTCCAAACTCTGCAACATCCTGTTTTCCAATGAGCTGCATCGCCGGCTTTCCGCCTATGGTGTCACGTCTAACGCAGTGCATCCCGGAAACATGATGTACACCTCCATCCATCGCAGCTGGTGGCTGATGACACTGCTGTTCAACATTGCTCGCCCTTTCACCAAGTCTATGGTAAGACCACAGTTGTGTCCCTCTTGTCACATAACATGTTGCTGCAGGTATCCCAGCATCTGATCAGACAGATCACACAGCCGTCTTTTGCAGAGCCCCTTCTGAGAGGTACATTGTGCATGTACATTTGTCTTGCTGGATGCTTGCTGATCTTTGTTTTAGAAACTTTAGATTTCATCAAGGTACAAAGTGTGCTTTCATGCCAAAGGAGTGTTGAATGCTTTTATTTAGGTGAATTTTCCTTGATAATTTTCCTTCGTTTGTTGCACTTTGCAAGGACACTACTTGTGGTGTGATACCCTCAGTGTGGACTTAAGAATAGGAGAAGAGAGTCATTCAGACTCATTGTGGAGATTGGAATGGACTGCACAGAACAGGGGTAAATGTTAATATAATGCACCATAACCGATGTGCTGGGGCCACTGCAGGCCACTGTACTGTTATCATGCAGCCCTGATACAATCCCTCTCTCAGACACAATATTTGTTTTGGCTTGTTTCAAAGCATGAAAGGAACCCAGTGTTGTGGGAGCACCAAGAGCTCAGCAAATATCTCAGGGATCCCTGCGTATTTATGGAGATATTTCATTGTTTGTTTTTTCTGCCTCTGTCCTCTTTTTATCTGTTTATTTTGTGTTGAAAGTCACCACGCTCCTCCATTGGTCAGATCTTATGGCAGCCATGAGGCTATTCAGTTACGCATTCCTGCCGCTCGGCTGTGCCAGCCATTGTGCTGCTGTGCTCACAGATGTGTTTCTCCTCTCCCTGCTTTCCAGCCGCTCCTGTTTCGGGGACATAAATTATCCACAGACAAGCAGTGCACTGTCTCACTCCACACCTTTAAAGGCCAGGGGATCGCGCTTTCTCTCTGGGATAAAGGGGGATACAGTATCCAGGAAAGTGGGCAAATGTGACTAATGATAAACTGGTGGTTGTGGAGGCGTGTATGCTCTTGTAAGCCGATTGACTGGCAACTCTTGGCAAGTTTCGCTGTGCCGGATGGAAGTGGCTTGAGAGGTCACAGTCTTGAAATTAGTAAGAAAATTCTTATACATTCAGTAGACTGCTGCATCAGATCAGATACAGCTCAGTATTGCAATGCTCAAATGGCTTCATGAATCAACCATATTGTTTCATCTGGAAGAAGACACTGACTTGTGTGTGTTTTTGCATCAAGTGAGGCAGATACATGTCGTAGTGCAAAACTATAAAACCAAATACTGTAATTTATTATACAGCACATATGAGGTTCCGCTACCCTGACGTTTCTAGAATGCATCATTAGGTGCTTTGGGTCAGATGCTCCAAATGTATCCTTTTTTACATTACAATGTTGTATTAACTCTTTTTTGTTTAATTTTAGCTTTATGTTTGCACTGATGATAAAACCAGATAATGGTCTTCTCAATCCCAACCAATCTGGCTTCAAGGCTGGCCACTCAAGCGAAACAGCTCTCTGTCACTGGGGTGCTCCACTCTGCAGCCTCCCTATTGTCAGTTCTGATCCTTCTGGATATGTCTGCTTCAACTGGATTTTATTGTACTTCTTTGGACATTCTACCTGCCGACTTGGAGTAATTCTATCTGAGCGTCATGCGTCCTTTCTCAAGGACTTCCCCTCGGATCAGTGTTTAGACCTCCTGTCTCTCTTTATGCAAAATGTCTTGGTTCTGTAATTTCTTTTCATGGCTTACCTTGTTATTTCCTGGCTGACAGTACCCTGTGAAATCACTGCATGCCAGAGTGGCATCTCAAACTGGATGACTAATGAGCTTGTAAAACTCAGCCTTGCCAAAATCAAGCTCCTCCACCTCCTAGCCAAACCCTGTACACCAGCATTGCTGCTTTGATTTTCTCGAATATTAACTCTACAAAAACCTTTTGTCTGATTTCTATTTTCTCACACTGCATCATTCCCTCACAGAACACAATTCACTAGATTTGCCAACTCCTCACTTTTTTTCAACGTGGGATTATGTAAAACATTCATACGATGTGTCTTCTTTGGACCTTCCAAAACCTCTGGCTCCTTGTCCACCCTCCTCTCGCCTTTACGGGCTGTGTTGTTGCCTATAATGTGCTTCTGGTGTTGGGATTGTATGTGTGGCTCAGCCCACAGCAGAGGCTAACACATTGAACCTTTTCAGACACTGCTGCCATTGGGCCTCCTCAGATCATCTGCACCAGCACAAGATCCACTCACAAGTCTCTTGGTTATATTCAGCTCTGTTTATTCAGCTGCACAGGTTGTATATTTCGAATATGAAAAAAAAAATCTCTGCAGACATTTGGTTAAAAAAAAATGTTAGAAAAAAAGGGGGAAAGGGCAAACACAATCTCTGTCCAAGAAATGGGAAGCTGGAGGGTTTGGCCCTCTTGAAGAACATTGCCATAAAACCTTCAGCACAGTCCAAAGAAAACAGTACAGCAGGAACCTGAGACGCGCTCACACACTTTTCACCCTCATTTCCACTGCTGTAAGGGCTGTGGCGTGGGGCTGTATTGGAGGAAGTGTGCTCTACAGTATGTCGTCCATATTGTCAAGACTGAGTCAGAGCCACATCCTGCACACCTGCAATCCACTGGAGATTCATAGAGTCTGAAATAGGATTCAGATTAATGACAAAATATTAGTTTTGAGAGTATTGCTTATTAAAAGTAATCTCCTCAGGAGCAATTAGATGTTGGGGTAGCATAGAGGTCCAAACTCATGGGGCTTAAGAATATGCCTGGAACAGCAACATACATTCTTTTACCTTTAGAATCCCACCCTTCTCCCTTGGTCCAGACTAGACGCCTCATGTTGAAGTGAATCAGTTTATTCAGCTGGTTGTCTAAACTCATGCCACTATTCCCACTGTGACTTTGGCTGTCACAGGTGACCTATCCTTGGGCTGGTACTTAATGACTGGGATACTAAATGATGATGCTGGATGGTACTGCATGTATAACAGAGATGAAGTGGGTATCAGCTAATATAGGACAGGCTGAAGCTGAGAGAAGAGTATGTGACATATGGTGGTCTGGGAGAAAGGAAAAACCTTTAACCTTCAGGCAGTGTTCTCCAAACTGTGATTCTTATCAGACGGCGAGAGGCCAACTTGCACAGCGAGACTGAAGCGGCTGGAACAACAGCTTTAAAATCTTTCCAGAAACCACTAGGGCTATGATCTCAGGTCTCCAGGACAAGTACACCTATGTTCGTACAGAACAAGCTCTCCAACTCTTCTTAGCAGCCCAGTTTGGGAAAAAGATTCCATAACATGAAGATAGAAAACAGTGATTTTGTAATTGAGAAATGGCTCTTACACACTACGGCTACAGAGCAGTGACTTTCCATACTCTTATCTAAAACTTTTCATTCCCATCTTTTGGAACTGGAATAATTATATAATTTTCCATTTTATGTGTTCATCTTCTTAAAGGGCCATTTCATAAAACATATATGGAAAAATATGGAGTAAATATGAGTATTCTAGGTGGGCAGAAAATACATTAAATAGTTTATGGAAGCCCAGGCCACCTTTTGGAGGCCATGAAGGTTGAATGTTTTAAGAGCAAGTTTTTGTTTACCATGAGTAGATTAATTAATAAGCTAACAACATTTTAAAAAGTAGTTTTAATGCTTTTATCAGCTTTTGCCACCTCTTTAATTAGATTTTGGTTGATAAGAAAGTAGTTGGTAGATAATGATTATTTGTACATATTAAAAGAAGTAGGTAGATTTGTTAATTAATTTCATGAGTATAATGTGTTGACTCTGCTGTTTGCGTCTTAGATAACAATTCCTCACAGAGTCCCTAAAGCTGAACACTTGCTCTTATTTAAATCGTGGAGATGATAAGGTATTAAAAGTGCATCCCCTTTATAAAATCCTGCCTTGCTATTGCTCCAGACGTTTAGGGGCTTAATAAAACAGTGATATTATTTCATTTATAGGTTGCAGGGGTGTAAAGATGGTATCGTTTTAATTGCTTGTACACTCTGCCGGCATCCATGGAGATTACTCAAGGCTGCAAACATAAGCATAATGTTGACAGGAAGAGACCAAAGACAATATGAAGCCAGAGAAGGCCACTGCCTTCTTGAACTGAATAACTTTAAGGCCTTTGAATGATTAATAATGTGATTGTTTAACTTTTTTTTTGGTGGAAAATATCTGGACCTGATAGTAAATCTTGCAAATGCATAATTTGATTTTAATGGTGACACACTGCTGGGCACATTGTTGTTTTTACCATTATGACAAGCCACTTTTATCATAAGTGTAATATTACACTATACTGAAGTGAAATATTTTTGTTATATTGCTCTATGTGAAAAACATCTGTCACCATCATCACCTATCAAAGAAATTCTAAATCCCTGCTTTAAGTGTAGAAAGCAAGTAAGAGATTTTGTGCAATTCAGACAGCAGTGAATTGATTGACACATCATCACAAAGCCTGTTGCACTCATGCCTTCATATAGCCTATTTGTCTGTGCTGAGTACATGCTGTAAGGCCTTGGTGTTTGGGGACTGTAGCACACAGCACAGTGAAGGTGAAATGGGATCATTCTGTGAAGAGGAGAGGTTCATTTTTTTTATCTTATATATTGTTGTGGCCCCCTTTTTGTAGGGCTTTTTGTCCTTTATATAGGTATCTATAGAGGTTTCAGGAAACCACTTACATAAACTCCAATGTATAATTCACTGTGCTCTTCAAATATTATTTTAAAATGCAAATGCTGTGAATAAAAAGTAGCATTTAAAAAAGGCCCTTGACATTTGAGTCATTACTGCAGTCTTTCATTAGCATGATGTTCTCAATCCTTGATATCCTCTTTTGATCTGCATACTGTATTACTATGCCCGCCGCTTTATTTTTCCTAATAGATAATCTGGTGCCATTTAAGCCTGTCCTTTCCCTTCTTATCTACTGGACAGTATTTTCCAGCCCCTGGTCGTACATCTTCGCTTCACAAAATGCAGCAAATATCTTGATATGAGGCAGATTAATTCCCCCCATGGTGGCCGGGTCTAGTGATTAGAAGCACGCTGGGAGATACTGAGTTTGTCGCTCTCTGCTCCTGCTGCTCAGAAATCAGGCCTTTAAAGAGCATGCAGCTATGGGGACAGCATTTGAATGTCCCCCGGTCCCTCACCACTGGCCCCCAGAAGTCCTTGGATGGTTGTCTGTATCCACCACTGCGCTTGCCTTTGTTCCCGGTGAACCCTCAGGTGTTGAGGCGGTAATGTGTGTTTAAATCCAGGCCTCTCTTCCAGCAGCCAGCCTCTCCTCGCTGGAGACTTCATGCTGTCTGGGCAGAGGTTAATCTAAATCACCTCCGACAGAAACTTCACGAGGAGCCCTCTGAGATGAAGGGGCATCACAGCTTGAGAGCTCTTTCTATTACAGAGCCCAACAACTGCCCGCAGTGCTCCGCCAATTTGTCAAAGCTGCCGGGCCAGCCTGTGCTCCACCTTCATCTGGGTTTTTGGTTATGAAAGAACGTTCTTAATTCACAGGCCTCTGTTTTTTTAATGGTGTTAATGACCTGAAAATGGAGGGTAAAATGAAAGGTTTCCATTAAGATGTGTGTATAACTCTTGGATGCTTTTGGTCCTCAGTTGGTTCTTGAGCAAATGTGTGGATTGGCAGTAATATCTCTGTTCACTTTAATAACCCGTAATGATTAAGATGAAATCCATACTTCTGTCTTTAAATATACAATGGTATTAAAGGTTTGATTTGTAATTATAACTGACCAAAGTTAATATGCTAATTGATTCCCATAATTACATGTATTAAAACATATTTCCTCATCATCTACACTATAGACCAGAGAGCAAAAAGGGCCATTTGCTTGTACCCTTTTAGGAATGTAATCTCCTTTGTTTATGCTGTCAAACAGCAGGATTAGCAGGTTGGGTTTGACATTTGGCGGCTGCTGGGCTGAGGCTCCTGCCAGAGGGCTGTGTCGCTGTAATGGTGGGGGAAGGAGGGAAAAGGGATGCTGAGAAAAGGCTTCCCGGGGGCACAGTGCTCCAATCAGCCTGGAACCCCACAGGACTCCTTTCGGGGAGCCCTATCAGCCGTCGCAGAGCATTTTCAGCATTTTGCCGCAATTATTTTTCTCCGGTTTGCGCCCCAGGCGCTCAGCTACCTTTTTACATATGCACATTATGAACTTTTGACCAAGGACCAACAGTCGTATATTAGAAGGCAGTTTCTTTAAAAGGGAGACTTAACAAGTTCCTCTGAGCATTGGCACTCGTCTTTCTCACCGGTGAGGTCATTTAAGTAACTTGCTGAGAGGCTGTTCTGAGGCGTCCTGATGGGGCTTAAATGTGTCTTCCCCCCTTCCCTGGTCCCCACTTTCCCCCCCGACCAGTGTCTCCTGGAAGCAGGGAGACAGAAGCACATCTCTTAGCCTGTGATGGATCTTTTTCACACTGGCTAACGAGGGCTCTGTTTCTATTAGTGCCCTACAAGACGAAGCAACTGCGATTTAATGAAGTGTCTAGCGAGTCCGCCTCAGATTTATCCCGCTGCTTCTTCATTTCCCCCTCCGTTCCACACTTGCCGAAGAGGCTTCGCACAGGCTGCCATTAAAGCAAGTATTCTCCCAGTAAACGGTTGTAAGGTCAGGTGTTGTTATTTGAGGGAACAAGGCCCCATCGCCACCGCTCAGCGGCTGCGGATGACAGCCGCGCGGCGCTGCACTCACTGAAGCAGAAAGCTGAAGAGCAGAGGTCCGGAGCCCCGGCCCCTTCAGCTGCCTCAGGAGCAAATGAGCTGCCAAGCTGGGCTAATAGAGTCATAATTGGTGATTAGGACCTGGAAAGGTGTGGGAACATCTTAATACAGACTGGCGTTACATTAAAGCTGCAGTCTACTGCACTCGCTCACATAGAAAACTCACAGTCTGGGCTCTGGTTACCGTTCCTCTTCATAAAATTACTTTGGAGAAGAACATACTTTATTAGTTCATTTTTCCCCACAATGCTGCAATGTCATAAGTCCACATTCTGTCCACAGACCTCTGCAAGTCTGCTCAGACAGGAGTCTAGTAGCTAAGATGAAAAGAGGGTGATATTAAGCTGTAAACTGAAATTGAATAACAGATTGTTTTTTGTTAACATTTTTGGCTATGTTAGTATTCACTTTGCAACTCTAGTAACATTTCGATGACCATAAATAATTAGGGCTTGAGTGTAAATTTTGACTCTGAACAGATAAAAAAAATGAGGTACCTAAAGCATGTAGTTAAGTTTTTGCCTAAGAGTGATGAAAAGTGAGATGGTGTGACAAGTTCAGGTATGAAATTAAAATCAAAGTAAGCGCTTATTTTATATTAAAGTACAAAAAGCTCTGTAGGATGTAAGAAAAAGGATCCTTTAAAATCTGAACTTCCTAACAAGACCGGTGCTCCTTTTCATGAATGGAGGAGGTTTTGAATGAAGTGAAAATGTTAATAATGGCTTCTGCGTATAGAATGAAGTCTACTGGGGATGGAGGAGATGACTCCAGTCTGCCTCTCTGTTCTAATCCTGTGCATTAGGGGCATGTAGAGCACTATTTATAGTGGACTGAGGATGTGAATAGACCGTCCAGTTTCAGTTTACAGGCAGCCTGTAATTCTAATCCCTCTTTCCCTCACTTTTTAAGGACTTACTGTACATTTATTATGACACAAAGTCAGTAGCCAGTGAGCGCAATACCCCCTTTTTATCCCTCTATAGTTCACAGGCTCTAATATCTTTTGTTGCCTCCATTTGAAAACTGAAGCCGCTCTGTCTTATTTGGATTTACTGCACACATTGACAATGCAAATGATTCTTGACCTTTGAGTATCATAAAAGCCCATATTTTGTGAACAGTTGAAGGTTGTGTCTCATCATCCTTGACTTAGGATGAGGAAACTACTGTAAGTGTCTCCCATTTCAATTATATGGGCAGAGATTGCACCAAAAGACTCAATATAGGCCTAATGTAATGTCTGCATAGACATCTGAAAGGCAGTGAATTATTAAAGGTATTTGTACCTTCTGAGGCCTGCAGATGTTTCCTACTCATCGAAATGGACAAGCTGATTGATAAAGTGGAGAAGCTTGCAGTTTATATTACAGTAAATAAAAAAATGCTCAGAAAAATGTTTTGATTTGAACCAAGCTCTCTTAAGTTGATACTGCTGCATCACAGAGATTGCCAAGAAGTGGGAGGATAATGTTTGTGGCCAGGCTTAATAAACTGGCACAATATTTACTGTATTTTTTACTTCATATCTTAACGTTTTGCAAATGCAGCACCTCATTGCCACTCACTGGAAGATCCACAGTCCAGCTGGGTATCAACTTAAACTTCAGAGGATCTTCAGGGGCTTTAATCTTTTAATCTCATTGGGGGGAAAATTGATGTGATATCACTCCCCAGTCTTTTTTGTGCTGTACTACATATTAAAAGGCTGGCAAGAGAATTTGGGACCTAAAAGCCAACAATCCCATTTGCTTGTATTGACATGTGTGTCCCAGTGCAATCCTATTACAGGGATTATTGTCTAAGGAGATACCATTTCATTAAAATAAAATACACACTCACGCACATACACACATACACACACACGCACACAGTACACACACACACACACACACACACACACACAGATACAATAGAGGCACCAAAAAGGCCTGGGCTCCTTAGCTCTCGGCTCATTGCGCAGGGAAACTCTGTAAATGGTTTATTGTGGATCCGTTGATGCAGTTGAGAGCACGTCCAAATCAATATGAAGCCAATCAGACTCTGGCAGCCAGTCCTCAGACCTGTCTCTTGCGCTGTGGAGGCCTCTCAATAGAGCAGTCTTGGAATGGCATCTTACAAGCTCCCAGCCTGCACCGCACTTGTCCTCATAAACCTCCGACTGACCCTCACACCAAGTTACAAACCTGTCTGTCTGTCTCAGTGGGTTGGTTTATTTTTTATTGGTTTTCCTAAAAGCAGAGGCCACAAAGTAGTTATAATTAATGAAATATAATGACACAGATATGGCCTTTTTGGTTGGTATGTTGTGAGATTTGTCTGTGTTTCACTTTTACATCCAGCTTGGTTTTTTTGTGATCAAATTTGTTTCATTTGAATGGAGTTCTGTACCTCAAAAATACTATTGTCGGGTGAAAGTTAAAAACCTGATTTGTGTAAGAGGATTTCAGTCCCAGTCAATGAAAGTGAATGCTGTTCAGTGGAAGTAAAGAAACTAATGGAAGGCTTATTAATGGAAGGCTTGTGTCATGGATGGTAAAGAGGGCTCACCCTGGAGCTGCAGCTGCATGGAGGTGCCCTGCCTTTTCTCCACTCCAATATGTCAGATATTTCTCACTCGGGTCACCCTCATTGGAGGCTTCTACAACATCAATCCCAGCGGTCAAACAGCACCGGAGAAGAACCGTTATGAGATCAAACCCATGGACGAGCCCTGGCCTTAGCTGGATGTTCATTAAAGAGCAGGAGCCAAGGAGATGTCTGAGACACCAAGGGAGGCTTCTTCTTTTACACTGCAGCTGAACATACACCTCAGACTTCGCTCTGAAAAATGGTTACTAATTCACCTCACAGTTGTCACTTGTACATTTAATTGGAGCTTGAAATTAAGAAGACATTTTCTCTAAAACAAAACAAACATTTGTATCTTAAACATTTATATCACTTAAACATGGCTGTGGTCCATTTGATTTCGGCAAGAGTATGCATACCACGTCTGTCCCCCAAAAAGCTATGTTTTTTGGGCAACTGTACCCACATCTTTGCAATAACACATTAATATGTCACAACAGTTCATTCTACCCTCATAGATTGAATGTTTGGACCTCATTATTTCTGACCACAGGGTGCTGTGCTGCGCCACCCAAAAACAAGATCCCAATCACCAAACACATACACACACACACACACACACACACACAGACAGACACACAAAAGCAGTTGTTCCATATTAATTTCAGTTTTGTTTCATATTCAAGACACAGTTTAAGCTGGGCAGATTCAGTGGGACCTGGCTGAAATAAATAGATCTAAACTACTGTAGAGGAGTGGGAAAGATCGCTTTTGATGCCCTTAGGGGCAAAGCTGCTGGAGTTTTGCTCACATTCCCATCCTTGCTCTTATTATCATTTTAGTATTCTGTACTGTGTGGTTGCTCTGGTGTTAGTGACAGCACTTCATTAATATGGACAGCTAATGCTATGAACTTCCTTCAGTCGACAGGAGTTAAACCTGGTTCCTCTGAAAGAAGAAAGCACTAAGAAGAATGGGATAGGCTTTGATTTAGAAACATGTTAAATACGTTAATTCTGTAGGAGTCATCAAAGCCATTAAAATTCATTCGGTGTTTATTAACGTGTCTTTAAACTTGCAAACGATTTTATTGCTAGTCCTCACAGTTACCTATATGTCAAAATAGTGCTCTTTCAGAGCAGCTGTTGATCAGCTGATAATCATCCTAACACTTGCAGTAATAACAATGGCAGAATCTCATCATTTTATTATGCGTCATTTAGTGATGAATTGTGTGGGTCGAAGCACTGCTCTGAATCAGTTCAAGCGGCGATCTGTTTTGTTAATTCAAAAGCTGTTTTAGTTTTCCATTAATGGCTCTTTGGGCTAGGTGTGGTACATATTGTGAGGTTAGCTAACAGAAGTGAACCCAGCATGATGGAGAGATCATTGAGTAGAAGTCCTGCCCTTTAGACAGTCCAGTCCTGTGTGACCTCTGATTACACCACCTGCAGTGAAGCTCTGTAGTGCCACCACAGTGATTAGCAGTGTAAATTTCATACACTGTATACAAAATCTCATCACTGTCAGCATGAGTTTGGTTCCACTCACTCAAGACACTTTACAATAGAGAACCATCTGTCAAGGAAAACAATATTGTCTGCGTGAGTATCAGTGTAGACATGCTCTGATTGACAGCTGATACATTAATTCCCTTCAGTTGCGACCATGTACTTTAGGGTCAGTAGTACCTCTTTAACTTCTACATGGCATACAAAACGTGAAACAACACATACTGTCTGAATTGAGTCACCCCAAAATCTGCAACTTGCAACAGAAGTCCTCTTGAAATGCTCAGAAAATGCAAGTAAACACAAGTGTCTGGATGCAGGCCTGTCCATCTCCTTTGGTGCCATTGGCTTGGTGTGTTGAATGATTCAGTGTAGATGGGGTGATGGGTCGTGAGTGGGGGGGGGGTTCTCAGCAGAGTTGTCATTAGTGGAAAAGGCTGTCATCCATTGATGATGTGTGCAGAGAAATGCTCAGCGCCAAACCACGCTGTGGCAACCTGGCCCCCACCCACTCCATCCTTCCCAGCCAATACCCCACCCCCCAAACCAATCTCTGAAGAGAAGCCGTCGAACTTTTGCCTCAGAACATGGTCGGCTCCACCAGCTCTCAACATTGTGACACCAGGGCTGATGGACTATTTTTCAAATTGATTTCAAAAATGTATATAAGAGGGCGATCTTCTACTCCAGATTACCTATTGATTTTTAATATGAAAAGCTCATTATATAAGCAGTAACTGCAACACAAAAAAGCTAGCGAACCTTTGCATAAATCCTTTAATTGAATTTCCAGAGCCTGTGGTTCTACATTTTTTAATTAAATCCATTTCTTTTTTTAAGTGTTGGTGTTTAATTTGCATGCTGTGAAGTGGGTCCTGTCTTAGATAAAGTGCCATTGATCCTTATTAAACCTCACCTCTGGGCTTGCTGAAAACTAACTGGGAAAATTAAATGTGTTCATGGTGCATACACTTATTGCCCGCATGATAGGATTAGCCAAGAAGAGAGAGAGAAATAGAGGCAGAAAAATAATAAAATTCATTTACTAAATTATTTTGCTTTAGCTTATACTGGTTAGAGCATTTTGCATAAAGTAATTGTTGGGAAAACATTTTCAGTGCACACACACACACACACACACACACACCCGCGCACATACACAAAAATGTTTTCTTTGCTTTAAAACAGTGTGCTTTTGATGAGTCTTTGAGATGAAATATTGAAGAGCCTCTTACCTTTAACCAACTAGTATAACACCATCCATGACATTTTTTTATATTTACAATGGAAAGTGAGAAGTGACTTGCATCCCCTTTTACAGTATTAAGGGGAACCAGTCAAATACTCTTGTAGACAAAGGCCTGTCCTTTGTGACGCAAATAAAATATTTGTCATTTGAATGTGTAGCAGATGAAGTTGGTGTAAGGGTCACTACAGTTTCACTATTTTAACCAAATGAGAATATCGACTCACTCTCCGGCGTAATCAGTTCACATTTCACATTCATCATGCGAGATCTGTTGATCCATTGCGTAGATCAGACAATCTGAATATAATCTGTCAATTAGTACAACTGGTTTTGTAAATGTGCCAAAGGGTTTTGACTGTTGGGATTGTGTGGCTCAGGAATGTGGACACTATGATAGATGTCCCCCTCTGCTGTCCTCCATTCCATTTGTAGTGATTGTCTGGAGCTGCATAATTCCAATGAGGAAGAGGCATAACAAGAGGGCATAACCTTAGAATAAAGCCGTCCGCTTTGTCTGTGTGCCTCATTAAATACCACCTAAATGTATTAGTAGTGCATTGAGAGGGAATAATTGTTGATTAGATATTATCCAACAAAATTAGGCCAATAATATAATGTGGGATTGATCTCCTGATTGCTGGGAATTGATTAGCAATTCTCTTGTTTAGAGGCCTGCATCAGTTGGAAAGTAGTGACGTGCAGTGTCCGTATTGAATCTCCTTCCCAAGAACGTTTCAGTGGCTGTGCTGAGCGTAGGGTGAAGGCGCTCATGGAAAGCAGGTTTTTAGTTGTAATGTAATGGCATCAAATCATGTGTTGTTTTCTTTTCTCATCGTGGTCCATTGCTAAAATCAAATATAGTCATCAAAGATCACTATAATTCCACATTGACCTTGGAGTGATCAGTGTCTGTATGAATATTAATTCTGGTTTGGCTTTGAATTAAAGAGTTTGTGAGTAATTAATCAATATACATATACAGAGTAAGTGTAAGCATATTATATATTATAGAACATATTATGTAGAAAATCAGATACTGAGTAATGGTCTGTAAGAGTGTATTTCTGGATTATGGTTTCAATCGCATTTGCCTTCTGCTGTGACTGGCATTTCAGTTAAACCCCCTCAACCCTGCTGGCTCCATGTCCCTATGATTTGGTGTATCTTCTCTGGTTTAGTTAGCCGTTCCAATGGTGGCTGCTTGCCAGAGGATTTGCTCTCCTCTCCTAATGGCCTTTAGCAGAGGGAGTAAGCGACAGTGATCAGTGGATGTGGACAGTAAGATTTATAATGTATTTGTGCTAGCTGATTGCCAACAGAACCGGCCTCTCCCAGCGGTGCTGTATGCAGACTGGGAAAATCAATAGGGATTAACCTTTGACCCCCTTCACATACTTATACCGCGGTCCTAGCTGCTTACCAATATTTCATCAGTTTCACTTAAACGCCGTGACTTACTCAATAAGGCATGGGCTGCTAATTAATTTCAAAGATGTAGCGTCCCCTGTAGAAGAAACAGAAGGGGGAGAGAAGGAAAGAAATGATCAACAATGGCTATGGATCCATGCATCACAAATGTGGGGTATTGCCGCACTGGCTCGTAACAATTCCATCAATTGTGCTGCTGTTTCAAAGATGGCCTCCTCTGGTTTTAAAATTAGAATGTTTTGGCAGGGGAGGGGAAGAGGAATGAATTGAATGTTCTAATAACATGTTAGCACTACCATCTGAATCCCTTTTACATTTTGTTTTCTCATTAAAAAGAAGTGTGTCATGGCAATGGGTGGAGTGGGAAAGAAGGTTTGGGGCTCATATCATCTATATGGGAACATGAGAGGGCTAGTGAAGGGCTCTTCTTTGGCACGTCGCCAATATGGTCAATACATCACAAAACTCCAATGTCTGCTTAATTATCATCTATGGACTTTTTTTGAAGGAGGGTGTCTGAAATCCTCAACAGTGTAGGCTGACAGAGTGGACCACAAAGGCTGCACATGTGTCCCTATGGTTCATTGACATGAGCACGGGGAGACTGATCATACATACATTCTCTTAATCCCTTTTGCAAGTAGTAGTGCCAGCTCAGCAGTTACCCAGAATCATTGACACAGAGCTGTCTTTTGCTGGGGTTGGACCCTCTCCTTTAGTTGTGACACTGACATTCTCTAACAGGTGGGAAGTGTTAATGAAACCAATAATATAAATAATGTATGTATTTATAATCAAGATCCAGCCAATGGTTACTGGTAACTATTTGGTCTTACATTTAAACCTCAAAAATGGTGTATAACATTGTGCCTTTGCATTTTGCACAGCTATGTAGACTAACTCTTTGAGGTATCTGGACATGATTGCAATGACATCCTCCAGTTTTTTTCTATATAAATTAACTGCATTACTATGCATATTTGTTAGTGAAATAATATAAGTGCAACTGGGCAGAGAGAGTAGGCTGTCTTTTATAGTGCTCTGTGTTTCCTTGGCCCACCTGCATATGATTCACAGCTTTGGCTTTGGAGCCACTGAGCACTTGGATAATAAAAATAAAGGAGGTGAGTGTTGCCTGTAGGAAATTCATGTTGTTGAAACATTAGCATAAGGAAATTGTTTTTGCGGTGCAAACAAGCAATGAAACATGCCTTGTGTTTTCTAATTTGGCAGGAGGTGACACAAGCAAGCAGAGGCCCCCACAAATGAAGTGCAGACACACCTTTAAAAAACTTAATATTCAAAGATTTAATAAATGATTAATAAACACTCATTATTAGGATTCATATGAGTTCCCTCAAAGGTTAGATGTGTAGCCCTTCCTAAGACATTTATATATGACATTTGTGATAATCATTAACACATAGTTTTAGATTTATAGTCAGATCGTAGGTGATGGTGCAATCACCCCGCTCTCTATGGCTCAGAGAGGTGGCAGGTCCCATTGGGATAGCTGGTACACCGTAATGAAGCTATGTGCCACTGTGATGAAGAACATGTGCTTCCATTTGGGTGGTAACAGTGGTAACAGTGTTATTTAAAACATTAGGACCCAGTGGAATCCTCCTAGAATTCTGGATGCAACTATTAAAACACACTACTGTGTTTTCTTACATGCCCACTTTTGGAGGTTTTTTTTCCTCTATATTTTTCTTTACACCTGCTGTTACAGCAGGTGTTACTAATTTGCATGGTGTTGTCCAGTTGCGTTCACTTGTTCGACAAGTTGGTAATTTCATTAGCATAGAATAAGATTTTTTTAACGAAGATGTTCAGAAATGCAACCTTTCTGTCAATTTTGGATGTGCTACACCTTTCTGTAAAATTCAGGAAAAGTTGGACAGATGGGAGGTAGTCATTAATGAGATGCCTCTGTCAAGCCTTTCATTGAGACACACTTGTTCCAGTTGCAATGCCTGGCAAGGAGCTTTATCACACCTCTGTTACTTCAGCCAAACTGTTAAATAGAAAACGCATTGCATTAATAAATACCTGCACTTTGCGGGCATTGTCCTTTCTGGCCTTTCAGTTGAAGACTGAACTTGTGAATGAATATATACTCCTGTATCATGTCCTTACTAAAGAAGTTTGTATTCAGTCTAATATTAATCTGGAAAATTATGTAAAAACAAAAGAGGTGTGGGCAGTGCCAACCTATGAGACTATATTGGACTATACAGTATTAGAACCTAATCCATGTGTTCCCATTCCCCTTGAGTTTACTTACTATATAAGGTATTGATCCTGTTGTTGTAACATGCGCTAGTCAATGATTTAAACAATGCGTCTTGTGCAGAACACCCACCTACACTATTAGTTTTATAGAATATATTCATTCATTGATTAATGATTACACTTATGGTTGATTAGCTGCATTTACAGCCGTGTTTGTCTGCAGCTGACGTATGGTCTGAATTTCACAGAGTAGCGGAGCATGATTTTAAAAACCTTCATAATGGCGAAATAACATTCAATGTAAGCAAGATCAGATCATGCTAGACAGGCTGTTTAAAATGTGGTGCTGCCAGTCTGTGAGACTGTCTGCTGCTCCCAATGTCACGGCTATCACCTTGAGAACGGTGCTCGGAAAATAATTTCACATTTCTCTGCCAATGCTCTCAACAGAACACTTATTGAGTTTATATGTGAAAAAACGACTTTTTAAGGGACAGAGGCAATTGATATTTGCTGGTACTTTCCTTTGAGGATGGATTAGACAAAGTAAGAAAAGATGTCTTTATCGGAAACAAGCCAACTACTTTGTGTCTCTGCATCAGATTTGTATTGAATATGGAATTAATGATTTGTTAATTTGATTGATGTTTATTCCATTTTCAGTAGACAAACAGAATTTATTTTGATGCATTGTCTGTGTTTACTGTTCTGTACTAGAAAAAGAAGGAAGGTCCCTGTATTATTTAACAAATATGTTCATAAAATGGAGACATTGAAAGGGAAGAGAAATGGATATATTTAACCTTAACAGTGATGAACTAATGCAAAAAGAAAAAAAAAAACATTCATACCCTTACCTGCTATATGGTCTTAACTTTAAAGAAATATATACACTGTATTATATTGATCATGAGAAAATATTCTGTGTTTAGCTATCTTTTCCCAAAGCTTAATTTGAAGATGCAAAGATTTTTGTAATTGCCAGTATGTAGTGTTGAATGAGGCTTGTGTTTGAGTGTTGGGGATACCAGTAACAGTGCAGGTGAGGAGCATGTGTAGAGCACTGGAACACTTGCTTTTTGTTGTTGCTCATTTATGCTGCAGATTGATTTTGATTAATCATGTAATCATTAAGCCTACTTCCATATTTGAGCAGGAAGAGCATGAATAAAGAGTGGGGCTCTGCCAAGCAGTGCAGTGTAGTCTGGTATCTGTCTAAACAGTGCATAAGAAGCTTAAATGGTAGCTACCCACTTAGTTAGCTCTGATTTGTGCAGAAATGAGATATTCACAGCTGGAGTGGGATCCTCTTTGCAGTCAAGTTTGAGAGGCACAACCCTAGTGGATTTTTGCGCAATTACAATATGTCAGTAATTACACTTGGCATAGTTGGGTTACAGTTGGGTGGAAGCCATTCCAAAGGAAGGCAAATAATGGAAACGTGTTTCATCAAAAGCGATTTACATTAATTAAGTCGTTTTCATGCTCTGCTGAATGTCTTTCATCTGGTAGTGTGCATACGGTGCAGGTTTTTTTTTTTTAAGAAAAGATAACATACTTTTTTTTTTCTCCGCAAAAATGAAGGAGACCAAGCTGTTACCCGATACACATTTTCATTGCTGCTAATTTGAATTTTGTGACATATGAATTGTATGTAGAGAAAACCGAAGTACTACCTGCGCTGCCATGTGATTGATCTCATTAATATAAACAGTTAGTTCAGATCTCTCACAGACAACTGAGTGATGACAAATGAATGACAGTCAAATAAAGCAACAACAAAGTTGGAAGAAACAGGCATTTTGTTATTTGACATTTGTATTTTCTCCAGGTCATCTGGCAGTGGCCTAAATGAAGGTTTCCCATAGGATTTTGATTTAACTGAAATTTTCATTTTAATGGCATCTCTATGAGATTAGTAAACACACTCCATGTTCTGTGTTTTCATGTTTTACCACAGTTTATGGACATAATTGCAACAGCTGTGACTAAATTGGGCGCTCCTTTATTATCAGAGATAAAAATGTGTAGACTGTTTAACTATGTTATGGAACATCACTGTCCTTTTTTCAGTTGTGTAGAGATAGACACGAAGACAAGAATTATACATATCTGTTGAAAAATTGAAAGTACTGTTTATTCTAATAAAAATCTGTAAACAAATAAGCACACAAACAAAACAATGGCAGTTAAAAATCTTCAAGTCAAACTGAACCAGTGGGCGTGAAGTGTGTTCTTAGCTGCTTGTTAGATTACCAGGAAATAACAAGAGTGTTGTAAGGCTGCTCTGTAATTATTTGTTGTTTGTGTATATTGTTCTACCCTTGAGCTTTAATTTTTTTTTTTCTAATCCGTATTCTGAAGCTTCTAATTAAAGCTGTATCATATTAAGAGGGAGCTACTGTATTCTTTGCTGTTGTGTTTGCTTCTAAAAGAGAAGTGCGAGGCAGTGTCTGCTGGCCCAGTAGTTCGTTTGGTCTGTGGACATTGAGTGGAACCATGTCAGCCCAGAGCCTGAAGGACATCCGCTCCCAAATGAGTGATTGTGCTTTTGATTGGGTGCAGCACTGCGCCCTGCCTAACTTGGCTGCAGATGAAAGGGCCAGATTGCAGAGGTGCCACTGTCATTCGTGAGGACTCCATGGCCCAGTGTACGGCGTATTCTATTCATTCAGAGAAAATGTGTCCAGTGGGGTGCAGTCCCGCACCCCTGTCCCGCCTTGGCCTTTCTTTATCCTGCTGCATGCTGGGCGCCGGAGCGGATCTGCTCTGTGTCAGCAACGGTCCACAGATTAAGCCACTAAATTGCATGTGCTCTTTAATTAGAGCAGCACAACTTTATTAAACTTTCTGTTACCTAGATACCAAGCAGGCTTTACACACATTTTCACCCGAGCTTTCACTCGAAGGGTTTTGTCCTCATGCTGGTTTTTCCTTTCCTTATGTTTCTGTTTTTTTTTTTTTTAGGTTTAATCTTTTCATCACCAGGCCTTTAGTAGTTACTGAAAATAGTTTGTCTTGGAGCCTAAACAGCATTCAACCAAAGCCCTTAGTATTAACCCTTTCAGAGTTACTGATGGTTTCATTCCACTGTCCCTGCTGCTGCTATTAGGCTATAACTCAGGCAGGAGCTGTGTTACATTGACATTCACTGTTATTTAATGCAGGTGAAAATAGAATAAAATGATACAGTTTACTTATATGCATGATGCAAGTTTTGGGTTTTGCAGGGACCAATGGCTTCCTCAAGCAGTAATAGTGATTAAAACTTTGCCGATGGCATTTTCATTTGTTTAGTTCCAAAAGAAAATGCCACTGCATTTATGTAAAGTAGTTTTCCTCTCATGCCTGAGAATTAACTGTTGGTGTTCACCACTTTCAGTTATTTTATGTTCTCTTAAGATGAGAGAGCTTCTCTTCCCTCAGAACATTTGCATAGAAGAACCTTATAAATCATTTTGGGGAGATAGGGGCTGTATTTACAGTCTTCAGTTTGAAAGAGAATCTCACTGCCCTTGAGAGATTTGTGGATATCTTTTTATATTTTCCTAGTGAGATAGTTTGTTCACTGCTTCAAGTGTACCGTCAGGAGCTCCTAACATGAATACACACCACTTAAAACATTAGCAGAAAGAGTTGCCCCACATTAAGGAATTACAACTTTTTTAAGTTGACTTTTACTTTTACGTCTGTTCTATGGTGAGAAGATCAAAGGGGGTTTAGATTGAGTGGCTTTGAATTTTGGAAACTCATTTAATTAAAAGGAAAAAGGGGGGAAAAAGGCTGGATTTTCTTTGATGCGTGTTCCAGGCGTGTCTTATACTTTATGCGGTTATTATGCATGATTTTACATTGGCTATTTTAAGACGGAAAAAATCTATGTATAGATTTGATTAGGCTACCTTCTGTACCAAGAGGAATTAGAAAACACCATACCTTTTGTCTTGCTTGCCTAAGGTTTCTTTTGTATTATAGTCTGTTTACTACACCACATTGAATGTTACTTAGAAAAACTTATTGGTACGTATTGGTAAGCTGTCTTTAAAATGGCTTGGAAAATGATGATCCCATACACATACACACACATGCACAGCATGTTCTTCACTTTGGTGTGTATGATTTCCCCTATAAGAAATAACTTTTCCCAAAGAAATAGTTGTAGCCATCTGGGAAATATTCTTGCAAATCATTCTTGTGCAATCTGGCAATTTATACAGCATTTCGTTTTCCAAAGAAGGCCATTTCAACATTCTTTGAAATGCAGTCACTGTAAAAATAAGGGTTTTGATATTGTATAGATTTGCATTTCGGTTCCAATCATGTTCCTGGTTTCACCATTTGACTGGGAGTACCTGTGGTGTCATGTGTTTGATGTGTTTGGGTATTCCAATGAAGACATACTCTATCTGTAAACCTGTATGATGTACTGGATTGCCCCAGTGAGTTGGGTATAAAGTTATAAGCAGAGCCCCTATCTTCACTGTAAGTGGAGTGAGCACAATTGAAGCCACATTTCCTAAAGCTGTTAGTTAAAGGCACGATACAATAATATTTTTTTTTTTTGTTTTGGATTGGGTAACATTCTTAAATAATTTAGGTTTGAACTCAGTGTGTGAGTGTGTGTTGTGTTCATCAAAAGACTGATTTATATTTAAGATAACTTTAGCATGCATCCAGCTCAAATTTCTGGGGTGAAAATGAGAGTGAGCTTGTTTTGAGGTCAGCGATTCTTCAAGGTGAGACTCGTGTGCAGGGCGACCCTGCGGACGGAAGCATATCGTTAGATGGGGCTGAAAGTGTCACGGTAGACTTCCTTCTTTATGCCCAGCTTGTCTGCACCCCCTTCCCTGTGGCTCTGCGTCTCCTGCCTGTTTGTGCCCTGTCTCCCCCTGGGTGCCCCTGTGCCAGTCTGGTGTCAGATGCGGCAGGGGCTGTGTGAGTCAGTCCAGGATGGTGCCAAAGCCTCCACACTGCAGGCTGGAATGGAGGGGAAGAACGTGCCTTGGCTGGTGATCCTCACACACTGTTCCCCACTTGGCCTTGAAAGCTGTATGACCTGTTATACCTCTTTACACTTTCTGTTACAAATCTGTATAGCACTTCATGCCTCTTCACCACTGTACTTCCCTTTACCCCTCTGCATAGCCCTTACAGCTTTAGTACACTTACATTGACCCCTCTGCAAACCCCCTTACAGCTTTACTATACACCCCTCTACCCCTCTGCTCACCCCCTTACAGCTTTACTATACTGCCCTTTAATCCTCTCAATCTGTCTCTACAGTTCTGCACACCACTTTACAGCTCTGTATAGTGTATGTCTCTAAATCCCTCTACCACTTTGTATAGTCTGTACACTTCTATCACTCTGTTATACTCTGTATACCTAGAGTTGTGCCCCTTCAATCAACCCTTTACCTTTCTGTACATATCTGCTTTCTTCTTTTAAACTCTGCATGCCTTTTCACACCACTCACTAAGACTTCTGTAACCCTCTCTTTAACTGTATCCTCATTTGCCCTGTGGGGATAGCGTGGTGAACTGGTTCACTACCATCCACATGGAGATGAGCTGCAGCTGTGTAAAGACTCGCCCGTCCTGGTATGCAGACACAAAGAGCCAGTGTGTTCGCCAGTCAGGAGGAAGCTGGGCAGCACACCCAGTGTGCAGGTTACAACATTTTAGAAACACCTATTGCAACTCTGCCAAGACTTTGGTTCATCCCCTACTTAACACTATAAGAAAACAGTCAGAGGAAATTCAGCTTATCAGTGTGTAAACCCTATGCATCAACACTGGATTTTGGTTCAGAGCTCACAGCAGAAAAGAGAGCCTGTTTTCAGCACATGAGTCAGTTTTCAGTTTGTCTGTTAACAACTGTAGGTGCCACATGAAATACTGGTAGTGTCAGCTCTGAATGTAGCATTCAACAGATCTTTTTTTAATGAAAGGGTGTTCTTTTCTTGTAATTTGATCTGAAAGTTTCTCTACATTTTGGTTATTTATAGTTATTTAAGTTCTTTAATTGATCACTTCGAAGAAATAATTTTTCCAATTAATGAATTTTATGTAATTACATATTATGATAACAAAGCTTTGCTTCACTCGAAAAAGGGGAGTACATTATACGTGATCATATTTAGTGATTGCATTTGAAGGTGAGAGTCTCAATGTCATATAAATGTGTATGCGTGTGTGTTTATGTGTAGCGCTGTTTGAAGATGTTCTTTTGTGTAAAATCAATACAAGAATGAACCAGTAGGGGGCATTGTGGTTTAACTGTCCATTCTACATACTGAAGAGATAGGATTTGGAAACTCAGATTTAAGTTGCTTTTGTTTGTTAAATAAAGTATAACTGTTGTTACTTTTTATCCCTTTATCATTAAGTACTCTTTTTAATAGAATACCCTTTATAGAATGCTTGCTTTTGAATCTGTGCTCAGTGCACTTGTCAAGGGTAGTGTCAGTGTAAGGACTCTTTTAGATTCACTGTGTAAAATAAACACCGTTACTGTAGTCTGCTTTCTTTGTCAGTGTGTGCTTCACTTAGATATGTATCCAGATGACATGCTTAGCAAAGAAATTAATTTATTAGTGTTTACAATGTAGTGACTGACCCATTTGCCTGTCAGTTTACCTACGGTGTTTTAAGTTTCCTGTTGCAGTGTAAGTAGATGAAATCTTTGTTAGATCCTTAATAGCTGTTAATATATTTGCATATTTTAACATCATTTAACAATTTTCTTTGCGGAAAAGTGAATGAGTGTATGGTTTGACTTATTACATAAAGCTCTTTACTGTTGTGACAGTGAACTCTGAATTACGAGTGTACGGTGCTTTAATGTTGTGGTGTTTCATAGCGATAGGCATCCTTTCCGAAGTTCCAACTTTAAGGTGTATTTACATTGCTTCTAGGTTCTTGGATGACTCTTTTTAGCCCTATATGTACAAGTTGTTGAAAAGGAATAGCTGATGTTCATCCTTTGTTCTCTTTATGGCTCTGTGTCTGAGATGTGTCGCGTCAGCTGTCATGGAATACATACATGTCTGTAGCTGATCTGTTTTCACTGTCATTATGACACACCTAATCGCCTCTTAAAAGTGGGATCAATTGATCCACTCTGAGCAAGGAAAGCAAGGGTCTGATTTGCTCCAGCATTTCCAGGTGCTGGTGTTTGTTGTTATCTGGGGATTTTTTGAGGTAGAACACCATGATAGCGATCATCACTTTAACATCGTTATCCTTATTAAAGATTAATCAAAAGAAAGTTACATTCAGTAATAATAATAATGCAAATGTTTTCATTGAACAAAAGCATGGAGATGATTTGTTTTAAGTGTAATGGTCTTACTCCTTAGATATTTTTTCTTGTCCATAATGTTTGTTCCTATTATTAATCGTAGTATTCACATACAGTAATTGATAGTATGTTTTTGAATTACAAATTCAAATCAACTGATGTCTGTCTTAGAAGTTACTTAATTTCTTTGAAAGTTTGCCTTGCTCCAATCTTTTCAGTGTACTTGAACTGAAGGAAAAATTAAGTGACTGTGCAGAGTAATATTCCATATATAACTATACATATAATTATAGTAACTACCCATATAATTTTCATTATACTTGCGAATATAACTGTTTTAATCATTTTCTGAAATAAATCTTCTATACCAAGTTATGCTATTTTTCATTAGTTAAATTCATCATTCTTTACTAGTTGTGCACAAAACTAGAACCATATTCCTTTTGATTTGTTTTGAATGTTAATTATTGTTTTATTATTTTGCTGTGAAATTCAAACAAGAGCAAAGTCCTTTCATTTCACATACCTCTAGCAAAGGGAGTTGTTTGCTTAAATTGGCCATTCTCTCAGAATCGTTCCTACCGTGCAGCACCCAAGTGCGTAGCATCAGCGGAGCGCTCGGCGCTCTTCAGTGGAAATGTGTTTTCTTCCCAGCGTGTGAAGAGAGCCCCTCTGGGCACGACCACACTCCTCTCTGGGTGTCTCTCTGCTGCACACTGCCACTTTTGCTGAAGTGATTTAGCACATTGCCTTGTAATTTTGTATCCGATATAAAGAGGATTTTCTTTTTCTATTACACTCAAAAGGAATTTGCCCTGTAGGTATTGTGAGCCGCTATTGTTCAGGAATTAATAGCAGTGACTGTGTTCCTTTTGAAATGCCCGTCTGTTTTTGAATGCACAGATCCTTCAATTTTACCAGAAAACACCCAGCCATCACAAGTGCTTGTATAACAATGCAGCCTGTATGTCTGAGAGATAGCATATGCCCTCCCACATTCTCAGATTTTTTACATTAAGTTTTTATTCAAATGCAGAACTGTGTTTGATTTAATCATGTCTGATACATAAAAAAACAGATATCCTATGTACTTTGTAACATGAAGGTAGGTTTTGGTTGATATACAAGCATAGAAAAACAGTTTCGTTCTTTTGCAAGTTGTACTTTTAGTTTTTTATTCCTAAATGGTACTGTGTGTGTGTGTGTGTGTGTGTGTGTGTGTCTGTGTGTGTCTGTGTTGTTAGAACAGAATTTCTAATTAATACAAATAATAATGAACATATTTAGTGATTTTGATTTCCCTACTGAACATGCTGTTAATATCACTGTGTTACAGGCTCTGCTGTATGGTTGGATGGAAAAATATACACAAAACAATGCTTTCAGAATTAAACTGTTTGGTATATATTGGTATATTGGTGATTAGTCAAAGAATTCTTGATACATTCAATTCTCTGTATGCATGCTTTTATAATCAACTATTGATATGTATTCACCTTAAAATTGATTGTCACCATTTAAACACAATACAGTTTTCACATTGTATTGAATTCATGATCAATGTAAGGTATTTCAGAAATTCCAGAATTTCATCCCAAACAATTGTTTTTGGGAGCACAGACATTAGTCAAAATGACAAAATGAATCTAACCTAATTTTCACACAAAAGATGAACATTCAATCAAGCACATGCCAATACATTGATGCCAGCAATTCAGAAAAGTACAGATTTAAATGGCAGCCAATAGTCATTACCAGTATATCTGAAAACAGACGGATGATTGCCTATAGATCACTAACGACGGGAAATCCATCCACCTTTCTGTCCATCTATCTATCCACCTCTATCTCTTCTCTTATGTCTACTAATCTGTGTCCATATCTGTTACTATACCACCCTCTCTTCCATCCATCCTTGCCAATTGTAATAATTCTTCTTTCTTGTGAAATAAGAGCTGGCATCGTGTGATGGAATTTCACCAGAGGTTGCTGGGCCTTTTAGCTTTGTCGGCCCTGTGTAGGTGGCCAGATGCAGACGCCTGTGATCTGTACAGCAATTGTGGCCGGTGATAAAGCCGTTGACCCCCTAAAAGTCGCTCACTCCAGGCTGAATGTTGGTTGGAGTCATTATTGGACTGTGTGCAGGACTGTAAGGTTTACAGGGCTGATCTCTTCACCGCATGTATAATATACCCTCACATATTCCTTGTTATTCTAGTTTAGTACTGCAATCAGGCACGGCTTGCCAATAAAGTTTATTGTACGGAGCTAAGTGTCAATATCTTTAGCACCCCTGGCCCGGGGTGGCGGTAATTAAAATGCCACAGAGAGCGTGGGACAGGCATGAAAATTTGATGGCAAATTGATTTCAGGTTCATCTTGAAATTTGTCCTCAGCTGGACTCGATACTCCTGCCTGCTGCTGGATGGCTTTTGTCAAGAGGGTCTGTCAACAGTGAGACGCGGCGGCTGCACCCTGAATAATAAACACCAGCCCTCTCACAGATTCCACTCCTTTCCCCCTTTTAGCTCCTTTATTATTTCACTGTTTGCTGTCATAATGCTGTTATCCTAAGCACTAGGCTCATAATGTCAGGAGTGCACCTTCTGAACCAACCAGCCACAATCTCTACATTGTAATCCCACAAACCCTTAAGTATCCTTTAAATACCACAGTATCTTATGGAAGTGTTATTATTTCTTCCCTTTAACCTTGCAATGCCATATGATCACACCCTTGTCTGAAACAGTAGCACTATTTGATAATTCATATTTATTTTTAGAGTATTTCTCACCCTGCGACATGGAGAAAACGGATCATTGACCACTATGATGAGTGGGGCTGTCAAGTTTAAGATACACCTTTTTTACTCCCAAGAGCCCCACACTGTGCTGAAAATATACGTGTGGGGTGTCCATTAAATATGGTAAGCAGAGGGTGCAGTATAGATCCATCTTTGTGAATAGCAACTAAGTTAGAGATATATAAGAATTAGGAATGAACTATTGGAAAGTTCTCTCTTCCTGGCATAATTCAGTATGATTCAGTTTTGTATGACATTTTAAGTGGGAAACTTAACTGTTACCAGTGGTTGTGGTGAAATGGTCAAAATTGTTACACTTTTTTCATGTGAGTGACTTTAAAGGATTATCTGCAATTACACAATGTCCATCTCACTTTTCAATATGTTTAACGTGCTACATCACATATATAATGAAATAGCCATTGAGACTATTTGATATCTGCCTTATGTGATGTATTTAAGGCATTGTAGTGGCTAATAAGAGTTAAAGCCCAGTGGTTTGTTTTGAACTGATGACAGGGATGAAAGACTGGCCACTGACCTTGGCTGTGGTAAAACAATCTGAGATGTCTCACATGATATCTCCACACCGTGCACACCACAGAAGAACCTTCCCCCTGCAAAGTGCACAGCTTGACACTCACACGTTACGCAGCCTGTCACCACTGACTGAACAGAGCAGACACCTCACTGAGACACCTCCCGGTCTGAGCCCCCTTCTCATCTACATCCTGTAACTGAGCAATTTCTCCAAGCAGGGATCATACCAAATATGATATTTTCTTTAATACGCCTTTCTCCTCTCTCAGGGTGTATCGGTAACAAGCAGTCTCTTTATCCATGTGATGGGATGCAATGTGGACATTTGATTGGGCTTATTTATAGGCGATGAAGCAGGAGCAAGTGTTTCTTGTGGTTATTAAGAAAAGAGGAATGTTTGGTAGAATTTGTTTAGTGGAGTCTGCCAGTAAGATTGGGCTGTGTCTTTATGTGAGCCGTCTGGAGAATGTGAGGGGGGTGCTGTGACGAGGGTCTGTGCGCTTTTCTACACACAGTAGGGGGGGTGGGGGGGTTGAAAATAACTCCACTCATAGCTTCATTGAGCGCAGCTGACTGCCAGAGCTTTGCTCCTTGCCGGAGCTCCAGGGCTAAAGGGGGTATTTCAGGCCTCTCTGGCCTGCAGAACACCTCCCGGTCTTTACCACAAACACCTGCCAATGTTTCTTTTGTTCTGTCCAAAAGACTGACTGTGGTTTTTGTTTAGCCTTTTTTATAGTGTTCCAACATGTGTTTGTTCTTTTCCTCTCCCATCTTTATCATGCTATTTCATTAGGCCGTTTCAGTTTCCCTGCTCTCCTTTAAAATGTAATAATGAACTAAATGCTGAGTGCAATATGTTAGCTAGCCCATAGCTGTAATCCCAAGATACTGAGTTATTGACAGCCTGGATTGACTTGTTCTTTTCTTTAATAATGGCAATGTTGTAAACCCTTTTTATGATGACTTTTTATAATACCCACAAGTTGCCTTCAAAATAGAATTGAACAAGTGTTGCACTATGCACATTGCCTTTGTTATGCAAATGTTGCTCTTGAATAATGACAATTGCAAAATTGTTTTTATTTTTAATTATTTTAAAATCTATGATTCATTTTGCATGCCTGCTGACACTGAACAATGTACTGCAGTGTTGGGAAAATCACTCTTTGGTTGGTCTGTTGCCATTTTGGTCTGTGTTATACTTAGTCTCGGTAGTGGAGGGCCACTAATTTCATTGCTTTTGATAAAATAAGCGCACTTTTTCTTTCTTTTCCATTTTCATGCCAATGTTTTTGTAAGACTTTATTTATTTAAAGATGTTATGAAAATACGTTTTTGGTGAGCTGCGTGCTGAAATGAAAACATCTCCCATCATAACCCGCGTCGGCGCAGGGACAGCCTCAAGGTTCAATCTAACGTAAAACACAAAACAATTTCAAATTACAATGGGGAGAGATTAGAATAAGATTAAGTTTGTCGAAGCATTCGTCGATGGAAACGGGAGATAGTGCATATTCATTATGACAGAATTCAGAATGGACTACAGGCACATCGTGGGAACAGATGGCATTGTAATTTAAGTCTGAAGTCTCAGACAGGGGAACATCACTGCGTGTCAACATGGAACGGCGTCTCCCGCTTTAAATGGAATCAATTGTGAGCAGATTGGAGACATTTCGCATACAATAATTGAATATTACTGCCAGCTCATTTTAACACCCTTCTGCTTGTCCTGTGGGTAGCTAACTTTGGCACAGGGAATGTCATCATTCGAGTTGGTTTGGGGAAGCTACCAATGTGTCTTAACAATTCACATTAGCATTATAAGCATGCATAAGAAAGCCTGGAAGTGTGTGTTTGTGTGTGTGTGTGTGTGTGTTTGTGTGTTTGTGTGTGTGGGTGTTTATTGTGTGCACATGTGGCTGAGTATGCGTGTATATGTGTATATGTGTGTGTGCATATGTCTTTGTGAGTGCACATGCGTGTATGTGCTTGTGTGTGCATGAGTGTGTATGCGCTTGTGTGTGTGTGTGCGCCTCTGTGTGTGAATGTGTGCATATGTTCTTGCATGCGTGACTTTTTCCCCATCCCAGCCATGCGAGAAAGGGAGGGGGGAGACAGTGATCTCATTTACATATTCTCCGTGGCGTTCATTGAATGTGTCCAGACGTCTGCCTGACACAAAACACCCGGTGTGGATAACACAATCTGCTCTAAGGTAACCTCTTATCAGTTGCATCAGGTTTGTTTGAGTGGGATGACATAATCAATAATCAGAACTGTTAATCAATGATATTTTAAATAAGCATTGATCGTGCTTACAAGGTTAGCCAGGTTTATCGGTTTACATTAAGCAAAGTAACAATGAATGAAGCGCTGTAACTGGGATGGGCTTTTTCACCCTCCTGCAGACTTTTCCTGAGAAAATTTCTGTCAGAGGAATGACTACGCTCCTTCTCTTGCCCGTAACACCCCTAGCTTTGTTTATTTCACTCTGCAAGGAGATGCTTCATAATGACTCTGGTTTTGTCCCCTTCTGGGCCTTGTTCCCATATTTATACACTTACACTTTTACAGAATGTACACAAGGTCAGCTTTGCTCTCAGCGGATCCCCGAGTAGATGAACGCATTGCTTTTGCGCACAATGCTAAAAAAAAAAAAAAAAAAACAATTTTACATTGTCCAAGGCCCATTCCCCCCTCCCCCAAATGAATTTGATTGGTCAGAATGTAATTATCTCATACAATTATGCTCAGCCTCATCACGTTGCTGTGAATTTGAATATGGATGTGTAATAGCCTGCCCCCTCTTGGGGATTGGGCCTCTGTAAAGCCATAGAAATGCCCTTGAGGGCCCAGGGTTGCCAGCCCATTGAATTTATGCTCAGCTATTTCACAGCGGTGCTTTATCCCTGGGCTCTGGGCTGTCTCCCGTTAGAGCTCCTGCCCCAGAAAGCCATTGTGGCTGGAATAGATGTGAGGACATGGGCTGGACCTGATGGGCCTTTATGGATTGAGCATGAAAAATGGTGTGTTTGAATTTCAGCAGCCAAATGTCCAAGGTTTCTGACAACTAGCACAAATGTGCTGTAAGGGCTATCTTATAAGGGCAACATTATGTGAACTAAATGCACATTTTTTGTTTTACCTGTCTGCAAATATGCATTACAGGTAATCAGCTCGATGGCTACAGTTTTCATGCAAGACTAGGTCATAAGGACTGTGCGAGGATCTTGGGGCTCCATTATTTTTTTGAACCAAAACTGTGGTTGTTCAGCAGCGACATTTCATAAGTATTGTTTCCACGTTTTAGATATTTGCATATGGCACAGTGTTGCCTCCAATTATTGACACAGCCCTGCAGTCAGAGGTCACAGGTGTATGTTTGCTTTGCAAAATGCCATAATCGCCTGTTAGGGGAGGAACACACACTTCACAGTTCCATCCAGCACACTGTACACTTCTTGATTACCATTCATAACAGGAGAAACCATTTTATGAGGACTATTAAGAATTTTTGGAAGTTATGCTGGAATATGATGGTTTATTCAGAATCACTGCATTAAAAGTATTATAACCTGGCTCTATATGTGAGCATGATCAACAGCAAATACATGCAGTCTGTTATACCTGCTCATGTTTGCTATAAGGTATTCTTATACATGGAGTTTCATAGAGCAACTATTTGTCAATGTCTGATTTGCAGTGCTTCCCATACAAACCTTAGGTTCTGCAGCATTTGTCTCCATTTCCTAATGGTACTTCAACTGCAACAGCATAAGAGGTAGTTTTTCATTTTAATGGCCACAGGAAAATTCATGTCTTGCATGAAGACTAGGCCAGTTAGGCAAGCCAAAACAATGTTTTGGATAAAACAGAAATACAGCTTTACATATGGTATGAAGGGTGGAGTTGTGGTGTGGGAAGAGTGTTTATTTTATTCTATCTTTTAGTAATTCCAGAAGTTGGCTAGCCATATGTTTTCAAATTGCTAAACTTGTTCGGCCAGTAAACAAGGGAATTTTTTTTTTTAAATTTGCTGGAGAGGAAGGGAGGGTTGGCTAAAAGGGGAAAGAATGTCTTTTTGCCCACTGCATTTCACACAGAAAGACAGATGCTTAAATTTTCCTTAAATTGCACAGCATCTGGTATGCAGGCTTTGTGCTTTTATGCTTCTATTAAAAATAATAACTATTTCACACCAGCAATACTGCCATGAGCAGACCTGTTACACGTACTCTGTAAGTGAGTTGGAAATTAGTAGAAGTAACTGTTTTACCATGTCTTGCAAGGAAAGACCCAAGCTGAACAATTAGCGTGTAATGTAGCCCAAATTCCAGTCGATGTACTCGACTTGGAGGGCAGACTGCCAGCTCTGGCTTGGCTCAGAAGCCAAAAACCCAACTGATATGGATACAATTCATACATTGCACCTGATCTTCTCGTGTTGTTGTTATTGCTGAAATTGAGCCATAAGGTGATCATGAAATGTTAACCACGTGTCCCTTGAAGACAAAAAGATTAATTAAGCTCCCTACCTCCCCAAAGTCTCCTGCACACTCTCACCTACGCACACAAATACATCCGTACACACACAAGCAATCACACCTATATATATGCACTTACACACACACACACACACACACACACATATGTGCACACATGCACACACACCTACACATTCACACACACACACACACACACACACACACACACACACACACACACACACATACGTGCATGCAGTGGTGTAGATGCTGCATGCCCCCTCTGTGGCTAATGAAGGTTTTAATCAATCTAGGATGGGGGGGGGGGGGGTATGTTTTCCTCCCTCCTAGCGAAGGATGCCTCTCTTGTGTGTGACAGGCTGTGTCACCCCCCCATCCCCCACCTCGCCTCCCCTCTCTCACTAGCTATTAGACAACCTCCGCCTCCCTCTCTCCGATCCTCATGTATTACTATTAGAAGACATCCACACTGGGAGAATCGCCCTGTTCCTCTGTTTTGATTAATATTTTATCAGCCGCGGGGAGGAAATGGTGTTCTTTAGCTGCACTAATAAGTAATGGAGCGGATGCGCCGGGCCGGCTGCCGGCTGCGGAGGGGCAGCAGAGGAGGGGCAGCGGGGGTGCTGAGAGATTGCCCGGGTTCAAGTCTGCAGAGATCCAGGAGTGCCTTGCTACCTGCGGTGCTCTCTCTCGCTGCATGAGCAATCAGTTCAGCTGCAGGAATTACATTCGTTAGCACCAACAGCCATTACTACAATTACTGGTTTCTACTTGTTGTGGTGGTTAAAAGTGGGGACAACTCACTCAGTTCCCTCCAAAGAATTTAATTAGTTATTCAAATAATTAAAGTGTGCCACAGGGTAGGAGGGAGATCTGTAAACATACATACAGACAGACAGACATTAGGAGAGGGGGCTTATTTCTTTTTTGTGTGAGCTCTAGGGTTTACTGTAGAGAGGGAGGCTGTGCCTCTTGGAGGAGGTGAGAAGGAGCAGCAGTGTTGTCCTTTGGGATCATTACCACAGGAGAGGGGCTAAGACACTTGCCTGGTTGTCTAGCTCTCTGGAGATCAGGAGCTCAGTCCTTCATCCGGAACCATGCTATCATCTCATTGTACTCCCAGTGCACCTGCCGGTCTTGAAGCTGTGTCTGATACCACTGTTTTCACTGTTTTAGATTCCTGACCCCCAAAAGGCCATCCCCAACAGAAGCTCAGTGACATATAGCTGATATACAGGACAATAAATCCACCTTTTTTGCTATGTTCCTACAGAGATTTATGTAACCAGTATATTTGAGAAGATCCTTCACGCTAATGGGGCATTAAGTTAGTTTGATGATTAGACAAATGGAAGCAAAATGGCAAAAAGAAACCTAGGAATAACATCAAGAGGAAGAAGTAGGTCATGTATTGTCTCCCCTATACATTTGAATACAAAGAAATACTGGTGTTTATTTGTAATAGCGGGCTTCAGATCAGCATTGTCAAGAGCAAATTGCCTTTTGTTTGGGCCGAACTGTCAGTGTAAAATCAGGTTTGTTTCGTTGCTTTGACAGAGGTAACTTCCTGTGTCCGCCACATAAAGAGGATGAGTCTTGTGTGACAGCTGCTGAAGGGAGCTCGTGCTCTGCTGTTGTGGAGACTTGTGTTCCCGCTTTAACTATAAGCCTTTTATTGTACCCTCCCTCCAGATTTGTCAAAGTCAGCCCTGTGGAGCCAAGCCATGCCTGGGATGCCAGATCGTGACTTTTTTTTGCAACCAAGATGTTGTTTTTCTCTGTTGTGCAAGAGTACATAATTACCAGCAGTACTTCTTAAAGACACACAATGCTGGTTTTGGCTCCCAAGCCAAAGCTCAGTCTTTTGTTTTGCACAAACTAAACTGGATGGAATTACTCCTCTTGGCTGAGTTACTTTGGAAAAGACGACAATTCCCTCTGTAATACAATCTTCTCAATGCACAAGTATAGATTTGGATTCTTTCTTTGACTTGCAAATTTTTTTCCAAGAACCATCTATCTGAATGCTCAGTAAAAGTCCATTATAACATAGACACCAGCTCTGGAGGCTATATGTAGTCCAAAAATAATCTGATTGTGTGAACATCTGTTAATGTATTGTTATTATTATTATTACAATTTTGTTGTTGTTATTATTACTATACAATAATGTACATGTAACTTATATTAAGATAAATTCATGTAGAATTGTTTGCCGCAACATTTTATATCTTGTACAATCCTATGATGGCGTACAGAAAATAACTGGGATGGCAGGTGTGCCAAGGTGTGCCAAGTTACAGATGGGCAGGGTATACCCTTTACCTATTCCTCGTTACAGTTATACATTACCTACATTTCAGAAGAATATAAAATAAGGCTGAGCTGATGTAGTTTTGTTTTGGTTCTAAATCGGCTTTAAACTAAGTTATTTCTATAGATTAGCCCAAACGAACACTTAAAAACATTGTGATGATAATGTGGGAAAGAAAAGATAAAAATGACAACAGACATATAGTATGTCTTTGAGGAGTCAGTCTCAAGTTTTAGATTTCAGATTTCAAATATCAGGGGAATGAACCTGTTGGCCCACACACCTCCCTGCCCTAGCCTTTCATGTCACAAGCGGACGATGACTTTCAGCTAATTCATTCTGGTCTTGAACCTGGGAGTTCCGGGAGGGGCCGCAGCCTAATTCTAATTAGAGGGAGGGCAAGGCTTTTGGCAGGCTGATTTGAACTCCCCCCTTATCTCCAGGGCGTGTGACAGGGAGGCTGGCCTCTCCCCTCGTGCCCCACTCTCTCGCCCTCCGCTCCATCTCTGTCACCATGTGTACACCGCCACAGCCACTCGCATTCCAGCATCATATTTCACCTCAATCACAGCCTGCACTCTCTGTCTCTCCCACTGTTGTGATCTATTAGGAGTTTCAATCAGTGGCCTTTTATGGGTTAGCTCTCTGACAGCTAAATGAGTCTCTGAGGTCGGATACACGGGATAGGGACCTGTCCAGGAGGTACTTAAGGGGGTATGAAATATTCATGAGGACATTGTGAATGGTACAGTACGCCCTCTCCTAAAGGCAAAATTTATAATTGCTGTCAGTCATACCTGTGAATAAGGAGTGGTAATGACCATATTTCATCTTTGCTATTCGTTCTTTTCCCTTTTATCTTCACTAAAATTCACATAGACAACATAAGGCACGTGGCGGGAGCTACTGAAGGTTCCAAAGTTTTTTGCTTCATCCCCATTGTGCACTTGGTACATGTACTTTACCACCGTTTGTGTTCTTGCTCCATTTGTACAGAGGTGTAGTCATTGATTTGCTCACCATTTTATTTCTGCTTGTTTGGTATGGGGCTTGGCCTGTGAACCTGCCTTTTGTTTTTACTGGCTAGTTTAATGAGGGGTGCTTTACTCACAGCATATATCCAGGTTAAAGGTGACATTTCAGACAAATTAACTTTGCAGGTAGGGTGAGGTGATGAAGTATGACAGAGATATACCAAATTGCACTTAATAATGTTTCACTGTTATGTACAGCAGAGTGCTTTTTAAAAGAAGCCTTGTTTCTGTCAAAGTTAACATTGAAAATCTCCTCTCATCAGCACTGTTTCAAATTTGTAAGAAGACTTCTGTCATTATTAAAGGCTCTTTGCTAAGGGGAGGTGATGCTTTATCCTGTTAATACAAATCTGCACTCAGGTGAAATTAGGCTTTTCATTTTTTTAATTGGGAAATGATCTACAAACTGGTGAAGAGGACAAGACACAAGGGTATTCTGTGAGCTTTCCTTTCTACTTAGTCTAACTCTCGCCGTGTGACCTTGGCTGAGTCACATGACCGGCCTCACTTCGGCACTCTGGAAACTGCATGTTATCATAGCAAGGCATGAAAAATTGTATTAGTTTTGTTGACCAAACATGAATTATTCCACAAGTACTGTTCATATTTTTCCCCCGACACCTTGCTTTTTGATTAACTCTGGTATAGAAGTGGTGTGTTTATGAATTTTCTCCATGTTTTGGATGCAAAAGGCCATGTGCTGTTAATGTGGCTTGATGCATTAGTGAAACTCAAATGAAGATAACCCTTAATGGTGCCGATATTGTTCTGTCAGCCCTTGGTCTGTCCTTGGTGCTCAGGGACTGTGTCTGTTTCAACAAGGTGTGAGTGTGTGTGTATGTGTGTGTGCACTAATGAAGATGGTTTTAATTTTATTAAATGCAGTTGGGAGCTGGGGTATAGTATTTGTGTAAAACAGATAATGTTACATAGGAAAAGGAATCTATTGGCTTAGTGCGGCTACAATTCTTCTATTTATAGAGCACCGTGTGACTGGTTCAGGAAGTCAGGGCATTTTGTATGGGTTTAACGCAAACAGTAAGAAGATACTCTTCTCTTCCCCAATACTGTAGCAAAGAGCTTTACATTTCAATATATAACCTATAAGGCTGCATGTAGGAATTATGGGTAATTGAAAATGCACTTTTAATGCACAAACCACATTACTTTTCTTTGAGATTACTAAAGGTTACAGTAGTGGGAATCAAAAAATGTCCTCTGTTTTTTGGATTTTTAAATTTGGCAATAGCTAATAACCTTTAAATCAAGTATAGAGTAATATAAGTAAATAAAATAATACACATTTTTGGTTGTTTAACATTGTTTCTTCCATTTGTAGCCATCAGTCATGTCGTCCCATTTGCATTTGGAAGTCTGTTTTTCATTTATTTTCCTTATAGTATTAGTCCTCTTCTCACTCCTTCATCTCATCCTTTGGTCTTTGAACGGTCTGATAGACAGCTTCTCCTTTCTTCCTTGTGCAGTGCACTGAGGGGAACTGAGGCTACTCACGGCCATAATAATCCACAGCAGCCTCCCATGGACTGACTGCTAAATGAAAACACCCGCACACCTGCTCATACCAGCGTAGGCAGCCCACCACTCTGTGCCACATGTATGAGGGTGGAGGCAAAATGGTCATTCGGTACGCGGTTGTAATTTCTCCTTAATGGGTGGGACGAAGTTTTCCAAAGTTATCCATCATTTTACGTAACGGAAGCCACAGCAGGAGCAGGTCTAAATTAGAGATGAGTCGTTTTCTGGTGAACACCTGTCAGATGGAGATGGTACAAGGCCAGAAAATGTCATTCATGGTGTTGCAAGCTTTACCAAACAGCCATGTGGTGAGTCAGACCTCCCAACAACACACAGGCTTCTTTATTTAATCCCCTTGTGACTCGTAGCTGGGGTTTAGGGGACTATATATGTTTAAGGGCTTCAAAGAAACTCGAAAGGAAGAAAAGCTTTTGAACTGAGTTAAAAAGAACAGGAGCATATTTTTTCTTCCCTCCTAAGAATTACCGCTAAAACTCAGAAAGTAGAGGTCATCTTTTAAAAAGAGAACGACTTTGTTGGATCTGTTCTTTTGTACTCTGCCTCATATTTTTTTCCCTTTTTTTCATTGGAAATATTTTCTCAGGCTGAATACCCAAATTTCCTTTCATTTTATGGAAGAAAGCAGAAAGGTCAGTAAGCTTTGTAAGGATCACATGACAGTCCTCTAAATGAAAAGACAATCTTACAGTACCTGTGGGCTGGGTTATGGAGCATTCTGGCTTATTGGTACTGACAAGCAGTAAGGCAAATGATCATCTGTCTCCAGATTGCTTCACTCCATCTGTGATAACTAGGAAATACTATGATTCTCACATCAGTCACAGTGTTAATCACACAACCTTAACATTAAAAAAATTAAACAAATTTTCATTTCACAAATCATTCATTTTAAATTATAATAATTGCAGTGTTTTACATTATTTTAAGCCCTCTGAGAGAACAGTTGACAAACAGTTATTTCTGGGTGCAGCATGAGGACTGAGCTTCCCTTCTTTGGACATTTTTCCTTCATTACTCATGGCCAGATTCAAAGCACAACAGTGAAAATACCAGGTGAAGTGGATAAAATGACTGTGGAGTTCAGGAGAAAAGGAAGAATTAAAGGGAAAAGAACAGTGGATTCATTGAGATGTGCCATTATTTTTCTGTGAACAAATCTAGAAAGAAACACTCAGATAGTCTAAGCTGTAACACTTGGCACAGGTATGGTAATATAATTGTCTGTTTTGTATTAGAACACATAAATATCATTGTCAAAATGTTATTATGTAGAATTATGTATTATTATGTGTAATGCTCTTAAAGAAATTGACAATTAAAATGCTCCTGGAGGTCTAATGTGTTTCACACGTTAATGACAACTACAGTGTTTAGGTGGGCAGCCCAAAGCAGTGCTGCATAAAATCCATTGGGTGCCTAGATGGGAATTAAACAGGAAATGAAAGCAATGTGTAAGCCCTTTGGTGACATATCTTTCTTTTTGGCTTGAGTGAAACACAGCACAAATAATGAGCACGAAAGGTTTCTTCATTAAAATTGACAGCAAAGCAAATGCCTTTCAAGTGCAATTGCCCTGCAAATCTGTCAAAATTTTCTTCACAAAGCATAAAATGATACTGTAAAATTTTCAAATAATTCTTACATTTACCTGATAGTGTGCCAAATATTGAACTTTAAAACTGCAACCGGAAAAGAGCTGTGATGTATCCCCCATTGCTTTTTAATTTATTTTCTTATTCTAATTTATTAGATGCATAAATTGTGCTGCTAATGGCTCATTTAAGCCAATGTAACAGCACAGTTGATGATTCAGTTTTGTACTTAAAACAAGCATAATACTAATAAATACCAATAAATCTACAAATATGTCAATTTCTGCCCAAACCTAATGTGTGCACAGTTAATCCTGGGCTTGACAGTTGTAATTTACAAGAGGTAATGGGGAAGTTTTCAGCAGGCTAGGCACACTATTAGGGAAATTAGTGCTGTAGTTTGTTAGGAGCTCTATCAGCTGTGAGAAGCATCCTCATTTAGCAGTGAGACTCGTCTCAGCCGTCACTGCAGATGTTGCGCATTGTGGTCTGGCGCACCCCCTCTCCGAATGAAGAACTCATTTTTTGTTTAAACACACACCATAGTGTGCGTTCTGAAATATTAAGAAGCACCCGGTGAGCATGCAATGAATGTGGGTGTAATAAAAAGCCATCTCAATGTTGTTTCATTGGCCACAGAATTTCAGAAAGCCATAATGGAGAAAGAACACTTAATGCAACCGTTTAGGCAGTATGGTTTTTCCAAAGAATGCATCCCTGTTAAACAGACTGGGGATTTCATGTATCGGAGTCATTCCAGTGTTAAATCCTAGTGATTAAGATGATGTTCCTATGAATGTGACAGAGGGTCAGACTAACCTCTGCAGTGCCAATGATTTGATAGAAATCTTCATGTTAATCGCTTTGCCGGGAGCAACCCATCCATGAATTCTATTTTTTGTGGTCTTTCTTAAGTAAGTGATTTATTTTAATACAAATTCCTCATTGTGGTCAAACCATTTGAATCCACTTCTTTGACCCATGGTTGATGGACTGTATTTTTTCAAGTGATTGTAAAGATTCTGAAAATATTTAAAATTGTGAAGATGGTAATCTTCCCCCTTTTTTCCAGTTCTCTTCCTCTCTCTGTCTTATTCTTTCTCTATACGGATATTCTTCATAGTAATGCATTTCCACCCCCTTCTAATCTCTTCATCAAGGCTTTTGGTTAAATCATGATGCATAGTTCAGGGCTGTTCAGTGGAGCTCCATTAATCACGGGATCCGTGTTCGACGTATCTACTTTTTATCCATCTCTTAAATCAGTCACTGAGGCTATTGGCAGCAGTCTGGGCATGCTCCAGGAGCGGTGATTGAAGTGGCATTGTTTGGGAGACAAGCCTCTCTCAATCAATAGGCAGTCTTACTAAATTACAGTGTGCATGAAAAATGAAGCCCTTCCCCTGGGCTGGATTCTGCCCGATATGTGTTAGAGGTGGCTGTCAGAGGGACCCTTTCAGAGGGTTCGTAGCGGTTAGCACAGTGGTTGAGTTTGAGCTGGGCTACTTTGCACATTTTGACTCTGTACCTTGTCAAATAATTTCCACACTTTACAGTCCAACAGTTCTCATTATTGATTATCAGCAGAAAACATCCCTGAATTTCTTTTGATATTTGACATGGATTATACCGATAACCAACTGTAAGGTGTATTCAGTAGTATTGAGGACATGATATTGCTATACACTTAGAAGGCTAAAAATGTCCAACTTTACAGTTATGTGACAAACAAAATCTGTACTTTAAGTGCATTTCCCATGTGGAGAAGTTCTCTTCTGTGATGTAAATTAAACATAAGTGAAGCTATAGCAGATGCTGCACAAAACAAAATGTCCATTTGTAACAAATAAGAATAGAGAGTATAGTGGGGGCAGGGAACCAGATTCTAGTGACCTCTGTTGACAGTCTGTGAGTTCAGAGGTCATTCGCACTGAAATTTAACAACAGACCGTCAAGACAAATAGACATCTGGGACATACTGTAATTCAGTACTGATTCAGTAACACTTTGTTCATCAGTGAATTTTGACATCAGCAGTGCTATACAAAATAGGCTAGAAATAAAACTCCCATAGCAGCTTGAGGGAAAGTGACATCAAATACAGCAGTGAAGGTTTTCAGATTGATTATGCAGAGGAAGGGGCAGGTTGTATGTAAGTAGACTTAGTGATAGTTGTATTGATATCTGTCACATGCTTGTTCAAAACCACAGGGTTAAAGCACTCATCATTCACTGCAGAAGCTAACAGACAGCTGACAATGTCATATCACTTTCTGCCAGTGGAGGACTCTGATGTCACACACGTCCCTACTAGCCCTTTTCAGCAGACCTCTACGGTGCTGTTCATCAGACATACACTGTGTACCTCATGGACCTCTGTACTTTTTCTTGTTTTATCCTTAAGAGAATGTAGACAGATTTTAACAAAATGCACTGATTGACGTCCTCTCAGTTTTATTCCAGATTTGTCAGTAAAATGAACTTACTGCTAGATTAAAAAAAGAAAAGCACTGTTGTGGAAGTGCTTACTTTTGGGCCTGCAAGTTAATTGAATTCAGAGCCATATGTCTTTAAATTACAAAAAAAACATAAAATATAACTTTGTAAATGGGGTCTGATTGTAAATCAAGCAAAAGCACATCGTTATGAAAGTACTTGAAATAAAAAGGTGAACTTTGCAGCATCTGCTTTGTATTTGAGCATTACAGCAGTCAGATAAAGTGCTGTTTAGTCTTTAAATATACATGATTTTTGGCAACACATATACTTAATGCATTGTGTGTAGAGTGATAAAGAGCTATACTGAAACATGGTGGTGAGTGTTTAGCATGTGGACAGTGATATGATTTACGCCTGTGCGCCCTGAGCATGATGTAGTCAGGCTTGTTAAGGAGCGGCAGACAGGGCCGCAGGGCTTGCTGCCCTACCTCTGTGGGATTTGCAGTACCCCCACCGCTGACCCAGCTCGACCCGGCTGGGTCTACCTGTCCCTCTGCTCTGTGGTCAGGCTCTCCTAGGACCCGCTCTCCATTTAAGATTTTTCGGGGGGATGCATCGTGGTATTAGGAGTGGGATCACCTCTCCAGCTGCCGGCGATCTTCCCTAACCCCCAGCTATTAATCATCCAGCTCTATTATTTACTGAGGGTTCATTTATTGTTCTACAAAGGTACCTAGAGGGTCAATTAGAGACTACAAGCCACATTTCTGCTCTTTTTTTCTCCGAAAGACACAGGAGGGTCAATTAGGAAGTGTAATTTCAGCCAGAGCTGCTTGAACCTCCAGATCATCCACAGCGGGAAGTGTTTGGTTGTGTCCGGTTAGGGAGCATGGAGATAGGGGAGGTGACGCTTTGAGGGGGTGGGAAGGATTGGTTAGGATAGGAGGGTGGTGAAGGATATAGTTATCCAGTTTATCTGTCAGAGGGCTCTCCTAAAGTTTTTAGTAAAACACTTGTCATCAGTTCAGCCATGTGAGTCATGTCTGAGGTGATGCCTCCTATTTGCATGTTTATATTATATGTTGATTGATGATGAGTGCTGACCTGTTCGTGGTATTAGTAATTTTACCTTGAAATTAACTGTATGGTAGAGTAAGTGTTTTCAGTTTTTCTGTACACAATAGGCTCGAACCCTAATAATATTTTGAAATTGCAGCTTTTCCTGCACTGTTTCTTTAAGTGAAATGGACCCTCTGCTGCAGTGTTTGTATTACAGCACTGCTCCAAGCTTGATGCATAAGCCAAGAGGCAATTACTGCAGGTCAGGATCTCCAGCTATAAAGATGGACAGGGAAGTAACCACTGGTAAATACTTCGTAGCAGGGCCATTACTCAAATCTTTGTTGAAAAGAAAGTTTTTTTTCTTTTTAATATTTCATAAATCTGATGATTCACTGTTTGGCAGGTCTGGCCTCCCTTACACTTAATTTTTTAACACGGCTGCCAAGAGGGGGTCACAGTAGCCCGGTAGCGCTCCATTGTGTTAATTGCAGTAATGACAGATAGGCAGTAAGATACAGTAGATGGGTGGAGAAGGGCCTGCTGCCTGAGAGCCAGAGAGATGAGCGCTTTATTTACTGTAAAAGCTTCCGGCTAATACAAGCGCCCCATTTTATACCTGCTTTTATTTCATAATGGGAATGCATCTCTGCATTCAGCTTAGCTGCCTGCTTCCATAAACCACCATAAACATGCATTACTTCCCCAACTTGTATGACAGTTGAATACTGTAGATACTTTTGACTGGCTTTCCTGCACTGTGCATTGTGGTTAATCACTCTACACTACAGGGGCTATTCAACCATTCCCCACTTTGCAGTTTGTCTTTATGTCCTCACTTTTGACTCTGTTGTTCTAAGTTTCATGAAAAATCACAAAATCTAATAGATGTTAAAGGTTAGAAGTGTTAAAAATAACTATAAATCAAAAGCATGTGGATTGTATAGCCATATAAGTCTTCTGCATTTGGGTGTTAAGTATCTTTACAGTTGTGTTTTTTTTCTGTGTAATTTGCATGTAACATTGAATGATATATATTACAATAATCATAATAGGAAAATCCAATGGAAAAGACATTTTTTCTGAAATTTTCTGCATCATATCATCAGAGAGGATTTAATCTTTGTTCTGGTCAAGATTAAAAAATATAGATTATAATTCCAGCAACTAATATTACTAGCAACATTGCCCCATCATTTTGCTTGCACTCAGAGTACACATCTTTTTTTAATCAGCTCAAGTAATAGCATCAAGTTGTATACATATCATTGTAAAATCATTGTTTGTTAATGCTGAGCCAATCTTTGTTGCAAACTGCTACCTCGACCCCCTGGTTTAATTAATGTTGTAGGTAATTGTGGATTCTGTCGGGGTCCAGCAGTGACCTTCTCTATGACCCAGGTGGCAAAAGCAATGCTGCTTCCTTTTTTTTTAAATATGTGAAGAGTTTCCTAATTTGTGCCTCCACATGTTTGCATGCCTGAATGCCCTTGCACCCAGAATACCTTTTCACATACAGCCATCAGTGTTGAAGATCTATGAATTATTATCTTGTGTTTTCCTATAAAACAGGAAGCAACTACTCAGAAATATTCAGGATGCTGTTGTTTTTCCCATAAACTCAATTTACAAAGAAGACAATGTAAAGTAATAAAATGGAATAAAAACTGAGTGTACTATGTTGTTACTATGTAACAACATAAAGTATACCCACATAAAGGAAAGTTTGAAGCCTGGTTTTGATTGAACCATCATTCATGTAAGTGGTGTATGTTGTCCTCCTTGTGTTTTTGATTGTGTTTTCTTATTGGAGGCTCCTGATTAAGTTTGAAGCAGTTTGGTGGTGGATAAGGCATTCTTTAGCATTGATTCCGCTCTTCCACGAGCCGAAGTGGAGAATATAATCCAACAAACATTAACTCAACCAATAATGAGAATTGAAGTCGTAATGTGAAATCCATTGTGTTTTCATAGTTGTAATTGATCAGGGGCTCGCCAATGTCTGCTGTTTATCAGCTGCCCCCCCCCCCCCCTTTTTGTGTTAGATCTTCTCCATCAAGATGTACCTTGTTTCAGTTCAGCAGGGAGAAATTAGCTAATGCAGTAATTACAGTGGGGTGGATGCCAATACCACAGCATTGTTTTCTAAAATAATAGATATTTCTTCATTTGTTTGCACAGCTGTCCCTGGCTGATCCTCAGGTCTCCCACACTTGAGAGTGCAGATTAAGTCATTCTTCATGTTGCCTGGGTGCACTTGCTATTTTCCATTTCCTTGAGTTTTTCCCCCTCCCCATACCACTAATGCAAAATTAGTCATGCAAAATTCTGTTTATTTTTGTGTCTGTTTAAACATGTATTATGAATAGCCCTCATTGTGAATGATAGTGTGGATTCTATTCACAGAAAAGTAGCTTTCTTTCATCATAACTTAAACCCCACCTGACACACTAGTGATCTCACACACACATGCATTCTGTCCAGTGTTTCTCTGACGTGTGAATATCACAGCACTGTTGTGGGTACGTCACGGCCTTTGTGAGCATTTCCTGAGGAGTTTCTCCACCTCTCTGAGACTTGTGACTGATGATTGGCACAGTGGCTGTTTCCTGTCCCTGTCTGAGAGGCCTCGGTAGTATTGATGGGTCCAAGCAGGCGAGTCGGCACCTGCTGAGGCACAGCGCCGTTAATCTCCCCGACTGCCACGCTTAACTTAGAGTATGTTTTCTTCTCACTCAACTGTACTTAATGTAACCCATAAAAGAAACAAAATAATAAAACAAAGCTTCAGCTGTGTGACCAGCACTCCGCTGAGGAAAATAAATGAATATCATAAACCTGTCGGTGCTGCCTCTCTCCGTTCTTCTGACCCTCCTCTCTTGCACACCCCCAGCCTTTGTCTGTTGTTTCTCTGGTAAGGGCCCTCTCATATTCTCCTCTGCCAACACAGCCTGATGACAGTGACAGTGTCACACTCTGGGGGGCCAGTTATTCGTGCCGTCTCTTGTGATGCCATGCTTTTAGACTATGTAAACAGATGAATATCCTAATCCTAGAGCGGGCACTTGGATCTCTCCAACAGACTGCGTGTCCAATGAGATTGTCAAGCCCTGTTTGTCAAGCTTTATGGCTCATCACAGATAGCAAGATCTGGAAACAGATAGGGCCATCACAGCTGAGGAATAGTGAGGGTGGGTGGTGGGTGGTAATCAGCAGGCAACTGTTGCTGTGTGTGTGCGTGTGCATGTGCACGCACGGGTGTGTGGGTGTGTGTGTGTGTGTGGGGGGGGGGGGATTATATTGTGTGTTATTTGTGTTGATTTACATCTCGGGATTTGTTTTTTTCCCTTGGTAAATACAAAACCCCTGCAAGAAGATGTAGAACAATGTGCTGTTGCTTTGATGTTATTCGCCACAGAGTGGCCACAATATGGACAGTTCATTGACTTCAAACGTTACTAGTCAGCTGAAAGTGAGTGAGTGGGGAATGTTTTCGAAAATCTCTGCAGTAAGGAGATTCCACACTGATGTCTGCCTTATTGGGGTTCATGCCACTGGAAGTCAAATAAAAAACAATTGCATTGCCATTAGCACTTTCATTAGACTTTTAACTCTCACTCCATTTTCTGGGCATAGTGGTCAAACTGGTAAATACTCTTGTACTGTGTATTGGGTGCATGGGCCAAGAAGGCTACCATATTTAAAAATGAACAGCCGTCTGTTGCAGTCAGCAGTGGGGTCAAAGCTGTTCTGTAACTGTGGACAATAAATTTAACTGTTGTCAGTAATCTGTGCTGGTTTGGCAGTGTCCCCATGTCCCCAATCAAAAACTTGTAGCTGGAGTCCCCATATCTCATTTGTCCCCTGTCCCATTACATTGAAATCATTATTTAATCCTACGGCCTTTCCTAACTGTTGTTATATTTGTAGTAGCTGTTTGTAATGCCAGGAACACAAAACACAGGAGAGGTCCTATACACAGTGATTGAAATGATTATTTGAGGTGCCTCCATATAACTGTCTTCCAGGATCTAGTGATAGGGAATGCTTCAACATAGTATTAATAAATTAACTTTACTATGATGTAACAAATACGTGATAGAACATTAAGCTGTGATTCATGTTCACACTAACACATTGGAGTATTGCTCTGAGTGATACTGCTGATTGTGTACCATGTTAACTGTTGAAGAACAGAAACCCTAAGGTCCCATGTGGTAATTACTATTACTGTATGAAAATAAGTGGAATTAAATGACATTGATATTTATGTTAATGTGGACTTTTTGTGTTTTTTTATGTTTGGCAAAATGTTTAGCAGACTGAGTGAAACCACAAAGAAGCCAAATCAAACACTGAATGCGATTACAGGAATTTGTCATTATTTTCGTGTTTTACATGTGCACATTACATGTGCATACATTTCTGTGGAGTGATATTTTGAAGCCCCGCTTCCTGTGATAAGGCAATCAAGAGACTGATTCATTCTCAGACTGGAAGAATAAGGTAACTATATAAGTAAATATTGGTTGGGTCTGTTGACTGAATGCATTCATTAATACTGTATACTTGATGTCTGTTTTCTGGAGGTAAAAAAGAACACATTTTTCTTTATTTATCCGTAACAGATATCTGTGAAACTGACAGATTTGTACTTTTCAGTATGTATGTGGGTATGAGTTAAGTAATTATTACATCTTTTATATTGTTAGCTTTTTCTATAGCTGACGATCAGCAAGTCAGTCTGCATTCATGCACTGAAACCATGTTTAATAATGACTTTTCAAACGATAAAACTTACTTAATGTGTGGTACCTCCTAACTGATCACTGAAAAAAAGAGAAAGATTTACATTTAGGGGCATAAAATTGTCCTTCCATGTGATAGCTGTGCACAGTGTTGGTAAATGATGGCCATTTAAAATCCATAAAACTGTTATTGTGCATAATACCTTATTAATATATCTGTATAGGAAGCAGTAAAACGGCGAATGCGTGAACTGTTGAATGAATGGCTCCGAGATATCTATCTCTCTGCTTTTCTTTGCGGCAGTCACCGAGGAATCTCAGATATTTTTATGGAGTTTACTTGAGAAGCAAATTATTCCCTAATGCCTGGATTTATCCAATAGAATAAATCTCCTCATGTCTGACTTTACCTTCAATTTATTCCCCTCGTAATATGACAGTACAATAATGGTGCTTTGTAACATTGGTGACGTTTATCAATTTTACAAGCCTGTGTGAGGGAACAATCTAGTCATTGTTACTTTGTTTACAGAGCAGAAAAATGTAACTGAATATTCATTTGGAACACAATTGCATGTTTACTATTTAGTTATCTAGTTCGATTTCACATAGGCATAATGATATTGACTTTTTTTCGGTTGTTTAATTGCTTTGAATAAGCCTTCTTTCTTCTTTTAAGCAGCATTCCCTTGCAACTGAATGTGAAATGGTTAAACGTCGTAACTTTGGTCCATATCTCAATTTTGATAAGAAAAATATGTACCAGACATTCAGTCATATGTTACATTGTTAGTGCTTCATCTTCAATACCTATATGGTGTACCATATAATCTAAATCCCTCTTCTTCTTTAACATAAAAGGGACAAAGGAAAAAATACAAAGGCCTTTTCTGGGGTATTTATGTGGCGTCGCTATTGCAGCGCTTACAGTTGCATAAATAAATAAACTGGAAAGATAATATTTTTCAATGCCAAATCGATTTTCATAAGGTTACATTCTTAATATTTATTTCAGCAGCCTCCCCTGTTTATACAATCCAGAGTATTAAAAGAGAGATTAAATTTTACGCGGCTGAATGAAATGCAAACACAAAATTATATTTCTTTTTCCAAGGCAGGCTGTGCATTGTCATTTATTTATGAGTTTTTTTCCTCTTCTTTTTCCGATCCACCAGGAAATATGGAAATTCTTCCTGGGAGTGTATAATATTGAATTCAGGACATTGTCTGACAGGACGGATGCTCTTATTGCTGTTCCATATTGGGTGGAATAGCTTCAGTATTTTGTGGGAGGGTATCTCTATTGTAGCACGACATTTGTACCAAGCTCTATCAATAAAATGCTCCCTATCTTCCCATTGTACTGGAAACAAGTCAGCTCCACACTTGCTCTCTGATTTAACAGCCAGAGTTGTTTCACTGTCACTATTTGAGTTCCCTCCATTATTCCTTAGCTGGCAATAATCTCAGCGTGTCATGTGGGAGGCAACAAAGACTTGAACTGAACCATCGTGTTTACGAGCACTAAAAACATTAAACATTGAGCAGAGAAGTTGCTGCTTTACTTCAGTGTCTTTGTTCATATAAAACTGTTGCTTGATGAAAAGACCCTCACTTCTCAAAGGTTGGTGTGAATGAGAGGTCATCTGAATTGAGCAAATAGGTTACTAATGACATTGCTTGAAGGGCCAATTTATTTTTTTGTGTCACTGTCAACACTATTACCAGCCACTTACTTGAGGCCATGATCCTTAAAGAGCACCTTGGGCTGTTTACAGTTATTATTTAGTATATACACTATATGGTATGGTAAGTATGTGGACACCCCTCCTAATTATTGAGTTCAGGTGTTTCAGCCACACCGATTGTTAACAGGTGCATAAAATCAAGCACATAGACATACAATTGCCATAGACAAACCTTGGAAGTAGAATGGGTCATACTGGAGAGCTCAGTGACTTTAAACGAGACACTGTCATAGGATGCCATCCTTGCCACAAGTCAGTTTGTGAAATTTCTGCCCTGCTAGATCTGCCCCAGTCAACTGTAAGTGCTATTATTGTCAAGTGGAAGCATCTAGGAGCAACAACAGCTCAGCCACAAAGTGGTAGACCACGCAAACTTACAGAGCGGGGCTGCCGAGTGCTGAAGCGCATAGCACATGAAAACCACCTATCCTCTGTTGAATCACTCACTACAGAATTCCAAACTGTCTCTGGCTGCACCATCAGCACAAGAACTGTACGTCGGGAGCTTCATGAAATGGGTTTCCATGGCCGAGCAGCTGCACACAAGCCCAATGCCGCCACTGGACTCTGGAGCAGTGGAAACGCATTCTCTGAAGTGATGAGTCACACTTCACTATGGGGCAGTCTGATGGACGAATCTGGGTTTGGCGGATTCCAGGAGAGCACTACCTACCTACCTACTGGAATGCACAGTGCCTACTGTAAAGTTTGGTGGAGGAGGGATAATGGTCTGGGGCTGTTTTTCAGAGTTTGGGCTAGGCCCCTTAGTTCCAGTGAAGGGTAACATTAAGTAGACAATTGTATGCTTCCAACTTTGTGCCAACAGTTTGGGGAAGGCCCTTTCCTGTTCCAGGATGACTGTTCCCCTGTGCACAAAGCAACGTCCATAAAGACATGGTTTGACAAGTTTGGTGTGTAGGAATTTCAGTGGCCTGCACAGAGCCCTGACCTCAACCCCACTGAGCACCTTTGGGATGAATTAGAACGCCGATTGTGAGCCAGGCCTTCTCGTCGAACATCAGTGCCTGACCTCACAAATACTCTTTTGGCTGAATGGGCACAAATTCCCACAGAAACACTCCAAAATCTTGTGGAAAGCCTTCCCAGAAGAGCGGAGGCTGTTACACCTGCAATGGGGGGGGGGGGGGGGGGTGTTTTGGAATGAGATGTCCAATAAGCTCATATAGGTGTGATGGTCAGGTGTCCACATACTTTTGGCCATATAATATATGTTGTATGTTTACTTAAAATGCATTATATATGCATTATATATATGCATTATATATATATATGCATTATATATATATATATATATATATATATATATATATATATATATATATATATATATATATATATATAGAAAATAATGTTTCCTGTACATATAAAGTTTGTCTTGAAATGAGTGTGACATTTTAGGGCAAAAGGTCAGTACAGAAGTACGGAGAATGAACTTCAGCAAAAGTGTAGAGTTGCGTCTAGACATACACCTGATTACCAGGGCGATTTATAAATGCTTGGTATTCAAATCAAAATATTCCATGGGTTTTAACCCTCAGAGAGTCACATAAGGTCCTGCTCATGTTCCATTCTTCAAGCCCCCTCTCTTCCCCTTTCGTTCTTGCTCAAATACAATTCAGATAAAATCAGATCAACTATAATAATGAGTATTCATCACAAACTCACAAGTAAAGCAATATCAAAAGTCTGCCTCATCCAACACAGTAATAAAATCCAGGATACTTTTAAGAGAAACATAAGCATTTTGATGAAATCTTTTGTATTGATTTTAAAATGCAGGCCTTGGCTAGATCTGCTCAATAGATTTTTCAGAAGCTCTTACTTTTTTATAACTTCCTTCATTTTAACAACCTAAATTAGGTATAATGGTGCAGTCATTTCTAGCTAAAGGCTCATTCAAAATTTCTCAGGATGATGGGGTAGGGGAGGGAGAGACTTTAATAGTGTTAATGAATATGGATAGGAATGTGAAATATGTCCATTGTTTCCATATTCATGTAGTGCATTAGAACACCCCTTCTTTAACATTTGCCGGCTTGCTTACACTGTATTTTTCACTTTTTAAATTGCAATATCATACTATTAAGCCTGGTCAGAATCCTATCTGATGCACAACTGTTGGCAGGAGAAAATCAGTATCATGGGCTGTCCCCAGGTGACCGATGAGCCCATACAGCCCACAGAGGTTAGCTTCCAAAGATGGACATCATCCATGGCACTTTGAATAGAGATCTCATTGTGCTGCATATTGTTGGCCAGAGTAAACTGGATATGGTTGTGAGAATCTTGCTGTTTAATACGGAACATCAATTCTGTCGATAATGTTGCCAAAACATAACTGGTAAATGCCAGCTTTTTGGTGTCGACCAAAACTCACAAAACAGTAAAAAAATATAAATATATAAATAAAATTAAATTGTCTGACTTTTTCTATGAACTTTCAGATGAAATTTGAACACTTAAAATTAATTTACAAGGCTAGATCAAATGCTTGGCATGTCCAGTGACACTTTTCTCTGGATTTTATGATTTATGTTTTCATACAGAAATCTTAGGTACCTTTTTAGTGAAATGCTGTTTTTCTGAAGATATTATTAGTTGAGTTGTCTTTCTATCTATATTTTATTTGAGGCTTATGTGTTATTCATTTTAACATATTCAAATTGTGTAAGCACCATTTTAATTTATGTGAGATTAATCTCTATACTGTTTAGGAATAACTGAAACTGGTACATGCACTTGCTGTATTACCACAGAACATGCTGGACTGATTAACAAATTGCATTTGTCTTTTGATAAAGTCAGTATTTAATATTTCCCATGGGGTGGCCACTTGATTAACATTACAGTCAGTTCTGTAAGATATCAGTTCTTCAGTGCATTTCTCTCTCCATATCCCTTGTGTTGTAAAGCACATTGACAGCACAACTCCAAGTGACTGAATATGCTAACATGATATTTCTAATGTTGTAATTAGGAGGAGTGAAAAAAAGGCATTCTTTGCGGGGCTCCCTTTATTGAAAAGGTTACTGTCTCTGATTAAAAACAGCTGACACAAGTTACACATGCTCATCTCGGCTAATTGCCACAGCGACAGTGTGTTAATGAAATAATGAAGTGCACAAGGCATGAGACTATTGTCTTCATTGGGACACTAGCCAGCACTGGGGGGAGGGAAGCACCTTCATGTCATTTAAAGGCAATTACCTAATGTCCCATTCTTCTCTGCTTTCAGTAAATAGGGGAGATGCAGAGCTATCACATCCTTCTGGTAACTGTGTACAATTAATTGTATGTGCAACATGTCATTTGAGATAATGTAGTATGTGTGGTAGGGAGATGGAAATATATATATGTGTATATATGTATATATGTATATATATATATATATATATGTATAACACACACACACACACTATTCTAGTATATACGGTAATTGGAATGCAATCAGTCCTTTTAAGGACTGGCAGAATCAGATATCATGGTAAAAGGTTTGAGTTTTCAGCTGTGCAGAGTAAGCAGCACAGGCGTATTTTTAGCTATTCAATATTCACATTCAGTGTTTTCTGTTAAAAATGAGGGTTAAGACACAAAGGTTTCGACCTGCTGCCTACATCAGTGATAATGGTGTAAGAGAGTGGATTTTACGTGAATGCTGTGACTGAAATGCCTTTGATCGGTGCTCCTGTATTTTTTTTAACCTGTGAGCGGAAATAAGAACCTAATCCACATCTATTAAAGTCTTTTTTTTTCCCAACATTCCAGCAAAAGAATGTGTTGCTTCTGCTTCCTGTAAAGGAATAGAAGTAATACATTTTCACCACCTGATCTGAAACTGAAAATGAAGGAACAGTATTAGCAAGTTGATGAGTGTGAGGAAGGCATAGCACTGTGGGAGAGGGAATGTCTGAGCAGTCTGCTGGTGTGTGGGGTCAGGCAGCAGAGCCTTCTTACTCTAAGAGAGCTCTCAGAGCCGTTGTCTGCCACACCCTGCGGTGTCTGCCCCGGCTGCTTTTTGCAGGCACACATGCACTCCAGTCAGGTAGGCTGAAACACTAATAATAGAGCAAAATTCTGCATCTTCTCACTGGAATATGGATGAGTTCAGATGAAGATGGTGGCTGTGTTGACGAACCCCCTAGCCTGTTGAACACTTGCCTCGCTCCTCCACTCCTCACTCTGGTAATTTGGAGCATTTTTTCAGCTGAGTGCTAACGATCGCTAATCTGGCATCTTTTATCTTTCTTTTCCTGTGGTGACAACAGCAGTAATTGTCAGTATTTTACCCGGTCCTTTCCCTGAAAAGCTGCAAATGAGATGCTCATTGAGGGGAATGGGAGTAAAATGAGAGTGAAAAGCAGGAGAGGGGGACATTTTGAGACCGGTGACGATTGATTCCCCTTGATTGTGAGAGGTAAAGGCACATCTTGTGATTGTATTGACTGCCATTTCTTGTTTATCCTGTCAGGGTTCACAGCATGTCAGACAGATGGGGTCCTCTCTGTGGGGTTTCCTGCATTCACTTTCAGCTTTTTTACACTCAAGATATTAAATTTAAACTTTTTTTTTCCTTCTGCAAGGAAGGGTTTTTTTTCTGGGAACATGTAAATAAACACTTAATAGTTAACACTTGACATGTTCCAGAAATGAAATTCAGCGTTAAATCATGAATATAATTAGAACTACTACTAAGCTCATTTTGAGAGATTTTACAGTATTGTAAGTGTCATTTAAATCTTTTGGTGTAGACACAGAATGTAATGGAGATACACATGTTGAACTGTACCAGTACAGTATACTTTATGAATGACATTATCAGTTCCAGATTTACTAATCCTCTCTGAAGCAGCTCTAAAGACACCACCCTTGAAAGATACAAGAAAATTATATTGAAATACATGAGCACATATGCTGAATTAGACAGGAATAGGTAATCTCTTCTTATTTTAGCATTATTTTGAGCATTGAAATCAGTTGCCACCAATAAGATGAGGGGGGAGAGAACTGTGTGTCCATCTTCCTGTAATGAAAAGTCATAAGCAATATTACAGCAGGGTGACAGAGCAAAGCTTAGCAGTGTTAAACTCTCTGACACTTTGATACCAGTCCAGGTGCATGGTATTGATGTCATAAGGGATGTGCAGACTAGTGTCGCTAAGCCTAGTGTTGAGTGGTTAGTTATGCGGTAATTGGAGTGATTATTATAGGTTGGCCTAAGCTAATATGTCCCCTTGCTTAAAAAGAAGCAATCACACAAATACACTGCAGCAGCTTTTCTGTAATTGGACAGAGGAGTGGGGTGCATCTCATTGTGATTTAAACCATAAAATGGGCCTGCAACTCCCTCTCCTTAGCTGTTTTCTGGGTTGTGCCAAAACCCATTAGCACTGATCCAGAACTGAACATAAAGTTCCACCTTCACATTTGCTTAAGCTTTAACACCGCTCCTTGAAGTGCAGAGTGGCACACATTACCTTGCTATAATGTCTCTATCTCAAAAGGCAATGTATGATGTGAGCTTGTAGTTTGTGTGTGTGTGTGTGTGTGTGTGTGTGTGTGTGTGTGTGAGAGTGTGAGTGTGTGTGTGTGTGTGTGTGTGTGTGTGTGAGCATGAGCATGCATGCGTGGGCACACATGCTCACTTGTATGTATGTTTGTTTGTAACATGTGCATGCATGCCTGGGTATGCACATTTGTATTTGTATGAGACACCTCGTAACACATTCAGCTCAGGAACGCCTCTCCTCCTAGCCCTTTGGAGCTGTCCTCTCTGATGCTGGAAGAGACAAGCTCTTTTTGATCCTGCAGAAGCAGGCTTCTAATGAGCTCTGTACTCTCTCTGCAGCACCATGCCACCTCACACCCCAGTACGGAACACTAAAGTGATCCCACAACTCCAGTGGAAAGCACTGCAGAGATCCCACACTCCAGTACACAGCACTACAGAGATCGCACACCTCAATACACAGCATTACAGAGGTCCCACAATTCAGTACGCATCACTGCAGAGATCTCGCAGTACGCTGCACCACAGAAATCCCACACCTCAGTGCACAGCAGTACAGAGATCCTCTGCTGTACATATGCACTGTGAGTTTTGCAGGGGCTACATTTGAGTTTCAATATGGTTTCGCAGGTCATTATGACTCAGTGAAGTGTTTGAAACTGCTTGTGTAAGTCTTGGCACAGACACTGTTGTGAATATCTTGTATGTGTGAGGTGAAAAGAATTAAACTAAAAAACTGCTGCCCTTTGAGTGAATGTCACAGTTAATGTGATGAAATGGGGAGGAAACCACAACAAAAATAATAGCAATCCGCAGGCTGGCCAAATGACAGCATGCACGCAAGCGTTCATAAGAACCAGCATGTTCCGAAGTAATCAAACCTATGCATCTTGCTGTGGTTGGTGCCTGACAGATGAGAATTTATCAAATCAGTGTATGTATTGAGAATGTTAACGTTGCATTTGCTGTGTGTTTGGTGGAACATTTTTGCCTTCAAGGTGCAGCAGATTAGGTCCGAGAAGATTAGAAGCTATGGATATTTCCTTGAGTTATTGTGGTCACACTGCTTAAATATGCCAGGTCTCAGTTACAAAACTTTCTGGTACAGTTTGTGGTGACAAGGATGCATTTTGCTGGTAGAATTTTTTTTTTTTATTTCCAGAGTATATGGTTATTTATGAATGAACTTTCCTATCTTGTGCATTATTCGCTGATGTGCACTTCACTTACAGACTTGCTAGGTGAACAATGCATGCCCAACTTGCTGAAATAAGGCTGTCCTAATGAACGCTCTTGATTTGTTTGTTTCTTAGTCACTGCTTTGTGAGTTATGCTTCCCCTCATCACTTTTGAGGTCCACGGCAGCTTATACCTCACTGTCTCCTTGTAAACGCCCCATGCTTCATTAGTTTCTGTACTGGAATTTCTGACAATGTGTTCTACATATTTGTGTGTTTTGTGTGCACTGCTGTTCTATTGAATGCCATAGCTCTAACGTTTGTTTCTTACAGAAAACCAAAAACAGAACAGGTACTATACCACTGGATTTTATTCCGTTTTTTTTTTCTTCATAAAGATTGCTGCTGGTTATTTTATTGCTGTTGTCAGCAGGCTTTTATCATAATCAAAGTCTTGCCTTTTTATTTTATATTTTTTTACGGCAGGCGCAAGAGTAGCAAGTTATGTTTAGGTCATGTTTTGCGGAATGCCCTTTAATACTGGAGCTTTAGAAATGCAATTTTCACTCTTGCACTTATTAGAATATGAAAGTATTGCTTGGGCCTGTCCAGCACCACCAATCTCCTGACTCCTCTTCATGAATTAGGCATGAGGCCTCCAGTCAATGTGCTTTAAAAGACCTGTGTTTAGGGACGCATGGATTTTCCCCCAGCAAAGGGAGAAACAAATCCATAATCAGGAGGATTTGATTTTTTCAAACATCATATTCATCGGAAACAAAATGGTCCTTATTCTCTCCCTATTTTAAATTGTCTGAATAATGTTTCTTCATATTTATAATTTCCAAATACATTTCTTTACATTGAGTGAGGGATCACTTACACAATAGATGGTAGATGGATCCTCAGTGAGTATTTGTTTAGGGCTGGCATTTGGATTGTATATCGTAAATTACTAATATCTCCATAATAGCAAAACTTTTTCATTCGAATGCAATTAAATGAAATGTTCTATTGTATAATCATCCAGTGTTGTTCCCACTGATTAGGAGTATAGTCTATTACAATAATAATGATAAAAATACATTAATTAAGTGAAAATAAATGATGCTGATTTTTGTAAACATGTCACAATTGCACTCGGTCTGACACAAAATTTAAGAAGAAAATTCTGTTTTTAAGTCATATATTTATTTTTACTTACTCTCTGGCAGACATGAGGTAACTCTAAGACCAGAAGAGATGGATAAATCTTCCTAAATCCATGAGCTCTGTTTGTACTCACATTGTTCTTAGGCAGGCACAGAGAGCTGCAGGGCACTGAGCGTATCCCTTAAGCCACTAATGCATTTGCATTATCAGGTCTTTGCTGTGACTCCTTTCTCCACTTCCAGTAATGAGAAATAATGCACCCAGAATTTCCTCTGCAACTGGAAAAAAAATGAATTCCAAATATGATGAAAAAAAAAACAGTCAGTTTCTAATTGCAATATAAATTGATTTACATTTTGCTGTTATTATTTATGTTCATTGATTAAGCTGGGCCCCATGGTTTTTCACTTGAAGAGAACTGCTTGGATTTAATCAGACAATAATAGATTCATCTTCTCTGTGTGTGTCAGTAGAGAGAGGTGTTACTGTGTTTTAATATGACAGTGTATCTGTAGCCGGTAATAAATGTAAAACAAGTAGTTTTTGGTCTGTCTTTTGACTTTCAAATGAAGCAAAGCAAATCCAGGCAGAGCCGCAATCAAAGATGAAAGATTAATACGAGAATAAATATGAGAACCCAATCCACACGAGGAGGGTGTCACAGTAACATACACTCTGGCATTTCTCAAAGACATATATCCCAACTCTTTTTACCTTTGTAAAAATCAGTTTTTCCCAAATGCATTCTTTTTTCTTGCAAGGTCTGTTCTGTTGTAGTATAAATTAGTGAGTACTGTAACAATCTTTTAGGGTATTGCAGTTAAATTTACCTTTTTTCCCCACTTCTTGATTCAGAATTCCTTGAATGCTGCCCTTTGACTGGCAGTGGACAGAGTCCTTGTCACCAAATTGGTCTACATGAAAGCAGACAACATTAGACTTTGCTTTATGCTTATAGATATCATTTGTGTATCTGGTAAGCTTTTGTTTTGATAAAATTGTATCCTCAAAATGAAATCTGAGCAAAACTCCCACAATTAAAATGATACTTATTACTTTTATAAGATACAAAATGCAAACTGATAACAAATTCAGGAGAATGTTGGTATGTAAAAACGTGCAGAAACCTTCACATGCAAGACTACATTTTGGCTCATTTCCCATCCATAAAATAGTAGGAGTACTATGAGTTACTTTGTTCTTTGTAAATTATTTGGTATTATCCTGGTATTTAAAATGTAATAATATAATATAATATAATATGACATAATATAATATAATATAATATAATATAATATAATGTGATATAATGTGTGTGTGTTTGTGTGCATATGTGTGGAATTGTTCCGTCCACAAAAAAATAATACAGACAAAAAATACGTGCCCTTGGTCTAGATTAAATCATACCATATATTCAAGCCCTGGTGCTGTTTTTTTCTCAGTACAGTCCTCCAAGCTAGTAAATAAAACATATGTGTTTAAAATGCGTTTCTAGTAGTGGGACATCTCTGATTTCAACCCTTTACCAACATAAATGAAAGATTCGTGTACAGAGCTGATGCATAAGCTTTCTGGTTTAACGGCTTTTTAAAATCTGTTTGTCAATTGTACATTACTGTTAGAATTTATATCACTCTGCTTTGGTTATCAGGATTGCAAACATAATAGTGAATCGTTCACTCCAGCATTATCAGCTTGTTTCTAATTATGAAAAAGTGTCAGTGTTCTCTCCCCTTCACAGTGGAAGATAAAATTACTGCCGCAAGTGAATTCTACATTTCCGCAGCGCTGGATAATTTAAACCACACTGGCAGGCTAAAGTAACTGAAAACCACTCAACTACTGTTGATTGTAGCTAGTTGTTAAGCGATCTGCTGCAAACTGGGGAAGACGCTGCCAGGAGACTAATGCATATGACCACACATTGTTAAGAGAGCTTGCCCTGGCGCCCAGTGCCTCGTCACCAGCTATAGTGAGGAATAAAATGCTCCCCCCCACATTACACTTTCACTCGACTCCAGGTTTTATTTCAGCTTAAACCGTCCCATCTGACTGTAATTAGATCATCTGTTCTAGCCACAATCTCAGGTGGGTTTACCTCCACTCTCTGAAGAAAAAAAGAGAGGTCCATTTTGCCAAGTGTCAGAAACACTCACATTCACACCCAGATGGTTACTGAATGCACTACAAACTTTTTAAAAAATTACAAATTTTTCATATGACACAAATTGTCACCCATTACTGTAACATCTTCCTCCATCCTATTCTGCCCTTCATATCCAAACCTTGTGAAATGAAGGCTGTATAGTGTAGCTGAAAATTACACTTCCAAACAAAATGTCATTTTAGATTTAAAAAACTAAGGCAGTAGAACACATGAATGTAAGAGGGTGTGGTTCTGTCCTGGACTGTAGGATTTAATGGCCTGAGTCAGTATAGTGGTAGGTAGTAAGCTACATGTGTGAACTGTCAAGTCCAAGTAAGAAAAATATATACATTTTTGTTATGTTTCCTGAATATGATCCATGTATAAAAAAGTGTCCTCCAAGCTATCTGTGAACTAAATTGCCAGTGCTGGAAAATATCCAACAGAGCATAACACTTTCTAGTTGTAGTCCTCTGGTGGCAAAGAATTGTGGTATTTTCTGCTATGTATCTAAAAAACCCCCCAAGAGAAATGTATACATACTGTTTCTGTCCTTTTAAAACCATTTAAAATATCATAATGTCATTGACTGTCAAATGATATTAGTTGTCTTTCTAGTGGTTGTGTTAAGTATTATTTTCCAGAAATCTTACATTTTGCAGTTAAGTAGGACTACCTTGGTTCGTGCAGCACTTCTTAGCATTGCTGTTCAAAGTAACTCACTAGAGGTATTTGAACTGGTAATCCATGAGACAAAGACAAGGCTGAGAATACCTAGCGCAATGTTCATACCAGAGCGAGAGCTTTCCACCCCCTCTAAACATTTACACACTGTACTCTTACAGTATGCACATGGAACAAAGTGACAGAAAATTTATGACAAAATAACATTAATTTGTAAATTCATTAACCTGCTTGGTGATTTGATTAAGAAGAACATTATATTAAACCCTTGAATTAATATGTCAGTCACTCTAATTCTATTTAATGACAAGTTATTTGTCAGTTGTTGACAGCTGGCCCTTCATCTCTAGAAGCAGGTGGTCCAGGGTGATACGCAAATCAAACTGGAAGGTAGATCTTCTGAACCTGGGTTAGAGACCGGTGATTTACTCATAACTGTGAATTGGTACCTCAGAAGTGACTGAGTCAGTAGTGAGAAGAGTTCCAATGTTCTGCATGTCAGTGTGTTGTTTCACTAGCCAGGAGCCCTGTCATGTTTTTAGTGTGTCATCATCTGAATGTCCCTCACTGTCTCTCCATTTTACCTAAAAGTACAGGATATTTTGTTCTGCTAGGAGCCAGCCTGTCTTATTTTCACCTTGCCTGATTGTCCACAGTTTACAGAATAAAGCGGCATCTTTTAGAATGCCTCTCAACAGACCAAAAAGAAAAGAAAAGAAAAAGAAGGAAAAAACTCTTTGGAATACAGTCCCCAATTCTCAGAGCCCTGGGTTAATTGGAAAAGAAGAGGCCGCTGCAATCAATAGTCTACTTGTTGAGAATAAGTGAATTGCTCTTGTGTTGAGTGTAACTGAGCACTTGTATCCTCCAGTGAGCCGTCTTTGTGTCTGAGAGAGAGGTGAAGGCTGTATGAGGGCGCTGTCTGGTGAGATTCACAATAATAACAGTCTGTGAGTTCATTTTGCCGCGCGGAACAGGGACAGAGGGTGGCCTTGTTTGAGACTGTAGTCCAGGAGTCTGCAAAAAGCCAAAGGGAAAGAACGGCGACTGAGTGACGCAGGGCATTTTTCTCCATCCCAGTGACACTGAGGGCGAAGTGGGCCATGAATGCGGGTTGACGCCAGAATGCATTTTCAATGGAGCTCTTTTGGCGTTAGTTGCCAACAGTACTTAGAAAATGACATCTTTTACACTTTGCAGATAACCTTTCATTGTGTCTGTGTTGAAATATTGGTTAAAAATTCAAGATGAAGTAACCTCATACAGGCCAAAGGGATGAGAAAAGATATTTTTTATTTCTGCCTTCCTTGTGATTTCTCATTTGACCTGCATAATTACTGTTTCATTATATTCCATCATTATGCCATTCAGAATTCAGTTCATGCTGTATGGGACAGTCTTGCATGGGACATTATACTCACTCACAACGCATATGGGTTGATTCCATGAATTTATAGAATAGTTCAATCAGGATTTTTAATTATGTTCTCTCAAAAAAGTGCAGGAAATAATGCAAGGTTAAACAATAGCACAAACAGGAAGAGTATTAACATATTCACTTAAAATAAAAAAAAATAAAAAACTTAAATAGAAGAATGACCCTCTACAATGAAAACCAAGCAGCTGTGCCTTGATAAATGGACTGAGCGTGGAAAGTCTATAAAAGTGTCTTTTTCAGTTATTTTCTCTTTCTTTGCACCCCCACCTGCCTGTGAGAGAAAGACTCCTCGGCTGGAGGGTCAGGTGGGGGTCAGACTTGTGGTCGAGCGGGGCCTTACATCTTCCTGTCAGAGCAGACAGTGACGCGGGCTGGGCCAGCCCTCTCCTGGCGCTCAATTTGGGCCTGGTCCCGCGCAGGCTGTAGACATGGGCTGATCTGCTTAGGGAAGGCGGGCCTGGTGTGGTCGATCGTGGTCTCGCCCGGGCTAATGCTGCTGGAGGCCCAGCCAGACAGGGTCACTCTCCCCAGCCCCAGCTCCCTGCTCACACCCCCTCCTCACCTGGGCAGTCCCACTGAGGACAGGGCCTACAAGAAGATTAATGGAGCATGCAACTGGAAAATCTTTTGTTTGTCTCAGGGAGCGCAGCTGATAAGAGAGGTGGTGTACATCACCACGGCCAAGAAGCCACAAGGAAACTTGAGGATTTGATGGACTTAGAGGCGAGCGACTTCAGACTAAAATTAGAAATGCCATTCTGTTTCAATTGCAATTTTTTTGTAGGAAATGCTACAAAAAAATAAAGGCATGCATATAGTGTGGAGATAAATTTACAGTATAGAAATGGAACATAAAGACATAGATAAATTTACCTTTCAGTGAAAATCAGACCTAATTAGCACATTGATCCAATGTCTTTTGTTATTTTTTATTATACATCTTACACTTTTATTAACTCATTAAAAATGTATTTTATTTCATAATTAATCTACTTGATATCAAATTTGAAATTTGCATTAATTCATAATTACATTAATTCTTGAAATATATTTCAAGCAGCTTTTTCAGATTGGCTTATATGAGAACTGGACATGACCAGAGAGACAAATCATAGAGCCCAATGTTTATGAAATAACCATTTAAACATTTATTACCAGCTCTGGTTTCATCCCAGCAGGTGAATGCAGAAAAAAGAATATGAAATTGTTTTAATAGTTCTGAGTAATAGCCTACAGGATGAGTGTCTTCTCTTTCCTTTAATATACCGTTACAATAAATACAATCTTTTTTTTCCCCACCTCTCGTGTACGAGTGACGCAAACGACCTTTATTTAGCAGAAGGTAATTGTGCAGGCCCGTGCGAATGTCCGATTGCGATCTTTCTCTCCAAATAGTGCTGCTTCAGCAAGGTTCCCTCCCGCTCCATGGCAAGGTCCTCTCTTCATTTTCAAGGTGTCCTCATGCGGGGCCTTTTTGAAGGCTTTTTTTTAATGGATTCGCTTGATATACCTTCTAAATGGGGTACTTTGAGCGTTAATTCAGTTTCTGATAAAGATCCCTTTACCTCTCTTTTCATAACTCTTCTCAGAGATATGAAGTACACAAGAAGGTTAGATGTGGCATTTTCCCTGCACAAAAATCCTCACACTGCGTAGACTTACGAAAGAATAAAGGAAAAAAAGAATCAATTTAATTACTATTCAAGTGTGTGGGAATGTGAAAGGGCCTTGCATGCCAGAACGGAAGATAACTGTTTTTTCTCACGTCTACAAAAGAGTGAATCTGTCTTTTGAAAGGGAAAATTGAACTCCATTCAGGGAACATTGTAAAGATGGAAGGTCATCTCTAATATCTTCAGACTGTCAGGTGTGACTGTCAAATCTATCACTGGCCTTGGCCCTTGGCCCTTGGCCCTTGGCCCTTGGCCCTTGGCCCATGGCCCATACAAAAGAACAGGAAATAAGTTATGTAGTACAAATATTGAGGAGAAAGTAAGAAAGGAAAATGCTGTGTGTACATGATTGTGCATGTGCATGTGTGTGTACAAGTTTGCCGTGGCTGTTAGGGTCTGACAGTGAAATTAGCATTAAAGGGAACATCTGTCAATGGGTCAGGATGAGCTGTAGCAACAAGACAACTTTGTATGCCTAAAGAACTGCATCTTGCTACAAAATACAATCAACGCAATACAAAGTTTTAATGCAGTGAAGGTGCCTTTTAATTTTATCTACACATTTTATTGACTTTTATATTGTACTGTATGATTAGATAGGAATTTCTCTAATTGTTAATATTTTGGGGATGTATGCTTGAATTAAAACACAAAAGGTGCACCAGTCTATTGCTTATTAATAACTTATTAATATATAAAAAACTTGAACTAAAAATGAAATGACTGTAACAGTTTTGTCAAAAGACAATTATATATCGTTTTTGTTATGTTGTAATGTTACATTTTTCAGAAGTTGTGTTTGAAGTCTGCTGCTGTGTTGTCGCTGTGTCTAGTTCTGAGGGGTTTCCCTGGTTGCAAAGAAGGGTGTGTGACTGATCTCCTCTGAACTGGCCACCTCTTGTGAAACTGCTTTTGATCAGAGTCAGAGACTGAGGTTGGGTCACCTACATGTTCTGAGTAGCATAGCACTGTATGAGTCATTGTGGGATAAAAATACACCACTGGGGTAGGTTACATTTTATTGTCGGAACAATGTGTGTGTGTGTGTGTGTGTGTGTGTAAGTACTGCTGGGTGTGCTCTGAATTTGATAATGTGAGCATAAATATAAAAGCAGCATGTCCTTTCTGTGACTTTGCCTTCATTTTTGGATCAAACAATATATGAAATCCAGACTTCTTCTTGCCCAACATTGTATCAGTTTTACAACTCCGGTAATTATTTCTGTCACTGTTATATTCTGTTTGTATTTGTATTTTTTTGTCTTTGGTGCTGTTTTAAACATTTAGCTTCTATTCCCATGACAAGTGCATCACAACATTTTCCCTAAATCCCAGTCGTCTGAATTATTCTCCATTTTGGGAAGGAAACAGATATGATCTGTGGGGCAGGACTGATTCCATCATGCCCATCACTACTTCACTCTGTCATTGTGTTGAATTCCTGTGGCCAGTCAGTTAGTGCTGCTGGTGGGATGTGGGCTTGGGGAAGTGTCCTTTTACACCAAACACTGTCTCCCAGTCTCTGTGCTGTGTTCCAGCCTCCTGAGACAGAGATGTCTAGGCCATACAGTGCTCTGCAGTCTTCCTGTGGTGAGAGTCTGAACTCATTTGTTTCATGCTAAATCTCTGAATTTGGAGGAGGAAGAAAGTGTTTCTGTCTATTCGGTTTTGAACAGACACGCTGCCAGTCTTCCTGTAAGAAATTCAATTAGCTCCATAGAAGTCAGAGCTGATTTTTTTTTTACTGCAGAGAGAGAGAGAGAGAGAGAGAGAGAGAGAGAGAGAGAGAGAGAGAGAGAGAGAGAAGCGGAGATTTACATAGCTTAGTACATTTCTGTAATGTGGACAACATACACCCCAAGCTTTTCAGCTCGTTCCCTAGCATCCTTTCATTGCATCAGTGTCACATTCCATTTGAAATCTGCTGTGTCCTAGAGCCTTGTATTCTCTCACAATACATATTCAAATGACACAGACTGTATTCCTGCCATGAAATTCAAAGTACCTGGGTATGTACAAAAAACTCATTTAACATTATACTCTTTGTGAATATACTCTGTTTTGTAATTGGCAGGTCAGTATTTTACCTGAGTAACATGGCTTTTCCTTTCCCCTCTGCAGTATTTTATCTTGTATATGTGTAACATATTGTGATTTTTTTCCCTGGTGACCATATGAATGTGTTGCAGGAAAAAAAAGATACACCTCGAATTACTTCAAACACCGCAGCCGCAAAAAAAAAAAAAAAAAATCTATAATGTCTGGCAAGTGTTGAGTTCCATCATGTTTCATGTAGATTATGCATCATCAACGATATTTTTTGAAATTTTAGCTAGTTCATCTGCACAGAGAGGAGTGCAAACATCACATCAGATTTCACCTGCAGTAGGTTCAGATCTCATGCCCTCACTGTCAGTAAAAGGCATGAACCCAGCTGATCACACATTGTTGGAACCAGTGGCAGTAAAGCTAATTTACACAAAGACTAAGCAGAGGGAAAATGAACAGCTGTGGGAACATCACTGAGTTAGTTCAAGGTGACTCTTTAGTATTAAAAAAATCACAGGCATTTCTTGCTTCAGGTTTCTCAGGAATAATCAACACAAACACTGTTCATAGTCCATTATGACAGTGAGAATATACCGTAATCGCATGCTTTACCCTCACACACCCTGCTGGCCTGTGAGGGTGTGGGCTTTGAGTGAACCATGAACTACATGCTAATTCTATAAGTACATCACACTGTTGTACGTGTGAAACTATTGAAAGTGCCATCATGCAAAAATGGCACTTACCAGATTTGTGGTAAGAACAAAAAATTAAGATTCCATTCTGTGAACATTAACTGGAAAAGTTTCTCCTCAAATTTGCAATGTCCTTTGTGCATTGCTGAACCCACCTGCACAGCTTCGAAACTATTTCCTACTTTACTAGAACAGATTCTAATCCAATGAACGTTGATGTAGGAAAAGTAGGAAAGGCTCTTTGGAGTCAAGTTTGTTTGTTATTCTGATTTTTCACATAGATTAAATTGTGTAAATGAATGTGGTAATTAAAGTGGAGCATTTGGATGTAGGCGTCGCTTTATTTATTTGTTTATTTTAGAGGAATGTATTGTGATTTGTATGGCATAGGAGTGGGAGCTTGTTTGGTGCAACATACCAACATGTTTACAATGTTTTCCCACTGGACTGCTACTCTCTGTTGTTCATCCCAATTATGAGAGTGGAAATTAAAATAGCCCAAAAACACATGCAAAACACGATCAACAGAGGAGGGTGTAAACTGGCTAGTGCAGGACCCTCTGGGCCCCCGTTTGGGCCTGCTGGAATATATGCTAATTAACACTCTTGCCACACACACTGGGTTTCCACGGTATCATAGTCTCAGGGTGAGATTATAACAAGACTACTCCCCCACCTCAAAAAAGGAAGCAGCAGTGTAAAGCAAAAGAAGCAGAAAAATCTAGAAGAATGTAATTTGATACCAATTTTTATTGCACAGAAGACTACATTTTCACATTGTAATGACTTATTTTCAAGTTGTATAAAGTATGTTATGTATACTGATGCTACAGAACAGTGCGAATGAAATTCTGCTGTCCAGCCGTGTATGAGAATGATGTGAAAATCTAATTATGGATCTTTTATTTCTCCTTCTCTAAACTAGCATTCATCACTACCTCAAATAGGGGTGGACCCCCTGTGTTTGTTGCTGCTGTATTAATTAAGTTTGCAAACAGACAATGGGTGAAGAAGAAGAAAGAAATCACCATTTTGTATCAAACGTGTTGTAACCCAACAGTGTACGTTAACCACTGATAGCAGCTACCCCATTGCCTGTGTGATTACACCGTTTAAAGCAAAAAGGAGCAGCTGAAGACTTGCACAAATGTAAAACCAAGTTGATACATTTTTTAAACTGCTTTGAACCAGTTAAGGATCAAATATACATATGATTGAATCTGCTAAAGCATTTAGCCACTCGATAAAACATACTGAATTTTTAAGGAACATCAATATCAAGTTCAGTTAATCGAGTCTCCTCTCCATAGCTGAAATAGAAGGTATTTATGTTATTTTGACTGGAGCTACTGTAACTCAGAGGGCTAGCTGTTTTCATCTGACACTTGAAAGGGTAAGTGATTTGTCAAGTAAGTATTTTTATCATGAAAGAGAAAAAAACATGTACTTAAGTTATGTTCAATATGACTACACTTGTGACCTATTTCATTTTAAAAGCACATGTTAATTACACAGTGACATAAAAAAGATGAAAGGCAGTTCTGTGCCTGCCACTTGAGTGTTTTTCTCATGTTAACGATGACAGTGTGAAATTGGCAAAGCGGGTCACTGAAGACGGCGTGCACAGAGGAAAAGGAAGACTTTTAAATGTCAGTCTCGCCTTCTCCTCCCACACATTTCTCGCTCATTGTGTTTGAATGGGGGGCAGTAGAGAGGGGCAAAAGGAAAGGGTGGAATTACAAGAAAGCAAATGTTTTCATGGAAACAGTAGTGTACTGGGTGCGAGGGGATGGTGTGTGTGTGTGTGTGTGTGTGTGTTATTGGGGGGGGGGGGGGGGGGGGTTTAAATACCTGTTTGGTCGTGCCCCAACGTTGTGACTACTTGCACTGGATAGGGATAGCATGGGCTCAGGGCTTCATTCTGGTTTTACACAGCACAGCCTTTTTGAAAAACAAAAATTAATATTTATCAGAGGGTCCAATGCAGAAGAATTGATTTTGGCAAAGTGTCTTTTAGATTTCATTCCCCCTCCGTCTTTTTTTTCTCCCTCTTTTTCTCCGAACTCTATGCATTTGCATAGAAATAATGTTTGGTGGGGTAAATTTAGAGGGCATCCAAGTTGTGGAGCGTGCTACTGGGAGGACATTTCCCCACTGAGGGTGTGAAAGCTGCGGAGAGAGGTGGGATGCCTTAAAGCGCCAGCGCGGCCGCTCTCTCCCTGCGATCCCTCTTCATCTGCTTTCCGCTCCTCTTTTTGTCTCTTTTCATTTTTGTTGCTTCATTATTTTAGGCACACCCCCTTCACCTCACCTCTTCATTTTCACTTTGTTTCCCTTTGATTTTTTTGTCTCGTGATTTTCCTGGAGCTTTTCTTTTGTTCTCTTTTTACTTTGTTTCAAAAGTTTGACATGAAGTCTTCAGCCTCTTTAGGCGTGTCGGCTGTCTGGTGCATCCAAATGCTTAATACAGAGTCAGGCTACAGTAATGGGGTATCAGGCACTACAGAATGACATCCCTAATAGGTTTCTACTAATAAGGGATATCCTATTTTATTGTATCTATAGATTTATGATGTTGTCCTCTGCATCTCTACAACTGAAATGTACAGGGCAGCTTTGGAGCCACCTTAAATTCAGAGTAAGATACTCTTCACTCTTCACTAAACCAATGCATCTCCTGCTAATGATTTCTTAGAATTCTGATTTGTTTAAATGCATTGTTTATCATGCAAGGAATGATATTGATAGATCAACTCTGAATCACTCAGGTTTCATTTATTTGGTTAGTGTACGTACGGCATTGTCAGTGTAGTCTACATATGAATGGCTATGACTGATCATGAGAATAAGGATAGACAATTTATTTCCTGGCCCCAATAATATACCACCAAATGAAAGCTGTGCATGTTTTTCCCGTTATGTCTGATATAATAATGAAAGGGAAACATTGATACATCTTTTCCACTGTAGACTCATTTAGTTCTGTTTCCGAGTGGTTTTGTCTTTATTCTTAAGATGAACGAGAACTATGATAATTGTGCCAACTCAGCTCCAGGACTGATCTGATGCTGGCCCTCTTGCAAGAAGGCCAGGGGTGAGGTTAGGGAATCTGATGTTGAAGTTGTGTCAGTCAACCTGAAAGCTGACAAGAAGTACGAAATGTTACAGGAGGTGTTGTCAATATTTCATGAAGTGGAGCTATCAATAGAGCTATCAAAGTATGCTTTGTACAAAGCACCCAATAATATGCTTGTTTTTTATAATTCTTTCTCAGCCAAATTGGTATTTGAGAGCTATGTAGATCAGTTTAGCTGTTTGCGAACTTTACATATATCACAGAGAATGCTGGTGCTTATATAAATTGTTTCGCTGTATTACTAATTGACTATACTGAATGGCAGTACAACTGCAACAAATGATTCTGGCCCAAGCAAACCAGAACAGAATACAAAGAGATATATTTCTTAGACAGAAAAAATGAACTGTGTATAATATGACATATTTATTATTGAAACCCATATTTAAATACAAGGAAAGGTGGTGAAAAAATCTGACAATAACCAGAAGCACATCTCATTTGCACATGTGCAAAGCAGATTATTATGCATACTGGTTTACCACCTTGCAAGTGCCCAAGATGAGATTTCAAGTTTGGTTGATTGATTGAAGGAAATTAAGTGAAGAAAACTATTTGCTTTGGACATTTGTAAATATACGCTTCTTGGGAAATATTGGAACTAAAATTATAGCTGTGGTCCAGGTATAACCTCCACCTGTGGGGGTTATAGTATGTGCATGAGTGTGAGTAGCATGAAGGGGAAATGCGTACATTTCGTTTACTGCACAAGTCCGATTTTTTTTTTTTTCACCATTTATTGCTGACATTGTATGTATTATATTTTTAGTTGGATAAAGTGCCTATATTTTTAATCCTCCTGTTTGAAAAAAAAGGGGGTGGGGGGGCTGGGGTCAACCTCATAATCAAGATTGTCTTGTATTCAGGACAATGTAGTGTAGAAGTAGAATAAACATGCTTCCGCCCTCAAGCTTTGCAGGCTATATTGGTCATTGCATGCTGTAGGTTTTGAACCAAGATAGTTTTTGCATGTTTCGAGTGCATCTCAGTGAATAATTTTGTATGTGTCAATGAAGCGAAAGCTTGAGATCTCTTTCAATGTATGTTATTTCCTCTGCTTATGATGACATCACAATGTATATTGCTCCTTCTATTGTGTAATGTAGTACAGCCTGGGGACTACAATAGAAGAGCAGCCCAGCAAGATTTCAGAATGGCCAGGTTTAACATGGTTCTATCATTGGAAAAGAGGGATTCGCTTTGACATTTAACTGGTCACACTGGTTTTTAATGTTTTCTATAAAAATAATAATGTTTAAAATAACAATGTATAACAAATGACATATCAGAGCTATTACTATATATACTATGCCATCCATTCTACTGTATGCAAATTCAAGTAGACAACAGTACAGTTTAGATTTGAAAAGTTGTTATTACTACAACTGCCCATCAGAAGGCACTATGCAGTTAGAGGAACATAATCCAGTAAGTAAAGTAGTGAGATATCAACTAAAATATTTTAGAATTCCTTAGTCCTAGGTAAAAAATGTGATCTTCCTGAGTGGGATTTTTTTATCTTACTTTGGAGGTAAAAAAAAAAAAAAATGTGAGTGGCTTGAGGAGTGTCCTGCCCCATACAGTGCTCCCTGCATCAGCTTTGGGAGCTGGTGTATCCGTCTGCTCATCCTGCTTTGGACCAGACTCAACTCATATCTGTACACCCAGTCCTGCCAACAGACTCATATAGAACCACTCTCTCACAGCACAACAACCTCTAGTGTTCTGTTCTTGGCAGGTTGTTTTTTTTTTTTTTAAGAAAAAATAAAAAAACAAAAACAAAAAAGGCTAAGCAAATGGCTGTCTAAACTTTATTTCAGAAGTCACTTTGTGTACTTGCTTATGTGTAGAGTATATGCTTGTAGGTTAGGGACAAAATTATTGTTGATGATTATGTGCAAATACTGCACATAATAATAGTCATGAAATAGAGAAACAGGGTTTCCTTCCTATAGGTTTCCCTCAAATAGTAAAATCCGTAATACATAACTCTCTTCAGATTTGATCAAATTGTTTAAATCTTGTCCTAGATATTATTTTTTGAAAAAGCAAAGAGGGATTGTAACTTTTATTCTGGTAAACCGTCATACGCTGATGAGGAAACAAGATACAAATGGTAAAAATGACACATTGTCCCCTCAGACCTCTGGTAAACCATCATACACGCATGGCTTATTTATCATCAACAAACACGGTTTATTGGCTAACAGTGTAGTGTCTCCACTAGGACGCATGCATAGTGTGTGTGAAGTCCTGTAACTTGTCCGGTGCTATAACAGGGTGTGAAGCCCTTGACTGGTCCTCCTGCCTGCCTCTCTCTTCTGTGGATGTCTCATACTGTAGCTCTGTTGCTAGCTAGCTGCTGCTTTTGTTTTACTCTCTGCAGTTTTACCGCAATTACCCTTTTGATCTGTACAGGTGAAATGGAAGGTTAGCCAGAGATAGATCTAGTCCAGCGCAATTGCTTTTCCATTGCATTACCTGCAACCAGTTCTGCACACATCACAGTTCATACTGGCATCGGCACAGCGGAGAGGGATGCTGGGAGGCTTCTTTCCCTCCTTTATTTCATCACCGATTATTTTGCTTGTGTAACTAGATTTGGTTGAAAAACATGTGCAGATAAGCATTAGTGAATGGCAACCTTGATTAAAGAATTCCAGCAGATTATTTTAGATTAGATTTCCAGAAATGTCCACAGATTGTTTGCTGAAGTACTTTTGTAAAGAATTGATAGTGAGGTGCATCATACAAACTTTAACAAGTGAGAATAATGCACAGCAGCCAAAGGACAGGAATTCAGTCATAGTATTAATCACACACTTGACTTCCATATCAGAATTGAGAGCATTATGGGTGAGCACCTGGTGCAGAGATGAGCCTCAATTGTGTTAAGCACTGCTTTGATAGCTATTTGGCAGTTTATGTTTATTTTTACATTGTAAGTACTTTCTAAGGTGTATTGTTTTACATTGAATTTCATTGGTGCTTCACCAAACCCTGCAAGTCTTTTTTTTGTTGTTGCACAGTCAAAAGGTCACATGTTGTAGGTCACACAATTCATAAACCAGGGAAAAGAGGAGGCCTGTGACTCGTTAATTAACAGGGTTTCATTGCCTGTTTATGGTTCAGCACTTGAGGAGTGAGGCAATGGGGAGTGTCCCCTGAACACGTGTGTGCATAGCCACAGGGCGAGATCCCTCACTGAGCGCTGACTCCAGAAGAGAATAGGCAGAGCTCATTGAACGATAAAAGCTCAGAGAAGCACATACTGTGGAGAGCACATTGACATTCAAGCACACAGTGATCAATAGGAGAAACAACAGACAGACCATTGTCAATATTTGACAACTTTGTATTGTATATTAAAGCAATATAGAACTGATTAGTATCTTCAGCAAATTAATTAACTTAGCTGGAAGAAGTTTATAAAAGGCATATCATGCCTTTTCCACCCCTCCCCTACCCTGAAACCCTCAGTTGTTTTCAATATATTTTTTTTGCAAACTTTGCGGCTTTGTCACTTAATTGTGAAGCTTATTTGTAGTGGTGCTTTAATCAATGGGGCTATGTTCAGCTAAAAGGGAATTCAATTTCAATGAAATAACACTGTACTTTCTGTAGATTGTATTATTGCTTTCTCAATACACAACTCCAGAAGCTGTCATTCATACAAAAGATTATTATATAAACAATATCACACTTCATGCTTCAAAGTTCCTGTGAAACTGTGGCTGTACTTGACTTTAAACTCCAGGGTTAAAATGTGGCATATTGATCCAATTTCACTTGTTTGTTAATAGCTATGTGGCTATGTCTTCAATGAAGCAGAGGTCATCACTGGATCTTGTTCTGGGTAAAACTATGTCCCTCTGTCTCTGTCTGTCACCTTAAGTCGATACATTGGCAATGTAAATGCCCTCCTGCTCTTTCCAAAGCTGTTGAAGCTGTGCCTGACTTTTCCAAATCGCTATGGTAAGTGCCATTGACTGTAATGGAATGTGACTATTAGGGCCACTTGACACTATGCTAATGGTTCTGACTTTTTGTTGGTGCCTGAGAGACAGGATGCGTGATGGTCAGGGTGCAAGCGCAGGCTAGTGCCGTGTGGACGTCTGGATCTGAAAACGGATCCCCTTCTTTTCCAGGAGGGATGGCAGGCAGTTATCCGAACGCAAAATCTTTGTTTTAAATGTCAACCCCCCCATCGGCGGCCTCAAATCTCCCTTAATTTCTTTGAAACTGCAAAGTGGATGGAATTTAAGTACGGACATTGAAATACAGCACTGTGGAGGTATGCCCATTGTTGGATCGCCTGACTGCAAAGTGAAAAAGCTCCTGCCATTTCATTTGATTAGTGTGTAAAATAATATAAAAGCAATATAACCTGTTGGAGAGTAGAGCTGTATAATGTAAAACAGGGAGTGAAACACACAGCAAACGTGCAGGAAAACAAGCCAAATATTCAACTGCAGGTGCCAAATGCAGTTTGGCAGGTTTTTCCTCTCTTAATGGTTCTGTCAAGGTTTAATGTGGTGCATGGTTTAGAAGTGGTTAGTAGTACCATTCTCTGTCAATCATGAAAAATAGCCGCAAGGTTAAGCATAGGTTATCTGATGAAATAGTTTTTCTGTACCTTATGTACAGACAGTAAGGTGAGAGAAGCTGAAGGAGAACAAATCCTCCATCAGGTCATCAGTGTACTGCACAGAGACACAGTTTCAAAACTGAGCACACAGGAGGAAAGTTCTGCTTTGTTCCAGGTTATCAATACCATACCTCTGAAATGCTTGATCCTTGTTTAGTTTTAGTGAGAGGAGTACACAGTCAGCCTAACTGTGAGTACTAAGGAACATAGGATTATACTCGGTGCAAATTCTCAGAGCTGATGAGGAAACAAGATACAAATGGTAAAAATGACACATTGTCCCCTCAGACCTCCTTAATCCTATTGGCTGTGTGTGCCACAAAGCGCTCATTAACTACAACTTCTTAACAACTTTAATTAAAATGAACAACATGACATTCAGACTGAGACAATTGTTTTTTTTTCCCGTTTTGTTTTGTGGGGGAGCTTATGAAAGTCATGTTGTTCTTTTAATTGCACCAGTAATTTCATTGCTTTATGACTTGCTGGTTTGTAAATTTCAGCCTCATAACTCTTAGTATGTGTATGAGTGGCGGAACAGATTAAATCAAAACAGTGGAGCCTCAATAACATAAAACACAATCAAAGTAGATTAACCTTTAAAATGAAGTCCCATTCATTTGCTTCTTTTTTTAGTGATGTCAAAATCCTGAACGTAGCTCTCTAACCTTTAATCTTCGTTGTGTTCTTTGATTTTTTTGTGCTAGAGGAAATGCATAATTTAAATCCTTTGAAGTTATTCCAATAAAACTGGCAACATGTTACCTTTAATCTAAGGAGCCCTGTAACATTAAATATTTAGTAATTTACTGTACAAAGTAGTAGGAGTACAAAATATTCTTTCGTCGCTTTGATTCAACTGTGTATTATTCTTCTGTTGCCTGACTGCAAATTTAATCCCTCAAAGTTCCAAAGGGGAGCAAAAACATTTATTTCTTATTTTAATATCTATATTTTGTATACATCATATGAAACTCAGTTGTGGTGTACTTGGGGATGCGTATTTTGGCTGACTGGGCAGGGTACCCACCACCTAAAAGTGTGTTGGAGTAATCTGCATCATTTATTGATTGTATTGATTTCTTTCCATTTCACCTTTGCTTGTTTTGTTTCCATTGAGCTGGACACCATGTGTCATCACATTTATCCAGCTAGCGTATTATACTTTTTATGCCCTCCTCACATGTAATCAACTTTGAAAGGCTGGCATCTAACTATAAAACTGTGGCTTGATTCTATTAAATCTATCCACAATGCGTCTCTGGGAATGGAAGCCATGCTCTGCTGGTGCCAGGAGTTTGCATATTTTACCAGGTGTGCAGTTGATCTTTCTGTGGGATTATGATTGTTCCCTCTTGCCCAGGATGTGTGATTGGAATTCAAGAAGACAGTTTGTCCAATTTGGGGTGCTGCCAACAATGTGTAACCCCCCCCCCCCCCCTAGTTGATTGAGTTGTTTGAGATCTCCTTAAACAGACAGAAAATAAACATGATTAATCCTTGTTAGGGCAGAAGTAATAGTTAAATTGTAGGTATTAGTTGTAAAAAAAGATTTATTTGGTTGCTTGAAGTGAAATACACTGAGACTTTTTCAAGGCTAATGCCAGACAGTTGGCTTTGGCCAGAATCATTCACTTGTCTCCTACCTCTGTTTTCTTTTGTTCCTCTACATTCACCATGTTCCCTGCAGTGTTGTCTCTGGGACTGACTCCTCTACTGGCAGCAGGGAGTCCACTCTTCATTCTTTTTCTCTTGCTATGCTTTATTTTGTCAAAGTAAAGTCTTATTCAAGAAGCTGTTTTGCTTCTATGAGGACTAACAAACAGTGTAGGATTTGTAGCATTTTTATTGAGAAGTTAACAAAGTTAGCTCTTTAGCAAGCTTGTTTAATATGAATATTTTCCATTCTACTCTAGCATTATCTTTGAAACTTAGCAAATGTTTAAATTGCATCACAAAGACACAGAGTCAGTTCTTCTGTTTATCTGAAATGGCAGCAGAGGTAGCGTATGTGAAGCTGCCAATGGTCTGTGTCCATTCATTACATTACATAGCAGTCATTTGTCAGACGCTCTTATCCAGAGGAACTTACATAGTTTACAATTTTATCCCTTTGTAAAGTTTTGGATATTTGCTGAGGCAGTTGTGGGTTAAGTATCTTGCTCAAGGTTACAACAGCAATGCCTCAGTGGAGAAGCAAACCAGTAACATTTCAGTAACAAGTCCTGCTTCTTACCATTACACCACACTGCTACCCATTCAGTAGGCATCACTGTTGTTATCCCACTGTGCCCCAAGTGCACAGGCTTATCAGTCATCTTATATTGTGAGAAATTTTAGACCTTTTATGAAAGTAAATGGATGAAGCATTTAAGTAATGAAACATTTATGAAATGTGTAAAATATTTGGTCAATGAATTTAATGTTTACCAAATGTAATATGACCAGCTGACCTGGATAGTGATAAATACATGCTGTTTGAAGTAAACCCACATACACATCCAGTTAGAAAAGCAATGTTTGCAGGAGGGACTTATCAAAACTTACGTCAAGTAAGCAGCTTCAGTAGTCTTTTTTGAATTTCCCATCAGCTTTGATCACTGTTACATTCACTTAAAATGTAGACTTTGGGTGTATTGTTACTTTCAAATCTCTTGCAAAATTAGGGCATAACAGAGACTATTAGCTTGAGATTCCACTTTCATTTAGCAGCTCTTTCCCATAGTCAGCACTCCGTGTGACCCCGCTTTTTTCTTTGTGGTTTTCGCTGCTCCGTAGAGAAACATTTGTAAGTGTCCCCAGGCTGCTTTGACTTCGATATTCAGGACGCGCTGTTGCATTGTGCGTTCCATGCTGCAATCTCTGAAGGAAGATTAAACAATTAAGTAGACTCATAAATGTTGTCGTACTCCCCCCCGTCCTCCCCATTCTTTATTAATTAAATTGCAAAGTGTTCCAGCTCGCCGTCCCCTATTGGTATGCAGCCTGCATCAAAACATCATAAGTGACGCACAGTGAAGACTCCATAAAAGTAGCTTGTGGTCACGTGGCTCTCCATCGTGTGTTAGTGGCAGTACTAGGACGCATGTGTGGCAGTTTAGAGATTTCTCTGAAGACACTTTCAGCTAAATTACTTCTGTAACAATCCTCTGCTTGATTAATAGCTTAGTCCATGTGGATAAAGACATTCCAACAGTTGAGGTGTACTTAACTATAATGAGTTTCATTGATAGTGTTCAGCCCAGTCACTACAGGACACCGACACTTGCTATTTCACAAGTAGGTTTCCTTCAACTTTCACTGCAAATAAAAATGACTTATTCCTCAAAGCCTATCTTCCAAGCTGTTTCAATATTAGTTAATAATGGAGCATATGAGATCACATTTGAATACAGTAAATGTGTCAAAGCAGTATGTAGACCCATGAACTCTGCCCTACCTTATGATGCAAAGTGCTCCTGTTCAAAGAGATCAATCTGAGCAAATAAAGCTTCGTTTTCAAGGTGTCAAGTGGTGACAGTGCCTTGACAAATGTTTAATCCGTACTTCAGCATGCAGGCATTCACCCTTCTTTTTATACTTGAGGGCGTAGTTCATGAGAAGCGGCACATACAGAACATGAGTGTAAGGTGGACTTTGTGAACTGTTTTCAGCCTCTGACAAGAGATTGGCAAGTTTTCCTCTGCCTCTGTCACACAGAGGGATCACAAGCCAGATTACATATGAAAAAAATGATGTGCATTGATTGAAAACAAAGAATAAGCAGTAGATAGTACACAGGTGGCACTGTGAGCTGGATTACTGACTACAATTATGAAGAAAGCTGTAATGAGAGTACATTGGAGTATTTTGCTAGGCACTGTTTAGTTGAGGGAAGATCAGTGTTGTTGCAGGGCTGGGGCCTGTCAGAGGGAACAGTCCTTTGCCAGGTCAGGAGGCGTGTGTGACATTGGCCGTGACTGGAGCAGGGAGCAGGGGCCTCCGGTATGGATTACCGCAGTGATAGGCACTGAGTAGCTAAAGGCTGATGACTAATTGCCTGACAGAGCGCCACTCCATTCCACTTGGTCACTGAAATTAATTTCTCTTTTGAGCAAAGCGGCACAAACTAGCTCTGCGATTTTGGTTCAATACTCAAATTAACTGGGAGTTTAAGTTATTCCTCTTCATGAGTGTGAGTAGTTTTCATTAAGGGCAAGTGTATATTTTATCAGTTTGCATTTACAAAAAGTAGAAATATGACCCCCTTTGAATTGTTTGGCAATGCAGAGTAATCGAAGAGCTGAATGAATTAACTAAGGCTTTCCTGCTACTTTCTTCAGGGTTTTCTTTCTTTCCTCTTTTGGGCCCTCTTTCAATGTCTTTATCCCTGTTGTCTCTCTCTTCTCTTTTCCTATATCAGTACTTTCATCACAATATGTCCAGTTGTGTGCTGCCATTTGTTTATAGAAGTAAAGAAGTTTATAGAAGTACAGAAGTAATTATTTTCCCTCTGCAATAATTTGCAACCATTTTAATTCTGAGTGAATGTAGTGCAGTCTCTCAAAGGCTGAGGGGACTTGAGACCACTTGATGTCTCTTTACTGTTGTATGTTGTTTCTGTGTTACACTGTCAGCTCTTTAATGGTGGCTTTATATTACATTCTTTCAATCTGTCTTAATGGTGTGGTTTCATTCCACATCCCAGTGCTTTGCTGAATGAGGACCAGCAGACAGTTAATAGAATGGTTGTAGAGATGGCAGCCTGCTGGCATTTGGACATAAAGTTCAGTATTCACCATCCACTGTTTTCAGCCTCATTTCTCGATTAGGTTCCTGATGACCAGCAAGCCGTATGATATTGATCAGAGTAAACATTGAAATAATATTTTTTTAGCCAGCCTCTATCCCATTGTTAAGAAAATATTTGAACTTATTTGCCCCTGACACCTAGGAGAGCTGGAAAGTTGGTGGTGGGGGGGGGGGGGTCAACTGGCACTCCCAGTCATTTTTATCAATAGGATCTCATCTGAGGTTCCAGTGCATTATTAAACATCTCCTACTGCCGCAGCTCCCAAAATAGAATATCATAACACACGAGAGTGTGAACAATCAACTGAGCGACTGAAGGTAAGCAGACCCACAACAGGGATATTTCATGCCAGAGTGACAAAACATGCTCACTAGAGCTCCTCAAGGAAAACAGAAACATTCATTTGAAAAGAGCTTTTGCTGTGTGTATGGAAGAATATTCCAGAATCACCAAGTTTGCCAATAGCTTTAATTAGGCACAGTGGTGGGAATGCCAGGTAGAGTCACCAGACTTGGCCCTTTACCACTTACCCTCTTGCACATGCACTATAACATTTTATTTCCATAATCTGCTTCAGATATAGTATTCTTGTCATTCTTGAATATATTGTGGTTTTTATTTATTTATTTATTATAATTATTAATCAGTACGATTACAAGATTGTTGTACAATTGGATATGCTTGAATAAAAACTAAAATGGAAAATTTAAATGAAATTATTGCAGACATCCATGTTTTATGGTTTATCACTTTTCTAGAAGTACAACCATTACCTGTTTTTAGTCTGTCATTGGAGCTCCAAACAGATTTACACAATTTTTCCAGTTGTCATACATTTGAAAATTGTTGACTGTAGACTAATTATCAGTCTGTTTTATTTACGTTTTATGTGCTTTTTTCTAGCAAATAAATTCATTATAGTCATTATGATCACAAGACCACATTAGTGAGCGATGTTTCCACTCACACAACATACAGTGAAAAAACAAAATCATCACAGTTTCATGGTGTGTGTGTGTGTGTGTGTGTGTGTGTGTGTGTGTGTGTGTGTATGTGTGTGTATAGCAATACAGACAAAACAGACTGTGAAGAAACATGTCTGTTGTAAAATTAGCGCAGGCATCACCTGGAAATATTTACAGAATTCCCTGGAGAAATATCAGGCACTTGTAATATTCCCACTTATTTTGCCAAGTAAACAGTGACCATTTGCTGTCAGTCAACACTGTGACCCATATAACTTCAAATTGCAATGGAATTAGTCACAATGACTAACCCAAAAGCAATCTAATGACTAGAGGAAATGGTAATTATATATATATATATATATATATATATATATATATATATATATATATATATATATATATGGAGAACAAAGCACAGCTGTACTTACACCATTACACCTGCTATTCACCATACCCTACTTCCACAGCCAGCTATCCCCAAGGTCAACATCCATGATGTAGGCTATTTACATAAGTGAAACCCAACATGAAAACTACAGCAGAACATGCTTTCATACAAAAATGACATAAAAAGAATTAGCGCATATCAGGTGGTCGTTGACCCATAGAATACCCAAACCGATTAGTGGGCAAATGACAGCATGGTTTACCCTGGCCAGAGGTGAGGCAGAGACAGATGGGCTTGGTGCTGGTGTTGTAGGTCACATTTACAGCTTCTCGTCCCTGTCAGCTCTGCAATGGGAATATGCCCATACGTGCACTATGTGCTTAAAGGGATGTTCCTTACATCACTGCGATAGACTCCAGACATTACTTCAGCACACCACACAAGTATAGATAATCCCCCAGCCCTATTTTAGAGGGTAGAGAGACACAGCTACTGATGGGTCTAACACAAACACTGCTTAAAAAAATCTTTCTTTAACAGCTCATTAGAAAGTCTTTCTGTAGCCACACCAATTTATAACAGCACATATCCTTGTCCGCAGGCTTGGCATTTTTTTTTCCTCTCAATACCACATTGATTTCCTGTATGACTCCATCAGCCTAATACAGAGTTGGGGCTGTGCACTTACGTGAGCTTAGACTCCCTTTGTCAAACATTCATAAACTCTGCGTCACAGGTCAGACATCTGTCAGCGCCCAGCAGCTATTACTCAGGAGAGCAAGGTGCATGCGTTCTGGGGGCCGTACCTCGGCTGTGTACGGGAGAACTCATCATCATTTATCACAGCAAGCTAATCCATAGATATGCAACATGTACAGCTTCTATCTCAGAGAAAGCATCCCCAATGTCTCTTCCATTGAGATGAGACATTGTCCGTGATTCACATTCAGTAGGGAGTGATTCGTCTCATACAGCAACTCTTATTCATCCTCCTTCTGTTTTTTAGATTTTTTTGCCCCATTTCCTTATTTATAGAGCATAAGATCCAAATTCCCAGTGCTTTTTTCAAATAGGTGTAGGAGCTGATTGGATATATTGCTTGTCTTGCTGTTTTGACAACAACTATTGTGGTATCTAAGAGAGCTTCTGGTGTATTCAGTGGGGGAGCTTTTTTATTTATGTCGCTTTTCACAGATGAGGCTTGGAGTGCTTTTTCCATCCCACATGAGCAGGCCCCAGTTCCTGTTGTGTGCTTCTATTTCTTCCTCACTCTGACTGACTTGTGCTCAGGGTATATATCCATGTGGAGGGAGGAAAGCACCCAACTCATGCTGTTAAAAAATAGTAGGCATAACAATGGGTACTATTACATATGATGGGGGCTAATGTATAATATACTATATTTATATATTTATATATTGCACTACATATATAGATAGAATATGTTTCTGTATTTCTGTTTTCTATGTTATGTCTTAAAATGAAGTTAAAATAGATTGTTGGGTTTAGAGGAAAGAGACACTTTACATCTGAGGTGTCTGGTGCTTAAATGTGGATTCTTCTGTTAAAGTCAGTTATTGCGCTAATACTCTGTAGATGTGCAACAGATACATAGTTCATTGAAATAATCAAAGCAATGTAATGCATTGAAAAACATTTGTGAAACAGCAGAGTCAATCATTTTTGCAGTGCAGTATGTTTGGGGTTGTTAGCTGCTTGCTAAAGGATCTTGCTGCTTGTGATGCTGTAGATAAATCATTTCAAGTCGTGGCCATAGATATTTTCTGACAAAGAAGATTAACAGCGAGAGCGATGCACAAAAATGAAACACACGTCTGCTGATAAAAATGATTTGGGGTTTTCTGCTTCCTTTTTTGAGATGGCCTAAGATAAATATTCACTTATTAAAGCGTAACTGGAATTGACTGTGTCATGCATCAGCCTAATTGCCAAAGCCTCGGTTCAATACAGGGGACTTGGGGAAGGTTTTCTTAATGAAAGAACTGACGTTTTCTATGCTCTGGCTACATTCATCAGACTATATAGTGTTCATTATATACTACAAAAGGCTGCCAATGCGAATGGTTGGGCCCATCTATTAACCGTACATGATTAGGGCTAGTGGATTATGGAAATAACACATTTAGGAAAATAGGGCGCCGATAATCCATCCATATGGAAAAGATCTATATCAGGAGTACATTTTCAAATGTGTGTGACAGCACAGATACAAAGTGCAGAGTTGAAGTGGCTTTTTTCGCCAGGTATGGGGGTAGCAGCCAAAGAGCTTAGAGTCATACTTGATAAAGACGGGTCCAGTTAGGCCCTGTAATTAAATGTTGGCACTGCAATTCAAACAGTACAATTGCTGTCATTTCTTGCCCGCTGATGTTCCCCAGAATGGGGAGGAGAGATCTGATTGTTTTTTTCTCTTGGGTCAGCCACAGCTCTTCCACCAATGGGAAATCCCAGGCCTGTGCCTCTTTGACACCCGCCAAAATGTAAGAGCAGAAGGAGGGATTTTCTCTAAGTAAAACACGGGGGACTCCAGTGTAACTCTATACAGAAAAAACATCTGCTTAATTTCAGAGTTAACAGAGCCTATCATTTCTCAGTCTTATCCTATCCATCACAAACAAGGGTTTTTTCCCCCTCTTTCAGTCACAATGATGTTTGATAAGCCTCTCTGACTGGAGTGAATCACTGTTACCTGTTTTTGAGATAGCAGTGGAGACAGATCTACTCTTACAGTTATGAATGACTCCAGAGATTCCCATCCCTTGTAAAGCTTGTGCCTGGAGGCTCTATGTGACAGAGAATCATGTTTGAAGATATGTGTATGTTTCAGTGTCACAGCCTTCACAATTTTCCACAACTGGGAGAGTTTTTGTCATGTTTGCATCAGATACAGAAAATGCTCCCTCAAGGCATATAAAACTTACCATCAAATTAAACTTTATTTATACATCTTTTTTGTGCCTGGCATCATTATAAAATCTTTTTTTGTTGTTTGTATGTGTGTGTGTGTGTGGGTGTGTGTATGTGTGTGTGTGTAATTATTCTGATTAAATTCAAGTTGCCAGCTCTCTCCTCGTTCTTACATTCTGACTCGGTCAACCATTAAATTGTTTTGGGAAGGAGCGGAGGAACTGAGCACCCCAACGTGGAGGATTGCAACTACACAGCTCCATGTTTGCAGCTCTCCTCTCCTACTGTTTGAAATGTGGCCTATAGTAGTCATCCATTGCAGTGAATTTCCCTCAGAATGAAGGCATCTTGGTGTTTAGGGTAATAGGATTATTCTCAGTCTCAGTCCAGGGGGTCTATATTTACAAGCCATAACATGCTACAATTTCCCTGGCTCTCACTCTGTGGAGGCTGTACTAGGCTGGGCCTGCTCTGGTGAAGGTGCTGCAGTTAATGGAGCTCAGAGGAAGCTGGTGTCAATCGCCCCACTCTGGTCCTTAGAACCAGCAGCCAAGACTGGCAGGAGTCCATTCTGCCTGTGGTAATTAGATAATTGGAAGCTTATTGTTGCACGCACTACTTCACACTGATAGAATGTAATCAGAAAAAAAAAAAACGAAGGCCAAAACAATGAAGCAGAGTTATGGGAGTGTCTGTGGCCCATCAGAACATTCGCTAGCTCTGTGCACACAAAGAGATTTATTCTGTTCTAGATCCCACTCTGGCCTTTGTGTGACGCAATGCCACAAGCGCCCTAGAACAAAGACAATGTTTAATCAGCAGTCCAACCTGGCCCCATTAGGACCTGGCACTCACACTGCAATACCTTTAAAGCCAAGTGGTGTTATGAAGCCGTCTCTTTATTTTGCTTTGTTTTTTTTTTTTTCTAAGTGCGTTTTGGTTTGGTTAAACATTGTTAAGTCAGTTTTAAGGGGTGGAAATAAAAAAATAATAATCCTAATGGTGGTGACCTCCACCGATCTCTCTCCTCTAGGTGATTCAACCAAATGTCCTTCCAAAAACACACAACACTTTCAATCATGTATTGGAGACTATAATGAGTTTCTGTTTAAAGGACAGGGGAATGCTGGGTTATTACTATAAACGTATACATTCCTTTTATTAATTTTTATTCATTATTACTCTCCCAGTTATCTCAAATTTTATTGTATTCAGAAGTGACTCACTGCTTTAGGAGGAGGAGCTCCCTAGCTTAGTATATTATGGTATTTGATTATTGTGGTCTCTGTGTATATATGTCGTATCCTCCACCAATCCACACAGGCTCCACTACTCAGATCTGTTTCTGGTGTGCCACCATATGTTACAGAACCATTTATTTTGAAATGTAATGCATGACATGTGTTCTCGTGGAAATAATTACTTCTTTCTTGTTAAATGATGGACATTTCTCTTTTGAGACTGTTTTTGCATCTGTTTCTTTCTAGTGCAAAGGAAGCCTTTACATAGCTACCCCCTAATTCTGACCAAATAAGAAATTGTTTCAGTTTGTTTGGACACATAAATAAGAAAGCAATTATTCATGATTAGCTCTGATAACACAATCATTTTATGCTCCTCTTTGTAGTACAGAATTCGTAACATACGCTGAAAACTAGCCTTTGGAAAGTTCTAATCTTGTGTCACGTTTTGGTGCTGAATGACATTTTTATATGTGATTATACAATGAATATAATGACAAACACCAGGGGGCACTGTATGCCATGCTCAAGTGTATTGATTAGGCCGGAAAACAATGCAAGTGCAGTAAATTCAGAGTAAATCCACTCAGTTTAATATACTGTGTGTTATATATATGATGCAGTGTCAGGGATGTTTCAGTAAATAGGTAAGTGAGGATTTAAGTTGGAACATCCCTCATGCAGTATCTCGCATGGAGTAAAACACCACAAGCTGAAATGTCTGCATGTCCACCCACACTAGCCATTAAGCAACAAGCTATTTGAGCAGTGGTGAGGGCAGAGAGGCAGGTGTGGGGTGTGGGGGGTCCGGTGAAAGCACACAGCACTGAAGGGAGCACTCCTCATATTGACCTTCAGGTTAGACTGTTTCCCCTGGAGTCCTCCAAGCATGAACCATAGCTGCTCTCAGGCCATTCTCCCCTCAACAACCCCCCCCCCTTCCCCTTCCTCCATTGATGGATTTCAGAGCTACTTAAATTTCAAAGTCCTGATGCATTTCAACAGTGTGTAAGGCGCTTGCTGCCCAGGCACGTATAGATCGTGCAAGGTCACCGCAGGATGAGCTTGAGGGGGGAGGAAAGGGCCGGCCTGGCGTATATCAGGATGTATTGCTTTACTTTTCCCTATCCATCACAAAAGGCGATAATTCTATTTTAGTGAGAATCATTGAACTCAGATCTAGTCCGATGGCTGTTATCACTAGGAACCCAGGAGCTGTCACTCTGTAATCGGTACAAATGACAGGCATTAAAAAAAGAAAAAAATAGGCCTTTGAGTTCTTTTTTAACATTGTCACAGTTTCTGTTTTTTCCCCCAGTGCTTCTGTATGCTGCCAGTGCAGTTTCCAAGGGACTGTAAACAAAGGCTCACGTCACAATTCTTTGAAGTAGCTTGACCTGCTGAGGTGATTGCATGCTATGTGCCCCTCTTGCCACTGCTACTCAGTGCCGAATAGTCAGAGGACCTGGGATTTCATCACTTTCTGTCTCATCCCGTGTCATGAATTATACCAGCCAAAGAACATGTTTCCCTGCTATTCTTTGCTCTTAGTTGTTTAGACAGCAGCGCACAGCAAAACCATTTACACATACCACACACCAAGGCAATAGCAATAAACAGTGTGGACATTCTCAAGTGTCTCTTGCAGTGAAAAAACATAAGCTGTTCACTTATTTTCATGTTCTGACCCCCAATGTCTGGAAATTGGTAAGCAGAGAATGCCTTCTGTAGCACCCTGTAATGTATTTATACCCTGACCTGGAACACCATTATGTAGAACTGTACTGCTCGAAGACTGAGTTTTGATTCACAGTTCAGAGTTCAGGGGAGTGATATGTGGCATGTGTTCATCTTAAAGGTAAAGAACACAGAATCAGAGACAGTAGTTAAATGGTTTATTATAAAACAGTATAAAATGAGAATGGTAAGCTTTCCCTAATCTTTCAGGAATCTTGTTCCTTAAACAGTTTTGTTTATTTTCTCTCTTGATAATATTCCTGTTTTAGACAGCAACCCTTCCACTTATAGAGTGACACTTGGCCTTGTACAAATGACTGGGATCACAGAGAGCTTTCTGGCAGTAGTTGCTATAGCCAAGCCAACTTGGCCCCCATTCACCAGCAATTTTCATGGCATGAAAACATTATTATGTGTGTATGTCAAGTAAGACATTGCTTGTGAATTTTAATTTTGTCTTTTTTAATTTCTTTAATTTGTCATTACTGTCAGAAAATATATGAGACCAGTTTTGTGGTCAGTCTTTATTTAAATCACTTTAATGGTTCACTGAAATACACACATGCACGTACATACACACGCGCATGCGCACACACACACATATAGACATATATATGTGTGTGTGTGAGTGTGGAAATAAAATGTGGTTTTTGTTTCTGTGTTAAATAAGGTATGCATTTTAATAGACCTGGGCTGAAATCTGGTTGAACTGTCCAATTGGTTCAGTAGTACTCAGGCCTTTTATGACTCCATTGCTGGTATAGTAGGGTGTAAAAGTTTATCCTCCTTTTCCGTTTAACAACCTTTATTATAATCTCATAAACTAACATTAAACAGGCTATAGAATCTCTCCTTTCAAACTCACTGCCTTACAACTGTTCCTTCAATTAATGGCTCCAAACACAGAAATCTCGCTTTGGGAATGTACTGCAGCCTATCAAATCCGTTCTATTATTTCCAAGTCCCATGTCATGGTTCTGCAGCTGCTGAGAATCAAGCCAAAATAAGTGTTTCTCTGCCTGACCTTACTAGCCAAGAGATTAATTAACATTTTATGTAAATCAGGTATTTCTACTCCTCATTCCTCCACTAATTATTTCTGTTATTTCAATATCAGGATTGCTTTGATGTCCCAATTCTGTATTTAAATAGTGTAAGATTCCTATCATATCCTCCCACTGTGGCTCCCTCATGCAAAATACATGGAAAGTGTAGATATTACAAGGACTTCTGGGAGATGGTTAAATTGGGCGATTCCTCCGAGGCAGTGGTGCAGATATCTGAGTGTGGAGATTTGTAGTGTGTAAATGTACTTTGTTGGAGATCTGAGAATGGCTCGGTGCCCAGACTGCATTCGCTTTTGCCAGCACCAGTGCGATGTACTGACCACCTGTGGGAGGAGCTCTCATGGCCTCTGGCTTTCCGATGGAAAGGAGATGGACAGTGTGACCGATTACCAAAAATACTCACTGGAAGTTTGAATTCACCCCCCCCCCCCTTTTTCCAGATGACAAGGGGGTGTTGCATCTTTTCCATAGCATTATAGCTGCCAGAGTTTTAATGATATGGTCCGCAAGCCTTGCTGAAATTAAGCCAGGTGATTAGTACTGCCAGTACTGTTTAGTTCTTTCAGCTGGATAAATGCATTCACATAACTTTATTTTATTCTTTTCAGGAAAGTCTTTAAAGCATTGTAGACCTGGAGTAAACTGCTTTGCTCCCTCACTGAACAGCATTTGCCAAGTGGTGCCCATATCCATTTTACATTTTAGGTCATTAATACTTATACACAAACATAGCTGCCTATAGTTAGGTGTATATTGTAAAGCATGCAACATCATTACTTCATAAAGTGAACTGTGTTCATTAAATTAACTGAATTCAAGGATTGCCCATATGGCTGCTGATATAATTAGCTATAATACCCCTTGGTGGTATGGATAAGTGGCCAAACACTTGTGAACATGATGGATATTAACGTAATCTGTGTAATATATTCTGTATTTTTAATGATGTGTTGAAATATGGAATATCATATTGGGGAACAGCACTGTTATTAATATGATAAATGTATGTCTATTGTAAAATGATGGTGAGGTAAACTGTAATGATTCTAACCTTGGGGGAGCGCTGTTTTCTTCCACTAGTTTATGTGGGTCAGAACATTCTGTGTGCATTGTTTCCCATGCCCACTATATGCTTTTGTCACACCATGTAGAATTAAAAAGCCATCATTATCCAATGAGTGTATGTGTGTGTGTGTGTGTGTGTGTGTGTGTATTTTGTCATGCATACACAACATATAAAGCCTAAAATGCAAGCTAATTTTACCAGTTTGATCAATAGGCCAGTGGTCTGCATAGGTTACAGAAGATGAAAATGCGTGGGCCAATTCTATTCTGAGTTATGAGTGTGTGTATTACAGGGTATCACTACTGCACTGGCACATTGGTACAACTTTAAAAATTATACAGTGTAAAACCATCATCATGTATTTTCATAAAGATGAAATATTGGTATCTCTGCTCAGTTACAAGGTTTTATTAATGACATGCTGTCAGGAGCTAGATGCTCTGCATATTCGCATATTAAACAGGCGAGAACAGAAATGCTCTTTTTATTACTGCGAGGCATAAATCAGTTTAAAGCATCTCCTCATCATTTATCCTCCTCTCAGCTAAGTCTTCTTTTATTGAAATGAATTGGCGGGCCGTTCCGTGGACTCTCCGAATCCCTGGCACATTTAGGCAGAGTAATCTGGTGACACAGGAGCAGTTGAATTGATATACTGTTTTTCTATTAAAATTGTTGAGGCACCCCCTCAGTCTTCCTCTTCGCCTTCTTCTCCTAAAATGCACAGCCTTGGAAAAGTGGTGATTGGAGCCCAAATTGTACTAAATCATTAAAGCAGAGGTGGCACAAATCCAAAAGGGTTGTGCATCTTGGCTCAGTGGTTCTGTCAGTGTACAGCTGTCTTTTAGAATATATTTTATAGTATTTTCTGCAGTTCTCTCAATAGCATTATGTTGGAGTAGTTTTGTTTTGTTATTCAATAATTTTAGTTATGGGTTGCAGCACTATTGATTCCGCTGATGATGATATTATTTTTCTCATTAGTTACACTTTACTACAGTATAAAGAGTTCCACCGCCTCTTCCACAGCACAGTGTGTCTTTATCTGATGAGCATATGACAGGATATGATATATGCACTTTTTTCAGTATTGTTAAAATGAATGTATTTTACAGGTATGTCTGAACATGTTTTAGAGAGCTGGGATAGGGTGTGCACTGTTATTTCACCAGTTATTTCCTTTTTTGTAACATGAAGAGCCATTTTGAGTTGTGATAATTGGAGACCATACTACTATTGCACTTGTCAGATTGACAACTTTATTTATATATGTATGTGTTCATTGATAGGTAAGTAATACACTGATTGATACAGCTGGTATGGATTGATCCCATCATCATGCTGGCCTTCAGTGAGTCAGATGTCAGTACAGTTCGTACTGATAAGGTAACTGATAAAACAAACTTACATGAATGCCCCAGCTGGATGATGAAAGCACCATGTAATCTCACCACTTTGTAGTTTTAGTTGTTTGAAATAATAATATGCATCAAACAATAGTTTCTACATGTACAGTTCGTTTAGAGTGTGTTCAAACCCCCTGTCTATCTGCGTGCTACTCTCTTTCATAAATGAACATGTAAATATTTTTAACATTTTAATCATTTTCACTATAATTTTTTTTCAAGTGAGTAGCATTGCAAGATTGTGCATTGTAATTTGATCTAGCCACTGTATGGTTAACACTTCACTGTCAGGAATGGTTCCCCTGTTTCCCAAGAATATCTTCAATGATCAGATGCACATTAGAGTGGGAAGGCACAAATATCACCACAGTGTAGTCTATATATCCTAATCAGCAATGGAATTTTAAGCATGTCATCTGCACAGTGTGTTTTGGCTGCATGGTTCATATGCTTTCACAGTGTTTTCAGAGGCACCTCTATAGAATGGTCTTTTTCAATCTGCATGACATGCATATCATGACATGTATGCTTCAGGATGATATATATGTCATCAATAGCTGGGAAGAACTATTTATGTACTTTCCTCAGTAATTACTTATGTACTTTCCTCAGTAATTATTGAACTTTTTTTTTCAAGAGGTAGGACACAGTATGCTTGTCTCTTTAAAATGCTCCCTGAAAAATGACTCATGCTACTTCACCCAAAACAGGAACTCACTTGTTCTTAGCTTAATGGTGATGCAGTATCAAATTAATCGTCAGAGCAGTAAACAATGATGTATATAAGCTAGTACCCACAATTACCACACTTTGCATCAGAACACTGAGTTCACTTTCTCTGCTGCCCTCTGTGGGACCTTCCTGTGCTGACGGATTGGCTAATGTTGGGCACAAAAGACGGAGGCTGGGAGCCGCTAAGTTTCCAGCCAGGACTCATCACGTTGCTGAAGCCGAACCACAACACTTTGCTCCAGGAGTTTCAGAGCCCCTGTATTCCAAGGCCTGCCTTCCGTATCCGACATCCATCATATTAATGCATTGCATCGCAGGCCACTGCGCTGTTCCACAGTGTCAAAAATCATTACCTTGTTCTCAGCTGAAGCCTGATGGGGAGCTGAAAGGGTTAAAGCCTTTGGGGGTGATGTGATGGCTGGCTGGATTGATTCCGCCAGAGCTCACCCAATCAGACCCCCCCCCCCCCCCCCCCCCAGCATCCGGTATTCTGAACATGCCTCACCTCACCTTTAAAGCAGCGGCTTGGCCTGAAGAGCAGCTGAGTTGAAACATCCCATTGTCCTGGACTGTCATCCTTCACCTTGATGAATGCTTGTACCGTCTAACAGAAAGCTACAGACACCAGTGCCTGATCTATATTGGAACAAGCGTTTACAACAGGAGCCACTGACATCCGCCACGTCTTCATGAACTTCAACCCGGCATTTCTGAGCGCGTAACTTATGTGACATGATAGCAGCCTCTCCTCTACATAAATTAATAAAGCCCTTCTGAATATTTTTAAACTGGCTTTAGAAGCTGCAGTCTGTTCCCATCCGAGTCCCGGGGAGTCAAAAGACGGATGAAGCGGGCTGCCTCCTCTTTAAAGTGCTCTTCCAATACCAGGCGAAATAATATTAATCTCGACCGCCTGCTACTTTCATTTACAATGGAGTCCGCTCTGGGGAATGCAGGCAGCGAGGTTTCATAAATTTCAAATGAAATATGAACATTTCTTGTCAAAATACTTTTGTTCGGTAAAAGCTACTCTGGAAGTTTGCTGTTTGTCTTTAATAAAGTGGAGGAGCTGATTTCTGTCAGCAGCTGGAGGGAGAGGCCGTGTTCTGTGGAGCTGGAGCGTGTGAACACAGTCCCAGCACTGGGGTTCAGTGGAGAGGGTTGGAGCCTTCCCCAAGGGCCAGACCCTCTTCCTCTATCCTGGGACCCCAGAGCCATCTCAGACACATCCCCTCTTAACCCTTCTCATAATGAAAAGATGCTCTTGTATACACCGATCCAGTCGGGGCACCACCATTCTGGGGTGTAGTGCTTGAGATAGTTTGCTGCTGCCCATCGGCCGGAGGCTTTCTTTCTCCCCCCTGTCATCCCATTCTGCTACCACTGTGCAATACCAACTCCCACAACCTGGGAAAAACACGTGTAAGGGGTTTATTAGAGCACCAGAGGTCATTTTCCTCATGTGGTGTGGCGGTTTGTTTATCCTTTCTTTCATAGTGCCCATTTCATGGAGGATATATCCACTCTAAACATACATAGACCACCTCCCATTATCAGAAAATCTCATCCACTGTCCACTTACAGCGGTCTGTGCCATACGCTGTAAATGTCCAATAGATAATAGATGTTCCGAATTACACTGAAGCACTCAAATTTCATCGGATTATATACCGTGACTCCATTGAAGGAGTGTTTAAAACTGACTCTGACCTCCGGTCCACCCTCAGCCTGCCCAATATGGCATACATAGTGTTAACTCTTCCTTGGCGCAGCCCCAGAGATCAGTGCTCTAAGCACCATTCAAAACAAAAAAAAGTGTGTGTGTGTGTGTGTGTGGGGGGGGGGGGGGGTGCTTTATATAAAGAAATGGAAGTCATGGTGCTGTTTTAATCATATCTTTAGCGCTGATAATGATTCTGACATGTTTTGTTATTGTTCCGATACAGAGAGTCGTTCAGCCCTGCGGGGCAGCTCCTGAAAACACTTTGTTCATTTTCTTTCTATTGACTATCTGCAGTCAGCCAGGACTGCTTGTGCAATGAGCAGGAAAACAGGGGAGATTTAACAGTCGCAGGCCAGTGAAACCAAACCGCTTCATTTCTGAGCCTGACATGTTCCATATGCCGAGCTCCGTCCTGGAGCCAGTCTCCAAGAAAGAAGCAGAAATTGATTTTCAGTGTTTGTTATAAAAACATGGGACCATCAGGGTTATTGTTTTTACTTTTAATGGCTCCCTCTGCTGTGTTGATGTTTTTTGCAGAAAATGTTTTGGGATTAGCAGCATAGCAAGCTGTTACTTCACATATACCGTGGATGCATGCAAATTTTATTTTCTTTTTTTCTCATAAATCGTATTCACTGTAATGAATGGAGGTAGATGAATTCAAGGGGGAAACATTTTGCCCTTGTGATCACATCAGGTTAGGTTTTCTGGCCAGTTTTCTGTCATAGTTAATGAACGGGAATGTGTCACTGCAGGTGTGTCCCTTGTGGATACTGGCCCTTGGTAAGGTGTGATTGAACCTGCCCCATCATGTCCCAGTCACTGTCTCATTCCATGTTTTCAGTGGGTTTGAAGCCTTTAGAAAGAGCAGTGAGAAAAAGAAAATCACAGAAACCCCCCTCCTCTTCCCACCGTTAACATAATATCTTTATTCCTAATCGCAGTCTGCAGGAACCAACTATAATTCATCTGGAAAACAAGATGAACCCAGTGCAGCACGGCCCCTGACTGCAGGCGAGCGTGGCAGCCTTATCTGTGTGAGGGGTGAAGGCGCTGAGATTTAGGGCAATTCCGGGTCAGAGGGCGCCTGTAAAGGCCCGGTCCTACAGGCTCGATAAGCACATGGCTCTGGCTAGATACGCTACCAACAACAATAGCCCATTAATAACTGACAGTTTCCTGTCCCCCTGTCTAATAGGGACGTTACTGTACACCAGGAATACAAGCAGGCCCTGTTTAAAGACAGTTTCCCAGAGCTGTTATTAATTAGCCTGCTTGGCCGGAGGGTCCAGGTCATCATTTTCAGTGCCATTGCACCCGACACCCTCTCCTTACCCTCGACTTGTCTTGCCCTGTTGACTGGTGGAATAAATCAGAATGGCCTTAAGAACTTCAAGGTTCCACAGATGTTTATTTTTTTTTAGGAAGTTATGGAGTTGCATCGCATTACTGGGGGTGTGAAAGCTTTCTTAGCACTGCTGGTTATGTTTTCAGTGAGATTCTGTAAGCTATTATTACATGAATAAACCTTCTATTATAACTCCAGGACATGTTATGGATCTTGTTCCCACGTATACTATCAGCAATTTGGTTTCATATAGTATATGCTGCAGTCCCTGTGTGTCCCTAAAATGTATCAGATTATGCCAAAAGGAAAGAGGGACCATCTCTGTTGATTTCCGTTTGTTTATTGGAATCTACTGTGTACAACATTGAGACCTCAGAAGGCACTCGCATGCAGTTTAAGCAATTTAAAAGCTTTGTATGATGTGATATATAATTCAGTTTATACATGTTTAATATTGTACAACATGAATGCACAGTCAGCTGGTAATAAAAACAGCAGCTGGGGGAAATAAAAAGGAATAAATCTGTCAGTGAAATAGGAGCAGCGTGTCGATTGGTGCCAATTTACCTTGAGAGCACCTGCTCGGCCAAGATGATTGGGGAAGCTGAGAGAAAGAGAGACTTGGTGCGGTATCCACATCAGCCCTGCTGCATGGCCCGCTTGCAGATGCTTTCTCATTCAGGCCATAGGGATGGTGGATCCCGTGGACTCTGCGTTCATGCTTGCTTTTGGAAAACTGGCCAGGGCACAGATGAAACTCTGCGTGTCATGTTGTGCGTTTAACCACTAAATCATTCATATTGCCTCTGCTTTGGAATTAATTGGGCCTGTTTCCGTGCTTCCAGAGCTATCCCCTGTCTCTCCAGCCATCTCGCTGTTTATTCACGCCTCTCAACTTGACCCTAATTGATAATAATAAGCATGGGCTGTTTTTCTGGCCTCCACTCCTTAAAGTGCTGCAGCCTCTCTCTTGCTGCCTGCAGCTTACAGCTTTAACCAATGCACCAGGCTGCTAAAATAAAGTTAACCCCTGCAAAGGCATGTGAACTCGCCAGTGCTGTTAAATGATGTAGGTGCACTCTCATAATCATAATCATGGTAACACGTGTTACTAAGAGGTTGCTAAGGTAGGGTTTGCTCATCTTTATCAGTCATGCGTCTCACTTCATTCCATGCCGAGACAGGTGAGAGATGCCTTTTCCATCCAGTGTATTAATAGAAATGACACTTCAACCATACGTTAGCTCACTGTGGGAGCTGCACTATCACTTCAATCTCTACCTCTGTGTGGGTTGGGTGTGCTGGAGTGTGTACGTGATCGTCACAGAGCAGGCTTTAAGAAAGATGCTGTCACAATGTAGTCATACTTCACCTATGAGATGAGGAATTATACTCTGCATAAATAACACACCTTTTGGCACATCATTATTCATTACAAGATTATCGTGCATGTGAAAAGCTGGATGAGTGATACTTGTACACAATATGAGATTTCCTGCTATTGTTCAACCAGACTCAATGATAGAATGTTTCTGTGTCTCACCAGATTTTAATCTGTTTTTATCATTGCCAGATTTGGTTCAGCTTGTTATTTATGCTTCCTTTCTTAAGGTTTGGGGCACATTGTATGAGGAGTGACCTCATATATGGAACATTTTGGGTATTTTTGCCGATTAAGCCTTGAATAGTTTGGTCGACAGTTTGGTGCCTGTTTGTACCTTGCGGTATTCAGGTATTCAAGCAATTCAACTCTTTATGCAAACGACAACCAAGTAACTCTTCTATTCAGTTTTGCTTTACTTTGCTTCATTTAGCTGTCAGCATAGCATACATTATGAGAAGTGCTATTAGAGTGGAATTACAGAGACTGTAATATATTTAAATTCAATAGTTTTGATGTGTGGGTTAATTCATGACATTTTATGCACCCTTTAGTTGAACTGTTTCAGTGCTCCTTACAATCCCCTATACAATTCTAAGCATTCTAAGTGAGTCTTGTGGTTTAAAACACTCTTGGCAAGTTAAGCACTCCCAAGTGCTGATCACAGATCAGATAACTCAACCCTAATCTACACCTCAACCAGCAAGTATAAAAAGTTAATTACTACTATAAAGTAGTGCTGGAGGTAGTACAAAAAAGAAACTACAGCTCCCAATAGTTAATTACTAGGAAATACCTCTGCTGCCATAAGACATATTTAAAGATGTGATGACAATCCTATGTATTTATTTATTTAAAGAGTGTTTTAAGAGAACACATATCTTAGAAGAAATTATAAATATCATCATTTTTTTTCTTTTGAAAAGCGCAAAAAAAAATTAATCAGAACTAGTTCCACATACCTACCTATATCCCAGCAGAGCTGTGTGCTAACTCTGAGTGACAAGATAAGTGAAAACAGCAGCTCATTTACCATCTAAAACAGAAGTGAAGAAGTTGGTTTATCACACTGTATGACTGGATTATATCCACAAGAAAGTCCTGGCATGTTTAATATACAAAAATTGACTCTTTGAAAAGTGTCTGAGGTGTCACAATTTGAGTACAGTCAAATCTTACTGATATGAAATCACCCTCCTTCTGTCAGAGTTTTGACTGTGTGAAACAGACATTAAAATTTTAAGACTGTAGAGCTGCCCTGCATGTAGCTCGTGAGCACTTGAGAGTGCTATATTTAAAAGAGTGGCAGTGACATGCAGATTTGTTTTCTATTGTTTGAATGTCGAAGACTCCTGTGACCCTGCGCCTATCACTCAAGTGTAGACAAAGTGCTGCTTTCACAGGACACTGAATAGAATGGAGCAGTACCGCACCCTGTCAAATCCACCCAGGTCAGTATCTTACACACAGGCACGTCAACTACAGAGGACGGCCCGAGCTTGGCAGCTCTAGGACATTATTAATGTTTCATTGTAGCCTGTGGTCCTGAGCTGACCAATTCACTGATGTACTCAATATGGGTAGAGACTGGCATAAAGGCTACTGTAGATTGCATAGGATGTTATATGCTAACACCATGGTCATCACATGATGAGAACTACATATTGCCAAGAATACTGGTATTAAAACTATATAATTATTGTATGAAGAGGTTTATGCATTAAATGTATTTTAAATGTATTATTTCATTCTTTTGTGAAGGTGCAGGCAAGATGACCCCCAAACTTCCAGTGGAGTAACTGTATTGTAGAGATATTTCATCTCTTTGGCTCCTTGCTTTTTACATCAGGGCTGTGGAAGACTAGATAGTATCTCATTTGTTAATACAGTTTTCATTTTGAGAGTGAATACTATATCTAGATTTACAAAGTCCAATCAGATACTTATCTGCTCGCTCTTGATTAAAGCATTGAATTTATCTATGAATCAAAATAAAACTTTGCAATCCTTCGATATCTATATTTTAATAACTTTAAATATCCTTGTTTGTCCTCCAATTATAGCTGTTATTATCACCCTAATCAGCTGTTTCACTAATGGGTAAGAGATGACAGTAGTGATATGGTTTGGGTTCTGAATGAGCTGAAAGCACTGGAAGGACTTTGCTCAAAAACAGCTAGAAAAGAATATTTCAATGGGCCTAGTCCAGGCTTCTCAGAAACCAAAAGGTCTGAGGAGGTAATCAGTGTTTCAGAAACTGAAGTTCAGCTCAATTTCTATGCCATGTGATTAAATACTCTGCCAATACAAGTTGCAGGTAAACATAATTGCCCGCTATTAAGATAGCTGTCTCGATCAACTTAATTTCTTTTGAATGCCTTTGCCTCTCAAATACCTTGTGCATGCACACAATTGACAGTGAAATAGACAGCTATTTCTGAGAGGAAAATTACAGGAAGACACCTACCTTTCACAGAAATTAATTATATAATATCTTGGAAAGCAGAAAGAGTCAGCCATCAATAGATACATATTCTGTGTTTCAATGTCTGTTTTATTGGATTGTCTCTAAGTGTAGCTGATCGTGTGTGTCGGAATTGTCTTTTCAAAAGTGAGGGGGTGGATAGCTCTAACATTGCCAGGTCTGCTTTGGCTACACTGCATTAGATGTTAGTCTAGGTAGAGATTATTTTCCCTTTCATCCTGCCAGTTCATGGTTTTATCGCTTTGGCATGGATATCATGGCATTACAGCTCACAAGAGTGTGAGAAGTTTCTCTTTTCTTTATGATCTTGGTCTCTCATGTTCAGGTTTGTAAAAGGTTGTGAAAGGAAGACTGTATCTCCTTGGAGAAGTAAGACTGAAAAGCTGAAAGAGATTTGGTTAGACCTTTTTAAGTCTATGACCATGGCACAAGGTCATAACTGGAAGGATGGGATTAAGGTTGCCAGATTTTTAGATCAAGGTTGCCAGTTTTTTTTTTTTTTTTTTTCAGTTTGCTTCAGCTATGAACAGCAAAGGTTACAAAAAGGCAATGATGACAGTGAAGAGCCTGAAATGGATTGGAAAAAAAAGTGCAAAAAAATCAATTTGTGGCAAACACTTCCTCTTCATTTGTTGCCTTTCATCTTTAATTAATTTAAACATCCCCATTTAAACAGCTGCTGAAAAACGTATTGGTTGAACATAAGTGTTGCATGTGACCATGCAGCCAGACATAAGAGGTGACACTGATATCACAGCCTACCTAAAAACTACACAGTATGTTATAAAGAGCATATTCACTGCAGATTAGTGTTTTTTTTTTTAATCCAAGTGAACAACCTCCCTATCCCTATCCAGAAAATCAGCGAATGCAGGAAAGATGACTTTTTTGTCAAACCAAACTGGACTTTGTTGTCTACATCATCTTGAAGGAAATGATGATATAGAAAGTTAAACGTATTTGCTAATTTGAGACTTTCCACAGACCAGTAAAAGTGTTTGATCTTAAATGTCAAAGGCAGGTCTGTGGTGCGTAATTCTAATACCTTTGTGGCTTTCATGCAGGCATTTTGAACATTGTGGTTCAAACAGAAGACAAAAACAAGACCATACTGATCTAAAATAGATCATCACATCTGAAGAAGCTCCTACATGCAATGAATCACATTTGAGTTGCTACAGTGTGTTGAATCATGTTTTGGTCAAGCTGAGGTTACAGCCTTGGTCAACATACATTAATATTACAGATCCTGTTATCATCTTGATTGTATTTTTCTGTACAGCTGGCACTGTGATATGAAATGAATGTGCAATTCAGAGAGTGGTAAAGGGCTCTGTCTCAGCTCTGGCAGGGGTGATAATGTGAGGATGTGCAGCACTATTAGCTTCCTGTAGCTGGAAGGAAGTGAATGGCGTGTCAGATGAGGAGCGGGTGAAGGTGGGCGTCTACATTTGCCGCCTCTCTGCGACCTGAGAGGCTCCAGCATTGACCGTCTTGTGGTCTTCTGCTGTCTGTTCTCACTCCACTCCAGCAGACAGGCTATTTTCGTGCGGTTTGTGGTAGACAAACAGCTCCTGACCTCAAAGGTTTGCTCTCGCTCGGTCTGCTCGGCGGCCTTTTGATTGAGTTCTTGACAAGCTTGTCTTGGCCTTTCTCTCTGGGACCCCGCTTGTTTTTAAGCTGAATTATTAACCAGCTCTCCTCATCTCCTGGCCAAGGGCTGCTGTCCTTCAACCCCCCCTCCCCCACACCACCTACTGGGAAAAGGCAGGGTGTGGATCAAAGCAGCGAGCAGCTGTTGATTTTTTTTTCCAACTGAAGTAAGAGGGAGATTAAAAAACAGGCACGCTGTGTTACAGGCTAACCCAAGAATCCTATATTGCCTTACATAAGTTTGGATTCAGTCTGGGTCACCATACCTAGGATTACCAACTGTAGTTATTTTACAAGAATTAGATTTGAATTAAAGTTAAACAGCCAATGTGAATCACTGTTAAATGTAAGAAGAGTGTGAAAAATTAAACTGAATAAAACTGAATACTGTAGCGGCAGTTATAATAATTTACTCTCAGTGTGTACATTTTCTCTTAACCTTATCTAAAATTTTCCATTTGCAGCATCTGCCACAAACATGAAATACCATCACAGTAATCTGTGCATTAATGTAAATGTTCCCAACTGAGTCCTGGAAACATCCGTACATTTCGCCAGTGAACAGAACAAAATGATTTATGACGTGATGGTTCCTATTCCATAGTGTGCTGTAAGTGTCCAAGAAAACTTTTCAACACGCAGGTCAATTGCTTGCAGGTTAAATGACAAGCAGCACTGAAAGGCCATTAATTCCTAATCAAATCCAGATGTTCAAGTGTGATAGAAATGTTCTCACATTACTCTGAAGTGTGCTTGAATGGCATGCACCTGGTCAAGGGCCACTATGGAAGAGCTCTGTGTTACAGCAGGAAACCAGCAGCAATTCATGTGTGTAAGGAAAACATTCCCTGCGTATGGGAATGTGGCCATTGTCCGTTAGTCACCATTTCTTCATGAGTGTATCGGTTTTTATTATGGTTAACTTATCAATAGCTGGATGCAGCATATCTGAGCTGATAACTCATGCAGGCCAATTGACTCTGACATTGAAAACTCATCTCCGCAGCCATCAAAGCAAGTTATAATTTATTAATTCCACCACTTTATCACACTGTACTTTGCTTAGGTAGTGGGATTTAATTATTTGGTTCCTTGTTAAGATAAGCCAATCGTTAAGCATTGGGCATAATACGTTCATGTTGTGAATTTTATCCTTCTGAAGAATTCAGGGGCTACATTCCATTTCTGTAACAAGGTGGAGAATTTGCTCAGTTGTAAAACTGAGATTCCTGTGTATGTATCTGACAGCACTATTGAAATATAATGCAATGCACATTTCCAACTCCAGACCCTGGCAGACAAAGAAGGAAAATGTAATTGCAGCTGTGAGTGCAATTTTGCTTCAGTAAAGTGCAGTATACATTTTGGTCATTTCATTGTAGTAACAATCATTTTTTGGCATATATGCTTGCCTGTCTTTTTCAAATGCAGAATAATGAGAATTAAAATGTGAACTCTTTAATCTGATAATAAATGCCTTACAAAATCTTTCAACTAAAAGTAAAAATTTGTTTGCTGCATTACTGTTCCACAGGGGGGGAAACATTTATATTATATTTTCATGAGCCTTGCAGTACAAGAGGGACGTATCCTCAGTCTCTGCTTTATGGTACAGATATGGAGTGTGCATTCAGAGCCCTATTTCATCTCTGGATGCCTTCCCAGGTTTTCTGTTTGTTTCTCCAGATGCTCTCACTGCCAATCCCTCTGTGCCTCAATGGAGAGGTGTCACCCGGAGCTTTTATGTGTCAAAGTCTTTCAAGACTATTCTCAGCATGTGCCAAGCTTGTCACCATCAGCCTATACTGGAATTAAGGAGGAGCTGGGAATTGTGAATACCACCCTAGTAGAATGTAGTGACCATCGGATGTGCTGCTGAAACTACAAGATAGGTGTCTGGGTCATCCTACTGTTGTGTATATATATTGGCTATGTGAGAGGATGCAATCGTTCAGAAAACATGCACATCACATCCTAAAATTTGTCGTGACACTGTCACAATCATAGAGAACAGGTGGTCCAGAAAGTCTGCACAGTTGAGACAGAGGCAGGAGACAGTTGGTGATTCATAGGTCTAGAACCTGTTGGCATCAACCCACGTGTTCCTGTTTTTCAACTGATAAGTTTCAAAACTCCTTATTGGATGCTGAAAGTAACACGGTTGATGTGAGCTTGTTCTGAAGAATTATTGTTGTGAATAATAGACAGAACCCAGTGCTATGCAGATGGTCAGATGATTGTTTCAGTGTTTTTCCAGAGAACATGCGTGAGGTGTTCACATCCAGACACAAGCCACTGCAATCAGTCTGTGAACTGTGTGTGCTATGAAAGGAATAGGGTGAGACAATCAGAGGACAGAGAGGGGTCTGCACACCTCACAGCTCAACAGGCTACTTGGAGAGGGCCATCTCAGCAACGTGCCATGTCAATTTTGAAGGAATGCCTATGAATGAGTATTGTCACACCTGCCTATATGGTTGACCATGCAGTGGTCTATATGACCAAATGACTATATGTGACCATGCTCTTTAACCTAAAATAATCGTCCTGTTTGTAGGCTTATTCATGACATATGAGGGAGAATTGTGACAAGGTATATTGACAATTGCTTCATAAGGGCAAAGGTCTTTTGTTTTTCTGGCAGTGTGTTTGTGCACAAGAGACTGATCTGATTCTTAACGACTTTACAGCTAAACAGCTTCTTCTTCACATTATTCAAGTGCTACTTAGCAGTGCCTCTTTATCCTCTAGTTATCTCACTGTCATTCTCAAATACACCATCAGCTAAGTGCTCTGTTTTACTTGCAAATGTTATTGTTTTTAAATTGCTTTAGTAGCTTAAATCTCTTTTTTGCTGTGAGGCATTGGGAACTGTAGAGGATCCCCTACCAGCATTCATTCCACTCATGCTACAGGCTAAGGAACACGTGTGTGGCTATACACATACACATACATACTCACAAAACACATAAAGAGATATAGGCACACATCATATTCATTCACACGTAGATATAATTGCAGTCACTTCATCTAAATGAGCTGCGTAATTCTATAAAAGGATATTATCCTTGAAAGAAATTAATCACTCTTAGTGATTGTCCTCATGGCTAGAGTAAATATATTATACCTAGAAAAGCAGACAGTCTTTAAGAAATCCTATTCCAATGAGGAGCTTGCTCAAAACTGCTGGGAGGTGATAGAGCCTGTTGACAGTGAATAAATGTCCAAGTCTCCCTTGGGTCAAGTTTATGAAATAATGATGTCACTATGATGTCACTAAGTCAGATGATTGTTAAAGACAAACCTTGATACTTAAGCTTACAAACATATCAGAACGATTGAGTATGGCGAGAGGTGCAAGAGTGTGCATACACCTATATAATATCCACTAAAGTAATTGTCCAATAAAAACACTTACCTGACTCAGACATATATAACCTGTCTTGTACTGAGCTTTACGTCCTCAATGCACCACACATACTGTAAGTCCAGCTGAGTAAACTACAAAATGAAGCAATGTACTTTGATTAGAACAGTGGTAGCCAGTGGTGGTCCATCTCAGGTGCATTCAATGGAGTCATGTCTCATATGGACACATGGCCTGGCACGTGATTGCATTTTTAGTTTTATTTAGTTAATCATTTTTACCATGTATTTATTTTAATCAGGTCACCTAGCAGTATCATCCATATTTATTACTATGTGAACAGCCCCTTGCACCAATACATTCACAAATCTGGCGCATGTTCAGCTCTGACGTCGCCGTGAAGCACCTCTTTGTATGTACATAGGCTAACCTTTCATACTGCTATAAAACTCTGTTTAAGAGGCTCTGAAGTATAAGCCTTAATGTCGTTAATTATTATTGTCATTTAAAAGGATGAGGGAAATAGTCAGCGGGGAGGCGAGCCTCCATTTGGGGGTTTTACAACGCTGTGCTCGGATTTATGGCATTCTCGTCTCTGGAGATGAGCGCTGGGGACTGGTCTTCCAGATCTGTCTGCCTGCCATGCTGGGCACTTTGTTCCTGTGCCGTGTGAGAGTATGTGACAGACTTGTCCCTTTGTCCAGCACAGTAGGGGCAGTGCTTTCCTGCTCCTTATCACCAAATGGACAAGATGTATCTGAATTAGTAAAACAGAAACATTCACACTCTTGTGTTTGCGTGACCATTTATCTTGCTTGAAACCGTGGTCTGATTGTGGCTGAAAGTGACAACCTATTAAATGAAATGAGCGCAAGTAAGGGGTAAAAATGAAGGATGTAACTGACACACTTCATTGCTGCCTGATGAAAAGATTATGATGGGATTTCTTGTTGGATGGCCTGTGTGTACAGGGTGTGAGTACTTACAGATTTGTTGTTACTTCTCAGAGCAGTATTGAAAATGATTTGTGTGCCCAGGGAAACCAAAAAATACACTACAGAAGAAGACTGCTCACTTGTTCTCTCTTCTGTGATATAAATGCTATGACGTTTTACACATACACACACACACACACACACACATTCATGTATGTACACTCTATGTATTTTAGTGGTGGAGATTAGAAGAAAGGACTTGGAGAGGACAGAGGGCAAATTAATACCATGAAAAAGGACAAAACAAAACAAAATAAATCTACTGTCCACTTCTGCCTTTGTAATTAAGTGGTATGGAAAATGTGATGTTTCCCTTCAGTAAAGACTCACACATCAGGTTACAAACAGCAGCCAACCCTGGGACTCTCTCATGGTTACCATAGCTGACACTGAGACTGAACGATTTGTAGTCCACACTGGGTACTAAAATGGCAGCTTGTATTAAGAAAGATAACTGGATACTTAAGTGTCTCTTTCACCTCTTATTGCTATGTAAATACAAGTCGTAATGAATTAAAAGTTAATACCACTGCATAACATTCTCCTTTTCTTTTAATTCCTGTGGAAATAATTACAAATCAAATCCAATTAACACACTAGGGTTCACATTTGTAAGACTGTTACACCATGCTACAGTGGAGAATAAATTCTTAATTGGACTGAAGACAATTAGTGCGATTAATCCCTTCAGAATTCAGAGAACACCATAGGATTAAGACAATATTCCCTTTGTATTTGATGAAAGGTTTTTTTTTGTAGGTTTCTTTTGAATCCCGTCTGAGCACCAGTCAGTTTGATTTGCACACCTTTGTCATAATTATAACTGACTTCGTGATCAGGGACTTGTTCTTTATTTAAATAAATCCTGTTGTTCTTTTGTACCAAGTTATTGTGAAATACCACATACCCTTAATTGAATTGTTATCAGTAGTATGAAAACCAAATTCAATCTGCACTATAAATAAATATTACATATATTGTTAATATGGTACAATAGCTTTTAAATTCAATCATTGTCATTATTAGATCATAATTCTTGTTAGTAGTAGTAGTGTACAGTATTATTAATATTAGTATTCATAACTTAATATAAGAACCATGATGGCACTGTCTCTCATTGAATGGTTCTTCTTCTGTAGTTTCCCAGAAAGTCTGACATGAATGGTGTCTCAGAACCTTGAACTTTTACCCAGAGCTGAAGGAATTCAGATAGTACTGTAGTGTATTTCTAAAGCAGCTGCTGGCTTCTCTTCTTCAATCGATGGATGGATTTATTGACTGCAGCAGAGGTCAGCATTTGATTTTTCTTTTCTTTCTTTTTTTATGTATGTCTAGGATGTGCAGCTTATTTATTCTTTTAGGAGACAAAGGTCAAACTAAATGGCCCTTGCTGTAGCCATGTCTGACATCAGAGGTGCAACCGAGACTTTCCCTTTGACCGTAGAGTTTTCGAAGCGTTCAAGCTCCCACTCTGGTGTATGAGTCATTTCAGAGGAACACCTGCAAGTGGCACTGAGGATGCAGAGTGGGGACAAGAATGGGGACAGCGGGAGGAAGTCAGGCCCTGGTGGTGGCTGTGCAGGAAGGTGCTGTCATTGGCTCAGAGTGTAACAGGGTGATTCAGCTTGTTCACAGAGATGTTTACACATGTGCACAGTGACAGATCTACACTCCTGACTACCTCTCCCTGCTCTCTCACTTTACCTTTCATCGCACAGTTTGTTTTCCTTCCCTTTCAGTTGAAAAGGTTATACTCCTTTAATCTTCAAAGAGTTGTGTTCCTTGAACCTTTTAAAATTATTGTATAGAGCTATGTTTGTGAGTGTGTGTGTGCACGCATGCGTGCGTGTGTGCGTACACACCCGCCTGTGTGGGTGTTCATGTGTGTGTTTTATATAGTTATCGTTTACGTTATATAATTTCTGTTAAGTGCCATGATATCCGTGGTCACTAGGGCTGATGTTGCTATGTGATTATATCTGAAAATAGTAAATAATTTTTAAACAGGGGAATGGAAAAATGCTTAATTGTACCTACCATGCACACACCAAGTCAATGTTCTTTAGATGGCTAATTGAAAAAAGCTTGGCACATCCAACTAAACACTTTCCCTGGGTTTTCTTTTTTGCTTAAACCACTCGTGCCTTTGAAATGACTTAAACATATAATAGATATTTTGCAGCTGCTGAACTTAAAACTGAGTTGGAACAAAATCCTGAAGCCTGGTTAAGGCTGTATTGCATTTCATTGAACGAAAACCCAGAGAGACAGATTCAAATCTCAGCAGGTTTGGTGCGGCCGTTCTGCTCGTGGTCTCTTTTCCACATGGTCACTTCTGCCGTCTTACAAACTGCTCTTCCCTGAAGAGAGCGCACAGCCAAGGCATGCAATACAAACAATAAAAATTGAACGAAACGTTTGAGGGGGGTTGGATCAAAGATCAATAAAGGCGGAAAAGCTGTGAACCCTCCCCCCTAGCTTTTCCTTCCCCTCTGTGGTAAATACATGCATTTAAATCAGGTGCAGGGAGCCCTGGTAACAATGACAAACGATGTTGTATGTAATTTTTTTCTATTAACATAAAGTAATATAAACTGAAGGACACTAGTCTATAGAGAGAGTTAGTGGCTAATGTTCCATATCAGATGTGGACAATGTCAGGACTGAATACAGATTAGGCAGTGTCCTTCTCTCCCTGGGGGAATTAAGGTTTGACACAGAATTGGCTGCCAAGTGTATTATTATATCTTGCTGGTGCCAGTCCTGTCTTCCCTGGACTATTAACCCTTCTACTGTTCCCCAAGCCCCTTCCCATTGCTCCTCCTTCATAGAAGTTCACAGTGGATTCTCTTTCTTCCACCCTGCTCCCAGCAAAAATGACTATAAACCACTATCAATTTGATCAAGGTTGGAGAAAGAGGGGATTACTGAGACCAGATGTCTCCAATCTCCAAGTTGTTGCTCTAACCTCTGCACATTTGGTATTTAAGTGTCAGGAGTTCAGCTTTTGGTTTTTTTTATAATGTTTTGTCAGTTTACAATTCAGTTTACATATTTGTAATACTTTGCCTGCTGGTGCAAGCTTGGTTGTAAAACAACTCTTTGGTAAGTAGCTGTTTTTGTCAGAATAGTGTGAGTTGACAAGGTGCTATTTGTGTGTGTCCCTTTGTAGGTCTGTGGGTGGTGTGCTCTTTTTGTCTTAATACTGGTTTCCAAAGATACCTTGCCCCATGAGGTTTCAGACTGTGCATAGTTCACACATAAAGAAAAAAAAAAAACTAGAGCAGTCCCTTTCTGAGTTCTTAAGAGCGAACTGTCTTGAAAACAGTGAGAAATTCATCAGTTGAAATTTCTTTAGAAAAGTAATGGAGCAATTGAGTGGAGTATATGTTAAATATTTGTTATGGAGTTGCCATGACATTCATAAATGCACAGTTATGCTGATCATGAGAGTAACAGGGGAGGGAGGGAGGGAGAAAGAGAGTGAGAGACATGAGAATTCACCCTGAAGAGTTTGTTTGCACACCAAGGTCAAGGAACTGCAGCACAAATGCTGAATTTAAACTGATTCCAAACCCCACTCTGTTATTGCGCTCAGCTCTGTAAAAAAAAAAAAAAAAGCTGAAAAAGGCAAGTAACAAAAGATTCACTTTACTGACAAACAAGAGTGACGATGTTGTGCTGTCTGAAATGAGAAAATTCCGCACATGTAGTCCATGCGGGTTATATGATGAATTTAGTGCACATACAAACTGACAGATTGACGGCCCAGGACAACAGAGCCCTCAGACTAATCTCACAGCAGTGCATTATGGGTTAATATAGCAGACAGTAGTCCCTCGTTGGTTGTGTCAGAATCTTAAGACCCAGGCCTGTTGTGAGCACACAGGAAAGACTGAACTGGTCCAGGGTGGCCTGTTGACAGTGGCCTCTTTCCCAGTAGTCTGTGTGTGAGAGTAAATATGTAATAGCAACTACAGTAGGAGGCCAGTATTGTGTACAGCACAAAAAATTATTTAGAACAGTTTTCCTGGCTTTTTAATGTCATCCGAGGAGGCAGATTCAAATAAATGTAATTTTTCATGACTTATTCACTTTTCATTTATGTTTGAAATCCCATCTTTGGTAAGCCTTTCTCTCTTTTTTCATAGTAGAAATCCCTGCCTTTTTTAGCCAGCCTTGTTGGTCTAAAAACAGAGTTTAACAGAATTAATTTACAATTGCATAAATATTGCCTTTTTCCAGTTTTTAATGCCTATTCACCATTTAATACCTAATTCATCATTATATGAGGGGCTTTTTCCTTCTGTGATTTTGTCCCCTTTACATACAACTTAGACTATAAGCAGATTCCTTCTCTATGTACTGCACATTACTATTTTGTTAACATTGTAACTTTGTAGAAAATACACCATTCTGCATTTTGTTAGGGAGCTAAGAGTGGCTCCTGAAAGTTATATATTTGAGATTTTTATTTCATAAATTAAAAAGTGTAGCATACTAATGTCTTTTGTTTACTTGAATTTACTTGGGACTTATCAAAAGACTTATCCGCCATATATACTGCGCCAAACGTAGTCTTTTCTGCATCCCACACTCTCAGAACTGCCTTCACTTCACAGTGCTTAGGCACTTGCATGGAGCTGCATTTCGTACTGCCCTGGAGTTGTCCCTTTGCCACCTCCGAGCCGGAAATGTTCTTAACTAGCCATCACAATCTCCAGACCTTAGGTCAATCGAACATTTATGGTTGAAACACAAAAATGCATCTCTCAAAATAAAAACAAAAGTTATGAAGGACCTAGAACAATACTTCCTGGAGTAATGGTTGAAACCCCCTTGCTGAGGTAACAGAACTGCATAAAACACTCCAAGAAGTGTCTTGGTGTAAACCCTGCCAGAGAAGAATTTGAAAAATACTACAGGGTTGTGGATAAATTTGACCTTTGCCATAAAATGTATTATTTGTAAACTATATAACTTTTCTCTGTGCAATTAAAAATGCAGCTAAGATTAAAGTATTATTAAACTATTTAAGACGATTACATGACCCTATACATTTTTTTTCCAGTACTTATTTTTATGTTGTGTAATGTTTTTTATTCCTATGTTTAATAAATATACAGAGAATGTATATGCATATAGGCGTGGATACATAATGGCACCAGGACCCACCACCCCCCCCCCCCCCCATTCCCAACCGTTTCCTCAGTCTGGCACACAGTACATTGTAGCCAGTATATTGGGACCAGTGTAGACATGTAGAGAAACATGGGGTGCTCTTGGCTACAGTGTACTGTGTGAGTACCCCTGTGTCTGAGTGCAGCGTGCAGGCAGAGCCCTGGTGGAGGAGGAAATGAATGTGGGGACCTGCATGCAGACTCGCCGGCCGGGGGAGCGTTAATGAGCGTGCGCCACAGCTCTGAGCTCTTTAACCTCCACCGATGCTCATTAGCTCATTAGGATGGCAGGCGATTCATTTTGTTTCCTCTCGTTTCTGTCACCCACTCTGGAGTGACATCGATAAATCCAGCACACATTTACTTGGTTTTTCAAAGGTCCCAAATTCATTATTTGTGAGCATTATTGAGCTGTAGAAATATAGGCAAAGGTTTAATGAGTTATAGACTGAGTAGGCATTTTAAACACTTCAAATCAGAATGGGAGTTTCTGGTCCTCATGTTGAATTTGTTCATCCTGTGAAGTGTTTGCAAACTGGCATGCGTTTGAATTTCTTTCTGTTATATTTATTTCTGTGGATGATGACTATGAGGATGACTATGTTTCGTCCTCATAGTACTGCGAAGAACAACAGATTCAATCAGGATGTCACTTAGTATTCTTTTCTCAGCTTAGTCTACATTTAGTTTTTTAGTAATTGTGACAGTTTTGAGGTTAAATGAAAAAATCTGTGACCTCAAAATGTTACTTGTTTAATGATAGGAAATCATAATCTCACTCTCTGGCTTTTGCTCCCACTCTGAAAACATGTAAGCCACTCTTTTCCCTCATTCTGATTCTCAATAAAATCCTATATTTAGATATTTTCTGACACTTGATTCAAACTGGCATGTTGGCACCATTGCCTCACATGTGGAGAGTAATGCAGAGAGGTGAAGGGGGGTCTTAGCTGAATGTGACCTATCAGGTTCTCTGCCCAGGGTTTCAGAGGCTTACTGCAGCTGGGGCTTGGCCTGCTTTAGGACCTTGACACCTGGCCAAAGCAGAGAATGACTTCCCCTCTCTCTAGAAGTCCACAATTCCTGATGTCAGCTGTCTGTTTTTGTCAGAAAAAGCAACAGGCATATAGCCTGGGCAATACAGCAGGCTACCTGTGGATGAAGTCATTGTACTATGTTCACAAATGTGTTTATGGTGCAGCTGTATTTCACTGAAATCCATAGGGCAAATATGACCTTTAGAATTGCCATTGACTGGGTCAGTACTTGGCGGTTGTAGTTTTTTTCCTTCTTCAGATAAGATTGGGTCTTCTTTGGCATCTCTTCTATTCATTCAGATATGCCTGTATATCTCTTAACTTTCCTTAAAGCACATAGCTTAATCATTTCAATCAGTAGTAATAAACACCAAAGTCAGGAAACTACATAGGGTGTCATACATTTGTTTGTTGTCCTCGCAAACCTTTCTCTTTTACAACTTGTGAAACAACGCTCTGCGTTTGGGGCATGGGTCCAGAATCCAGACCAGTGAGTTATGTCCTAATTGTTTGCAGATTTCAGATGTCCTCATTAAATCACAATGAAGCACACTGCAGAGAGCTGCGTGCACACTGGCTGGCTGTATGTTTATTTTGTCAGTTAATCTTTTATAAAGCTCACGGCTGTAGTCACTGACCAGAAATTGTGGGCTTTGTGTTCTAGTATTGGAAAACTTAAGCATATCTGTTCTCTTTTGGCTTTTAAAGCCGTTAAACACTAAAATAAGATCTCCAAAACCATAAAGAAACTTGGGGACGGGAAGGAAACTCAGATTCTGGCCATGACTATGATATGTTCTTTCGTTTTCACCACTTCATACAGAAGGGTGTTGATAGCCTAAACCTTTAAATCAAATAAATAAGAATAATGAGGAGAATAAGACATAAAAAGTGAGAAAGGACTTCAGTCTCATTCTATGTTCATGTTGATGAACCAGACCATTAGTCCTCTAATGACGGCACACTTGATCAAAACATTAATGACCTAAAAGGAACAAATAAAGATACTTATTCGTAATCACTGCTTCAGTTTTATTCTTATTTCCCTTAAATTTGTGTCATGCTATATTGTTTTATAGGGCTAAGACAAGTGTGCTGCCACCTCCTGTCATAATGTCCAAACATTGTAAAAGTGTTTATGGTGTGGGCTGACACATGGGAAATTCATGAGTCCAGTGAACCGTGTCTAAACCTGCCATTCTGGAGGGAAGGACTCTATCAGTCCATCGTCCCCTGCATGCCATTAACAATAACTTCTACTGGAATTCTCTTTGTCTAACCCTTTCTGCCTATTTTACACACATACTTTGTGGAAAAATTTCAGATTTTTCAGTGAGTTTGGTTGTCATACTTACCGTGTCAGCATCTAAGATGTGATGGAATTAAGCCATATTGCTTCATTTTGTCCTGTTGCATTTGATAGCATTGATGATGCTACCCCTTCCAAAGGTCACATTCATAGTGCTGGAAGAGAGCCATGTCGGAGAAACGCATGTATATGCAAGACAGTGCATTGGTTCTCAGTGTGGAACCTGTGGTGGTGTGATACAGTGAGTCCCCAGCATCAGCGAACATAAAGAGTGAGCTGGCATCGCTGCCCTTGAGCAGCAGCACACGGAGGGGGGTGACAGCAGGCGAGAGTAGCGGAGTTTTCCTGCGGGCTTGGAGACTTAGAAAGATGCCACAGCCTTTCCATACGAGTGCCAGCACGACTCAGATTACAACACAGTTAAGCTCTAATTGCCACTGTGCATGGAAAGATATTGCACCGTGATGATGCTGGTATTGGAAATTGCTACATAATTGTACCCGTAGGTGCTGGCACCGCATGGGTGATACTGTGTGGGTTGACGATTAGTTTTTTTTTTTAGTTTTTACTTTTATGCTTATATGAGCCCTTATTTAATTTAAGAGGAAAGTAATTGACAGCTGGTATTTAAGTTTTTTAGGTTTCTTGTAGCATTAAGTGAAAGCAGTCTTGTTGGATTAGGGGTGGGGACAGAAGGACAGCTCTCTGCAGTGAATCCTGCTCTTTTACATCTCTGATTCTCCATGACTCCTGGTTGAGTTTCAAATAGGCTTATCGCTATGAAAGTTAAGTTGAACGGAGGAAATTTCAATGCATAGCGTGTGACTTCAGAGATTAGATGTGGAGACAGTTGTTGACGTCATGGCTTAAACCAAACCCCGCAAACCTCAGGCTCTTTCCAGCACTATCAGTCACTGACCGACTGTATTTCTTTCTGAACTCTTCTTTTGAGGGGGAGGTATGGAATATTTGGGTGTGCCGCTTTAGGGTAATGATAGCTGGAGGTGTCACTGAAAAATATTTTCTTCATATAAGATGATATCAATGTTACTGTGTGTTTTCAGAGGTGATTTTTGTCCCTGGTAATATTCAGGAGTGTGCCAGTTCTTTCCATTGCCTACGTAATATGAAACATTGTGAAACAAACTGAACAAAAATCTATGAAAGAAGCAATGAAATCATCTAATACTTTTTTCTTTTGTAAATGCAACTTTTATCAGCTGGTCTGTGGTCTGCTCTGCTTGTCTTGTCTTTATGGTAATATTGAGGATGCAGTCATTTTGTCTTTGCAACTTGGCCATCTAACTCATCTAGATTATCCTTCTTTTCATGTTCCTTACAATGAAAAGAAAATAGAAGAAGATTGAATTGGAGTTCTTTACTTGCCCTTTAATTGTTATGCTCAGAATGGTTTTAATGTAAAGAAAGGATATGCTTTGTACATACAGTAGGTTCCACTAAACACTAAAGATAGACAAAAACCTTTTAGAGAAAGCATGTTTGAATTTGGAAGAATATGGTAAAAACATGTGCTCTCATCTTGAGTACTGAGCTTCATGAAATCAGAACCACCTTTAGGCAATTAGCAAACTAAGTGGGCAGTAATAACTCATTTCTGTCCTGGGAGATGATGAATAAATGTTTTTAGTGGGCAGTGAGTACCTACTCGACTACCTACTCAATGCTCTGCTAATTGCAGCTGGAGACTTATTTTTCTAATGCAGTTAACCCTTCCTTTGATGACAATTGTCAAGTTAGACAACCAGTCTTGAAAATCTTGACAACTAGGTGCTGTAAAAATTATATGCCTGTATTACCGTATGCATCAGTAAGTTGGAGTGAACTGGTGTGTGATTCAACATGTACATTCATATGTTTTCAAGTAATCACAGGTAAGAAGTTAATTAATCATCACACTGTAAACAATCACACTGTAACATTGTCAGTCAATATATTGCTCTTTATTTCTTGTACATTTACACTTTAATCCATCCACGTTCAATCCTGATGCATTGATTAATAGATACATGAAGAGACTTCAGTTTATGTTTTTGACCTTTTCCTTTTCCTTTATGGAACTGTTGTTGAGTCCAACATGTAAACACAGGAGAAGCTTGTTCTAAATCTTAAAAATTGAGTCAGCCCTTCTCTTTGCATGGTCACCCATTGTTACATTTGGATTAATAAAATCATCAGCTATTTCTTCTGCTAATCTGCTAATGCATCTATGAAAGCATCTTCATATATTTGGTACAGGGTCCTTGTTCACCCAGAAGTCAATATCCAAAGTAGCAGTAAGAAAGTTTCTTGCATAATTATTTGGACAGATTTTGATGGCTGGTTTCATTAATGTGTAAGGCTCTAATGGCCTGATCAATATATGTTAATTTGTTGCTCCATGTAATAAATGAGTTTCCTTTGCAGTATGGAAACCTTTACCTGTTCATATCAAACAATTTAAGTATGATTTTTAATACAGCAGGAGGTGACATTGAACCCTTTTAATATAGTTACTTTCCTAGTGTTTTATCTGAGCTCTAACGTTTGCTTTTAATACTTTTAAATCAAAGATATTTTAAGCAAAGAACTGATTAGATAGCATTGTAAACTTGTTTAAAACTGAATCTGCTCTCTATTTGTTTTTGTTTTGGCTTATATCAGAATACTAAGAATTAAATGTTCCTAACCTGCAATTAGATAAAAACCCCTCTTCTGTCAGTGCTGCATGTTTACTATCACACAGGCAAATATTGTCAGATATTTTATTTGGCCCAGCAGTTTTTTAAAATTATTTTTAGTATTTATTTTTTTATTCAGTATAAAATGTGCAAACATTTTACATATTTGCCTCAGAGTACCCTCTGTCACTGAGTATTTATACTGGGTGATAATGCTTTTGTTACATATACTCAAATCACTTATGGAAAAGTTCTTTGACATCTGTGTTGATAAAAGTATTGAATATATTTTCTACTAAAAGCAAAAGAAAATGAGAAATTCAATGTTCATGAAAGGGTTAATTTTTTTAAAAGAATCTGTGGTGCTTTATATTGAGATTTCCTTTTTCCCTAATGAATGGGAGAGAGGAGGTGTCTATTCTTGTTCTGACTCCAGAAGCATTCCAGAATCTGCACTTCTCATCACAGACACTCATAAAAAGACCCAGTCCAAGAGTGGCCGTACCCTGCTCTTTTTTTTAATTATGTATGATTATTATTTCTCCAGTTAGCAATTCACTTCACCCTGGAATTCCTGGAAGACGACGTGACATGCTCGGATTCCCTCTTGTCCAATGAAAAACAGCCCATAGTTGCCAACAGGAAGCTGTCAGCATTCTTTGACTCTACTGGCAGGAAGCTGGGTTCCTGAGGACCCTGCAGGGAAACATTCCCCCTTTTCCATCCAGCCACCATCATCTATAGACAGATAGTGATTGTGTGATCGTAAACATGGTTTCTCCACTGCCAGCAAGTGGTTCCTCATGCACGCTGTTTGTTACCTCAAATTTACAAAAATTACTATCCAGGCTTTATCCATTTTCTTTGTAATATTTCTTATCAATTTTGTCATTTACAGAAGCACAATATCAAACCAGTGGAATGTCTTATTCTCTTTCTCATTCCTCTTTCGCTGTCCAAATACCCCAGGGCTCACAGCTTTATTTGACCGTGTTAAAATCATCTGAGCAACTTAATGGCCTTGATATGAACATATTCCCATGTAAAGTACAGAACTGGAAGACCATTGGATTTGGCAAATGACTCTGAAATCAAAACCAGACAGTAGTCCCATTTTCCTCTTATTCCTGAGCTGCAGATTCAATTACATTGATGGTTGCCAGTGAAGGGTTTCCTGTTATTACACTATTTTTACAGCAGCCTTTAGCTTTTGCAGAGGAGAGCATTTTTATATATAAATCATAAGATATTGAATTAATTTGAGCAACAAATTAAGTTGATTTGTGAACAATTTAAACATTTATTTACCCTTCTTTTTTAATGCATGTTAGTGAAGGGAAACATGCAGACATTTGCTGAAGTATGGGAGTATTTTGTTTGATTCTCCTGATGTCATTGATAAAGCAAGAAGTTTAATACAACTCCAATTTCATGGAAAATACATTCTTTATTTTTGAGTGTAAAGTAGTCTAGTCATAGATACTTTTTCATTACTGTTGCTCTGTGCTAGAAACAAGTGATGAAAGATTCAAGCGGGTGAAATGTCAGATGTTATGAACATTAGACAAAAGACATTGCCTGAAAAGCTAATTTGAAAGTAGTTTTTATGGGCAAAGACTAATAGGAAAAGGTCAAATAAAAACAGCGTGACATAGAAGTTTGTGGGCAGTGGCTGCAGTGGGGCAATTGCACTCTTGGTTTTCTCCATCCGAGCGATAGCACTGCCTGCGTAGCTCAGGGTGGAGAGGGCCGGGCCTCCTCCACGCCCCCAGCGGTAGTTTATCTTGGGCTGTGAGGATGCGCCCCTGCATGCGCTGGGGGGGAGGGGTGGAGAGGGGCCCCTGGCAGCTGCCTGCTGCAGCACCACTCCATTAGAGGGTGTGCTAACCTTGCAACAACTGGGTGACATCCTCATTTTTCACCTGGCCTCTCCCTCCCTGACTGCACCTTCCCAGTTGCGCCAAAGGTGAAGAGGTGCCTGTCGGCTGCCTGTGAAAGAGACTAATGCGCCGTGCAAGTCAAAGGATTTTTAACCTGCAACACCTTCTTCTGTGATATCTCATGTTCCAGGGGCTCGCAATGATAGTTGGTTAACCATGCTATTAAAATTCATGGTCTCTAAGAAAAATTTAAGGCATTGATAAGCGACGGTCCTTTTTTTTTTTTATTTTTGGTAAGCAGTGTAAAGTGCGAAAGAGTGAATAAAACCACATAAACCTGCCTAAATCTAATAAGCTCAAAAAACAAGCAAAAAAAGAAAAAGAACGGAAAATATTATTTACATATGGCCCATGTATATTTATAACTCAAGAGCTTTATTGAATCCTCAAAAAAAGCACTTCAACCTCGGCATGTATATTAAAATATGAGATGCATGGCCTCTGCAGGACTCAGTCTGAGAGAATGTGCTCATGAAAGAAACATAAAAGGGGCTTTGCACTCCGTTATTGAAAGTGTCTCTTTATACCATGGGCCTGGCTCTCCCCATCGCTATTCTCTTTTGATCAACCCTTGTCTCCCTTCACTTCATGCACCGTAAAGCAGAAGGCCATCAAACCTAAACTTAAAACAATGTGTAAATTTAATAGAAACATATCCCTTTTTCCCCTAATGTAATTCCCCTGTGCAGTGCCTGGCCGGATCACTGGTGTGTATGGGCCTGTTCACTTTGATTTGGCTGTAGAAGCTGGCATGTCGTTCCATTGGAAGGGGCATTCCGGCATCCGGGAGCGCCCCCTGGGACAGGATGCCTGCCTCCATGTTGGGCCCCTCTGCGCACTCCTGCCCACACTGGTCTCGTCATCCCAGACTCGCTCTGCCGTAATTTACTGACTCCACTTCCGTCACGTTAATTTGTTGTTGTTTCTCCCTCCTTTCATGGAGCCTCAGTGTGTTTGGTGACCTACAGGTGTGGAATGTCTGTTCGGCATGTTTCTTATCTCTCCTCCTGTCTCTTTGCTCTCGCCCGGCGATCAGTTTCCCCAGCGATGCCCCCTCCTCCGGGTGGCTTTTCTCACATGAGGAGCGACCAGCAGGCCGTCAGTTCAGACCTGATGTGTGTGTGTCTGTAGGCCTGCCCCTGACCCCATCATGTAGTATCACACACACATGCACATGTATGCACACACACACGCACACACACACTCTGTGCATAGTTAAACACCACGGCTCTGTCCTCTTCAACATTCTGAATTCGCTGCTGTCCCTTTTCTGGGACCCCTTCCTCAGCTCTGAAATAAAGGACTCACTTGATATGAAGGGCCATGCACTATTTCTGCACATTTAATATACATGCTGTTCTTAATTACCAAGCGTGCATGTGATGCATATGTCTGATGTATCCTGGACCATGATGCCGGATGCATGATGGGACGACAAAAAAAAAAAAAAAATAACAAACAAAAATAAAAATGTGAACATACTATTCCATTGATTTTTTTTCCTCTTTAATGTCCCCTTTCTCAAAAACATCAAATCTGAACCCTCTCTCTGCTGGCACTTTATTGTAATAACTTGTGACCTCGTGTACATTGAGTTCAGTTATATCCATATGTATTATTCCAGAAACTCATTTTCCCTGTTCTTCCCTATTTCTAAAAGCTCTTGTTTCTCTACACAGTTTTATATACATTTTTTTTTTTAATTTGTGTTTGAAGTTCCCCTGGTAAATAGCTCTTAGTCTTGAATGTAAGTGTAGGCTAATTGGTATTCCCAGAATATTAGGAGAACATGCAAAGTTGGCAGAGCGCATGGGATAGTGAGGGAAGCATTTATAATACCCGCTCACGAGTTTTCTTGAATTTTCTCCATTGATACCAGTTCCCATTAATGTAGGTGTCTGTTGATCAAGTGCTCTGACACTTCATTCAGCCATAACAGTTTGTGAACGCGTCTCCTCTCTTAGCGCGCCAACAGAATTCACCGCACTCTGGCTTTACTCTGATTTATTTCTGTTCATTGCTTTTTTGTACATAATCAATCTGTGAGAGGGATTATGCTTTTGAGGCAGCAGGAGAAAGGGATGGCGCACCTTCCCAAACAGACCCGCGGATGATTAAATGGATGTAATATATATTCCTACCATTTGGCTTCCGTGTGTTTTGTGTTGCATTCGTTTTCATCCCGAATGTCTGTGTTATCCATCATACAATGCTTTGATGAATAGTGGTGTCCTTCATAAGCCGGCCTGGACGTGTACTCATTGTATCCTTTTACCGTGGGAGAGTGACGGGGCCGGCAGCAGCTTAGCACATTCTCAATAAGTGAATGAGAGAGGTGAGTTCTAAAAAGCTGAATTACAGCACGCCACACCACCGCTCCTCCTTTTTCAGCTAGCTTTAGAAGAATGCAAAGACAGACACATAAAGCAGTGCGTATATAAAAGGAATCTGTAACAGTGTCATGTTATATTGTATTTTAGATTAATAGGATCGTTGCTTTACAAATGTGTGCTTTTTTTCATTTCTCCATGTTGAATTATTCCATCTGATGGTACTCGTAGATATTTTTAGGAATTTATATATATTGAACAGATTGAATTTGAACACTTGTTCCACTTATGTTACATTCTATTTATCTTAGTATTGGCAACAAAACAAATCAGAAAACAGGATAAAAAGAACACAGTGTTTTGACCATTGTTTGTTGCACTTATAATTCCTGCTTCCAGGTCAGACTTTGTGATGTATTATTCAATATCTGTCCTCTTTGTCCCTGTTACCCTTTCGATTGTGAAGAAGAGGAATTATTGATCTTGAAAAATCACAATGGAATGGCAATATAGAATACTTATGAGACTACTGTGTAAAGATAAAATGGAGATATTTGTTTATTATTGTTTTGGTCCAGTCTTGTAATGGCAGGGCTTTAGAGACCATCTGAATTTCGAGAGCATTGTGAGGCCCTGCCTCCCCCTCCCTGTTTTGCACTTGCAGGGAACAGTAAAGCCCATTGTCCAGGCCCTCTTCTCAGTCCCCCCACACTTCTACACACATTCATGTAGGAAAATGAATGCATACCCTACCTCCACAAGATAGAAGTGTGAAAGTAATACACTGGATATATCTGTGAGGTAGCAAGAGTGCGAGCTCAGCACGTATTCATGCATTTCCAGCCACGGCCAGCCGTTGAGTAAGCGCAGGGAGGCTTTAGAAAGTCACCCAATTGTTTTAGGCCACTAGATGATTCCAAACAAAAGGTGCGATGTAAGCAAAATCATTTTAAATCTTAGAAAAGTGCCAGTTATCTCCTTTGTCATAATAAGAATATAAATTGAGGTAGAATTTTATGATAAAAAATGGAGCTTATCAGGCCTTGGTAATCCCCTTATCTGTAGACCAGCCACCCTGATAAGGTTCCATCGGTTAATGTAATGGATCTGATAAAATCCTTTTTTTTCAAACATTATGTTTTGCCAAAACAATACAATTAATAATCCTCATGCCCATAGCACATAAATACAGGCTGCATAATTCAATCCAGCACACCCCCTGTACAAGAAATGAAAGCGTATGTAATGGGATTTTCAAGTTCTGTATGTAAAGCTGGAAAAGAAAACTGGTTTTCATCAGTTGTAGATGTAAAAGTAAGCCTTTTAATAAGGGGCTTAGTGTACAATGTGGAAGGTCCACAAAATGGATAATCTCTTGATTATTCACTATGATGGTAGCATAATCTTTATAAGCAGTCTTGATGCTGCTCTGCACCCTATCCACTTGTGAACCCATAATTGAGTAAAGCACCTCGTATTCAAAAGCCAGCAGTCCTGGGTAGTGGGAGAAAAGTGTAGACTGGTGAAGTAGAAACGTTCTCTGAGTCTCAGAGAGTGGGAATGCCGCTGAGTTTGGGAGTGGTGGGAGATTTGTGGAGATCCCCTGCTCTTCACATGACGATGACGGACACCCTGTAATCTGTGACACAGGGATCCACTTGAGGCAGGGCCGTCATTAGGCCTGAGTGTGCAAGGAGACACTTCATCTGTCAGGGCGGCGTCTTTGCTCTCAGTGCCAGGAGCCACTTACAGTTCAGAGAGGATTAAAGCAACGCACCTGAGAGGCTTTCGCCCTTGAAGGCACACTGTCCTGTACAGAGGACGGCTCACGCCACCAGCACCTAATGAGAGTGTTTTCCCCAATCTTAGACGTGGCTTTGAATGGGGTAAGGGTCCCGTAATAATGTACTGACTACTGAACTCTCACTAGGTGAGTGCACTGTAGCCCTGCTGCCTGCTTTAGGAAGTTCATCAATAAACATGAATTTGCCAAGTCAACCACCACTTGTGCATCACCTCTTCTCCATATTTTGTATGTGATGTGTGAATATACCGTATCAGCTACGGGTGAGTGCCAGTGATCGTTTTGACTCCTTGCAGCCATGCCCATCAGTGTTTCCTTTGCAGCCCTGTTCAGCATCTTCTGATTTCAGTCTATGTCTATGTTTATATCTGAGATACTTTTTTTTGTAATATCATTCAAACACAGTGATGCATACAGCACTAAGCAGTCGCTCTGCGCCTGCTACATGATGTGAATATAATTTATGATGAAGGTGTGCATTACACAGTGACCCAACAACAGGCCACTTCAGGTGGTCCCCATCTGCACACCGTGACCTTGTAATGTGCCCTGGGAGGGGGTCCAGTGAGTGGGTGGGTAGGGGACAGGTGTGCCCGATGCTGGGCTCCTGAGCATCAGTGTGCTGTGAGTGTCTCCGCCAGTCTGTGTGCCCTCACACGGGCATGTCCTTCCCCTCTTTTTATATCTGGGTGGGTGCATTCTGCATGTGCCGTGACACACATACAGAGTCATACTGCAGCTTCTATTGCTAATGACATGAAATAGATATTTTCTGCTAAACCTTTTATGACTGCTTTTACCTAATTCCTGCATTATAAAAAATTGTGAACAGACTGGTTTACCTCTCTGTTATCTATTTTTGTCAGTAAGAATTTTTACCTTACTCAGATTTGTGCTAGGCATGTTCAGCCCTGATTCCTAACCCAAGTGTCTCCTAGGTAAAATAATGGCAAAGAGACTACAGCTACTTTATTCGTGTGTCTTTTCTCTCCTGTAGGGGTCAGGTTTATCTTCCACAAAAATTAATCACATTCAAACCCATCGCTCCACACACAGACACAAATATGCATGCACGCACACTCACACACACAAGCATACAAGCAGGCACACAATGCACATGCACACACACACTCACACATGGGCATGGGAACAAACTTGCATGCATGCACACCATATGCCATACATTCCCAAGGCCAGATGACTTATGCGGTCAGTGATTAATCTCGTATGTGCTTTTCTGATATGAAGGAGAAAAAATATATCTGTCGAGGAAGAAAAGTTTTGCAGCAATATGTGTTTGAAAATACAATGAGTTATAGTAGTAAAGGGAAAGCGTGCCTGCATTTTTAAAGCAGAACGCTTCACCACCTGCTGGTCAGGTGGAAAAGGCTGGAAATTAGGGAACATCAGCTGTGAATTGATGGTTCTCACTGATGTGAGTCCCTACAGAATGAAGACCTGTTTTCTATGCACCACTGCAAATCCCTTAATTCAATATGCTTTTCCTCCGGTTCTATGGCAAATGCATCTTTAGGAGCATACTTATATACCTTACAGATATCGTTACAATTACTCTTCAGGCAATTATGGAGTTTTAGTGTGACATTTGTTCTCAGCGTTGTAAAGTTTTTTTTTTTTTCTTTGAGGAAAGACTGTCTGTATCAAAGCTGAATATTCATAAAACAATTGCAGTTGAAGCGATGTTAGCTGGAGATGTAAAATGTCCACAGGGGATTATCTCTGTACTGAGGGTACTCCTTACATCTAAACTTCAAGGACACCCTTTAATTTAAAGATCTACTATAAATGATTAATTTAATATTTATGAATATTTAAAATCTCCTAATAAATTATCATGTATGCTATTAAGAGCTACACATATCTGCAGATGTGGATCACCAGTTCTTTGACAAAAAAAGTGTGTATACACACATACCTTGTGAGATGTCTTATATGGCTTGTATTTTGACATTTGATTTATGTTACTATGAAAGCATTTTCATGCAAGCCATTATGCAATCTATAAAATGTGTGGGTTTTCAGAGAGCCAGGACTTGATGCTGCATTGGTAGCATACAAAGTGGGTCTTCTTCATAAATTCCATTATGCTATACATTGCAGCAGAGCTAAAGGTGCCATTGGCTAATAAAGGAAGAGGGTGCTGCTGTGAATCCTATTAAAGCATGAAACTGCAATGTGCTGAACAGAAGCTGGGACCCTGCCATGGGGCCAAATTTCTCACACTGCACAGCCAAAATACCAACATCGCACATACATTCAATAAAGCACAATTTGTACCATTTTCTAATGATCCATCCTAGAAGTGCAGACAGCCCTTGCAAAACGCTAAATACATAGCTAATATCAGGGACCTGGTCTGCTAGTTTAGGTGTGGTACACAAGTAAATAATATGATTTCTAGGAAATATAAAGAGAAGATTTTTTAATATAAAAATATAATGTTTATGCTGATTGATTGTGTTTGAGTAACACTGAGTCAAGAGAATGTACTTAACCAATAGACTGATCCTACATTGTTTGAATAGCACCGTAACTTCTGTGTGTGAAAGCAACTTGACCTGCAGAAAAGTTCTGCCATTGAAAACTTTATTCTTGCTCTGATGACAGTGTTTTTAGTTAATCACAATAACCACATTACCAGAATATACATTTAACATGAAATAAATAACTTCTAAAAAATGTCCTCTCCGAACTCCCCTCTTGTTGAACTTTCATGCACGTAGGCATGCAGCCTACAGCTTCAAATGCACCATTGTACTAGCAGTCCAATGTACATTAAGCATACATTGTTAAAAATAGATCTTAGCATTTTATTAATACAGGTTTGACCTACAAAGGCTATACAAGCACTTTAATGATTAAAACCCAAAGTACTAAATAATAAATTATAAGAATTTGTAAGAGTCATCCTCTTGAAATTAGCTTAGTGAAATTTCTCCTTATCATAATTAATCGGAGTGGGTGTCTAATACGGACTGCACAGACTGAAATTATGCGGTGCCGGCAGAGATAAGAGAAGAAGAAGGTCTCCTTATTTCACATTTCAGGACAATTACCTTTAATTTTAATCACGGGGAACCTGATAGGTAACCTGGTAGAGTGCTCAAAGGGATTTGCACACCACAGTCCATAATGGGAAGTGAGGGCAGTGACGGCAGCTCACCTCATGGAGGTCGCTCAATGCCATAGCATTTGCCCGCGATCTCATCAGACACCCACCCCCCCCCCACCCACCCACCTGCACCACCAGCAGCCTCTCACTTGCCGATCTTACACCCGGCCTCGCATGTCCTCACATTAACACACCTCCACCATAGAACGCCCTCCATGGGTGAGTGGAAAGCTCCAGTAAACCAGACCGGTGCTCTGTCCTGTCCTCTCAAAAACAGCAAGGGAATTATGCATCACATAACTGACTGTTGTTTTGTTTAGTTTTGTTTTATCATCACTTGTGTTTATGTGATGATATGCTATTTTAAATGTGTGTATTTTCAGTATAAGTCTTTGCATGAATTTAAAATAGTGCCAGGGCTGTGTCTGCTTGTTGTTGTTGTTTCAAGTCAGAAAAAAGTACTGCCACCTCATGCCTTGTAATTATAAACGGTTCAAATGCACTCTGCAGAGGTACTCAAGTTGTTGTGTCTGGCAGCAGTTTTTTTTCCTCTTTTGAGATATGGTAACCAAGGGCATCCTCGCAGTACATGTATATCCATAGACAGTGCGTGGAGCATGTCAATGTATGCGCTCATACAATGACCCACAGACCCCAGTCTGCTAAGCTGCCATGGTAATGTAGAGTAAGTTGACATCAGCAGCGCTCTCCAGATCTGAGGGATCCGAAGACAGGCAATGGCCCTTGTTTCCGGTCTCAGGTCTGATGCAGAGATACAGCCTGGCTCTGGCCTGACCAAATTACCCTTGTCCCAGCAGATTTACTCAAAAGTCTTCAATTACCCTGCTCTATTATTAGAGACAACTACTGGTAACAAACGATCGAGTGTCAGAAAACCAAGGGATGATATGTAGATAAATGTATTCAAATGCTTCCTACAATAATCCTATGTTATTTAGGAAAAACACATCACATTTTTTGTTAAATCATGTATTAAATTTTGAATTTTATTTCTGGACTGAGAGGAACTCACATGGAGGAACATTTTTTTTTTGAAGGATTGTTGTTTTTCTTTTCATGGGCAGCATGTCACCGTTAGCCAGACTGTTCCGCTCTGAGTGAAAGCTGCAGTCTGTTGGTGATCTGAGGGGACTGCATGGGGAATTTCACAAGTGTGTGTGCATGTGTGTATGTGCGTGCATGCGTGTGTGTGTCTGTGTATACTGCCATACATGCTCACACTCACACATACAATGTGGTGTTATCAAACAAGTCTTCCAGAACCAGTTGCCATATAATTCAATATTTAGTGTCCAGTCTCAAGTATATATGTGTTGCTTCCATTTTCCCCCATTTTTTTGTTGTTAGATGAAATTGAAATCCTTCTCACTTCTTGTCCCTTCTGTCATTGCTGTGCAGATCCAAAAAACTTTTGAAGGTTTTTTTTTTTTTAGAAGACTACAGAAATCTAGTTCACACTGTGTTCTAGGAGACTTAGGACTATGCAGTATCACAAAACAATAGATGCCTTTTAAGAACACTATTGATTCTGAGCACTCTTTCCGATCATTATGATTATCTGTGGTATGGATCACTAACTCTCCTGCATGTGAAGTGCACTAAGTTGGCTACAGCCTGGTAGGAGTGAAAGTGTGATTCTCCACACCCCCCTTCCTCCCCTCTAACCTTGTGGCTTTTGCGTTTATTAATAACATTTTAAGGTGCCACACAAGCTTGAGGGGACGGCTTTTAAAATAAATGAAATGGAGAACTGTGGAAGACTTGGATGACTCGAGCACACCACTTTAACAGCAGCCATTGAAATCGCTGAATAACTCCGTGGCCTCCAAGTGCAGCTCAATACCATCTGAAACCTTTTAACTCACTCAAATTAAGTTTAGGTGTCCTTCAGAAGTCCAAGCTCTATTCATCTCCTCCATTGTTGCCATAGAACAGAGAGCCCCCCTTAGTTTACTGCTGTAAGCAATACAATATCTATTAGATTACACTCCCAGCACTTTGGTTCAGAATAAGGTTGGTTGAACTCAATCATTTAGTAAGTCTGCCATTGTGGCTTTGGTGGGAGGTGAAAGTGCTGGGCGGAGCAGGTCCTTTGTCATCAGAGTTGCTTTTTATGTGTTGTTTTTCTAATTTGATTTTTTTTTTCTACACTTTGAATAATAAAGTATACAGCAGGCACAGAGCTACAAGCACATTCGCTGGAAGGGAGGCAGACTGAGGAGAAAGGTCTTGAAATGCTGTATGCACAGGTCTTTCATCAAAATGGTACAAAACTCTCATGACAATAAAGAAATGCTATCAGCCATATTTTCTTATTGGCTGATTTGTCTCATCTTTTGTTTTCATCTGTATCAACACTTAGACATTCACACATACACATGTGCACAGTTAATGTAAGAAACATAGTAAGACCACATGAAAAGACATTGTAATATTAATATAAGAAATTAGATATTTACAACAGGCATATTGAGAACATATGACACAAATAAAAACAACATTTTGATAATTCTTAATTTCAGGTACACTCATTAAAAGAGCAGCTATTTTGGTCTTAAAATTATAAAACAGTAGGCCAACTTTCTTCTTTCAGTCTGCATCGTCTGCCCATTGAGTTTCTGTTTTATTCAACGTTCACATGTCAAAATGAAACTAATAATATGTGCACTTATACAGAATTTTCATTTTTACTTTTCCATGGTGAAAAGATACAATGGATAAGGTCACATGAAGAACAGACTTAAGCCTTATATGAAACTGCCATTATACTGGATAGATGTAACATCTTCCATGCTTTACCACAGCCAAAAATATTATGCTGCCATAAAATGAGTCCGCCTGAGGCTTTTTCATATCCAGTGAGTTTTCACTCTGTATTTGAACAGATCTAATCGCAGCAGTTATCACTCACTCATGGGCCATTCGTACCACTTGCAGCTCATTTTATATTCGCTTTAATTGGAAACAGACCCCTGATGTTTTGATCAGTGGTTTTACATTGCACCAGTAGCTTCAATTAAAGCGCCTTTTTTTCTTATTTTTTTAATCTACCAACAAACTTGTTAGCAGATATATTGCCATTATTAGTACTGTGAAACAATGGGCTGATGCCATTTTTAACAATAGATATTCATCTCCTCATTATGTTATTATTGGTATTTTTGTAATTTCTAAAAAATGTAACTGGAAATAGGATGTAAGTGAACACTATCATACTGTACATAGTATATTTTATTTGTATCCACATGTCATGTGCACAAAATACCCTGTCAGATTGAAGCTCTTTATAGGAAAACACATTTTTTCCAGAAAATCTCACTTGCATTCAGCACATCTACTCTGTGCTCCTCAAAGCTCACTCTGCTGTAGTACGAGCTGGCCTGCCAGTGACGCTTCACCACAGACCAGAGAAAATGCCCTAATCTTTATTTATTAACAAAAACATCTTCACTCTAGCTTGAAGTAGCTTTCCTAAACTCAGTGTAGAGGGGAATGGTGTGGAGGGAAATGGTGTGTGTGTATGTATGTGTGAGTGAGTGTGTGGTGGATTTTAGCAGTAATTGGTTCATGCTCATTAAAATCCCAACACCTCTTGTAAAATCTCCCTAATGAGGGGGATGAATTTTTCATTTACACAACCCAGCTTCATCCACTAACCCACAAGTAAATAAAACATTGGTGACATGACATCAGCGATGGACTTTGACAAAGAGGAAAGGTGCATTAGAATAAAACCTGGACGATCCCTCAATCTGTCAGCCATGAATATTTCATATTTTTAATGAATTGACTTTGTGAGATGAACTTTTCCCGTTACCTTTCAGGAGGCCGACCATGGCCTAGAGACAGGGAAGCTCCTCAAACAGTAGAATGTAGACTGACTTTGATCTGATCCATGGTGGTATCGCTTAACCTCAATTGTTCGGCATTAAGATAGGCTGCCTGTTTCGTTCTAGCTTTTTCCAGCTGCTGGTGGATCTCGCTCTATTTCTCTCCCTGTGAAAGGAGAGAAATCCTCCTATTATATGCACTGCATGGGTTTCTTGTTATACAGTCTGGTGGTGCATTGTCCCTGTGTGTACCCTAGACTTTGAGCTGTGATTGAAACATCAGATGAGCAAAGCCGAGCCCTTGAGATGGACCTCTATTGATGTTCACCCCCCAGGTTTTAATATCAGTGGTATGTTTCCCAGCGGAAGAACTCAATGAGTTGATGGAAAGAGGGAATATTTCTGTGCAGCATCAGGTACACATGACTGCTTTAAGTTGTTGTATTATAATCAATAGCAATATGATTATACAAGTATGGCCAGTATAAATTATTTAAAGCAGATCCCCGGTTTAGTGACTGGTTGCCTTTCAAATTAAATTTTGTGTCAATAATTAATGCGAAGGATTAATCTGAGAACACCTTTAGATGTTGGGAGTACGTGAGGGAGTGTTTTATTCAATATTAACCTGCAGTCAATCCCTGTGTGATGAGCACAGCCTTGAGTGGCCAGTCTTCTCATTCCTCAAGAGAGGCTAGATGAGGAAAAGACTCAAGTGTGAGGAAATGAGCAGCTAACCTACATACATAGAACACACAAACACACACACATATATATATCTATATCCCATATTGGAAGAAACACGTAACCCTGTGGTGCCCTGTGTCTGTGTACATACAGAGTAGCCCTGTTCACAGGGGAAGTGGTGTGCAAACCTGTGTAAAGAGGTATCTTCCTTTGTAAAGGGTGGGGGTGGCAGTACAACTCATGTTTCCACAAAGATGTGTAATGAAATTATTCTTTGTTTATTCTGCTCAAAAGGCACCAAATGGTGAATACCATTAAAAAATAATGATGAATTTAATAATAATAATAATAATAATAATTTGCTTGGATTTACCAGCTATTCCTAAAACAGCATTGTAAGACCAGTGGTGTGCTCTGTATATGGGGATAATTTTCAAATGCTTACTTGCTGATGTTAGAATGAAAGATATTAAATGGTAATTGTTATATAAACTCTTGATTTTTTATTGGTTTTTTTATTATTATTCTTTTGTGAAACAGCCTTAAGTGTCCTTAAACCGAAGGAAAACTGAAATAATTTGATATGGTAATATTTTCTTGTCTCAATGTGGCTTGGCTCCAGAGTGCAGTATTGAGTTGCAGGGGAAATGCAGCCCTCATCTGTGAGTGCTCAGGGCTTCTCACATGCCGGTAGACACACATTCATGGTTCAAGGCTCTCTAAATCCGTCTCACAGATAAGCTGCCAGCATTGAGAAAAAAACAGGAGATAAGATTCTTTAAACATTATAGAGCAGGCCGCCCTTGACTGCTTGCCAAAACCCTAAATGGTGCGTACAGTATAGCACTTTGCAAAATCGGCTAAAGATGGGCCTGTCCAATACAGAATGTTAAAATAATAAATAAACCACAGCACTGAAATTCTGAGGGCAGCTGTAGGAAGACATGACGAATTTCAGGCAATCGCTCATTTGCTGTCTCCATGTATCAGCCCAGCATGTCTCTCTGCTTGCCCCGCTTGCCGTGGTAATTGCAACACATAAGGAAATAAGAAGCCATAGAAAATCAACAGAAAACAGATAGTTTATTAAATTGTGCGGACATGATTTATTGCTTCTTAAACTTGAAGACGAAAAAATTTCTTCAATTTAAATCAAATTTCTGTGTTGCATTCAGTTAAAGAGTATCCTGTTTCCAGAGCCTTTTATCACTCATTGTTAAAGTGAAACTTAATTATTTGTCAGGTGAATGGTTCAATGGCTTTGTCCAGTCAGTCTAGATGAACTGAAAATGAGTGTAAACACAACAAACTCCCACACTGGGAAGGCATACCTCATGGGTTTGTAGCACAAACTATGGAGCACATAAGAGCATACTATATCACATTATTATCGTTGGTAGTATTATTCAAAATAAGATAATTAAAATTGTTTTGATTGAGGTTATCAGTGATTTGTTTAAAAATAGAATTAAAATCAGCTTTGGGAAAACAAATGCAGCGCATCTGTTTTTGTATGAATTATGGGAAACAGAGTGACTTCATGCATGCACTGCACATGGGGTTGTGCTGCTTCCACTCCTTTTGTTAAATCTACAGTGTGTCACAACAGTAGAGAGCAGATCTTTAGGTGGGTGACGAAGAGCCAAAACTGTTAGGAAGACTTATCTTGTAATGTTCTGATATACTTTGAACAGTTTGGGACAGCAAGTGTGGACATGGCCAGGTTTTTTAATAATAGCTGTTTTCCACCTATGCTGAAAGTGTTCTATAATATTTATGTATGTACAACTGGTACAGTGTTTGCAAGCTTGTCTTAGATAATTTCAAGTCAAGTATACTGCATATCAGTCTGTCACTCACACTAAAGACAAGTTTCTTATATGTCATTACTCGTTGTTCTCAGGATAGTGACATCTTTCTGAAAGCTCCCCAGCATACAGTAGAATTAGCAAATGTGTTGTTATGAGTTGTTTGTTTTTACAGTACATTGTAATCCAACTGAGGCAATTGGCTGAGTGTTTCTGGCAGAGCCACCTGTGAATCAGCCTGTGTTTGAAAGCAGACTGCAGGAGAAGGGAGGTGTCTCCTTGCAGCTCTCGCCATCGTGAAGCACACAGTGCTCCTGTGAGTTCCACTTGGCAAAGTCAAAGCAAAGTGTGGAGTTTAGCTATTCTCAGATCCAATGCCCCCTATACTCAGCCAGACACCTTTCCCACAGCAATGTGCAGGGAGTGCGTCTCCATGAAGGAGAGGCCTAATCTTACCTGCTATCATTTCCTGGATGACCTCTGCTTTCACTGCATGATGGATTATCTTCAGCTCATGGACATTAATTTTCCTGCACATAAAAAAAGGATCTTTACTCACAAGTAGGCAGTGTTGGTGCTGGGTAATTTTATGAAACAACAACACAACAATAAGAATAATGATGATAGGTATCATTATGGTTATCATATTTAATTGAAAGAAATGAACATTTTTTAACAGGTGTTGATCTTGGTGATTCATAGCTGTCATATTATAAAAAGGGATGACCACAAAAGTAATTCTGGTGACTTAGGTTTCAGTAAGTAAATATGTGTCTGTGAGTCCATATAATGAAAAAAGGCCACAGAGAGTTCCCAAGCAAAGTTTTACCCACATGAACACACACACACACACACACAAACACACACACACACACATGTACACACACACAGAGACAGCAATAATACTAAAATCTGTTTTAAAGATGAGTTTTGTCGAGTAAATTTAACCTGGATGACATCCTTTTATTTCCTCAGTATTTTAATACGTAAGCTGCCCTGCTTATGTCTGCCCACATGCTCGTTTCACCCTGAAGCTGTTTTGTAACTTCAACCTGAAGTTATGAGCAAGAATGACTTCAGACTATTGATATTGCACACATCACTTTAGGTATGAGAGGACGAATTTCTGTTTGGTCACAAACTCACAGCATAATGCTGATGACCTTTCAGAGTTAATGATAGCAATCCTCCCTTTTCTGTACTGAAAACAGTATGACTCGGTCTGATGAATTGCAATGTTGTTAATTTCTGGGAAGTGACATGTTGGACGCTGTGGTTGAATTTCAGTATTTCCGGATATGCTTGTTCCATTTACCGTTCCACACGATGAGCTTGCCTTGTAAGTAAAGAAGAATTCTGTAGATATGTCATTAGTTCCACACTGTGTACTGTAATGTAATTCGGTGCTCTTTTTTCATATGTTTTGTGCGTTGTACATTATACATCTGTCATCCAATACATCAGCACAGTAAATCTTCACTGGTTTGCTTTGATGTATGGATATAGCACACCACAAGCTTTTCATTTAATGCGCAATATTAGAAGGAGGAGCCAGGTTTCTCGGAAAAATACCCAAACATTTGTCAGACTTATAGACAGACAACACCATGAACGTGTATATGCAAACATCTGCATTACTCATTCAATCAAATAATAGCCTACAATATGAGCCTATTGTCCTCAGTAAACCCAGAGAAAAGATCTGCAAATCATTTATTTGGCAGAATTACACATTTGTGCTGCCCCTGTTGTAGTTGAAGTTTTCTTCGTTGGTAGTTGTTTAGACAGTGAAAAGGACTGAAAATATGTGCGTATGCATTTCCATGTTTCTAAAGTAAAGTGAACCCATTTTAGTGAAATACTATAAGGTATGTTTGTGGTGTGACAACAGACAAATAGTACATCTAAATTTGACTAATATACCTAGAATTGTCCTATTTTCTTCCATGTAACATACTTTTACACCAAATATATACATTCCCTTGATGCAAAAGATGTACTGCATTCTGTGATTACCAACCTGTATAAGCAGCATTAAAGAGAGTGCTGATTTCCTCAGTTGAATTGGTATAATGAAATATTTGTTTTACTAAAAACAATGGAAGAAAAACAGTGCCAGTAATTTTCACAATCACATTCCAGTTATTAACATTTGTCATCTGTTTTTTTCCATATTTGAAAAATTTAGGAAAGGACATTTCTCAATTAATCAAAAAGCATTGTTTAAATGTGTGATTAAGATAAAGATAAGATAAATGTCTGATTAGTCCATTAATTTGGAACTTTTAAGAATAAACCTATTATAATTGTCAAATTGTCATGGGTGGATGTTATTTCTTATTAGCACAGTGCATTATATTTCAGTTATATGGATGTAGTTGGCTTCTTATGTATTTACAATGGAATTCTGGGTCCCTTAATAGTTCCTGTTCCTTTAATTACCTTAAGCTTTCTGTTGTTATGTATAGCAGTGGGGACGAGGTGAGCTTCCTCAGGTTCTGTCTCCACACTTTGGGGTATTATCATAAATACAGCACATTAACACTTGTTCCTCTCTGTCAGGATATAAATTAAGTCTGCAGGTGTCCCATGGAGGTTTACCCTTGGTACTAATTAAGCCATGATAATTAGGTTTGTTAAATTCAGTCCTTTCAGCTTGGCTCCCCCCTTGGAATCCAACAATCACAGATTGCAGACAAGAAAGGGCTTCCAAGATATACCCCAACATCACAGACAAAGTCTGAATGATAAAGACACAGCTCAGCGCTAGGGGAAAAATATATAATGATTTCATACATGTCAGGTCTCATTCATCTGAATTGAATCTCACTCATGTTATGTACGGGGGGAGACACATTTTGATGAGTGTTTTTTTTGTCTTTATCACTTCATATTCATAGTGTATTTAAATTGAAAATGTAGTCATTCTCTTCATTTCCATCTGATTTTTCCCCTTTTCTTTTTCCATATCCTGACCTTGAAGCGTGTGTTATCCCCTACACCTTCTGTTCTGATGTGTCTGTCTTCCAGGAAAGAAAGAAAAAAGGATGTGTAACACCAGAAATGATAGGAGAGGTTATAGTGGTTTGGTATCTGGTTTCTGAGGTAGAGCTTGCAATTGACTGGAATGCAATTTAATTCAGAGATTTGCCAATTGAAGCATAATTTAGGTGTATGCTAGCATTAGTTTCTTGCATTGTGGTTCTAACTGGTATGGGCATCACTTTGTCAAGACTAAACTTGCATGAGAGGCTCACAATAGTCCTTAGTACGTAAATACTTTTTTTATGGACAATTACTTTTTTCCTTAGGTTAATAGCTGTGTGGATTTCCTCTTTAATCGTTCATGTCAGTTGGCGCTCATGAGCCTCAGTTTCCCAGCACAACAATGACAGGCTGTGGTGAGAATTAGTGGAACAATGTGTTGGAGTGTTTATTGCTCTTAATCCAGAAGAGGCTGGGGGATTGAGTGGCTAAATCTAGTCAAAGAACAGTCATTTACTGGCCTGGAATCTGGACAGATGCCCAGCCTGTCCCACCACACTCATTTAAGTCACATTGAGGTGGAGATAAAGCATCATTTCCTCGTGGATCGAATGGGACTTCAACAAAGCTGTACAGTATGCGGGCCAGAGACACAACTCAACATTGAAGTAGCAATGCAGCAAGGAGACAAAACAACAGGGTAACAGAGCAGTAAACAGCGTCAGGGCAACAGGGTGGTAAGGGTACGGGGCAAGAGGGAGCCAGAAATCAGTGCAGCAGTGTGACAGGGCAGTGAGGTGTTTAGCAACGTGACGGAGTACGGGGGCACAGGGCAGCGGGGTAAGAGTGCAATCAATTGAGATGGCAACCAGGAGACTGGACAGTGGGTTCACGGGTTATGAAGGCTGTGGGTGGAGCAGTGACATGGAAGCAGGGGAACACAGTGACAGTGTTGCAGCAGGACAGGGCAGCAGACTGATGCAAAGGAACAGGGCGGCAGGTGAAAAAAGCAGGGAGAATATATACTTATATGTATATAACTTACTGGGTAAATCTACTTACATTCAGTCCCGATCTTACCATTGATCGCAAACCACTTTAATCAATTCCCTGTTTCCTGTGTGCTAGTGAGGTCATGCTACACACTAAACCTATACTTTCTTTCTCTTGCTGCACATTTTCTGTTGCCTGGCCAAGTAAGTGGCTGGTCCAAGAAGCAAGCAAACTCATATACCATTGTTGATCAGTGTCCAAGGTGTTGATTTCATTCATTTAGAATCTTTGTTCTTGGCAACTTTTTATTCTGTGTCTGTCAGTGGGTGGATCAGACTAAGCAAATTAGATGTAGTGTTTTACGGGAATTAAGACTGGTATTTGTGTGCATGCTAGCAAACCTCCAGAACCCCCAGCTCTGATTAATTACCTCAAGGATGCAGTGACAGTTGCTCCCATGTGGCCACTGTTCTGTCCTCCCTCACACTCACAACCCCAGCTCCTCTTCCTCTGGGCCTCAACCAGAGGGCTGGGGATGAAGGTGGTGGGAGGTGGGGGTTGGGGGGGGGGGGGTGTGTAGCTCCCTGCCCCCTCGAAATGTCTGCCAGCTGAAGCGGGAGGCTGGCGCAGTGGTGACCGAGTGTAGCAGAGGGGGAGTGTCTCCCCCTGCCAGGGAGTCAGCTGGCTTTCTTGTAGAGCTGTTCATCATTCCATCCCCAGCGACCGCCATCGTGGCTCTGGCCCTGCAGCACAAAAACTGATGCTCTCCAGAGCGCACTCTCCCACGCAACCCAGATGCCATGGCTAAACCATCAAGCCATCATCCATGGAGACCCGGGCCAGGGCAGGGCACTCCGCTCCGCTTACTGCCGTGATACAGAAGAAAGAGCCTATGATGCCAAGGACTTGCGTCTTTTTTCTGTCTTTTTTTTAATCAGTGATAAAAGAGGGCCATATCTTGTTATATTTTGTTATATCTTTTGTACTCTTTTGTAATGATTTGATATTGTTTACTTATTCATTGATAACGTAACTCTCACTACAAAATATAATATTTCTTAACATTTATTTATCCATAGTTGTTTCAAAGATACTATTTTACATTGAAAACCTGGTTCAAAATGTATAATTATATGCAATTACAAATAATAAAGATAATAGCTTCCAATATATTAATGACAGACACAACAGAATATATTTTAACAGGATATGTTGTATTTAGGAGGTGTGCAGATAGTGCAGATAGAGTTTGGTCTTGATCAAAACCTTGTTTCTTCTTATTAGAAAAATGTGAGCTCAGATTTTGTCTTATATACAATTCACGGTAAATTTTAAAATCTAAATGCACAGATCAAATCCATTTTTATAGTCTCAGTATGGGGTGGAAATTCCCAAAAATATGTAAATCACCAATGGCCTCACAAAAAGGTGAACATAAATAATTCACAGGCTACACACAAGTTCCTTTATCATTTTGTAAACACGTACTGTATATTGCAAGTGAAAATAAAGGAACAATTCAAAGGTGTTTTGACCAAACAATTGTCATGGTGATCTCACTAGGTGCACTTTGTTGCTTTCACCTTTTGGTTGTATTGATTTCCATGTATATTCCATGTATATTTCACAGATATACTCACAGATCACACTGTGCTTTACAGTGAGGAAGGACTCATCTTGGCCACAGCTAAATTGCAGTGCCCACCTGGATGATGCATAGCAGCTATTTTATTCCAGAGTGTTCACCACACATCAGCATCAGTGGAGAGCCAGGGATTTTAATTAGCTAATTAGACTGGGGGATGATTAGATGGCCAGATTGAAAGAGCCATATTGGGAATTTGGCCAGGACAGTGGGATAACACCCCTGTTCTTTGCGATGAGTGCTATGGGATCTTTAATGACCATTGTGAGTCAGAATATCAGTTTAAACTTCTCTGCAAGATGGGTACTGTCTTGTTACAGTATTTTTCTATCTGTGGAAAATAAAAACATTACCCAGTTTAGCTAATAATCAAATTTAAATTTATGCAGCACTATGTGCCAGGGTATCCTTTATGTTTTGTTTTTTTTTTTCCTTTCAGAATTAGTTTGTTCAATTTGAGGAGGAGACAGGAGTTCATATTTTCAAGGAGGATGTTTTGATCTGAAGAGCTTGTGTGGGACTTCACACACAACTGTCCTCTGTGTGTATATTCATTTACAGGATGTTCACAATCACTTCCCCAGATATGTCTAAAACATTCACAGTCAAGTTCATAATGGAGACTGCTTGAAAGTCCTCAAGAACAATCTGTTGTGTTGTTGTGTACAAACCTACACAGGAAGTTGAGTGGGGGAAATTAAAGAAGTGTAGTGAAGCCCGTTTCTCTGCACACTGAATAAAACCTTGCATTAGACCTGCTGAGTTAAAACCTGATACAGTTTACTTGAAGGGCTATTATTCCCCCATTCATTGTTCCCCCAACATAGAGAGAAAGAGAAAGAGGGAGACTGATGGGCGAGGAGAGGACGAAGGTGTTGTTGGTACTAATTATCCCTTCACAGGGCCTGCATTATCACTGTGTGTGCAGGACTCTGCTGGTTCCTGGCAGTCACCTTGCTGCTGGTGATAACCCAACTCAACCCTGATAAGGCCAGGGTCCGTGGGAGGCTGCTAGTCCTGCCGAAGAGTGGGGGCCAGGATCCTGAGGACTAGAGGGGGAAGTAACAAGTGAACAAACAAAGACCGCAGCCAGGAAACGTTAATCACTGCCATCCCATTAAAGTAATTAGGCTTGATAGACACGTATTTCTGGAGGATTTTCCTCTCAGATGAAAGTGATAGCGCTGCCTTGCTTTCTGGAGCAAAATAAGAGGGAAAGGTCTGATTATGTCAGTGTATTGTTCACAAGATTAGGTGTAATTGTTCGGACAATTACAGTATTGTTTTTAGGAGATTAGACAGCTTGGGCCTTCAGCATGTTTTTTAATGAAGATTTATTGGGATTGTTCCCTCCCTTATGGCACAGCTTCATCACCAATTTAAAAACGTTGGAGACCATGTTACTTTTGACATTATTTGTATTGGTGGAATTTAACGGTTAACTTAGGTGTCAGAGTTCTGTGTGGTTCATAATGGCTCAGGTGATAGGATTTAGCGGTAGATGACATATATGTCCACGTGCAAGGTTTCCCTCCCTAGTTGTACAAGACTCAGCACAAGACTGTACTAGCGCTTCCCTTTCAGAATTGTACTGTAAATATTGTAATATTACATTAAATATGTGTATATGGAGTAATGGCCCTGTTATGTACTGGCATCAGTCACCTTCAGTCAATCATATAATCAGAGATTATTGGTGACAATGCATTTTTCCAACTAAACAGTCATAAAAGTCATAAAAGTCAAGCTACACATATATATATATATATATATATATATATATATATATATATATAGTTCCAATACATGAATAACAGCAATTTTTTGTAATAATTTGAAATTTAATGGCTTGGTTGCATTAACAGTTCAACCATAAATTCCTGAAATTACAGTGTCCTTAACTAATAGATTTTCTCAAAGCAATTTGTAATTTCAGTCTATTTGTGTAACTACGAAAAGAACCCATTTTTTCAGTGTAATTTTTCTAGCAGGTCCTAGTTTTAAAGCACTCCTGAGGGCTGTAAAATGGGTACTTGGGGTTCGTCTTGGTTGCTTTTATTTTATAAATATTTTCCCTTCTGCCCTCTGTCATTTTAAAGCCGTGATTTATGCTAAACATAAGCAAGGCAGAGACGACGAGAGGGAAGGAAGTCGTAAAAAACAAGCGCTCAGGAGCAGATCAAACCGACTGGGTGAATGTGACCATTATTCAAGACAGGTTTTACCTCAGTGCACGGGCAGGCACTGAGACCAGGGCTGCTGCTACCTGCATCCTCAGCCCCTTTTTTTTGGCAAGTCAACTTTGAGCTATCTGCTGAGGGTTTCCCTCCACAGCCCTCTTCTCTAATTAGAGCCATGCTACATATACAATGCCAGTGTCAGGCAGTATGCATTTTAGGGGATTGGAGCCCCGTGTGGGGAATTGTGTGCCAAGGAGAGAGAGAGAGAGAGGGAGAGAGAGAGAGAGAGAGAGAGAGAGAGAGAGAGACGCCCCAGAGTAGTTCTTATCTATGTCTTAGTCTAATTAGTGATTAGTATTGTGTGTTTTTTCTAGGACTTTCTAGATTTACTAGGATACAGGAATTATTGTGAGATGAAGCTACTTTACATTCATAGATTAACAACATTTTAATGCAGTGTGTCATCCCCATTGTTACATCACATCACTTTATGTAAATTATTATAGCAATAGTATTTGTAAAAGAATGACTTAGTTTGTTTTATATTTTCATATCCCATCTACCCACATTACTGTCAGGAAATATGCTGCCATGTGTACAGTTTACTCATAACCACTTGTAAGCTTTGAGTAAGGGCAAACAGCAGTAGTGGAGCTATTTCTACACTGTAGTCTTTAAGGCATGTCTCCCTCTTTAGTCATTTTCTCACTGCTGTTCATTTCCTTGATAAGCAACAGTACATGTATACCTAGTCCAGCTGTATTATGAATGTGTGTGGAGGAGGGGGAGCATTAGCGCTGCTAGCAGGGAAGGACAGTGGGGAATTGAGTTTGTTGATTATAACTTGGTTTTGTTTATACAAGTTCCCTTGTTCTCAGCTGCACACTGTTTGCCAGGCAGGAGCGGGAGGGTGAGGGGAGGGGGCAGCCCTAGAGAGGGCAGCTTTAGCTCAGGCTCCTGTGTTCCTGCATCATTACCTCGCTCCAAACAAAGTCCCCTTGTTTCCGTGTCAATAGCGGATGAAAACGTTATTGGGGTTCCAAGAGCTCAGAGTCCTCTATTCAGCAGGGGGAAACTGGAGGGTTGGAATAGATTTATGAAATGAACCATTTCAAATGGCATTATCTTCCCACCAGGCTGAGGTACACCTTTCATAAATCATTGCAAGGCGGCAGAAAATGGAACATTTGTTATTGTGTGTTGTGTGTGTGTGTGTGTGTGCACGCGAGTGTGTGTGTGTGTGTGTGTGTGTGTGCGTGTGTTTGTGTGTGTGTCCTGTATGTACGATGGAGAGTGTGGGTGAATGTGTATTTGGGTTTATCTTTGTGCATATGTCTGTTTGGGTGTGCATGTGTCTGTATGTGGTTATGTATGCGTGTGTGTTTATGTGTATACGTGTTAGAATGTATCCACCTTTTGTGAACATGAGAAAAAATGAAGAAATGATCTATTACAGATCTGTTTGGACTCATAAATACAGCGTATCTTCTCTGCTCACATACAGGAATTGTATCTACTGATACTATTTTATTTTGCCTTCATAGAAGCCATTATTTTCATAGAACATGTTCTATCTGTAATACTACATGTACGTGTTTAAATGCAATGTTATTCTTCCATTGTAATTCCAAAATCCATTTGTGGATTAAAGCTACTGTTGCAATTTTGTGTAAGTATGCAATGATTTTACCCACTGACTGGGACTGGTGTTTATCAGGCTCCTTTCCATGTTAAAAAAGCCATATTTTAAACATTCTTTATTATTATTTTAGTTCTATAAAAACTGAGTCTTGCAAAACAGGAAATGCAGTGTGTCAAAATGCACTTTGGGTGCTTTTAATCTAACTGCTCTTACCTAAAAGTATGATCATAATGTCTAACAGTCTTTCACAATACTGATATCCATCAATACTGAATAATAGATATTCTCAGTAAAACTGCTGCTGCAAAAAAAAAAAAAAACAGTGCAGCTGATGACATGAGTATACACTCTGACTTTTCATGCTTCTTGGTTTATGAGGTCCAGATTTGTAATATTCAGGATTGTTTTGGAGAAAAAATGGTCATAATCATATGCCAGGAAATGCCACACATAGTGTACATTAAAATTTCTGCACCACAATTTTTTGTTTCTCAAACAATAATCTGTTAAGTTTTTCTCAGAGACTACCTCTCAGATCATGCTAGTATTAACACAGCAATGTCCAGAATTCATAGTATATAGCATATGAGTCAGTAGAAAAAAAGTATCTGCTTTGGACTGAGGCCCCTCCCATGTAGTGGTTAAGACTAATTCCATTCCAGCTAAATTTGTTCATTATTAAATTATTGTGTGTGTTTTAGTCTGTCAGTCAGAAATAATTACTCGGGTCACTTTGAAGGTAGAACTCTTATGCCTGCAAAAATGTATCCCCTTAAGTGATGATGGCATTTTTGAGGGCAGGTTAAACCAAGACATGCTGCCTGTGGGGGAAAAAGACAGAGTGATCCCCAAGATAAGAAATTCACATCTTGCTCTTTCCGCCTGACATTTTACCCTGATCTACGAAGTGCTTATTTTCAAAGGCTCATATGGTGGCTCTATGCTAAAATAAAACCCAGGGATTGTGTTTGGTTGGATGGGCAGAGGATTTATTAATCAACCTTTTAAGGGCCATTGACTTGATGTATGCTTTGAATGTCCAACTAAACATTTTACTTGGGGTTCATTTTCAAATGCTTATTAAGTATAAAAAGAAAGCACATAAAATAATTTTGATGCTGAAATTAGTCAAATGATAGTAAAAAGGTAAACAGCTGATATTTTTTCACTGAACAGCTCTGGGTGCCCTTTAAGAGGAGTGACAGTCGATGTTCGGTAACAATAATACAATATAGGGAAACGTTAAGTACATTATTATGGAGTGGTATAAAAATGTGGAACTGTGACATGTTTCTCATCACATTTATCCCAATCCCATGTTTTGGGGAACAGTACTGCTCCCCTCGGAGAGAGAGACCATTGGACCATAAGGCCGAGGTCTGCCGAAAGTTAATGAAGTACAGCAGTGTTAGAGGGCAGTCAGGGTGACCTTGAGGCACATGGAGGTAAGCCTCAGGGATGCCAGCCCAGTGCCACCTAACACCGTCCGACTGGATCCCGGCAGGGTGCCGCGAGCCCTAATGAGACTGAGCTGTGATCTTCCTCCGATAGTCTCCTTGCCTGGGGCGTCGCCCTTCAACTCTGGCATCTGCTTTTTGGTTTGTGGCCTTCCACCACTCACAACTGACAGTGCTGTGGACAGAGGCATAGCCAAGAGAAGCAGGGTGTTTGTGTCACTGAGAGTACTAAGGCCTCCCTGCTCATGGGAAAGAAGTGCTGGGCATGTGGGCCCGCCAGGTGAGCACGCTGGCAGCAAGACAGAGGCACTCTCTCGGGTTACCTTTTGTTGCGGGCCTGAAAATATCCCTACCCGCGGTGTCCACGTCTGCTGGTGAGAGAGCTCACCACATTGAGACGGAAATAGGACCTGTAATCAGATAACCCCTTATCATAATGAAGGCAGAGGGTAATGCTTTACAATGTTCAATAAAGTAATTGCTCTGCCCCACTCATTTATCCTCCACAGTCCCACAAAGAATAATGTTGCACCCAGACACTCTTTATAAGGGCATTAGCCATCTCTGGAGTATTGTGTGGAGCAAACCCTGTTTTTTGTTTTTGTTTTTTGGTTATTAAGTGGTAAATCTCTCTGGAGGTGGGCAAGTGATCTTGGTGATGCGGGCTTGTCTAAATGGTTTGGCCTCTGTGGCTTTTTTGCCATTATTTGCTAATGTAAATGGGGCTGGTGTTTACTTATTTTTTTTTTTTTTTCTGAGGACTCAGGGGCTCCATGGAGGAGCTTTTACACTTGGAAGAAGACAGCGCCACTGCTGAAAATGTGCCTTTCTCCATTGTCAGATTATTCCCATTTATTGTGGAATAGAGGCTTGCATGGAATTAATTTATTCTTCAGAATATGACCCCATAAAAATGTAATAGTATAATAACGAATACTGGAATAATGATTGTTTAAATTTTATTTCCAGACTTTAGCCCGTTAAAAAAATACCACTGTGTAGTAATGAAGCGTTCTGTAACATTGTTCTATGTGCTCCACTCAAATAAGGGAGAACTACATTAAATGTGGATGGAGTTCAACAGAGTGCAAGTAAACTTCTCAGTAATTTACTGAGGCCACAAATATAATATTCATTCTCTTTTTGGTAGAAGGGGTTTTACCATTATCCAAGTAACCATGTAATATTGTATTTAAAGGGTTTAAATGCCATTTTTCAAAATGACCTTTTCTTCCTACGTTATTACTCACTTTGGGAAGGGAAGAATTTAGGAAGGGTTCACATGTCCTGTAATGTAGAAAATAAAACCAAAGGGAACATGTTTAGTTGGATGCACCAAGCATTCATAAATCCAGCACTCCTGAGGGCCATTGAGTGGATGTATGTTTGGCATGTGCAACTTTATTTTTTTTATCTGGAGTCCATTTCAGGTTTTTTTTTTTTGTTTTCCTCAGACAATATTAGATTAAGTTATGGGTCAAATGAGAGAAACATCTACTGGTATGTGTAAATGTTCATGTTTACAGCTCTGTAACAGATATATATATAACAGCTGTAGGTGCCCTTTATGTTGTAGTATACTATGTAAATTGAACATGGATATATAATGAAATCAGGAGTAATATTTAGTGTGGCAAGAATGAAACCTGGCTGTTTTTAAACACAGAAATGTTTTTAAACATGGAAATGTTTCGATAGAAACGTCAGTCGGAAGGATCAGGACTGCATGGCAGGCTTTTTTAGGTTGCTTTATTTACATAATATATTTTTATACAACTGGTTAAGTACCTTACTCAAGGGTGCAACAACAGTGTCTCATCTGGGAATCGAACATGCAACCCTTGAGTTACAAGCCCAGTTCCTCAACCAGTATACCACAGCGCTGCTGATAATAGATTATAGAGAAAGTGTTCAGTAGGACAGGTGTGATTAAGTGGAGCACAGAACTCTGCCCTGCTGGGCCAGTGTGTAACTCCCATAGTGTGGCTGCATGGGAGAGACGAGCCCATCAGAACATCTCAATTATATCCCCTCCTTACTCTCTGACCTTCTGGCTTCTCTGGGCTGAGTGGGACAGGAGGCTGTGCACTTTACTGTTTCGGATCCTCTTCTCACTCTCTCTTTCCTACCATCGTACTCTGTGGAGGGGTTACATTCACCTATACGTGAAATTGAGAGAGAGGTTTGTGTGATATCTACTCCCACAGGGTAGTTAAAAAAAAAGAAAGAAAAACACTGAATGAAAAAACAGGAAGAGAGAGGAGTAGCTGGGAGCGGCTGGCTTGCAGGGTCAGAGATCCGAGCGGAGGCATGCAGAGAGGAGATTTTCTGCAGGTGAGCAGCACTTGCAGCCGAGCGCCGATCTGCCCTGATCCTGTCACGCTGCGGAGTGCGGGGCAGGCCGCGCGGAGAATAGAAATGTCACCTTTCTGCCTGACTGAGGCAGCGCTCTCGGCTCTCTGTCTTTGAGTACAATGGGACTGAGCGGCTTGTCCCTCTGCCGGCACGGCCTCCCCGATCCATAACTCAGGGACAGCAGCTTTGCTGGCTCTACTTTACTCTTGCCTTAGAACATGGTTTCTTTCCCCCCCACCTCCTTTTTTTCTTCGCCTTATTTACCATCCCATAACCTTGGCATGGCATCAGAAGAGAGAGACAGCTTTGCACTGGAGCGGCGGTGTGTTGAAAGTACAAGGATTTATCTCTCTGTGCATCGTGTTTTCACATTCACTCTTGGAACTGGTGATGTTTCCCAGAGAAATTCTCTGGCTGTCCGACTCTCTCTGCCATTTCACTGTCTGAATTCAAAAGGAAAAGTAATTTATTATCCTGTCTCTCTGACATATATTTAATTTTTACCTTATTTCATTTAATGCTGTGTTTATCTAGATTGTGATTTTTCATATGCAATTACCCAAGCTCATCTTGCTTTTCGTAAAGAAGAAGAGGATATTCCCAAAAAAAGAAAATGTTCAGTCTCTGTGGTTGCTGTTGGTAGACATGTTGGTACTTAAAGACAAACTCGCAGTAAAGGGCAAATGTACAAGTGCCAGACTGTGAGCGTACATCAGAGACCATAGAAACGGTAGCCGAAGAGGCATCACTGCACCTCAAAGGCAGACAAGTTGGTCTAGGCCGAGAGAAAGAGGCATTCAACTTTAACTGCTGGAGTAAATTATTCACCTGACAATTACAGAAAGAAGGGCCTAATTTACACTCCCTCACGCCGTAAAGGGCAAAAATGTAATTTCTCATTCACCACACAAGGGCTGCCCAATTTGGATCTTCAAGGACCGTTCCACTGACACTCTGAAAGGTACAAAAAATGATACAATTAACCTCTTAAGAGCTCCGATAGGTGGGTAATTGGTCCAGTAAAACCATGGGAGAGTTCAGTGACTGAGTGAAGGTTTAGCATAAAAAGGAGCTGGGCTGAATTTCCAACCAAAGGCTAAAGTCTTTCATGGTCTTTGATATGCAGAGGGACTGGAAGAGGTGGCAATTATCCTTCCACTTGATTGATGTCGTCACAGAAGCAGAGCACCGGACATATTCAGGGTGACGATGAGTGATGCCACTGAGTCCCGTGTCCTCTTGCCTGTTTACTCACTCATATTCGCCTCTGTCCAAACAGCATCCTGATCATTAATGATGGAATGCAGGCAAAGGTCTTGGACAATCCAGAGGCTATTTTTATTGCGTGACATCCTGATCGGACATTTTGTCCATGCATTTTGTATCTCTGTTCAGTCATTTTCCTCCACCGGCAGTCTAAATGGTAACAAGCATTTTGCGATGTCTAGCGCCAAAGAGTCACGTCGGTGTGTGCACTTTTCTCAGATAATATAACATTTGAAAAGTGGTGATCTGTGTTAGTGATTAATGCCATTACCTCCCCCTAATCCCAGTTACTACCTCCAAAAGGATGCACTTGAATAGTTAAGAGCATATGAGATCAGATTGCGGGTGTAAGAACAGGCTGCCAGACTTGACCTTTACACAGATGGTGCAACCCGCTTTGATTCAAACACCAGCACCAACATACAGAACAGGTAGAATTATCTTTCTCTCCTCCTTCATCATTTCCATCTGGTGTTGGTTTCATCCAAGTGTCACCGTTTATTCTGTCACTATATCAAAGCAACAATCGCAATCATCTCTCTTTCTTTTTACCATACGTGTAACAGCGCAATGCTTTTATAAACTGCCATGTCTGTTCTCCAGTGCCTGGCTTTCTGGGGGCTTTGTTATTTACAATATGTGTTTTACTCTAGTGTGATGACCAGAGTGTCTCTGATGTTATTAACCAGGAGGAAATGCAGCCAAGGGTGGACTAGAGGATTCCCAGGGCAGGGAGTGGGGTGTGCAACTTGCACCATGTGCCAGGGAGCACACACTTGCATGTCAGGTCTTGCAGACTAATCACTGAGACACAGAATAATTTCTACAAAATGACTAGGTATCATCTTCTGGATTACAGGGATTGTGATCTGCTACTATGAACAAAGGCTTTGTCATCAGTCAGGTATGTTGTAGAGAACAATAGGGGCCACAACCTATCCAAGGTTACTTGTACCATTACCAAATAAGGGGCTGCAGAGGACTGTAAATAGAAACACTAAAACAGACAAAGAAAAATGCAGGGAATGCAGATAATTGGTGACTGTGGTAAATGCATCTGCTCTTTCAGCAATTGTTTTCTGTTTTTTTTTTTTTTTTTTTAGAAAATTCTGAGGAATAGATGTTATTTCGGAGGGCACTGGTTATGACATAGGTTTATTGGCATTGTCAGTACTATTGGTTTTGCTTGGGTTTTCATTTTCCTCACAGACTACTCTGGTGTTCTGCTTACTGGGGTAGAGAGGGGTGTCCCTGTGTAAATAAAGTCAGGTCCCCCGTGAAACAACTTGTGGCTGAATCGTCTCCAGCGTCTAGAGGTTTGTGATACTCCAGGAGATAAGGATGGAGAGGCCGGGTCAGTGAGTCTTACAGTAAGCAGAGGCCTCGCTGTTTGCACAGCAGCAGTGTAATCCCACAGTGATTCCCACAACACGCTCCCTCTCGTATTTACGCACTCGGGCCACTTCCGAGAGCTTTCACTCAGAGCAAAAACATTGGCAGTTACAAGCAAGCCCTAATGGCCGACCCATTGTTCCAATAACAGAGATGTTTTGTCTCGGAAGAACAGACCAGGAGAAGTCGCGTGAGGGGAATCCATTGTTCTCAGGAGCCACTTTAGAAAAGCTTACTGTATTTTATTTAGGTGGAGCTCTTCTGCCTTCCCTTTGTTTGTGCAATCAGCAGGGTGCTTCTTCTGTAGGATCTGAAAAACGCAAAGAGAGGCATCGTCTCAAAACCATAGGTGTGATTAAAAGGCATGCGGGAGGAAGCTGATCCATTGGTTTAAGGAGTATTGATGGCTACCCTTAATCATGCCGCCTGTACACGGCTCTCTGAGCTGAGGCTGCTGTGTACGAGAGCCATGGTGGGAAACTTAATGCAGTCTGTACTTGAATTGAACGAGTTTGGCTTTAATTGTCGAGCACAGACGGCCCATACATCATCATATCCTTTAAAGTGTTGCCTGTGTGAGTAATTTGCATGTCACACGCAGCTTTGTTTTATAAGGGAACGTCTATTAAGAAGACTGCTCTATAAAAAGCTTGTTAAAAATGGAAGTACGTGGCAAGCAGCTTTAAAAACAAAAGGCCAGCCTTCCTTCCTCACTGCTTGCGACTTCTGCTCCTGCAACATGCAAGAGAGAGAGTGAGCGAGAGTGTTAGAGAGAGAGAGACCCAGCTGTCATTCCCTCTGGGATCATGCAGCTGTCAGGGTTGTTAATGACGGTAAATTCATACATTTGGATCACCCCCCCCCCCCTCCATGGTTTCCTCTCCACATCTGGAGGCAGGGCTCTAAACCCCAGCCACATCCCCATCTGCGAGGGAACACAGGAGCCACAGGAACTCTGGAGCTCCTCATGCTAAACGGCAGAGTGGGGGCTTCTGTCGACCGAGGGGCTTAATGAGTAATTAAGCAGCTTCGCAGAGGCGCTGTCACGTTAGTATCATTCTGGGGGGGGGGGGGGGGGGGGGGGGGGTACTTTGATATAGGAAGGGTTGTGTGGGGGTGCTGGGAGAAGGCATGTGCAAGTTTGTAAGTAAGGGAAGCACAACACATAAGTGTTTAGGGAGACAATGGCTCCACTTTTCTGACCATGTGTATGTTTTTTTATTATTTAACCCATCAAAGCACTCATCCCCATTACCTGCAACACATGAGGTATTCACCTGTCACCTGGCTGACTGGGTAGTGTGGAACATGGGTAATGTGGATGGAAAACTAGCACCAATCCAAGATTAAAACGACACGTCTTTAATGGATTCTGAGGGCTTGGGGGGTAATGCAGTGACAGCTGGGCATGTGGAAATCTTCAAAAATATCTCATGGGAAGGCTATAAAATTCCCCAGGAAAGGTCAGTATTTTACACCATCAGATCAGTATGCATATCTTGGCACGCTTTTGAAACAGACACAGTGATTCGTTTATGTTTGATTAAAGTGTTGTGCTGTGAAAGACTGAGAAACAAGAATATGATTACTAGTGTAAACCTTGAACATGTAACTGGAAGGGTCTGTTTTAGTAAGATTTAGCAATGCAGTTCAGCAATATCTAAGTACACATTAAGCAGGCTCCACAGCATACAAAATGTTTCTGCTATTCATAAAGTATACATGTATGTAGTGTAGTATAGCGTTCTAAACATAGGTTACATGTGTTGTCTAATCAATTGGCATGCCAAGTAGTAGGCCTTTATTATCAATTTATTTGACTAGCTTCAAATACAAAGACCCAGAGAGTCCACAGGGAGTTTGATTTGTGCCCAAAGTGGCCTCATTATTACACTAGTTAATATTAGTAATTTAAACCTCAGGCTTTACAGAACAGCCACAATTGCCTTGCCTGAAAGAGTTCAAGCAAATGACACAAGGTACTGATAACAAAAACGAGTCACATTTTGAACATATCTGTAAGTGGTTAAATACTGCTTTGTGTTAAACATTAGAGTTCCCATGTCTTACCTACCAGGGCTGTGAAGCCTTTTCACCTATAAGAGGTGCCTTACCGTCTCCTGTACAGACTGAGGCGCTAACCTGTGCTCTGTCTGATTCTCATTTGAAATACAAAGGCTGGTTTGTCAGTCCAAGCTGTATTTTAAAGATTAGATTCCTCTCTCTCTTCCACTTTTCCGAGTTATTAAAAATGGTGGAGAGCAGTAAAAAAAAGTGACCGCTGGTTTAGTGGGCTTGTCCCCCCCCCCCCCCCCCCCCCCCAGCCCTCCTTCTCCCTCTTGAATATCTAAAAATTCTAATTCCACTTCAGTCGCTTGTCACTGGGGTAAGGTGTCATAATGGAGAGCACTTGGCTTACACTCCCCTCCCACCCCCTTTTTCTCCGACTCTAACTCTCCTCTCTGCCTCCAGCACCTCCTCCAACCCCCCCCCCTCGCCTGGACATGACAGTGCAGAAGGATAAGGGAAGAGTAATTATGGTTCACTGGGGCTGCCAGGTGTGATAAATGAGTAATCAGGACAGAGGAGCACTGGGTCCTCAAAGGAGGACTATTAGAGTGTTATCAGCTGCAGTCCGCGATATTGTGCCCAGACCGGGACAGAGGCCTATGTAGCACTGCTATTCCTCCCCCCATTTGGCCTACCCTAGACAGAGGTGGTGTCATTAACCCTTTGGCCATGGCTAACAGGACAGTGTGTCCATTGGTGGTCCTTCTCTTCCTTGCTGTCCTCATTGGTGGATTCGTGGTACTGCTGTTCCCTGCTCTCATCATTGGTGGTCCTCCACTTGATCATTGTCCTCCTTAGGGTGTTGTTCAGGGTCACCGTGATCTATCTGGTCTTGGGGCAGTAGTTTGTAATGATCAGATGTTCCCTTTTCATTTTTATATTTCACAGTACGCATATGTTCCAAAAATTAGCAGTAACCACTAAATCATATCATCCATAAACACCTCCATTCATTCTACTCAATCTGACATGCACTGTTAAGCAGCTATATTTGTGATTACATTTCCACTGAAGAGCCATAATCTTGGTTTCAAATCCAGAATTATCTTATCAAATGAACAGGGGTTATTTCCTCATTTTTCTCCCCACAGAAAAATTTTCAAAAGTCTGTGTCTTTTATTATGTTTTTAAACATCTGAATAACATTCAGACATGAAAACAAGTGAATGTAAATGGAAGAATGGCATACACTAATCTCCAGGTTACGATTGGTAACTCATTACGGACGTGACACGTGTTGGACAGGAATACTGAGATGCCGCTGAGTGCCACCATAATGTCTGAGTGGTGCCAGAACCAGTCAGGTGTGGCTGTGATACAGGAGATGTGGTGCTGGTAGAATGGGAGGGGGTGGGAGGGAGGGAGAGAGGGGGAAAAAAAATCTAATTTCATTGTAGTTAATGGCGAGGAAAGAACGGCAAAGAGGGGCTTTCTTATCAACCTCCGAGAAGTGAAAAGGGGGGGAGGGGTAGAGGCGTTTCAGAGCAAGACATGCTCCATTTACTGTTCCACTAACATTCTTCACCAGCTCCAAGACTTCCACACCAAGTCAAGGCTAGAATGAGACAGGGAGACATGGGGAGGGAGAGGGGGAGGAAGAGGACTAGGGGGACCAGGAGAGGGACAGGGAGGAGAGAACCGACTCATTGGGATTTTTCGCAAGGACAAACAAGGTGCCATTCTATCCTCTGTGCCTTGTGTTGCACATTTCCCAAGGTGAGTGGGGGGCTTTCCCTCAGGCCTCCCTCCTCCCTTCCCTTCCCATCTTGGGGTTGACCTTTCCAGTGCAGAGTCCCAGACTGGCTCACTGCATTTGTACTCTGTCTCAGAAACAAGGGCTGGTATGTATTTCAGGCTCCTAGTAAACACCTTGTCACAGGCTGTCCATAGCTGGGATGTTTGAAATTGTTAAAGCTGTAGATGAGGTTTAGTGTAGTCTTTTATCTTCAGGAAAGTACATTTTAAATGAAAAAGCAAATAATTAAAATTTGGAAGTCCACTGCACAGTAAAGCATGCTATTTTTGTTGTTCTCAGATTGTACATATTCTTTTGATTACACTTTCCATTAAAATCAAATGCAACTTTCAGGCACTTCTTAATGAATTTGTCTAATAAATTTGCAATTAATTTTTAAAGTCCAATGTGTACATCAATGATTCATACGTCCTCCAACAAACCCGAGATGGGATAGGAATTACATGTATTCAATTTGATGCTAATTTTATCTTTCTCATTTTTTTCTTTTCCTGCTTTCCTGGCTCCAATATCCTCCCATGGATGTACAGGTAAGAACTTAAACATTCCCCATTGCCTTTTCACTGTTCATATGGTTCTCTGAAATATACACGGTGAAACTTTGCTGTACTCCTGGTTATAGCTAACCTGTTGCTCCACTGTTGAGAATTTGATTCAAAGTAGTGTTTGCCCCACAATCTCACCAGATTGTGCAACTTTTTAATTTCCTGCCATTTAGAAATTATGGTATATTGTGAATAAAATGCTAATAACATAAAATGAAATCAATTAGATCATTTGTGCAAGAAATCAGATAAGGTACTCAAATTGTTTAGCATGAACTGTTTTAAGATGTTCTGGGACTGCCTAAAATAATATGAAGTAATGTTTGCTGGTCTTCAGAACCTTTATTGCTACTGCCAACATTTTAGTGTTGTGGCAACAGGACAAACAGTTGTCATGTACATAAGAGAAAAACCTTTCATGTGCCCATTCACCAATCTTGAACTCATATGCTACATGTAGCAATGTAGTTCCATTATGCCGTATATGAGTATATAACCTGTGGTGTTTCTAGCTCCTTGCCAGAATGTTCCTGTTTCCCTCCTAATACTGATAAGTAGTGCAGCTTCCTCCTTTGACATAACTGTGTTCAATGAAGCATTACTAACATGTTCATTGGCCTTTTTAAATCTTATTTTGCCTGTAAGTATGAATTGTAATCTACAGTTCATATTTAGAGTTGACCTATATTGTCAGAAATATAGATATCATGCTTCTCTTGCAATTATCAAGCTTCTATTTTCCTTGACTTAGACATACACAATTTAATATCTGGATGGCTGCTGAAACTGCTGTGTCTCGTTGTTTTAGAAATGGTTTGTAAAACTGGGGATTAAACAGGCTTGCCTAAAGAGAAGATAGAAAATCTTTCCAATGTAACTTTCAGAGACAGACTCATTCAAACGAATTTAGCCATACAGATTTCCAATGAAAGTGCCATTTGAATAGAGTAAAATGTGTACATTCAGTGTAACTAACGGATGATGTCATGTCTAGTCACAAACCTTATCTGATGGAAAATTATCTTGCATGCTTAGAAATCCTGTTAAAGATTGCAGTGTTGTAGCATAAAAAACCAAGAATATGACACATGTCAGACTCAACTGGTCTCTCTTAAATGTCCCCCTTGCTGCTATCACAGCAGCGGAATTCAAATCTGAACTACCCTGTCATCCATCTGACACTTGAGAACAAAGATATGTTTTGGGCTGTAAAAAAGCAGTGGGATCGAAAGTTTTCTCTTTTTTTTCTCCAAGCTGCCTAGTGTGATATCATCCGATTCGGTCTTGATGCTGTCTGAAGGACACGGGGAGTGCAGCCAGAGAAACGCACGTCCTGAACGATGTAGACTTCACAGATGAGCTAGCTCATTGGATGAACAGCTCCTTTGAAAAATCCTTGACTGGTCGTGTGCCGTACAGATGCAAATACAGCCCTGAAGATCTGGCTGTGTTTGACCTTGATTCCGCCTGGCATGCGTGGCGGGTGCACAGGGTAGGGGGAAGTCAGACCTGCCAGAGAGACGGCTGGGCCTCCATTTGAACTGAAGGAAGCAAAGAGGCTCTAAGTGCCACATTCGGCATGTTTCATTAATAAAAAAGAATAGGCTTCAAATGATTCCCGAGTCCATGATAACTGCCGATTAAGATGCTAAACTGAATACAGCAGAAATAATTATTGGAAACTTTAAATAATGAAGTGTCACCACAGGCTGGCTGTGTGTCTGGTAATGGTTAATGTTGAAATAAATGGATTCAAGCTGGCTGTGAAACGTGTTTCACATGCATTCCACTTCAGAAACGAAATACTGCTCAGGTTCTACCCATCTATTTTATTTTCCGTCCACTTTCTCGACAGAACTCAGTGGCATTTCCTATACTTTCCCCACACCACTGTGCTGTTGAACCATCTAGGTAGAAACAGGTGGGCTGGAAACCACATTGTGTGAATGCAGTGCTTTGTACCCAAGTAGGGCTTTCAGCAAGGACAGGCCAGCTATCCAAGAACACTTTGTAATGCAAGACGGGGGTTTTGGGTAACTTCAGCTGAGCACCAGCAGTAGATCTTTTGCCAGTCTTGGTGCGGAAACCCTACATCCCTACTTAGTGGTTTGCACGCAGGGGAGTGAGTCGCAGACCCACCCAGCACTCCCAGCAGTGTATTACTGAGAGATGAAGAGAGGAGTATGCTTCATTTTCTGACATATTCACATTTATCTGAGGAAGAAGTTGCCTCTCAAAGAGTGCATTTAGATCACATGGGAGTTCTCAGGAGCAAAAGCAATCACAAGTTCATCTGTTATTCTTAAGAACCTATCTGTTGTGATGTGAGCTGGGTAAATGTGGCTGGGTTTAAAGTGGGTTGCGGCCCTGTATTTTTCATTTGGCTGAGCAAATAAGTGATGGGTTAGGCTGAGATTCATCACATCTGAGAGGAGCTGGGCCAGTAGCTGACTCTCCTCTCTTTTCCTGTGTATGATGACATGCTGCATGCATGCTCATAGGTTCACAGCATGCCACCCGTGGCCGCCAGTGGCTCTAAGAAGCAGAAGTGCCAACCTTTCCTGAGAAAGAGATTAAGAGAAGCTCATTGAAATCAGTCTGTCAGTTTGTCCACTTGGTGTTCTTACTGCAAGGCTTAATGGATCCACAGGGTCTGGGTCTGTGAAATGAGTCATGCTGTGGTCCAAACACTTTATCCTGGATTAAAACCTGTATCAACAGAGCTGTTAATCAGATGTGGTACCTCCTGTCTGATATGTGTCATGTCTCATTTTTCCATCATTTTTGGTCTGGGAGCATTTTAGCAAGATCAGATCAGTCTGATTTATGTAAAATAAAAAAAAACCTCTGAGGATCTGAAATTTTGGTTTAAAGGGGGAATGTGATAAAGACTCATTTTCCTTTTGTGTGGATGAGTATTAGTGTGTTAGACATTTATTTTAAGACTTATTTTAAGACTATTAGAGTTAAATAATAACATTGAGAAAGGCTCAAGCTTGAGAGAGCATTACCTCATGTGAGAGTCCCAGATTCTCTGAGATGAAATTTCAGAACACAGAATTGCTTTTACCTGGATGTGTGTGCAGGGGGTTTCTACTGCACACAGAGCCTTGTGATTGTCTTTCCACACATTTAATATGGCAATAAGTGTCTTTGTAAATACAACACTTTATATATTCATGTAGAGTTACACAGAAAGAACTTTGACTTGCATGTTGTGTCAGGGCAGAGGCAGAGGCAGAGCTGAGCCCTGTAAGTGGTGAAATAGTAGACCATGTTGAGGACAGCGGGGCGAGGCTTGTCAGCGGGCGTTCACAGCTGAGCACGCAGGCTCTTTCATGTGGGCGTTACAGGAAGGCCTTGCTCTGCAGAGAGGAAAGCAGGAAGGAGGGGAGCAGGGGCCCGTCGACCACAGTCTACGGAAGTGCCTGCTCTTTGTCGGCCCGGTGGGTCGGCCAGACCAGCGCCGCTCTACTGCCTGCCTTTGTAAGAGAGTGGCAGTGGCACTTTCCCATTTCCTCCATTTGAAGTGTCTGGAAGGGGGGAAGACAGCCTCTTGTGCTCATTGTGAACTGGAGCTTTAGTAATCTGAATAGGTCAATAACACAGGAAAAGCATGGGCCAACTGCAACATCGGATGAGCAGGGGGAGTGTGCGACTGCCGTTCTGCAGTGTTGTAGTAATGTTTAAAAGAAGGTGTTTGCATATCTTCCCCCTTTCCCTCCCCCTTTTGTAGTGTGACGAACCTGCAATGTTTAGAAATCGATTTGCACACTTTTTGTCTTGTTGGATGCTTGACTATGATATTTGTGGGAAAACAGTGATGTAAGTTGCTCCCACACACCAGCTTTCAGAGGGCTGGCCACGGCAGGCCCGTCTTCACACTTGTCTTTTAACTGTCTGTCTCCGTGCCTGACTGGCTTTATCATCCCCTTGGGCAGACATCCCAAGCCTGACTGCTTCGGCCTTGTTCATGTGACAAAATCATTTTCAGCATTGTGTCAAACGCCCTGACAGCCATTTAACCTTTGGGCTGGTGAACACAGAGGGATATTGGGGGTTTATTTACTGGCTCTGGCTTGCAGTAGCCTTTTTGTAGATGCAGGCCTGATAGAGTGGATACAGGAGTCCATGCCTTTTATGAGCTCTTCACAGCCCAGGATGTAGAAAGCAGTGAAAAGACTCAAGAGGTCACTCTGTCTTAGCCACTTCTCCAAGTTAAATACCATTTTCCACAAATGGAGAGTGCCACAGCTATAAGTCATGCTAAATAAATCTTGCTTTGTTCTGTTGGGACAAGGTTGTTTTCAGTGTGAAGCAATGCCTATTACATTTAAGTGCAGGTCCTCTCTTAAACCCCCAGCTATTTTTTAATCTTAGCGACTCCCCAGAGATCGTTTTATCTCCCCATTTCCTTCCTGAAAAGCGCCTGGGACAATTTAATGGGCCCATTTTCATTGTCTATCAGATATTCAAATGGAAACCGAGCATGAAACAATGACTGCATTGGACTGGCTTGCTGGTATGTCCTTGCAAATATTACAAGTCAACCACTAATAAGGTCCAGTTGGTCGCAGGACTGTTACAAAGCCACCCGTTATCAAGTTACCTACTGCTGGTGTTTACAGATGAACATGGACTGGAATCATTGTTACTGCACCTTGTGTATTCTATCCCCAGGTTACATTTTTAAGGATATTAAAAGGATATCTATATACCTATATAAAAGGAATCCATATAAAACAAAGCAGAGGTAACTCAGAGAAAGGTAATCACTAAGAAAAGATGGACGGGGGCTGAGAAGTATCCGCTTTATCTACCACTGTGCATTCTCAGTCAAGTTCCCTTTGTCTGACACCTGTTACTTTTGCTCAACAGCCATGCCTGGCTGGTGACAGTTTTCACTGAAGGTGGAGAGGAACTGAAGGAGCTGCCCAGGCCTGAACTCAGGCCTGCTAATGATGTTCATGGTAGACTGCACTGGACAGATTCTCCACACTGAAACACACCATGGCGTCTGGCATGGGCGTTGTAAACGTTCCTAATAGAATGTCCCTAGAAGCACCAGCACCCCCTCCTCCTCCACTGCTTTCCAGTACATATGCTTGCACACCTGGTCCACATCGTTACCTGTTTACAAATGACCAGCAATTTTCTGCTTGGTTCAGCAGCAGCAGTTTTCCCTTCCCCCGTGTCATAATTAGGGATTCTGAGTTCACGTTTGGTTATTACGCACGTCTCTTGTGTTTTGTCCCTCTTGTTTCGTGGACGTTATCACATATTTTCCCCATGTTTTAGTGCTGTTTCCACGAAATTATGCACACTGGGCTATGATAACTCAGCATTAGGAAGCTTAACAACGTGTGTGCATGCGTGTGTGTACATGCACGTATATGTGTATGTATGTGTGGGTGTGAAGGGAGAGAGAGGTTGTGTATGATGTTCATCACTGTAGGTTCTCCTTTACCATTGCATATTTCTGCCGCCAATGACACATGGTTCTATTAACGGGTCACAGTGCTGTCACCTCCATTTCTGGGAAACCAGCAGCTCTGATGCCAAGTGCTCCTCAGTGCACCAGTGTCTCAGTGTGTGAGTGAAGTATGGCACTGTGACTCGGGCCTGATTGATGGTTGAAGCACATGTGTATTCAGTTATAAATTCCCAATTGCCTGAAAACAGGACTGCCACATTCAGGGTTTATTCCCCACACAGGCTGGACAGTCACTCAGGAACACTATGATCCAGCCTTTTATTTTACATAAATGTCTATAATTTGGAGTGCTCTGTATCACCAATGTCAAGTAAACTGAAAACCCCAAGTCAGCTTGTATATACATTTTTAAAATAGGTGAATTGAACCAGTTACTGGCAATAAAGTAATATACTATGTAAGTAATGCACACATGGTTCAATGGCTGTTTCCCACAGCACTAAAGAGGGTACCTGATTATGACCAGAGATTTCTGACCCTCCTTTAAATGTTGTCTTAAGCATTCAGAACCAACACAAGCACTTGTATCAGGACTATAATCAGTGTGCGAAATACCCGGTGGTAATCGGGGGGTCCCCCCTACCCATACCTGCCAACATTTAGGTTTCAAAATATGGGAGGTTTTTTTGGTGGGGGGCGTGTTTGTGGACTGTAAATTGTGTAGATTGTGTTTCATAGATGATGTGGCAACTTGGGTAACGTCAGACAAACATACAAAACTTATGAATCTGTGTATGACGATTATTCATAATAAAGTTTGCCATGCAAATTACAGATCATCATTGTTTTATTCACTAAAGTCTTGTCACTGAATCATTGAAAAATGTGCTTTATTTTATGGAAACCTTTGCATGTCTTTTGACCACAGCTTTTGAATCATTGCAATGAAAAGCAAATACATTATTTTGTGTTTATTTTTCATACAAAGTGGGATGTAATGTCAGCCCTATGTTAGAGACAATGTAGAAATTTGCTGTGATTTCAAAACCGGATTACTCTTTGCCGCTTTGTCGCACAGAGAAACAACTAGTATCATCGGAAAGGGTAAATTCTGCTGTTTATTTTGATATGCAGTACGTTGTGCGATAGGGACTTATTCAGCCAAGAAGCCAGAGTGTGAAAATGGGTGAAGAAATTAGTAAAGATATTACTTTACAGAAGTTTGTTCTGACTTCATATCTTGATTACTTCGGTATGTACAAATGCAATGACGACTTCATGAGTAATTCAAACAAGAGTAATGGGTGTGGAGATGGACACAGAGCTGTATGCAGTTTGTAACTATAATTAAATTCGATGTAAAGTCAAAATTATTTTTCTCGCAAACACTTAGTCACATGGACAAGCAACTAGCATCGTTAGCAATGAATACTTCCTGAGCAGTTCAACCAAGAAGAAAGGATGTGAATTTGGATGCAGGCTGCGTCTGTTGGGCTTTAAGGGTTAAAAGACATATTTAGTGACAATTACAAGTGACAAATAATTTTTTAAAGATTTTTTCCAGAAACCCCCCAAATTTTTGCTGTTGAAGCTTTCAGGGGGTCTCACTGCTGTTTCTAACGTAAGATCCCTAACATTCTCTACAATGGGCTTTCTACCTTCAAACAGCTCTTTCCCATGAGGGAAAATTATTGTACCAGGAGTTGTGATTTTGATAGTCTATTTGTATGAGTGGTACTCCAGAGTTACAGAACAAGTGTACAAATTCATGCACAACTTCCTCATTTATAAAAGTGGTCAAAACATCCATGAATCCACAAACTCTGTTGTTTTATTTTCACTTGTTTTGATCCCACAGCAAATATGGTCTGGCTTCTTTACCTCTCTCTTCATATCAATGACATGGATGGTATGTAGAGGCTCCATATAAGGCCGTGGGGATTTGTGAATTAAACTAATAGCCAGAAGCCATCACATCCCATTTAAGATTGTCCTTCAGAGCTTCCAGACACCAGAAGGAAACAGACGTAGTTAGTTGTCGCCTTGCTTGTCTTTAGATAAAACACTCCGCTTCTCTCATACACACAAATTAGACCCAATATATGCAAATTATATTATCTTCTTATGTCGGAGTGTTAGAGAAGAGGAATAAATCAGATTGAATTCTAAACTGTTCAACTATTCGATGCCTCCGTCTTATTTAAAATGTATATCCAATTAGTTCATAATGCAAATTTCAACTAATTAGTTTTCTAATTCCTTTCATGGGTAATGGCAACACATTGGTATTATTTAAATGTATGCCTAATCCTTTCAGGGGTACCTTTAATCTTTTTATATTAAAAGCTAAATTGTAAAATGTGAATATTAATCTAATTACGTGTAGATCATTCCCATATCGCAGATGTTTTAGTGTACATTCCTAGACCCTGTTAGCAGGGTTTAAGATAAGTCACAGAATCCATTTGAAGAGGTCTTAGTTCCCATCCTAATTTTGAGATGATTTCCATGTTAGAAAATATTGCAAAAGGGGCAAATGTTAGATCTTACACATTCAGTGCTGCTGTTGTTATTAAATACATGCAACAGAGTGATCAACTGATTTGCCTAGCCTGGCTGTTGAAGAGGTCCTGCTTCTGCCTCGCCTCACTGTCCATCTTTTTGTTAGACAATCCTGAGGTGGTGGAGGGTGACAAAGCGAGGGAGAGATGAAGGGAGAGAGAAGCAGAAGGACTGGGTGGACTGAGAGAGAGAGCGAGAGAGCAAGAGACAGACAGGTAGAGAAAGTGTAAGGCAGGATGCATTGAAAAAGTGAGATAGAGAGAGAAAGAGAGATGCAGGGGAGAGAAAGAGCATCTTGCTACCTCCACTATCTGCAGCAAGCTGTGTACTCCTTCAGCCCAAGTACCAGGCCTGTGGGCCACATAACCTTCATACAGAGGAGATTGAGAAACACACAAGATAAGATTTTCATCAGTCTATATCTGCCGCCCTGTGTGTTTCGCATTGCCCTCCTCTGCCTTCAACAAAACAAGCGAACAAGTGAGGCCTCATTCTTAGAATTTAGAAGTTATTCAAACACAAGAACGTGGCAAAAAATATTGTGCGTTACAATATTTTAAATGTTGTATTTTAATGATCAATAAATTTATTGATTAAAATAATAAAAAGTTATGATTAAAATAAACCAGTTGGGTGCAAACCTAAAGGCCAACAGCATCTATCTCGTGAGAGTGAAGCCCCATATTGAGATGGGGCCATTATTTTTGGATTTTATGATAGCACCTTCACTTGGCTTCAGAATGCTACCCTATGTTCATACCAGCAGAGAGAGATCTCCAGCTGCCCATTTCACTTGTGTAGGTTTGGTTTGAACACTGGTTTGTTTTTGACACCACACTCCTCAAATACTATAAACATTCAACTGTGGAAATCACACTCAGGTGATGGCCCTGTGTGAGGAGTCGTGTTCCTTTATTTTATATAATTTTCCTAAACAGTAACTCAATCATTAAATAGCTGCAGTATAATAATTACAATAATGATTATATTACAGTAATTACATTTTACATGAGTACATAACAGTAACAGCAGTAAATTATTATTTGCACACAGAAAAACCAGAGCATATCTGCATTTGTCTTTAGGCTTTTTTTAGTACCAGTTACACTCATTGATGGACTCACAGATCCATTGTTGTTTGATAAGCATTTATACATCTCTCATTCACTGGATTCACACTCTAATTCACTAAATTATTTTGTAAACAAAGAACTCTGTGTGCTTTGACCAATTTGATCTCAGGTACCACTCTTTGCATTTTAGCAAAGTTTTTTTGAACAACCTCTGTTCTGTTAGTAGTTGTAACTTTAGATGTAATGAGTGCCAAGCAGCATATCTTTGGAAAGCCGTTGCTCAACTGTCATATAGTGTCATGACACTGAGGGAGATGAACAGAGCGCTGGTCCTTCAGATGTTTTATTTAAAACGTAAAAAGGACTTTTCATTGGCTCAGATGCCTTTCAGCTGCTCCATTTCATATTTTCCTCAAGGTTTAGGCATCAGTTTTGTGATAATAGCATCCCTTTGAGACTTCACTGGCATGGAGAAGATTTATGCAAGAAATTAGTCAAATGTGATCAAATTCTGGCCCAGTTAATCTTCTTCAGCTGAGTTTATCCAGCTTTATCTTCAGGCGTAATTAAAGACAACTGTGCCTTTGACAGGCAGCGCAGGCCCCGGCGGAGTAATATTGGGGGCCTACCCCTGCCCATGTCACGTTGATAAATGTTTACGCCATGACACAGAGAAAAGGAAGATTGTTTTAAACAGGTACACACTCAAGACCCCCTCCTGATTGGTGAGACCCATTTGACTGATTGAATGTAAACCCTGCTTTGAAAACTGATATTACCTCATTTGTTAAACTTGACTTGTTAAAGCGGCTCCAATCGCTCATTCATCCTGTTCCTTCCATGTCCACTTAGGCGTGAATCCCAGGTATTTATTTATTTTTTTTTCCTTTTTCCCCTTCCCATCATTCTCAGCTTGCAGTAGATTTGCAGTAATGTGACCTGGGCTTATTTGAGTGGACTCATGTTTGACACCTCTTCTGACAGCAAATTGAAGCAGTCATTTAGTCAGCCCTTTAAGATGGGGGAAAAATAAGGTTTCTTTCTTTTCACTCTGCTGTGGAATTACCAGCCTCCATCTCATTCGCATGACAGAATCAGGTAATTATGTCCACATAAAAATGTGCAAGCTGTTTGCTGTGTGAAAAATTATAATGGTGTGATTTTTAAGTGGTATATCTCCCCAGAGCATAATGAAAAGTACTTTTAATACAATTTTGAGGAATGAAGGCAATTGAAGCCACTTTGGCATTTGCATCGCAGGCCACTCATTTCTTCAGAGTTCAGTCACCACATGCATGCCTGATTTTATATGCTTTACAGATCTGTTTATTGTTGCACACTATTTCAGCTGTGTGTTCATTTATTTTAATGATTAGGTGCTTGTCTCCCATGGTGATACAGAATTTGCAGTAGGTGCATGTATAGATATTTAGAAATTCACACCTGATGTCTACTTTCCTGCCGATATTTCAGTATGTAAAAATACAGTTGTTATAGTAGCCGTAACATTTGCCTTTTGTCAGGATATTCCTATATAGAATGTTCAGTTAAGGACTATAAAGTTTATGTGACATAACTTCCAATAGAACTTCACTGGTAAAGAAGGACTGTTTTAGATTAAAGGGTTTAAGTTAGTCAAAATGCGCAAGTATTATTAATCAGAACAAAGGTGAAGAGCTGAATTATTCCCCAGCTTGCTTTGTGACCAGATGGGATCAGCAGTCTTGTTCCCTGTCTTTTTATTTAGAGCAAAATAATGTTGGCGAGATCTGTGAAGTTTGAGTTGGAATGCGTGGAACGCCCATGGGTTGAGATATCTTGGACTCGCTGACAAACTCAAGCTGTGCAAAGCTCTTGGGACTAAAACGGTGTCTGTATAAACCACTATGGTTACAAACAACCATTTAAAAAGACTGAATGTGTCTTCAGAAAAAGCATTTGTCTTGAATTGCAATAACAGTTTGTAACTTAAATGTACTGTACTAAGGCAGATGCACTGTATCCTGTAGCTGAAACATCTCTGTTGCACACAAGCAGCTGTATAGCACAGTAAGGTCAGGCTTCTTGGCGTCTTGGTTCCAGTTCTGTTCTTAGTGCTGTACCGCCAGGCATGATGAGTATCACATGGCTTCAACAGACCATGTCTTCTTAGGCTGTGTAAACTTAGCGTGAATCAGAGCTGAAATCTAGTGCGACTAGCATGCTCTGTGTCTAAGTGATTCAGAACAGGCTCACTGGAGCTCAGCGTGATTGATGCAAAAAAAGAAGAAAAAGATTTCACCGGTGTGTTCCTTTGTAAGACTTGAGGGTAGCTTTGCTCCTCCTTATGAAAGCATGCCCCTTTATCACCCTGTCTGCCTGAACATTTGAAACCACAGTGCATCTCGGTCTTGTCGAGGCGTGATGATGAAACTCTCACTCTGCTTGAACCTGACTTTAAGGCACACAGTTTGCCTGGCGGTGCTCCTACAAGCAAGAGAAATTGTATCTAGTCTTGATAGATGGGGTGGGCTGTAACCAACTAACATTTGCTTGTTCTAACATCCTGCAGGTGCACAATGCAGCCTGACAGTGTGATGCCTGCATTCTCCATGCGTGTGTTAAGAGACAGAGTTCATGTGCTGGACTCAGGCAATGCTGACTTCTGGAGAGAGTCATATGGCACTGACTGACTGACACAGCACCTACGCTTGCAATTTCTATCGATGGCATTTCCTCCTTAGTGACAGCCTTTGCAGTAGCACAGCAGAGTAGCATGAAAACAAGCACTTTAATCGCTGTTATTCAAACTGATGCAACTGATGTATGTTGTTGTTTGTTTTAATGATCACATTTACATGCAAAACAATAAGTTACCAAACTGAAAGGTAGAATGTTCTTTCTCTCTGTATCTCGCTTTCTCTTTCTCTAAATTTCCCCCTATCCCCGATCACGCTTTCTCTCTCTCTCTCTCTCTCTCTCTCTCTCTCTCTCTCTCTCTCTCTGTCTCTTTCTCACTCCCTCTTTTGCTTGCTCACTCTCTCTCTTTCATTTTGTGAGTCAGAGTGCTGAGATGTCTCTGGCCTGGGCAGCTGTCTCCAGCAGTGTCTGTTAGACTGTGTCCATGTGTTCCTCTCTCCCTCCCTCTCCCTCAGTAATTAGTGCATAGCACACCGCCTCCAAGGTATCCCCTCCTGGACCCTATTCTTTTAAGCCCCTCCTGTTACTTAAAACCCTCAACAATAGGATTAGCAGGGCTACTGCACTGGCCTACACGTCACTGTGCACTGAAATGAAAGCAGCAATCCAGAGCAGGGCCCTTACCTGCAGCCTCTCAAGAAAATGATCATTACTCTAGGAGAACTAGGGGAAGGATAAAGACATCAGAAAGGTTGTATGTGTGTGTGTGTGTGTGTGTGTGTGTGTGTGCACATGCGTGTGTGTGTGTGTGTAGTTTTGTAATTTTGACACACACTCCTTTTGGCCATAGGATTACATGTATCTCCTCAGTAAGGTGTAGGCATGAGCATGCATGTGTCTTATTTTGTGATTCATCAGGTTTGTGTGCTGTCAGGGCACAGCAGTAAGGCTGCTGTTGCAAATACAGTAGCTCCGGGTGGGAGATTGCAAGCATCTCAGAGATGTCGGCTTGTTATCAGATCTGACATTGATGCCCTCTGTAGAGTTTTTGGTGGGATTTGGGTTAACCACAAGCAAAGGTTGTGAGTCATACAGTGGAGTCTCCTGAGCCTACAGGAGGAGAGAGAGATGAGCTGTGCATTTGTTCTGTACTGCATCCTCCTTCAACTACTGCAGTTTCCTTACCACACATATTATACAGCCCAAGTTCTTTCGGAGGGGAGTATCTGTCTGCTTTTAAACTGTTTGCCCATTTGAAACAGTGTAAATGACAAAATGATTGGTTGCTCAAGGAAACCTGTGGGAACTGGCCATGAATAACCTCATATTTTATATCAGATCTAGATGTATTGAAACATGAGCTACCATTTGCTAAAATATTATGTTTTCATGAATGTCTTGTACCCTTGTCACAGAATTTCTGATAGTGGTTTGTTGTTAGTATACCTCTTGACTGTAACGATTTATGTGCTGTTATTAAATGAAGGAAACTTGCCTTGCATGATTAAAGCTCAATGTGTGAAGAGAGAGGAGGGGGTGTCAGGAAGTGGTCCAGCGCTTGTGTGAGAACTAGACCCAGAAGAGAAGAAGTGTGAAAGTCAGACGAGGGTTCACAAGTGTGGTAACTGCATGGAAAACATGTTATTTCCTCCTGATATTAAAGAAGGCATATTTCTTTCAAGTCACTCAAGTTTTATCACAGCCTATTTGCGTTACTGGAATAGTGATGAAATATTAATAACTAATACATAATTGTTGCAATTTGTGAAAGGAAGCACTGGTTAAAAAGCGCTAAAAACATCCCCACTAACTTTTTAAGCATCTAGTGTCTTGCTGTATACGCGGGATTGCCCTGATCAATGGATAAGCCTTTGGAAATTTCTGCCTACTTGCAGAGAGTATTTGCCAACACAACTTTCAAGTGTTTCTTTGGCTTCAGCAGCAGTGTGTGGGGCCACATGTGCATTTCCATAGGAGGACTGAGCTCATGTTTCCTTCCTGATAATTCGACAGGTATTGTCCCTTGTCAGTGGTGTCTCCCTGGGCTGTACTTACATTTTCCTTTTCAGTTTGCTTACCAGTGTGGGAGTTACATCTATTGATGTTTGAACTCTAATAGTGTTAATGGAATACAGGATACTGTACTTGAAGGAAGGAACCCTGTGTGTGTGTGTGTGTGTGTGTGTGTGCACATGTGTTTGTGTGTGCGTGTGTGTGTGTGTTTGTATGTGTGTGTGTCTGTGTGGGTATATGTAACCATGCATAACAACAATATCTGCACAACACTTCACAAGGTTCACCTCTTATTTTCAATGTCCACACTCAAGCCTGTCTCACAATGACTATTTTAAGTATTCTTATCAGTTAGACAGTATGCATACAGCTTGTTTTGGGGGTGCATGGAGATATTTTTAAAACTCAGCTGCCTTCTCCACATGAAACGCAAACATCAAGGCAAGTGTACAGCACCAGATGTGTTAAGATATGAACAGGCCGCATCTTAGATTAGACATCATAAACCAATATTGTGCCTAATATTGAAGAGCCTTATTTAAAAAAAAAAAAAAAACAGTGAAATTTTATTGCAGCAAAGAGGCAGGGTGTTTCTGTGAATTGTAATCAGAATGCTGAACTCTGCAGAAACACTTCAGTGAATAAAGAAAAAAAATGATTTAGGATATTGCAGGCAGTTACAATCAATGTACAGAGAAAGTAGTGAAATCTTAGGCAGCCCATGTGAAAATATTAGGGCTGTGTCTTGGGAGCTAACAGGTTAAAAGCAGGGAGTTGGGTTACAGGCAAATCTTGGTTAAGCCCAGTGTTGTATAAGGTATAACCTATCAAAACCCAAGAAACTCCCAGCTGATCCCAGAAATCTAGAATGCACTCCACAGAATTAAAATGTCAATAGTTTTAATGAGATCCTTCTAGTACAGGGTCCTCCCAGCATATTTGAGGGACCATCTAAAGGAAAGGAGTGTGTGCTTTGTGAAGTTCCCAGCACTTTTAGACAGGGGTCCCTTTGAGACACAAATATACGGTAGTTTATTGTCCAATTAAGCTAATTTAATTCACGCAAATATCAGGTCTGAATCTGTGGTGTAGTGTATAGGATTTCATAAGGACATGCCTATGGATTAAACTTACAGACCTTTTGGAGACAGCATTTCGAGTAAATTATGGCTGTGGCTTTTTCCTATTTGTTTTATTTTTCCTATCCCATGAATGTTCCATTATTAAATAAGATTTTTTTTTTCCATTTTATACTACTATTACAACTGCACTGCTGTTTTTTTTTTTCCAAATTCTCTCATTGCCTGTTCGTTTGTGGGGTGTTCTTAGCTGTTTAACCACAATTATGAAGCTTTTGCAAATACAGTACTTCTGCTACAGTATCTCATTAATGAAAAAATGTTAGAAAAAATGAATCATACAAATGACAGACACATTAACATTTAACTGTGTGAATTGCGCAATGATGAATTATGAGACCTGAAACTGCACATTTTAAATGGGGGCAGATATAGCAGACATGTCTTAGGACAACTCAGATCAGTACTAATATGCTATGTAAAGTTGCTTTGTGTATTAAATGAAATAGCTGTTTAAACTGAATGTGACATCAAAAGTTTCTTAGTATATGCCTGTGCATTTCTCAAAAATCAAACTGAAGATATCAAATTACAGGATGGAAACAGAATGAAAACAGAGCAGAAGTGACAAGTACTCATACACAGTTTTAGGTTCGCATTTAGGTCTTTACACAGTCCCACAGGGTGAGGTGCTAGAGTACAGACCAGTTAATTTTTTTTAAAAATCAGCTTTTCATGATAAGGCTTTCAGTAATACTAATGTTCATTCCCTTTGTATCACCTCTGTTAATCTGGCTCTGTATGCTGGAGTGTGTGCTGCAGGCTGGACTTACAGTCATGGGCAGAACCCCCACTGAAGCCTCTCCCTCATTTCCCTGGATGTGCTACTGCTTCTCTGCGCGCTCTCCGCCCTCTTCGCTCTGTGCCTCCCTATGAAATATTGTTGACAGGTACCTTGCAGCTCCATCTCCTGTTGACAGATTAATCTGAGCGTCGCCAATGCCTCCTCGCAACACAGCCAGTGCCTGCTGGGGGAACTCTCAGCCTTGGCATGAGCCCTGCAATTAAAATAATTAAGAGAGGCTGGACAGGCTTTTAGAACACCACTTCAGGGTTTTCTCCGCTTGCGCACGCGCAAACACGCACACACATACATGCATATGCACACACACACGTGGGTACACACTTACATGCGTGCACGCACACACACACACACACACACACACACACAGAAGAGTTCTGGAGCTTTGTTTTCCCATTTTCTTGTTAACCCCTGAAGATTTTAGAGTCCTCTGTCTTCCCTTTTCTACAGGCTTTTTGCCCAAGCCTAATCAAGCTTGTTTGATTACCGGTGGTCCGTTGAAGGCCGTCGCTGTGTGTTTTCTGTCCCTATTTTCTCGGAGCTGTCCCACAGTGCAAATGTTTGTGCAGTGCAGTTTAACCCAAAGCAGATGTGAGAGTGGCTTGTGTGATTAAGCCCGTGGGGAGATGCGGTACATGTGCTCTTTGCTGTCTAAAGGTTAATCAAATTACACATGGGTAGCAGGCAGCTCAGTCCCCTGACCCCAAGTAAAACACAGTAATAACTAAGCAGGTTTTGACGTGTACAGTCTTCTCAAATCTAAAGCTTTTTAACTGCAGATAATGCAAGGCATATGCCATGATTCATCATAGAGCAGGCATTTATTTAGTTAGGAAGCTATGAGGATATCAGGGGTGGTTTCCAGTGCTGTGTTGTTGCATGTCATCTTGTATCATTCATAATGATTATTCATGTGATTATGAGGTATTTAAAGGGTTTGTGTATGTTGCGAAGAGATTTCTGTAATATTAAACTGATCTCTGTATAGTTATTTATCATATAGAAATGCATGCATATAAATGTAATAATAAAAAGCTGAGAATGTGAGATTTAGGGACATAAAGATTTGTTTTGTTTTTTTTTTAAAGAACACTTGTTAAACTCCTAAAACTAAACTAAATTTAATTTACAAGGTAGAATGCTTTTCACAATGGATTTAAGTATTTAAAACACATTAGACTATCTAGACAGGAGGATTTGGCTCTGCTTTACAATGCAGCTACACAAAGATAAACTCTTTGCTTTAAAAGTGTTCTAATTATATTTGTCATGTGTTCCCTTCTGTTCGTCATTACTTCTTGCACAACATCACATTTGCAGAAGCTACAGAACACTTGCATGCGTATTTATATTAATTCGGATGGCCAGTTTTCTTTCAAACTGTAAGAGCAACCAAGCCAAGAACAACACTCAGATTACACCAGGTTAGAACTTGTCTCTTGTGTTTTCCTTTTTCTTGTGCTGTTTTTTTTTTTTTTATATTTTTCTTGAAAAACCCCACCCACGTTTCCCTCTCAGGGCCATGTGTAAGTCCTGTTGTCTGTACTTCGTGGATGAGACGGATGTTAAATACTCAGCAGGGCCATCTCAGAGACAGCTCTCTCTCAGCGCTGTCAACCCAAAGCCCTGTGTGTAAATAGGCCTCCTCTGCCCCCAGCTTCCAGCTGGCTTGTGACCCCAATGCAGAAACGGCCACCAGCCCGCGCCCCTCGCCCCCTGTGTGGGGAGAGTGACCAGGGAGGGTCTGCAGCTGTCTGCGAGGCGCGTCGGGGCCATCCAGGTGCTGACAGGGCCTCCTCTCTCACAGCAAGTGCACATGTTCGCCTCGCACAGCTGTTTGTCAAATCATGCGCCATGCTCCTCAAAGTACATCAATTAAACCTCGTGGCGCCTCCGGGTGGAATCACCAACTCGCAAGGCCTCGGCTGATTCAGGTGCGGAGGGCACAAGACTGCACGTGGGACAATCCTGTCATTTTCCTCTCCTGCCTACTTAGAAATAAGGGAATTCTTCTTTTGTTGCATGAACAGATGGACTGTAGAACACTGCATTGTAGTCTGACTTTAGAGGAGCATGCACCTCTGTAGGTTACTGTAGCTTCTGTTTTTCTTATAACATTATATCAGATTTTGACAGTTTGGTCTCAGGAATTATAACAGAAAGGAGTTGTCTTTCATTTCATAATTCAGTTTGTGAACATTTTAATGTTTTACCCTAAAGTTTATTGCACTAAAAGTTACTTCAGGTTTGGCTCCTCTTCCTTTTTGAAAATAGTGGCTCGCATTTCACATTTAACCCGTCTATGCTCTCAGGTTTATTCTGGCTTTCTCAACACAGAACAGTCTTTGTGAAAAATATTTACCTTTCTTTAGCTCATGTAAAAAAAAGCCTTTTAGAAATTTGTAATGATAGGTCTGATAGCTGTAATATTCCTCAGTTTAACAGTACAGTAACTCATACACTATACAGCATCTATACACTATGCTGTTAGACTCTGTGATTGTGTGTAACAAGTAATGTGTTTGAAAATGGAAAATAGACATTGAAGTTTCCCTTGTAAAGACACTTTTTTGTGATGAAACCACAGAAATGACAGTTGCCCCGTGGTGTAAAAAAGGGGATTACCATGGCTACCCTGAGGCACTTTCTGTAAACTGATGGCATGTAAAGCAGTCAGTCACACTGAATAAGCCTGGCTTGAATTAAGAAGATCATATCACCCATGAACTGCATCTGTGACACTGCATCAGCCTGCCATGGCGAGTTGTGTCAAATCAAACCGGATGATGGCAGCGGGTCCTGACTTTCTAAAATGGCACCTAGGTCTTTGTGTGGGTTGAGAACCACTTGTGGAATCTGGCCCTGGTCTTGTAGAAGGGGCTGTGTTTCATCAAACATGGCTTCAGACCTTTTGTTGTCCCATATAAAAGGCCTCAGAGAACAGTTATTAGCTCTAAGTGTATTTCTTTTTGGAAGAGTTGTTGTGTGTATATATATATATATATATATATATATAAGGTGGAAGAACTGTCTGAACAGGAGGAGGGAGGAGAGCAACTTCTCTGCTACATCCCACTTCAGTAACACCCCACTATTCTTAAATCTGTTTATGACTCTGTCTGCTCTGTCTGATCCTCCTCAGACAGCTGCCTGTGGGGCCTGCACATGCATTGCAGCTATTCCCCAGGTGTGTGTGGGTGGGTGTGTGTGTGGATGAGTGTCTGTGTGTGCACATAAAACTTTGCCCTAAAGAATATCATGCATGAAAACAGTCAGTTGAGTTGTTGCTCTTTCTGCCTCCTTCATCATACTCCTTTTTCTCAATCTCAATTTTCTCTTTTTCTAACACCAAATATGATGCCAAACACTTTTCGGCTTTTAAAATTTGATTTGTGTCCATTTGCAACAAATGTAGTGGCCCCACTGCCCACCATATTAAGCACCATTATTACCTGCTTATGTTGTGTTATCCAAAAATATGAATAATAGGCACTTGTGAAACTTTAGTCCTCTCCAAATACAGTATATTAGTTGAAAAGCACTCTGCTTGTTAGTAAGGAAGTCTTCTTTGCCCAGCGCATTCTTTAATGAGTCTAAAACGCAGAATCAGATTCCAAAAAGGAGGGGGAGCTGAGTGAGAGAGGTGCTGCACTAATGACTTCACAGCCCATTAGCCACTTTGCTTGATACGTCACACCTCATTATGTACGCAGAGCAGCAGTGCATGAACGTGTAAAACATTTCGTTTGGGAAAGCCATCAGGTCGGCTCCAAACTTTCACTCCTTCGCCCTAATGAGAGGGGGAAAAACAGCTTGGCAAGCGGTGTCACGTTTGCTTTATTTACCTCTTGTTTGAGCGAGTTAATAATCCACACTGCAGACGGGCTGTGTGGCTGGGACACGGACTGAGGCTTTCTCTCTCTCTCTCTCTCTCTCGTTTCTCTTTCTCTCGCTCTCTCTCCCTTTCTCTCCCCCTCTCTTTCTCTCTTGCTTTCTCTGTGTCTCTCTTTCACTCTCTCAATTTCTCTTTCTCCATCTCTCTTGCATTTTTTCTCTCTCTCTCTTTCTTTCTTTTGTTTTTGGGAGCACAGAGTTTTGTGAAGCACAACAGAGGATCCCAGTTCCACCTCTCTGCCCACGGCACACCAGGACTCTACTGGACCGTGAGAGGAGGAATGCTCTGTTAACCCGCTCTCATAAACCCAAATAACAAACACTGGGCCCATTTACATTCCACTCTCCTACTTCATTTACACAGATGTAATGCTGTGCCTTTCTTTTTTGTTTAATATGAAAAGAGTGGGAAACAGGAATTTTAACAAATTTTATTTCTTTTTTGTTTATTTAGATAAATTAGAATTACTACAAGCGTGAATAAATAGATTTCAGTAAATCCCATAGTCCTAGCATCTCTGTGACATATTTTTTTCTCATTGCTCCTGTGAAAAATCCCATATGAATGGGTGTGTGTTGTGCATCTGAGCTCCTGTGTGTCCTCCAATCCCCCAGTGAGGGTCACGGGAGAGATGGGGAGTAAGGGCACCCATTTGAGACAAAGGTCAAGATGACATTGCCTTATAGATTGGTGCAGGTGTTTTTTTTTTTCATTTAAGGCTTTTTACACTGATTCTAAGGACAAGATTAGGAAGACAGCTTCAGGGAACCAGGTTTTATCTTTCTGACTAACCTTGGACTACTTTTACCCTGTCTGTGTGTTTGTTCTGTATGCTTATTTATTTAGTTATTTTTGCAAAGATGAAATAACAGAACAAGTAATATCCACTGAAAAATTATTCCGCCAATTATTTTTTCTTGTACTTCTCTGTATGGCATGAATTTGTACTTTTAGTTTCACAAAAAATAAATCTGCACAGCTCTGTTGCAATGCTGTGCATGTGCTTCAGTTTATGACTGGTTTGGTGTGAGCACACAAAGTAGTATCTCAAAATTTAAACACAGTTTGTTCCCAGAACCCTCTGCAAAAATACTCAACTGTTAGTTTGTGCGTTTCCTCTAAATACCAAGGTCAGGTTTCCAGGATACAAGAACAAATATTACCCTTACATGCTACATAATACTGAATTTTGCATGGTCACAGGGATAGTGTGACAGCAGGTGGTACAGTTGGGTCTGTACAGAGCAGGGAAGCCTTCATCTGAGACGTGAACTTAAGGTTTCTGCGCAGAGATAAGTGTTTTTTTTTTATTCTATAAAGAGCTTCTTATCCTTTTAAAAATAGCATAATCAAATGGGGCCCCAATGGCTAAGCAGAAAATGAGGTAATCTCTTTCAGAAAGTATGTATTGTTACAGGGAAAAAGGGCTTGCTGAGGCACATAAATCATCCGCTAGGTGTTAGTATATGAAGTGATAACCTTGTCATATTTAATGTGGCGGCGGCTGAGGGGAGCACTGGTCCTCACTGGGATCAGGGTAGATGGATTAAATGGGCTGCTCCAAACGCCCACAGAAGACAATAATGTTGTAATGGATTAGTGTCACCCAAATCCCCCAAATCTAGTTCCGCTCCTCCCCCCAAATTATGTTCCTTTTTCTTGTATGTATACATGTATGTAGAAAAATGTTAACACTGGAGCATCTCCTATCAGCTGTCTTATATGGTCGGGGGGGGGGGGTGGCATTGGGGTGTAAACATGAAAGAATTCTCCTCCTGTGGTTGAGTATGTTTGGCCCAGCGGTGGCCAATATCATATTCATTGCTGTATCTTTGGTGGTCATGGCTTGACCTCTTCCAGTGGTGATTAAATGAACTGTTGATGCAGTCAAGAGTAAAGTGACTGGGGTTATGCTTGTATGCATGTAGTGGGTTCATATGTTTCAGGTTTACTATATTTCAGTTGAGCCGGCAGTCCTCAAAAGGCAGTAACTTAGTGTTTAAGATTCATCATTGTATACATTTGAATTGGTTTTAATTAACAATGTTTAAAATTTAAGAAATCCCAGAAGCATATCCAACTAAAACTCATAAATATATGAACATTAATTTTTTCAAGACAAACGCATCAACATTTCCAGACATAGTTCTTGCATTTTTTTTCTACCATTGTGCTTTGATATTTGCCATCCATTAGTTGTCTCTATAAACAGAGATCTCTCCTGGGCATTTTCTTTCGAGCAGTTACCTTGGCTTTTAAAAAATATGATCGTTTCACTGTGGTTTGCTCTGACCTTCGGCAGCATGCAGAGATAATGTAATCATGCACAGGGAGGCAACGCTGTCAAACCAGCATAAACTGGGTAATAAATGCATGCTACGTTAACATGTCAGACATCACACACCTGAATAACTGTCTGTTATTGCCATTATGAGCCTCAGCATCTGGAGGGGTATAGGCAGTGGAGCCTTTGTCCTTATGCTAGGCAGGAAACACACATAGCATTTACCAAATTGAAAATAACACAGTAATAAATTACCAAAGCACCATAACTGAGTGGTGACATATTGTTATACATTTGAGATGCCAATCTCTTTATGTTTCTTGTAAGTTGTTATTTCTTGTATTACTGTAGATGATTGAAATGTTGAGAACTGGGGAAGCCTTTAATGATTTCAGCAAACCATAGTAATCAGGACTGACTTGAATTATAACAGGAATAACGATGGGTGAACTCTCCATGCGACTGAACAAGGCTTGCTAATTTGCCCCAGTGCTTCATCTAATTTTGTTTGACGATTTGTTTAAACCAGAGCAACAAATAGCTTCAAATTTCCATCTCAAACACTGAAGTGGTGTTTAACCTTTCTGACGTGAAGTTGTTAAGAATGAATCTGCAGCAGCATTGATTTACTGAGCTACTTTTTTAAGGTGACATGCAAAATATTATAAAGCAAATCTCTGCCTCTGTTGTCTTCTGTTGTTGGTAAAACATTGCTTGTTATATGACATATGCATAACTTCATGTGTATCTTGTGCAGCATCTTGTTACTTTTTATGTCTCCACAATATGCATGTATTGGTAAACAAGCTCAGCCAGACATGGACTAAGTAAGCAAGTCTTAAAAGGAGTGAAAAGGGTTAAGAACCTCCTCTAACCCTTCCACACAGTGGCTGTGTTGCTGTGTGGAGGCCGATTGGTCGGTGCAGGCACTCCCTCCTGCTTTTAAATGTGACTGACCCTCAGCACAGTGGGATCCCAGCGAGGAGAGTGACAGGCCGCTCCAAGGAACAATGCCCTCTCACCATGGAGGATGTGCCGGGATGTGTCCTGACCTCTGACCTCTGCCAGATCAAGCTGAGAAAAGAGGGAAGCTTTGACAGCTCCTGGAAACCTCTATTGCGGTGGACTAACACTCTGACATTTGACCTTACTGCTAAAGAAGGCTCAGAGAGTAAATAGCCAACTGCCAAGTGAAAAACATGTCCTTGCCCTGACCAGATGTACTCCACAATCTCACAGCTCTCGAACAAACAAAAGCCTCCAGCAACAGAAGAGACTAAGTTAAGCAGGGTGGATAAAAACATTTTTGCTGTTCATTTTTTTTAGAAATAAAAAATGGAAGTGGGTAAGATACTCTATGCTTAGACCAAGGCGTACATTGCAGGATAAATTCTGGAGGAACAATTCTATTTTTCCCTTTTAAATTGTCATTATTTAAGTCCAGTTCTTCATTATAAGCTCACCAGTGCCTACATGTAGCAGTAGTGTTTTTTTTTTTCAGCAGCTTGGATGTGATAATTGCATTTCTTGACGCACTGCACAAGGTAAACCCTGAACATTGACAGCAATTATAGACATTAATTGGAGGTAAGGACTAGGGGGCATACCACTGGCTGGGGGATATTTTGGTGAATTTGTGTTTAACAGAAAGTTGGAGAGGTTTTCACAGTCCTGTAAAAGACAGCAGCTAATACTGTGTCTTCGGCTATCCTCCATTGAATGTTGCAGCAAAAACCTCCTCCTTCCTCTGCACAGATGGACCAGAGCTTTAGCGCTGCCAGAAAGCACACACCGAGCCAAAATAAACAACCGATAAACAGACCACACCGATATATAAACAACCAACAGCCACAGGGCATGTATGCCACCAGCAGAAGAAACGTTTCTTTCCCTGTGTCCCACTGAATTTTTCTAAATGCAATGACCATTTATGTTGTCTGTGTTCCTTGTAACAGCAGAGATTACCTTTGACCCCACTGAGTCTCTGTGATGGTTTGTGTGCTCTTTAATGGGCAGGGCCAGGTTGCCCTGAAGGCAGGGCTGCAGCCTTTTGCTCCACTCCACACCGGACATGAGTCTCGATGTTTTCCAGGTGTGCGCAGATCTGTGGATGTACTTTGGCCACAGGCTTGTAGTGATTGGGACCGTGCCTCAGTACACTGGCAAGGGGCACCTCTCATGTGAAAGGTTTTCAAAGCAGAACTCCTCCAAACATGGCCTTGTAACATCAGCTTCTAAGAAGCAGCTATTTATGAAGTGGGTTTATTCCAGACAAATGCCAAGGTCCAAGGCGCATCTGTTTCTCCGTTTGTAAAAAGATGTAATTGGAAAGGAGGGTGTATTTGTTATCTTTAGCAGTTTCTATGGGCTGACATTTCTCAAATGTTTTTAGAGGCTTTCACTTCAGTTCAAGCCACTGGGCTGTTACCTTACATTTCGCCTGACGTACCCGGCTTTGAAATGCGTAGTGGTTTAGAAAGAGGGAAGATTAAACAAAATTAAAGTTGTATTTCTATGAGATGCTCAAGGCTCTTATTGTAAATAATTTGTTTCGGGTGTTTTATATCTGCAAACATATATCTGTCAAATATTGTTCTATAGTTTCACATGAATTTATTGGAGGATGTTAACATCAGACTGCCTTCTGGTTTCTCTTCTCATTGCAGCTGAAATGAATATGCTGCCTACAGTCCTATAACTTTAGGCTCACACAGTCTCCAAACAATCAAAATAATAATAACAACACAAATATAATATTATTGCTGGAGTAATAATTATCATCATCATCATCATCTTTTTCTTTTTTTCAAAATTAATACTGTACCATTTTTTCTAATTTACTTTTTTTCATTTATTTGATATAACATGTAGAATATCATTACTTGTTCAGTGGAAACTGATGGACAGAGATATGTGAAATCATATCTTGGCAATACTGAATACGTTGGACATTTAAAAACAAGAAACGAAGAGTCTGTTCTGTGTGTCAAACATGAGTTAAATGAATGCTGAGTAAACTTCACCTCTTGCAGTCGGCCTCTTTGTTGAATTTTTAAAATGATCCTCTTCATCCAGGTTTATTAACTGCTAACTGCGGTGTGGAGCTGAAGCCCTGTATAAATCAGCCCTTTTTATGTTACCAATAACAGCACAGCCATTCTCTTGTCTTGCCAGAAGCGAGTGACTTTGATCACAGAACTTAATCTTGATTTAAGGTGTTGACAGATGATGCTCGTGGATTTTTTTTTACCCTTTTCCGCCTCCTTCCCTTGACACTTTCCACAGTCCTGCTGCTGTTCTGAGAAGTGCTGTTTGCTGGAACAGAGAGGAGAGAGCCCTGCCTCGGAGGGGCACATCGCTGGCTCCCAACTTTAATGAGTGCTTGATTGAGTGCAGGAGTGGGGAGGGGGAGATGGTGGCAGGTGTGAGCAGCTCCCAGCACTACCCGCCCTTGTAAGGCACAAACAAACAACTCATATGTCAGACCAGGGCAAAAAGGACATCCATACATATACAGACTGAAGCTGCTCAGTCTCAGTCTTAGAGTCTGTCGGGTCTGTGGTGCAGTAGGATGCAGTGACTCTGCTTGTTTATTTTGTGTAAGATTCTCTCTTTTTTTGCTTTGCCAACTTTTGGACACGTGTTTCGGTGGATAGAAAAGCAGGTTAAAAACAAAATTCTCCGCTGCATCAACACATGTTTCCTGGTCAGGAAGTACTTAAATTTAATCTAAAACTTCAGATTTTGAATTCATGAATGAATTCTGTCTGAAATATTTTACAGTTTCAACCATATTTGATTACATTATTTGCAAAGTTTATGCATTAATTCAATTACATTTTTCTTATGGTTCTCACAGAACTTTGTGAAAAACTATTTCTTGCCTCCTTTTTGAAGCCCACTGTGGAGCTAGGACTTTTTGAGAGATGCCTACTAAAGATTACACACACTGGCATTGAGTTGTTGGTGGTTGGTGTCACACATGTGAAAATGAAGAAAAAATGAGCCCAAGAGTGGATCTCCCTTCCCAGTAGCATTGATTTGGTGGAAGAAACTTTACTTAATTGTGTTTGGTGTGGGACGTACAAGGTTGTCCAGAGGACCTCCCATGTCCCCATCTTGGACTGGCTTTGGCGATGCTAACCGAGTGGCGGGTAGGGGGTGGGGTGGGGGGTGTATGGCTGTCTAAATTCTCTAATATGTACATTGTGGGGCCGCAGTGACCCCTCTCACAATGGGTCATTAATAGTAATGTGTGAAGTGAGAAGAATGGAGCAAGGGTAAGCGAGGCGGAGAGGTCAGCCAGAGCCTGAGGGAACAGGGGCAGGAGGATTAGAACTAAAACTAATGGGGTCCTGAGGGCTCGCAGAGAGCTCCAAAGAGCAGGGCATAGAGGGGCCAAGACACGAGCCCACTTTAAATCCTCCCCTCTCACCGCCTCTGCGCCGTAACAGGGTTCATTCTCATTACTGGGGAACGGAGAAGGGCTGTTGTTTAAAGTGTGTCTCTATGTGGAGATGTTTGAGAACGTGATTTGCGTGATGAATTAGAACTGAAATTGCATTTCTCTGCCTGAAAATAAAGAATACCCCCATGCACATGTCAGCAGCAGACACTGTTAAGGCTTTTGAATTATTGGTTAAATCACAGGCTTTCGTCGCTTTGTAAACAGATACACAGGGTCAAGTAATTTGCAGAGTTAAGCATTTTAGGTCAAGCAATTTAAGGAATAATTCAATATGAGATTATTACCTTGTTGGCCCTGTTTATTTGTATGGGGCCTAGTTCTCCTTTAGCTTTGTTCTGCTGTAAATTCATGTTGCCTCTGCCCCAGAAGTTTCCAAAGTGTATAACTCAAAATAGAAGTGATCCTTCTGCTTCAAAAGAGACTCTAGGTCTGGTATAAAGGCTGATGAAATTGTGGCTGTCCTTGTAAAGTACTGCAGGTCATTTCAGCTTCATTATTCGTTTTAAGAGATGACTTTAATCTCACATTTGTCTCCTTAAACACTACAAACACGTTGGTCACTATCAGTTGAAAAATTGTTATTCATTATCTTTTTTAAAGTGCTGTAATTCTCTTTGAAGTCAGGAGATGAAAGAGTCCACTGGAAACCTTGTAGGACTGCCGCTTGGCATTAGGTTGATGGGGGTGGTGATGATCTCGGCTGTACTAACATACAAGAAAGATGCCAGGTAAAACATGATGCACTGATGACCAAGCACAAATGTCTAGGTACATTGGCATATGGGATCATCTTCTCAGAGTCTGTCATCTTGAACTTAGATTTTTTCTCCACATCATTATGAACACGTTTCAAACATGCCTCCTTGATTCCTCCTTGATGCCTCCCACTGAATTATCTATTTCAGATGAGAAAGATTGCAACTGCATTAGCATTGTCCATCATATAAAGCAGTGTTTTGGTCTACTGAAAATACAAATGTGGTGTTATTCCACAATGAAAAGTGGAGTGAGGTGCATGTGTTAATCTCAGTTCTTCACATTAATTCTTCACATTAATTCTTCATCTTTAATGACTTAATATAGACAATGGAATGTTCTGTAGTACAGTAACTACCAAGTAAGTTATGTAGAGATTTGCATGTTTCCAGGTAGACAGAAACAAGTGTAAATATATATGGTCTGCACATACTGTAATTCTCCTCTTAGAAATAGTGTATGCCATGGCCTCTGGAGGCTTACCAAAGGCAGTGCCAGACGGTATTGTCATTTTCACAACCCAGAGGATGCAGGCCAATGGGTGTTGACTACCCTAAACGAGACTCGGGCAAATATCATGTCCCTCCCCATCCCAAACTCCCCATTCCTGTCTGCACCCACGTGATCATTCTGTTTCTGTTCAAACTCTTGATTTTGCTTTAATAGATTGAGAATTTTGAAAGTCCCGGGGAATCAGTACTTTCCCCCCTCTCACTCTCTTTCACTGTGTTCTCACAGCCCAGATGCGGTTCTGTATTTGTGAACAGCATTTGTAAAAAGCACGAGATCCAAGTTTTAATTTGCTCTGGGCCTTGTCTTGAATGGACATTTGGGTTTAAATTTCAAGGACTTAATTCAAAGAAATTAGTTGCAATGTAAGCAGTACATGGTACTTTAACACTCCTTTTACAGATGCATATAAACATGCATACATCCTGACAGAGAGACATACACACAGACAAATACAGGTCACCAGTCACTCCTGCTAGATTTTCATGTCTTTCTATTTGGCTCTGATACTCCATTTTCATCCAGTCTTGTAATCTATATATTAATTTCAGTGAGACCAATGGCATATATGCATACAAAATAAAATTAGTTGGAGGAAGAGGAAGAGTTGCATATTGAATATATATTCTGCAGCATTAATAATGCAAGGTATTTTTTAATGAAAGAATACATTTTCACTTGCACATTTAATGTGCAAGGAAACTCTCCTTAATCAATGCAGTACTTTTAAAAATTTCTTCTAATGGGGGACATAAAGGAGGAGAAAGGTCACGGTGGTAATAGACTAATCTCAATTATCAGGGGCAGTCTGCAAAACCCCGAACACCCACCTCATCTCATTCCTCGCGCACGCACAGCGCACCATGTGATTTCAAACACAGCCAAATGAAATTATAAAGCGCTGTTAAATTTATTAATCATTTAATTAGCTAAATGTTCCTGCAACTACGCACCAGATGAATGGCGTGTCACTTTCTAATGCAATTTGCCTCTCGGTAAGCCGAGGGTCGAGAGAGAAGCTTGTGGCATGTCAAATGATCCCACCACCCCCTCCCCCTTTTATTAAAGTCTGCACCTTCCTTAGCAGGGGACAATGTGTTACTATTGATTACACTCAAATACCCCCCCCCACCCCAAAACAGGGTTGCTCCTCTGGGGCACTTCAGCACTGTAGTCACTGTGAGGGGCTGACCTCTCACTGCTCTGGTATTGCTGCCTAACCTCTTCAGTCATGTCATGGAAGGTACGGTCTATGAAGTAGACTCCCAGCCCAGAGGTGACTCCCTCACAGGGAGAGCTACTTTAACATGTTAGGTCTCCGGACTCTTCCTCCGCAGGTTGAATAATCATTTCACTCTATGTTACACCTGAGCACAAAAGCACAGTCATTTCATCGCTTTGTGCATTAATACAATATGTATATGACCACAGTGTCTGTTGGTGTGTGTCTGTGTGTGTGTCTGTGTGTGCGCGTGTGTGTGTGTGTGTGTGTGTGTCAGTGTGTCAGTGTGTGTCACCACTACCACTAAGGTGTAGCTCCCAGAGGGAGGGATTTATTTAGCTGAAGAAACTGCGGATGATGTTGAAAGAGACAGATTTGGAATTTGGGCAGGACACTGAGTAACCCTCTACCTTTGGGATAAGTGCTGAGGGAAGACTGACCCCTTTGTGTCTAACAACACTTTGACCAGTCATAAACTGCTTTTTCTACAGCTTTTTCTGTCTCTTATCCTATGGCTAGCACTTCAACTGAAGTCCTAACCAAGTGTATAGGACGGTATAGAGTTGTAAACAAATCATATGTAAATCATGGAGACCAGAGGTTAAAGTAAAAGATTTAAATCAAAATGCAGAGGTTTTTACAATTTTAATTTCAATTTGTGTCACATGAAATGTGTTAAGTTTGCTTACTTATTGCCATTTTGTGAGTTTTGTGTTGTTCATTTTGGCTTGTGTAGTTTGATTTTGGCCTTTCAACTTTCGACTTTGTTGATACTGTAAATTCAAAAGGAAAATAAAATGAACACATCAAAGGAATAAAATGAGTATTAGAAATCTGAATGGAAGAGAGTTGAAATATTTTCATGCTGTTGTAGACTTCCTGACCCATTTACCTTTGTGTTGTCTCAAGATTCGCTCTGCACACCTTCTTAAGGTTGCCTTTACATTTAGGAGCTAGAACTCAACGTTATGCACAAAGGCCTGTTTCACTGCAGCTCTGCAAAACCAAAGTACTGACGGCACGCAAGGCAGGAGATCATATCTAGCAATCAGCAAAGTTCAAGCATAAATTATATGAAGCTAACAAACCATACCGACAGTGGCCAATTAAAAGAGCAGTGAATGTCACACGCTGGTATGAAGGGTACGCGTTTACGGGGGGTGGCGGGCAGGGGGATGGAGTGCGATAACGGGTGTGCAAGGTTACAGCACACGCACACAGGAGAGTGCTGTGGAAGATCAGAGCCCAGAGCTATCCCACTTCAATGTCTTTGGAGTTGTTTCTGCAGCACGCGCAGTGCATGTCTCATCAGCGGATTGAGTCTGACTCTGCTGTGAGTGCTACCTTTTGCAACCGACTCTAAATTCCAACTTGTGCGTTAATATGGCCCCTGTTTTGGGGCATGCTTTACGTGTATGTGCAAAGAAATGTGGGGAGCACAGTGCAGTGACATAGTGGATTGCACTCCGGTGGGATTTTAATATCATCTTAATTAATCTGCACACCTGAGCGTAATGGGACATGTCCAGTGGCTGTGAGTGTTCATGGGTGGAACTAATTAAATTCACAGTGGAGCTCAAAATCACATAGACCTCTACGCTATGCAAGTAGTTTGCCATTTACCACACTATGTTTGATGGATTTGGATGTGTTTGAGAGTCTCAGATCAGACAAATACCTCACAACATGAACTTGGTGTCTCCCAAACTGAAGGCCCGCTATAGATTGTGTTGTTCTCAAGGTGGGAGACTGCTGTATGTCCGTTAGTCTAAAGAGGAAATGAATACCTGGAAATCAATTCTATCTGGCATAAATAAAATAAGTTCATGTAATTAGTTATTGGTCGATATGACATTGATTTCACTGTAAATAAGAGACTTGGGCTGTAGCCCAGCCTTTCTTATGCTTTCCAATTTCTTGGAAATGTTTTTAAATAGAGAACACAAAGACATCACAATGCATTCCTGTTCCAAAACCCTCTCTGAGCTTCAAACCAGTGTCCTCGTGTTTCCTGAATTCATCTGGGAAAATTTTGCAATTATTTATGTGGATGGCTTCTTATCTAAATATACTTGATGTCTGGATGAATGCTATGTAACACTGCAAAACACCACGCACAATCATTCTTACACATCCAAACCCACATATTAGCAATGATATTAATGGTCATATAGTGTGCAGTGCCCCATAACAACATGTCATGCCCTAAAACAGTTTGTGTCATTTGCAATAAGTGGCTATGAATAATTATGAATGACAGTAAGTAATCTTATGAATTGCTGTACAATAATGAATGGCTATTAATTCTTTTATGTAGTGCTTAAGGCATTCTATATGCCAACACGGAAACCTCTAAAGTACAGTGTTAGCGAATATCTAATGTAAATCTTGTTAAGTCCTTGTTATGCTGTGTTGTACAAAGGAGTGATTGTATGGTGTAGTATGTCATAGCGCCCCAGGCCCCAGGAGCATGTGCTGGGCGCAGAGGAGCAGGCGGCTGGCGGCTGCTGTGTGGGACGGTGCTGTGCCGCTGTGTTTACGTGTTGCGGGGTGTTTGATGCGCGCAAGCGGAGCGCTACGGCGGTTTGTGGTGGGAGGCAAGCGCGGCTTCGCTGCCGGCCCCCGCGCATCAATAGCTCTTATCTGGCCTCCCATCAGGGCCCGCTGACAGACAGAAGAATGCAGCGGCGTGCGGGAGCCCTGCAGGATGACACCGAAGGTGACTCCCCGGGCTATAACCTTGAGGAGAAAAGTTCCACTTTATTAAAATGAATTTGAAGAGTGGGGGCACTCTGACAGCGGCATAATTAAATATCGGAGCGTCAGCACTAATTTATTCCGCTTGCATTGCGGTGGTCAGGGCCGCCGGCGGAGGGGTCAGTGGGCACGCTGGAGCAGTTAAGGACAAAGTGGTGTCTGGCCCCCATGATCTCAGAGACGGGGTGCAGCACCTACTGCTCCTCTGCTTCTCAGACGCCAGGGTCCAGAGGAGTAGGGGGCGTTCTTAGCCGTTGCACATGATGAGTTCCCGGGTGTGAGACTGAGCCCAACAAACTCACCCAGCATGCCTCAAACAAGGCCCACCATGGAAGAGCTTGAACCTTATCACTTACAGAGGCAGGAGCCATGGACCCCCAGCCATTTAACTAGGATCACCTCTGGAAGCGCCGAAAGCCTTTCCCCTGTGCATGGTATGAGCTGTTTTGAGGCTATTTGTTAAATGTGAAATTTTTCGTGCCTCGCAATTTAAGGAATCACCCTCTGCACTTGACCTTTGACCTTCCCAACTGGTAGCCAATTAGCAGCTTAGAGTCTGATGAGGCTTGGCGGCACGTCCATGGAAATCCTGTCTGTGCAGCTGTTTAATAAACATCCCTCGACGTGGGTAGATCGCAAGCCATGGTCCAGGACCCCCATTTCAGAGTCTGCATGTGATTCATGTCTTTATCAAGTTCAATCTCTGATTTGAATGTGAGTCTCCAGAGATGCGTTGACAGTTTATTTCCACCAGTACGAGAAAGGACTGACTCTGCTGTAACTTTATGTTTGACTTTGGGTCATTGACTTGCTATTGGAACACAAAATATTACAGTAAAGCATGATTTCAACTGCAACTGACAAGTTACAACTTGCACATGCCTAAAAGAGGTCGTTTCAATATCCTGCTTGCTTCTAGTTTGTGACATAAATTTGCTTTCGAGCTCTGTGTGCTGTCTCCCAGCATGTTTGATCCAGCAATAACACTTGTAGACACTTGTAATAGTAGTCAGAGGTGGAATGTATTCAGGATGTCTACATTTCAGTAGGTAACCAGCTTCTGTTTCTCTTAAGATGTTAATTGATAATTTAAGAAGCTCACTCATCCATTTTGCCAGGCTTCCTTTTTTGTTTGTTAATGAACCAGCACATCTCAGGCAAAAAGAATACACAGGAACTCCAGGAACATGAAAGTACATAATCTCATTTAGAAAAGCAATGTAAATATATTACTGAAAACTTGTCTGCTTTTAACTAATCAAAGGTCATGAAAAAAAAGAACTGGAGCATCACATGGCATGTTACTTTGCTGTGATGTTTAAATTTCACCCGGTATCTGAGTTAATGGGGAGTGACTCACGCAGTATGTAATGTAGTTAAGTGAAAAACCCTTTTAATAAAGATTGGAAAGGCCAGCCATGGGCTTATTAGTTTCATAGTGTGATAAAACAAATAAAAAGAGAAACTGGTGCTTAGAAGCTGGACATCAAAAGCATCCTGAGCGAGATGCGCTAATGAAATGCAGCATAAATATTAGTATACTGTGTGTGTATGCGTCTGTGTGTGCGTGCACGCTTGTGCGTGTGTGAGTGAGTGTGTGTTTTGTATGTGTGTGCATGCTGTGGACAGGGTGGTAGTGTTAGATAAACGAAAGGTGGGGGTAAATCAGTTAAAGGATTTAGATGAAATTTTGCCTAGGGGGGCTTTGCTTCCAGCATTTATTTCAGCACCCATGTCTGCCATCTACTCTAAATGCAAAGCTTTTTTGCTTGGAATTGGTTAATCCCATTGCCGCCCTGCTTGCACCCCTTTATTGCGAGCATAGCCCCAGTCCCGGCACCCTCATTACTCCCTGGAAAAAAGCACTAAGTAGCTAGACAAGCTCGGCTAGTCACAGGGTATTACTCTGTCATAGCAGGAGAGCACGCCTCATAGTCACCCCCAACAAATTGCAGCGAGGCCGCACTCCGGCGCGGAGGGGAGAGGGGTTATAACTCAGTCGACGCTCCACTCGCTCTCCTATTACCTTCATAACCAAGGTCACACTAATCAACTCAATTACCAGTCCTCTTGGACATTTTCATAATGTTTTCTGCTAGTCGCTCTCCTGTGAAAATGACACAGTCTTGGCAAATTAATATCATTACTATCGGCGTTTAATGGTGCAGCAATACTTTTTATTTAAAACAGTGCTCGACGGACGACCTCCGTAACTGGAGAGTGAGTGAGTGAGTGCAGAGGAGGGAAAGAGAGAGGGCAAAAGAGAGAGAAAGGAACAAACCACAAGTGAGAGTTCAAATTCAGCACCTTTTTGGATTTAAAAAAACCCCTTCCTACATATTTAGCATCATGTTTAATGCGGATGTTGTCACATAGATTTCAATTAAAAAAAAAGTTTTATGAACCGGCATCATTTTATTACACTAGTGTGTTCTACAAAGTTCAAACAATACATTAAATGGTAACCCTTCCACCCAGTCCGTATTGTTACAGCATGTTATGGGATTGTTCCATTTCTTCTGTATTTACATTCACTTAACTTGTCTCTGTAACAATAGGCTCAATCTCAATGGCAGGATTTATTTTTTCAATGCTAAAACACAATTTTTTTTTTTCCATAATAGCATTTCTAATAATTGCACGGGTCCTCAACCTTCATTTTAGAAAATAATAATTTTATTATGCTGTTACAATTGTTACATGTTTGCTATTAGTAATACACATAGACAGTCCACAAAAGTATACTTTTTCCTCATATTGGATGGCAAAGGGATGTTGATAAACCCTCTATACAATCTGCTCTCTATTTCATAAAACTCACTGCACCACATTGTCTGTATTACAATGAGCATGCGGTGCTTCTCATTCAAACTAGGGTGTCATTTATTCTAATGTGATTTACTAACAAAGGAAGCCAATTGATTAATAAACTGTCTTATTCTTGAAAATGCCAGATCATCTTTTCTTAATGTGTTCTGGCCACACTGCTGTAGTCCAGTTCAGTGTGTGTCTTGTTAAAAGAGGACAGAAATGATGTCTTACAGTTTTGAGCAGATGCTGAACAATAAAAAGCAATGAGGAACAAATGAGTGTCAGAAATGAGGTCACGGTGTGGAAGTGCTGTAATTCTGAAATGCATTGCATCATTTAATGAACTAGGTGCTTTCAACGGCAGCAGTGGGAGATCATCACCATCCAAACACACATGACACAAGTGAGAAATCCTGCTCATTTCACACAGTTCTTGTGAGGGCGTTGTGTTCTTCCTTCTCTGCCCAAACTTGAAGAATTTATAGCTTCCGATGAGGTCAAACTGAGCTAAATGAAACTGATATTTGAGTCATCCACAATTTGATATCGGTTCATATTTTGCATAGCATACGGTGTGCCAGTTGTCTTGAAGCAGACAGTCGGTGTGAGATGATGAGTTCATTTGGAGCAATACTCCCCTGAAGACAACCATTGGAAACCTCTGAATACCAATTAACCATTATGCAACTGAACATTTGTTAAACTATGACATTACTCTTATTTATGTCACTGTTATTGCATATTTGTTTAAATAATATCAAATTCATTCAAAGCACAAACCTGAAAATTCCCCTGTATCATATTACATTGGTTCATAATTTTGTTTTCAATGCAGTAAATGTTCAAGGGAGAGTTCCTGACTGTTGCATGTAGTCAGGTCAGGTCCAAATCCTTCATCAGTTCTTATCTCAGACAGCAAAAGGGAGAGGATGGGTTGCAGAGGTTAAGGCCTACATGTATCCTGGTTTATTTATGGAGGGGGTACAGGTTAGCAGTACATGCAAACACTAAGCACTGCACTTTGACCTTGAACCCTTCTGTGCAGTTGGTATGCATTTTTCTCTTTGTGAGCAGGGTCCATTGTGGCTGTGGAACATCTCCTATGTATGGCCACTATCTTGAAAAAATGAATGTGAGGCTGGAATTTTGCCTTCCTTAAAGATCTTTCAGAGAAGCCCGCACGCCCAATAAACTCACACCTTCTTATGTATTATTCACCCATTTCATATTAATACCTGGACGGATACTGCAGCTTTAAAAGAAGTCTAAGCCGATTTTCAAATGCAGAAAAGCCCTTTTAAATCTAATCCTCATGCAAGATTTCTCCCCCTTTTTACAACCAATTTTAATGAATAGATGTCCAATAAGAGCTTTTATTGTCTTAGCATATGTTGCTTTTATTAGATGAAAATAATTACGTTCTACGGATCACCTCGGAAGTCCTTTCGGAAGATAAAAATGAGATAGTTTCACAGTGGCTGCACAAGTCCTTCTGAGTTGGGTCGTTTTCCCCTTGGGTGCTTCTTGTCCTAACCCCCCTCCCCTGCCAGTTGCCCCCCCCCACCTCATCCTTTCTCTCTGAGAAAGACGCTCATGCTCTCTCTCACACACACACACACACACATGCATGCACACACATAGACACACTCCATTTTCAGTTCACATTGAAGTGTGACAGGAGACACTTGACAACTGACACACACTTGATCTTATCAGGAGCCAGTGAAAATTCCAGCCCTTGACTGATGAGTGATTGTCACTTGAACATTGTTTATTCCCCTCCCAAGCTTCATCATTCACCTCATGACTGTTTCTTGAAGCGCTGTTTGCTTTGTTTTGAGTTATTTCATAAGGGCTGCAGACTGAGGTTGCTGACTGTTCCGATAATGGCAGCCCATTACTTAGCTGCCAAATAGAGTCAAAAGCACCTTTTAATTAACCTTGCTACGCGGGGAGTACGATTCATTTCACCCTCTGCAAAAACAATGTTCCATCTTATGTTGAACTGAGTTTGCCAGCGATAGAGCACGAAAACAGCAGGTAATGCATCTTGGGTAGTTTGGGTTTTATTCGGGATCTTTGGGGGATACAACTAAATCTGTGTCTCATTTTAAGGCAAAAAATAGACATTCGACTCTTCAGGGAAGAGGCCCTCTTTTACAATGTATCATGATAATTCAACCAGCGGGGGTTTGCTTGTGTCTCTTGCTCGTGTTATAACTGCCTCATGCAGGAGAGAGTCTGTGGCAGGTCACACTGGAGCCTCTCTGTGTCCTTTGTGATTGGTCATTTACTGGAAACAGCACTGGCTTTCATTCACAGCGTTCTAGATAATCTGTGGTGAGTACATTATGAAGGCCTCCCATTGTGTCCAGCGCATAATGAGGTAAATTATGCCCAGCAATGATAGGCTGACTGGGTTGTCTATGATGTTGTCAGAGAGTTTTCAGCACTCTGTGGGTAGGGGTCCAAGTGGCATTTTATTGTGTTTTAATCTTTGGCACTGCAGCATTTAAACACCACGATGTCACTTAGAGAGATAACTTGGAATATCACCATAGTGATTCAGATTGGCATCTCTTCTATTACACTTGGTTCATACTTAACAACTTTCCATGAGCTTATTGTCAAGTGATTAGTTCCTCCGTAATATCCGCATAGGCTGCGTGACACTGTGGGTGATTGGTTTTTATTAGGCTTCCTGGAGGAGTACTGTAGACTATGTTTATATCTATCAGTTTGTATTCCAGTTACTCAGGTTTCTGGGATGGTGTCATATTTGGAGGCAATATCAAATCAAAGATTTTGGAACTGAGAACTTCAGTCATATCTTTTGTTGTTTTTTGCTTGATGTCAGCCTGAGACCCTGAGAAATGTGATATGACAGCTATTATCAGTGTGAGCATATGGAGGATCTAAACTAATTTCATAATCTATCATGCATATGAAAACATGCTAACATGGAAATGTGTGTGTGTGTGTGTGTGTTCTCCTCAGCTCAATGAGTTTCATCAGTTTTTTGCTGTTTTTTGCTGTCAGGGTGAGAAAAATTCTGATGTGATGCAAGTTTCTTTGGTTGTCAAACTACAAGACATTTAGGCCTCAGCCTGAACTAGTTTTCAGTTGTGGTTGACAAGAATGAAAAGGAAAAAGCATGCTTTATTTTCCCCTAGACTAAGTGTAAGAAACGTATAGCTGCTCACGGCTTGTGTCTGCGGTGAGTTTTTTTGATTACACAGGCAGAGCAAGGCACGTGGAGGGAGCACGCCGTGTCTCAGAAAGGTGTCTTCCATCATTTGGAAAAATGTAGATGAGAATTTGCTGACAGGTTGCCTTGACTTTGTTATTGAGCCTCCAAATTGATTACACCTAGGGGTATAATGAAACAACTAATTGAATGTGTCCTCTCGTAAGGGATTTAGTTAAACTTACAAACTCAACCCCACAGTGAGCGAGTTTTAATTAATGGGCAAAGTCTTTGATAACCTTCACGACACAATTAAAGGAGGTGAGGGGAATCAAATCGGTAACCAGGATCCAGCACCCATCCAGAATGGTAAAATGTAGCCCTTTTTTAAATGTGGTTAATGGAATAACTTTCCCACAGTTGACAGCCATAATTTAATGTGCAGTGTTTGATTAATTTGTCAGTTTAAGTCTCACAGCTCACATATGTAGGTTAGAATGCATTGTGTAGATCACAGACCCTTTGAAATTAAGAAATGCCCATGAGCACTTTAAAACATTTTAGTATCATTATAAAATGTGAAAAGAAACACTGTTACATAAATTCTTGTTTTGTTTCAAATATACACACTTCAATTCTTTTGATGGGATGCCCCCACAATCTGATTGGCTGAAAGCAACTACAGATTAAATTTGGAACACATGGCAGTGACAACGGGCAACACCCCATCCTACCGATGGTTTTCGACCATTGGATGTGTGTGGCTTCCCTCAGAAGTATATTTGTATGTTTTTGGTTAGACTGCTGAACCAGTAGGGTTTCTTGCAATTTCTTGCAAATTGGGACTCTACTGAAAGGGGCATGCAACAACCTGACAGAAAAAAGTGGCCAGAAAAGCAGATAATACAAGAAAGTATTTTACTCAAAGGAAAATTTTTATAGACTGTGTACCGTTCAATAGAATACAACAGAAAATTCAAAGCTGCAGCAAACATCTTGAAAGCACTATGCAGATATGACCTTGCCTATTGGTTTGGTTGACGTCATGGCTGACAGGTTATTTGCTTGGAAAGGCCTACATGGAAAATAGTGATAATATCAAAACTTTTATGACTGTTTCTGATGATTTATCAACCCTATGCCAATTTTTTGAATGCATGGCCATTAAAACTATCCAGGACAGACATCTCAACCTTGCATCACTCCTTCTACAGTATGTGTGGGGAGAATCAGGCAGTTCCAACTGAAGTGTTTTTGGATGGCCATGTGATTTTATTAAAAAATTTATAAGATGACAAGAGAAAGACTTGTGATAAGAGATTTTATTAAACTATGATGTTTTAGAAGCGGAGAGTTGTAACTTTAAGCATTTACTTTAAACATATTATATTGGGAATAATATAAGTAGAGGATATAACAAATAATCATGGTGGTAGATTTGCATTGTCAGGACTGTAGCCAATATAAAAACTTTGCATCCAAAAAATAACTGCATTAACTGCATTAAGCATTTGCATCTGTACTGTATTCCTAGTATTTCCGTATTCCTGTATTCCAATGCCCCTGCCATTGGCTCTTAATCCTGTGAGTGAAATTGTAGCTGTATTCATTGGAAATATGTATGTTAGGGCTAAAAATTCTTTGGGTCCATTGGATGTATTTGACGAATATATCTGGGGCATGTGCATTTTGTGTGTGTGTGAAAGAGAGTTTGAGAGACAAAGAGTGTACAAGGTTTGAACCATTGGTTGCTACACTCCTGAACATATCATTATTACTCACCCTTGAAAATGGGAAAATGGTTTTGTGGAAATAGGGAAGCGTGCACTCCACCATCGCCTTAATGCCACTCTGGGGAGCCGGCTGCCTTTGTGCCACTATTACGAGGTAGTGCATGTTATAATGAAGGCGATTTTAATAGGATTTAATGCATATGGAGGGGCAAGGTCCTGCTGCCTTATGGCCCAGACGGAGGAATAAGAGTGTAATCATAAGGGTTCATTTACTGCTTGTCCTGAGCAGAGATTGATCATCTTTCATCTCTCCTCTGTGCGGAGTCCCCAGATGCTGGCAGCCAGAGAGGTAAGGGACAATCCCCCAGCCTGTATTAGGACAAGGAAGGGACAATCCCCCAGCCTGTATTAGGACAAGGAAGGGACAATCCCCCAGCCTTTGTGAGGACAGAGAAGGGACAGTCCCTGAGCTTGTGGGACAAGACCCTTATAGAAAATTTTGACGTGACAACTCAAAATGCTACAGAATTCTGAACGTAATTGGGAAGAAAACTCACCTGACCTAAACAGTATTTTTTGTGGAGACTATTACTGTGGAAAAAACAGAGACCCATGGCAGCTTTTATGGGGAGACCGTGGACAGTGGTCTAGCCATATTTATGTCTGGGATCATGCACTGCATAAAAAGTGGATCTGTTGTGGATCAAAGGGGTTACGATAATTCAGTCCAGACCTCCTGTCCAGTTATTAGAAATGCTGCCCCCTGCTCATGTCCACTATGAGCACATCCAGAGACAGTAATGCCGTAGATCATAGAGTGATTGCCCATGCCTTAGCACTTGATTCGTCTGATAGGGCAGGTTTTGTGGTGGGGATTGCGTAGGAGTTCCTCTTGTTCTGTGTTGACTCCTCATCAACTCCATTTCTCGTAAACACGTCCAGTTGTGCTCTTAATCATAACTTGATGTCCTCCCCATAACTGATTCGTTATGTTGTGCTTGCTAACGCCCGGCTGGGTGCTATAACAGAGAGCGTGGGCTGAGAAATGAAGCAATCGCACTAAGGAAAGGTGGAAAGGAAACTGTCAGTGCATCCCTCGCTTTTATTATGTGTGTGTGTGAAAATGCATGTGCATGACTATGCAGTAGTTAAAATTGGAGTGATACACTCTAAAACTATATGTTAACAGGGAGGCCCCTACCACTCTGAAACTCTAATAGTGTTAGCAGTATTGTGGACTCGTGGACAATATTTGGTCTCTTCCATTGGAGTGGAAACTGTGGCCATGCTATGCAGTACGTTATCCTAAGCCACTTTACAAGGGCTTGACACAAACTTCAGGTAGCTTTAAGGCAGTGACAACCATTTACTGTCTTTTTTGATGCAGAGCATTTATAAGTTTATCAGATTTTTTTATATATATGTTCATGTGTTGGCTAAATTTCTACATTCCAGTGACCATGCATATTTTCTCTTGGTGTCATGCAAGAAATGAATTGCAATCTAAATAAGTTAAATAATTGTAATCCAAATAAGGCTGGTTGCAGACTTAATTTATGTATACAAAAGATGGGAAAATAAAATGTTCTAGCTTAGGCAGGTGGGAAATCAGTAAGTTGGAAAAATTGTTAACTGCCAATGTTGAGGCAGAGAGAAAATGCAAATGTATTGCACAGTTCTCTTAATTCTTGTTTAACCTGCATTATTGAGCAGGAAGAGCTCCCTGCCATGGCTCGCCCTCTTCCTCTGACCTCCGAGCAGTCTGCATAGTTTGAAGAGAAGTGCTGAAAGCACAGAGTTTCCATATTGTTTGCTGCCTGATTCACATACGAGCCTGTTTACTTAGTGACAGTGTACATTATCATTGTCTGCCTCTGGAGAGCAAGAAGCAGGAGGCCTCTCTCTCTGAAAGGCCATTGATTCCAGCCATTATTCATCTGTTTTGCAGGCTTCCACTTGCTTGCGGCTTTCTGGTTGAGCAAATTAGCCTGAAGTGGAGTGTGTTTTGTTGCTTAAATCCTTTCCCACCTGGTTCATTGGACACGCTGAATGGTGGTGCGGCTGAACTGTCTGTCATTGGAGCTGTTTATCTGGTCCGAGCTGTCACTCAGGCCTCTCCACACAGCTGTGTGGAGCACGCTCAGATGGGCTGTCGGCTCGCTAATGCCCAGACCGTTGAGTGCTAAGGTAAACAAAACCTGAGCAAATGGTTCTCGTAGGATCGCCTCTTCACACAATTGCGAGGATTTAGAAAGCGGGTTCTTTGCCGTGATCTCATTCAAATGGAGCCCTTCCCAGAGTTAACTCCTACCACGCTTACTGGGCTACAGTGTGACACAGACCCCACACAGCAGAGGAGGGCACTGCTCTGGCTGTGAGAGTGAGGCATTATGGGGAAGGAGGAAGTCAAGAGTGGTGACTCATGTTGACATTTAGTAGTTTTTTTTTTTGGGAGGAGGGTCTAGATCAGGGGTCATTGGGGTTTATGGTTTTCTATTTCCTGTTACCTCGTGCTCATGATCTGATAAACAGACTGTTGCGTAGGTATAACAAACAGATATAGTTGCTTGGGCCATGGTAATTTTGATCAAAAATCATTTATGTGGACATAGGAGATGCATAGTTAAGTATAATATTACATATTTGAATGAAGGTTCATACTGGATGTGTTTGCTTTCTTCCATAGTAATATAGTTATCTTTATTGCTTATGTTATTTTATGATCTCTCTTGAGTGTTGTGTGCTATAATTTTCAATGAGGACTTATTTTACAAAGGGTAACAACTAATTTATGCAAAATGGAAATTAAATGTACTGTAGTGGTAGTCTGTAGTCCAAGGTGGAAGAGTTATTATATTAGTCTTACATAAATAATGTATAAATTAATGCATGACAAGGAAAATAAACAATAAATAAGGAAATAAAACAGATGTTCTTGTTACAATGATTATTTATTAAATTTAAAATATCTTTAGCACAGATTAAAAATCAGACACTTCCATCTATCATGATCGCCATGGGTCTTACATGATTTAAAATAAACATTCCTAAAAAACAGTCCCTATCCAGTTCAACATTTCCTTCTGGGTATCATGTCCAGTGCCTTGTCCAACCTTTCACAATGTACATTACATTTCAGGCCTTAGGGCTGAGGCAAATCTTACCATGAAACTCTTCTTGTATAGTAACCGATCCAAGTAAAGAGCATCCTGGAAAAGTTTAGATATCATTATTTTTTATCTTAGTACCACGAATAAGATCCAGTCTCAGAAATGAACAGTGCCCTTTATTCAACTTATTTATCTCAGGAGTCACTCAATTACATAAAACAAGACTCGTGTATACCCCAACCCCATTTTTGTTAAGATTTTGTGTAAGAAACATAAGCTTGCCAGTTAAAAGTAGGAAATTTTAAAGCTGGTGTAATTTGGTTTTTGTTATGTACATCAAATAGCAGGCAAACCTGGCTATCATATACCCCAAATACATATATAGATAGATATTTATTTTGTCAACACAATTATATTGCCATGACATAGCACATGGGAGTTGCTGTTGAAGACAATGACAGATTTACATTAAATCCTTAAATTCTGGTAGGCATACAAGTGGGTTTGGAGGAACTACAGGGCAATGGTAAAAATGATCAGAGACTATGCATCTCTTCTCTCTCCAGCTCCACCCAACTACTCCCTTTAAGTTGGACTCATCTGGTTTGCCTCAACCCTACCTTTACTAATGTGAAGACAGGTAACAAGAAACATGAGTATACACTGGGAAAATGACAGGCAAAAAAAGAACCAGCTAGTAAGAAAACATTAACAGCTAAGACATTTTTTTCAATGATCTGAAGTCATTTGACAAACAGTTTCCTTCTTTTTTCATTTTTTTTCTCATTTGATCTTTTTTGAACACATGCCATATGAGAGTTCTGGATTATAAAAGTACCTGAAAGAATTGCTAGAATATCAGCATGCATAGCTCTTAGTTATTTACAGTTTATTTACAGAGATGGGGCCACAAACAGAGTGTTCTATGTTTCATGTTCTGTTGTTTTATTTACAACTCTAGTTAGGAGAAGAAAAAGGCGGCATCATACAGATGTTTGAATACTCATTGCATGCATATAAAGAGATCATTTGCATGACTGAACGCAACCTTTAAGATATAACCTATGTCCAACATTTTTTTGTTCCCCTATGCTAGGAAATAGCATAATGCTGATTATTTTTAGTACTACACACTCTATGAGCACTGAGGGCCAAGACATGTTCATTTACAGTGGCCACATTAAACTCTGCTACTAAAGCAACAGTACATACTACAGAGCACAATGAACTAGTAAGGTGCTGGTGAGTGGCATTAATCTAAGTCATTCTCATCACATGAACCAAGGGCCAACAGACATCTCTCTGTACCCAGACCTGTGTTATTGTCATCAATTATGAAGGTAGTATAAATGAGGCAGGATGTACTGATGAAATATTTACTGAGTTGGGTGGTGGTGAGTACCCTTTGAGTTATGAGGTTCATTCTGTTGGCCTAAGATTCTACACAGAAGTACACACAGCACGTATGAACACAACACCAAAGTGCCTGGCTCTACCAGGACCCCGTAGTCTTCTCCCCTCTCTCCCAAAATTAACTTGGGCTTTCTTGAAATGAACTGCAGATTGATACTATAGTTGGTTATTTATTGCAAAAATACATTAACTGTATTGGTATTATTGTTACTTTATTATTATCTTTTATAATTTTGTGTTGCAACTGGAAGACATTGATCAAGCCCAAAGCCATCTCTGCATCATTTCTCCGCATCATTTCAGCCTGGGCAAGGAGCAGGATTATTGCAGTTGTTAAAGCTGTTTCTTTAAAAGCAGTTGGTAATCATGTTCTGTATTTCCTTTTGTTTGTGTGTCCCTTGTCTGCCCAGAATGCAGTGTTGCTGAAGCACTCCACAATTTTTGCGTTTTTATGTTATTTTCCAGGAGATTGATGTGGCGCTCTGGCTTGTTCATGAATACTGCTGCAGAAATGGTCAGCACGACCAAACTGCATTCTGTGCTAGTTTCTGCAACAAAAAAAGGAACTGCCAAAACATCCCATATTGATAACTGGGGCATCACTCGTAACCTGCAAGCGAGCCCACAGTGCCAGGCTGAAAGTTACATTGGCATTCATCCACTTGCAGTATTCAGCCTATAACTCACCCCCTGTCTTTATGACTGCCACTCCTCAGTATGTGTCCGCCTGCACACATTATTAGCCACAGTATCACAAGCAACCTGTCAGCTACATACAACGACAATGACAGGAAGAGATCTTATTGATAACATGGCAATCTGAAGCAATTAGCAGACAAACAGCTTTGCTGTTAGGCAGACAAAAGCGCAACCAAGTACATGTACATGTCTAGATAGTTTTAAAACACTTGAGACTGCATTGCTCCTGTCAGTGATAATGCAACCCATGTGTGTTCTTCTACATAAATGGTGCCAATTAGGAACAGTTGAATTTCATGCTGGGGTCCAAACACAGTTGATTTCACAGCTCTGCTTTTGATAGATGACAGCAGTGGGTAGCTCAGCATGTTAATGCATTATCTCATAAAGCTTATCGCCAACAGGGGTCATCAGGGTCAAGTGACAAGAGGTTGAGCTAAACAGCAATGAGATGCAATTGCTTTTGGTTCGGCTCACAATTCCTCATGCATCTTTTAACAATCACAGCATATTTATTGGCCCTTGGATGATCAAAATAGAGCTTTAAAATGACTAAACTTCAAAGCAACCATATAATTGCAAAATAAAAACAGAAATTATTAATAAGTAAGCAGCACAAAAGAAAGTTGCATAAATGGGAGTTTTATGGCAAGGATATCTATTTGTCAAATGAAAACATAAAAATACACAAAAGAAGTCAAAATAACCAAATTGACCTTGCAGGGCTACTTTTAAAATTACATGTTAGAAGACACAAAAATATCCTAGCATAAAGAGAAGACACTATGTAGATGCTCTGGCACTGTCTCATTGGCTGGTGTGCTGTATAATAATCATTACTGAATCATTACTACTGAAGAATTGAGAGACTGTATAGATTCAGCAGCTGCTATGGAACACTCTTGCCTCCTGAGAGAAACAGGGGACTTCTGAAGTGCACTGTTTCACTGCTTTTAGACAGAAGGATTATATCCTTTTTCTCAGCATGAATTGTTCAATGCCCCCTGCTGTGCTCAGATCAGTACACTCACAGTGGCCCCGATGACTCAGATCTGGTCACTGCTGCTATTTTGGGAGGATTGGTAATGTGCTGTACAGGTGGCTGGGGTGACTCAATCCCTGTCCGCCAGCCAGTCCCAGAGCAGTGATTTTAAGCTGCAGGGGTACCGGAGTCCAACCAGGCAGAAAATGCGTGCACTTTCTCATTCCATCTGATCAAACTGATCTCAGTTCAGACATTTAAAATGTATTAATATTATGAACTAAACGCTTTTAGTCAGATAAACATTGCCAGAGCAATGCAGTTTTTTTTTCTTTTTTTTTCACAGTTTAATAGCTTAAATCAAGCTGTCAGAAAGCAGATTGTACATTTAAACAGCACAGGCTGAAGAGCCACCTGCTCATTGTCTGTGGCAATTAATTCATCTCATTTATTTATTTCTTTAATGAAGATTTGAAAATTCAAGATGCGTCTTCTCCAAAACTAGCCAATTTGGAAATGAAGCGATGCCAGTAAATGAATTAGTCTCACTATTAGACAGTTATTTAACAGTGTGTGATTTGCCATTCTCCTTTGATAGCGGAAAATGGAGTGAGATTTGGACAGGTTTCAGAGCTCAGGCCAAGCGAAAACAGAACTCATGTATTGCGTATGATTATGACAATGGAATAAAAAGGGGGTTGGTTATCTATTCCGCTAGTATGAGTTTGAGACTATTGAGGTAATCTGCTTCTTTCCAAGCCACCAAATCTTCTTGAAAGACTATCCTAGCTTTGTAAGGGTTAAACCGCTTAAGAATGGTTTCTTCTTCATTTCAATCCATTGGCTTGCTGAGGGACGGCAGCTTTACAATTAAATTATTCACCAGATCCATTAGCTGTGTATAATCTACGCCATGCTACCCTGTCCTCTGATCATTACAGCATTAAAATTTCTTCCTTTTCCTGTGGTGATAAAGTTTGTTTCTCTGGACTGAAGTGGAGCACTACTGAAGGGTAGCATTATAGCTTCTTTGGATGACCTTTACTATTCCTTCCAAATAACAAACCAAAAACATAACTGAAATTGCTCAGTTTATGTATAACATTAAGGGATATCACTAAAAGATCTTTGTTTGAACTTTGTGTAATGTAAAGGAAAATATTTTGTTTATGTAAATGAATCAAGATTGGACTATTAGAGAGCAGTGTAAAAGCATAAGGCAGATTCAAGCCCGTTTGAATGATGAGGTGTTGATTTGCCACAAACAGAAATGAAATGTGTGTGTGGCATGGGGTCTGATTTAGTGGCAGGTCTTAATCCCATGACCTCATGGCCCTCCTCCCCCCACCAGCGTCTGTCTATGTGGAGCTCGTAATCTTTGTGGTGATGTCAAAATGCTAGTAAGCTGGCCTAATTAATGGGGCTCTCTCTCTCTCTCCACAGAAAGAGATGTGTCTGCAGTGGGTGGGACTTCAACTTATCATTGTATAAAGCAGGTCTCTTCCTATCATAGGGCTTTATATTCTCCTAGCTGTGCTGTAACATTGAGGATGGAGCAATATCACCAGTCAGAGTAAGATGGCAAGGCTGTGTGTTATTCCCCCCACAACACAGTGTAATATATGACTATGTTCTGTGACCACACTGGCTTCTGCTCCTCTCAGCCCGAACACTGTTTACACTGGATGCATTCACCAAAGATAGCACAGAGACTGAGAAAATACCTCCTCGGGTGACCACAATCAGTAATATAATTTCTTATCAAACCTGTTAGATTGTATGTAGGTGCAGAGTTACCAGTTAACAGTAACATTCATTATGACTCTCAAAACCTTTACCTTCATGTCAACAATACTACACTACTAGACTCCTCTACAGTACTAGAATTTACACATTATAGGAAATATACTTTTATTTCTTGTTGTTATTTTATTACTTGTTGCTGAATTACACAAAGCCTTTGAATATCATTTGTTAAAACCACTATGATTATAACATTCCCTATGAGAAAGCTGCCACAGAAGCAGAAGTCAGCTTGATGTTCTGTGAAAGAAGGAAATGCATTTTGGGCTTACAGAAAGTTGTCAGTCTGCTAGGCAATATTTGTTTTGTAAGGTGTTCTACACATTTCAAATTCAGCATTGTGGCTAGTGTATGTGCAGAAGCTTGTGCAATGATTAGCTATTTGCTTTGCTAGCCATAATGGCCTTGTCATTACAATATCAACTTGTGTGCAGTTAGCTATTAGTATACTGGGACTATGTAAGACTTGGCCCTGTTGCAGTATGAGTCTGGGAGCCGAGCATGCTGTGAGGCAGGCGATAAATGCCACAGTACTTGTCTTGTGACGTCCCTAATAAAGAAGGACACAGACTCTCTCAATAAGAGAGCAGTAATTTATTAAGCGTCTCTAACCTTTCCTTGTTCGGGTGGGACTGTGTGGGCTGACAAATGGCATGTGAAGCAACATGATGGTCCCTTATTACACAGACCCTCTTTGCTTAATCCAAAAACAAGATTCCAAGGTAATTTCACATACACTAAAAAGATTGATGAAGCGGTCTGCCTCGACAGCTTGCAAATGTTTGGGCGGATAGGGGATGGTGTTGAAGGCTGATTAAATGGAAAGCTCGTGTGCGTGTGACTGTGTGGAGTAAGATCTGTATCAGGAAAGTGTCCCCCCACAGTGTGTCTATCATTTTAATTTAGCTCTTTCCTGCAATGGAGTATAGCTTTCTGACCCATGATTACATTTTCAATTGTTCTTTGCCTACAGAACAATTCTATTGCATTGCGTATCCCTTTTATTTTAGTTGTTAGATTCCTTTTGCTGTTATTATTAAGCCCACCTACTATTCATCTGCACCTTGACCAACAGCCTAGGACAGCACTTTGATGTCAGGAGAAGGTTTACTCAGGAATTGATCACACTGTGCACTATATAGCTTTTCTTGTCATGTTACTAGTTGCTAATGTCCATAGGAAGGGAGAAACAAAACAAAACAAAAACAACAATAGTCTTTGCCCAATTACACACAGCCACTGCTTAAGAGAACAGTGTTGCATTATTTCCTAGAAATGAAATTCTTTGAACTAGGAGTGATGGAGAGATACAGAGCAACTGTGCATAGTTTGACTATACAGCAAATGAGTGACATTTTTATCCATTAATATTTCTGCCTTCTAAATGTCTATTAACTTATCACAGCAAAAACAGGTAAGGGACTGTAGAAAGAGGCATCCTTTTGATGTCATGTTTATTGACACATTGACCAAAGGAAAGAAGGCGACTGCACACTTCAAAAGGCTCTTTTTTTTTAATCTGGCACACAAACTGCGTAAAGAGAGAAGTCTGTTCACCAAACCGTGGCTGCCGTATTCTCTTTCTTCCTTCAGCAGTGTGTCGAAGACTGCACTTCTCTCTTTCTCTTTCCCCCTCTCTCTCTCTCTCCCTCTCTCTCTCTATGCTTCTCTCTCTCTCTCTCTCTCTCTCTCTCTTTCTTTCTCTCTCTCTGTCACAGGGACAGCCAGCTTGGACTGCAGCTGGTTTTCAGTGCTCAAATGAGGCTGGAGCTTTGTACTGGGTTGTTAAAAGGCTTCCATCAGTAGGGCTCTCTCAATGACTGCCAGACGATTACTATAAATATTGGCCTGCAGTTTTTAGATCAGTGCTCGGCCCATGTTATTTGAAGATAAAGAACAAGCTTATTTCATGTGCATCCTATAGAAGTCAACTTTATCCTGAAATTCTTGTGAAGCTGTCTTAGCAGTTTTTTTTGAAAGCATAAGAACATGAAAGATGCGTCTCGTATTTGAGCTCTCAGCTTAATTCTCTCTGATGTTTTTCCCCCCTAAAATGTTTTAAATGTGCTTGGATATCCAATGCAAATTCTGCATCTGCTACACTGATGAGTGGGGATGCATCAAGTGGCCAATAGAATGCTGTGATTGTTTCAATGTGCAAAAAGGCTGTGATCATGTAGTTACCCCATTTCTAATGTCTCCTCTATGGAAAAGTACTTCTAAATGCAACCAGTTAACACGTGCCACCTATATCAGAGAGGGCAGAGGGGGCCTGTATGCACAAGACTTGACCCGTTCTGCAATATTAAGACTAAAATAGTCACTGACAGGGAAGGTGTAAGGACACAGATATTTGACCTCTAGTTACAACACCTGGTTCAACTTACATTACAGTCAGATTACTACAGAGGTTACTACTCGGGGAAAAAGTTAAACATTTCCATGCAACATCATTAAGATATGATTTACAGCACGGCTGATCCTGGAACAGCACACGAGTCTCAGTTCAAAGAGCTTGGGAGCAGTTACTTCCCTCGCTGGGGTTCGAGGAGTTTCGAGGGTGACTAGAACAAGAGTGAGAGGCAGGCCGTAAAAGCATTGTCAGCAGCCAGCCCTCCTCCTCCGCTCTGTTTCACTCTCTTCTGAAGGAAACTCACAGCAATGTTTGCCTACACTGGTGTAAACTCAACTTTATTTCTTGTCAATTCAACCTTGTCACGATGTCTGCTCTCCTCCTCAGCTGAGCAGTCCTTTTCAACATTGGCAGCCGCCATTGACTCAGTGAGATGTGTAAATCCCTTTGACACAAGATGAATAGACAGTTTTGGCAACGCGCCCTGCTGCACTTTATATGGCAGCACTTAATTGGAGCACCCCGCTTCATTTTTTGGCAGGGTTTTGTAAAACATCAAAGATGCCAGATTACACTTCTCATCAAATTACTTATGGGGCATTCTACCCTGCGTTTTGCCTAAGAGATTGTAGCTGAATCTTTTAGGGAAATAAGGAAATGCACCAGTGTTTCTGTCTTTGTGTTTGCTTTTTTGTTCTGTTGTTTTTCCCCCTGAAGCCTAATTTAGTCAAAGAGCCTCAGAGAATGTAGGGCGCATATGATGCTGGAATCTCAACATTGAAAAAAGCTTTAATAGAGCCCATTGTGTGCTCATTCAGAATGAGACAGGGACTCTTCTTCTGTCCACACCATTACAAACCTCTGCAGTTTTATAATAATACTCTGCTCATCTACATATCGGCGTGCAGATTGCTGATAGCCATATCTCCTGTACATAAGGAATATATATATATATATATATACAAAGCCATTTCCCATGGTAGTTCCTTTCGTGTGTTTTTCCTCCCATTACCAGGGGGTAGGCTGAATCTTTATTTGCAGGGACTCGTCCCCATCACATAGCTCTTGGGTCATGCAGGAAGGGCTGTCTGTCAGGGTCTGTGTTCATAGGAAGCTCAGAAAGAGGTGGATATCACACAAGGGATGGAGAAATTTGGGTGGATTTTTTTCATGCACGCAGAAGCTCTTCAATTTCAGTTACAGCTGCAAATTTTGGATATTTGAAAGGTCTTCTCAGTTGTTCCAAAGGGTGTTGACTGTGGGTTTTCTCTTGTTGTTCCAGCAACAAGGGGCAGCCACCACCGTGTACTGTGCAGTGGCCCCGGAGCTGGACGGCCTGGGAGGGATGTACTTCAACAACTGCTTCCGCTGTCTGCCATCCCAGGAGGCCCAGGACGAGGCCACAGCCATCAGCCTGTGGGAGCTGAGCGAGAGGCTGATCCGGGAGAGGGCTGGCACGCGGGCCCTCTAATGCCAGGGGCCCATTTCGACACAAAACCAAGAGGGAAGACAAAAGAGGGGAGAAAAAAGAGAGACGTAGACTGTACTATACAAGAAAGCTGCCAACCCTGGATATCTTCCAGGCATATCATGTAGAGGTTTCCGTACCCCTTGGATACAGATTAAATAGAGTCAAGTGAAATCATTGCAGTCACAAGACAGTAGAAGTGTTAAGTACTGCAGGGAAATGGGAATACAGCAGGTGTGGACGGGACACTGTCTCTCTCCTTTCTCCCTCAGTGTCTCTAGAGCTTGTACTGGCTACATGTCTAGCTTTGGGAAGGTGCCTCTGCCAACTGGTGATCCAGCATATTGGGAATTTTTTAGTAAACTGTCCTTATAAAGTTGTTAACACCCACAGATTCCCCAGAAGGGGCCCTGTTTGCTTTGATTTGCAACTATTCATATTAATGGATTCCACCCATACAGGCCAAATCTCCATATCTTACACTCAGATAAAATCTTTTGAGGAGAGAATTAATTTACAAGCACAAATTGGTTTTAGTTGTCTATATCTATATAGTTGTATAGCTATACCAATATAGCAAACATTGGAATTTCATATTACTCTGGAATATCAGAGGGAGAACAGAAAAGGATGATGCAAACAGGTTTGCGTGTATGTACTATTTACAGATATGAGTGCTTTGATCCACCTGAAGAATCGACTATGAATTAAAACAATCCTGTACATGGGCTTGTTTCATTCTACTATACATAATTTATATTGAGCGCTGAGTTAATGTGCTAATGTATCTGGACATTAGAAAGGAAGACTGCTTTATGTTGTTGTATTTCATTATGCAAACCATAAAGACTAAGGACTTCCAACCTACATTTTCTCAATTAAAAAAGTCAAAAACTTGAAAAATAATGGTAATTACAAGGAGAACAAGAAGCAATGCTTTAGAAGGATAGTATTGGGTCAAAACTGTATCCGCAGCAATAGATGGTGCCAGAGAGAGTCAAGTCCGTCTTCTTATGAGATTTTTCCACTCACTGAGGCACAGAGAAGTCTTTTTTTTCTTGAATTATTGTAGTTAATCAAACATGCGTAGATATTTTTTTCATCCGAAGAGAAGTCCTTTGTGATTTTGTCATCATCAATGTTGATAGAGTTAGTCTTTTTAGGAAAAAAACAGCTGAAGGAGAAATGAAAGGGAGAGAGGCTGAGTAGGAAGAGGCTTTGAAGAATGTCACTGGGGTGGTGGGATCATTCTCAAATGTTGTGCTTTGTGGCAGTCTTGGTGCCATAGGTCGCTCTAAGCCATCAGCATTCTGTTGTCATGGTTTCTGGAAAGACAAAAAGAAAGAATTAAAAATGATTACTCACAAAACCAGTTGTTGTGTTATTTATTTTTTTTTGAGGTGGGTTTGCACTCAGCACACACTGTTCAAAGTCCTAATTTCTCCTGCATGAAACAGTAGTTTTGTCCACAACGGTTCAATAGCAGCTCATTCTTACTGTGAGTGGGTAGGAGTGAGTTGTTCTTGAACCCCTGTGGGCATAACCACATCAGAGCTGACAGCTCTCATGTAATGGGGATGATGCCTTATTTTGATTAAATCAGGAGTCCCATTCCAAATAAATGATCATTGACCAGTGTTTCTGCTCATCATGCACTCATCTTCCTGCCTTTACATGCCTATTTTGTGACTGTGATATTCACTCCTGTCCTGTTGAGTAGTTTTCAGTCTCAAAGTTCTAAGATAGGACTCTACTGCATGAGAGAGAAAACTAGTCAGCACTGAAATGAACATTATGCATATAAAATAGCAATTACAAAATGATGAGCGAAGTGAAGCTGAAATGCAAAACATGGAGTTCATCAAAGCACAGTAGGTGAATAAAGGAAGTGGGAAAAAGGAAGTGTTAAGACACTACAGCAAAGTTGTGAGTCACAATTATTATTACAGCTTTGTAAATGGCATTTAAACAATGAATTCCTAATACAGTTTGGACTGGGTGATAAGGTAGTGTAACAATGCATTTCTCAATACACAGAATGCCAGTATTGCCACTTTACACTAGAAAACTATATTGACAAAATGGTTTCCTCTCCAAAACTACAAAATGTTGCTTGTATGTTTACAGTAAATTGAAGAACTACCAATATAGTATGCTTAGTTCATCAGTAATTATGAATGGTCATCCTGTGGTCAAAAATTTTAAAGAAACACTGCACTGAGGATTATCTCATGGCAATGTTAACTCAAGCAAATCATGTTATCCTTCAGTATTATGTATTTAAGCAAGCATAAAATTGGCATATAGAGTTTGTCTCAAAGGAATAAAGGGTCCACTATGACATGTTAGCTTCTCTCTCAAGGATAGATAAGGGAAACCGAAGACAGGGCCAAGTTTTTCTGTTTTGAGAATTGTCTGGCTGCAACTCTTCTATAAACAAACCTTTTGTCCAACCAGCTTTAAACACCAGGAGAGTAAATGCCTGGTTGGCCAACCAGTCATGTAATAGAACTGACCTGCATTCTTATGCTTGGCCAGCACAGAGGTGTCTGTGTCTGTGGTGTGTTTAAACACACCCTAGAGAATCATCTAAAGCAATCTAGTCTGGAGGAGTTCCTGTTTTTATACATATAGGTAGGTTTTCAAAAAGCATGTTCTAAAGTGGACCACAACACGTAACAATGTGGCTGGCCTCCTGTCTTTACAGAAGTGTTTGACTTTGGAACTGGATAAATCAGACTTAGTGAGCTGCATGTGGGTGGGCCTTTAGTTGTGTGGTCTAATTTCTGCTAGGTATATCCAATAACAGGCCTTTCATTAAGAGTGAATTATAAGTTGGTAGCAAGAACCTGATAAATCAATCACAGTGTACAGGCATGCACACACACACACACACACACACATACACACTCACAGCACAGACATGCACCTTATGGCATAATATATAACATAATTTCCCTGAAAATCTCTGACTCATTAAAATAAAGCTGGCTGCTGTAATGGTGTGGGCGAGGCTTCCCCTTCTCCTCTGATATATTGAGCTTGCTCTCAGGTGATCATTTTTCCTGGGATCCCTCCCACGGCTTGGCTTCCAATCTAATCTCATCCGTGAAAGTGCGCTGTTTGGAGAGGGGCCACAGCTGGAAGCCAAAGGCCTCCGTCTGTGATCTGACCTCACTGCTCCTTCACCTGTGGGCTTTTAGAGCAGAGACTCTCAGCACTGTCCGCAGGGAGGGCTGCAAACTTGTTCCTCCCAACAGAATGAAATACAAAGTGCCACGGTCATATGGTCACCTGTAATAATTGTGCCAAATAATTCAGCCAATTATGTTTTGGAACAAAAACCAGATGCATCCCCAGCACTCCTTGGCCAGGGTCCCCTTTCTCTTCTTTAAAGAGTAAACTGGGGAGGGAAGCTACATTAATCAGGACAATGTGCCCAGTTGGTACAAACGCCCGTAGACACTGAGACCCTTCAGAACCAGGGCAGAGTAGTCCTGTTATAAAATCACATACGACAGGCATGCAGTAATGTTGCTTTCAGTCGTTTCTCGCCCCGACAGGTTCACATATGTGCCCAGTGCAGAGTGATTGACAGTCTCTCCCCTTATACGAGTGTGTAATGCACACAGAGCTCTGTGTGCTGAGTGCTTTCACACTGTGTGCACAGCCTGGAACCATGACCTAACATCGAGATTACACTGAGCACAGGCAGGAGATTGTGATGATTCAGAGCCCAGCTCTGCAAACTGTCCCATAGATGCTATCTGTTGAAGACAGTTATGTGCCGAGGTGACTGGCCTTATAGCAGTGCAGCACTACAGCAGACCATTCCATGGTAAAGACTGTCCTGAGTTTCTTGTTCATTCACACATTGTTTGATCTGGATATACAAATATATTCACAGCACAAATACATTTCAAAAACAATAAAAACATGAATCAGCAGCTACATGTCTACATAAATTAAAATATGAAGCTAACGATTATTTTCAGATAAATTACATGCTCAAAAACAAATGTATCAATTTCAGTAAGTGTTCTTTAATAAATTTTATTTTAAACTGAGAAAATATATATTTAATTTTTACACTTTTGGAGGAAATGCAGATTCATAATGAATCTTGTGTAGTCTGTATGTTGTTATTAGTCTGTCTTTTACAGACAATATGTTCAGTTAAAATAAAAATATTTGCAGCCAGCCTGCTTTTGGTCAGTTTCTTTTCCCATGGATCTGGTCCGAATCCCCTCGGCATCCCCCCCAAATTAGCTATATTCCTCAGCATGGGAGCAGGGTGGGAGAGTGTGGCGTGGCAGTAAAAGTGTCAGCCCGTAATGGATGTCCTGGTGATAGAGAGCTCTGCTTGTTATTTGCTGGATATTGAGGGAGGATAGCTAATGATGTGCAGCGTGTAAACCTGTTGTGGCTCTAATCCATCTGTGTGGATGGACTGGGGGAGGGGGGGGGCAGCCGCCGAGAAATGATTTGGACAAGTGGAGATAAAGCGAGCGCACTGATGGAGTCATTCAGGGGGAGATGTCAGCCGCAGCATTGTTTGCAAATGGCATGACTGGCAACATAAACTCTCGCGGTCCCATGAGCAGAGGAGGCCGGATTCCAGTGGGCTGTAGGTCTGCTAACAGTGCTGGGCTGCCCTATCTGTATCTGCCTCTGCTTCTGCCTCAGTGTGAATATGGACACGGGCATGCATGTGTGTATGCGCACACACACAATGAGGTTGCTGTGGCAGTGAGTGTTCCTACAACTGAAACAACTGACTAATTATCTGGCATATACTTTGGAAGCACTAAAGTGTAAATTTAAAAAGTGCAACAACCTAACTAGTGCATGCCTATCTATATACGGTAGGATGCTTGGCCCTCCGAAAGAGTATAGGTCATCAAAATGAAACACAAACAGTGACAACAACAATTAGGGAAAAAAACATGTTGACACAGAGACAGCGGCCGCGGAGGACAGCGGCAGTGATTTGTGTTGTGTGTCCCCCTGGCACTAAGCAGGCGCTTTGTTTACAGGCTGCAGCCCCTGCATGTCGGCTGTGCCTCTACCCGCAGGCAGTCTGGGGGAGATGCGGTGCCCGTGCTCCCCCCGGGGCAGCGCTCCTCCAGCTGTGTCCCTGCCTCGCCTTCAGTGGGACAGTGTGCCGCACGCTCCCTCTAAAGGTCATTGTCTCCGCTCTGGAACGCAGCGTGACCCTGTCTCAGCATTGTCAACAAAGTAGGGCTCACTTTGGGCTCCTGGTATGAGCCCCCATCGTGGAAATCAGTAAATAGCAGTGACCCTGCTGCTAGAGTAGCAGGCCCTCAAGAAGCTCTGAATCTAGTTATCATCACTGGAGCTCATCGCTTTTCTAATGACTGAAGGAGTCAAACCAATCAAAGCAATTTGCTCCCTGCAACGAATAGCCTGGATTGGTTCAAATCAGTTAATCATTAATGGAGCAGTCAGCTTAAATGGTTACACCTGGGTTTGGTACTTTGTGAAGCCCCGCTTGCTAATCACTAGCAAATTACCTTGTGTGCAATGGTGTCAATTCACAAATTCTAAGATGAATTGACATTTACCAAACACAGCAGTTGTGGTTTATAACAATTTTTCCTCATCTCTCAAGCCTCAGATAGTCAAGGGGAATGGGATGTGAGCAAACATGTTTGGCCACGGAGGTGGTCAATTGCACTATTGGAGACAGGTGCTGATAAGCAGCCCCACTCAAGTCGTTGCCTGGTTAATCCCTCTGTTGGAGTATCTCAGCAGACACAGATCCCATCGACCCAAGCGACATCACTCAGACATGGGCAAAAAGCAGCAAACAACAACAAAGATGGCTTTTGTTTTTGAAGCTTGGAGATCCATGAATGTTATTTGAGGGGGAGCTCATGGCCCTGGGAGGCTCCCATACAAAGCCACATTGATTGCTGTATCGAAATCATTTGATAGTTAATCAATACATTTTCTTTCAGCTCACTCAGTTCAAGGTGCAGAGACCATTTCTCAAAAAGCAACCTTGATCTTTTGACCAGGCTGAGTAGTCCTTCACATGCTCTCTTTGGCTCTTTTCTGTTAAGGAAAACTATGCTTCAGTATGGACAAGCACTCCAGCCTCAAAGCGAATGACATGCAGCTAACTCCACTCTGGCTTAGCGCAGGAAACTGTTGATGTTTTGAATTATACTGCAATATTCTACAATTATCAGTTTAAATATCCTTTTGTTTGTCTGATTTCCTCATTAAAACAAAAATGGGAAATGTAGTTTATAATTTCATATGAGGAAGTGTTTATGCTTACCATGTAAAGCATGTCCCCTTAGTGAGAAAAGATTAAACCTTGTTAGTGGAAGAGTGTTGAATAATGAAACACCCTTTCTCACAGTATCTGCAGCTATGCCACAAGGCCCTGCCTCCAGATCTCTGCTGCTGGTGAGACACTTTCCATCTGAACACATGAGACAAAGAATGACAAAGGGGTCAATCTGGGGACAGGTGGCTTCAGCAAAGGAGCCTGAAAAATCCTGTAAAGAGACTGCTCTGCGTATTGATCTGTGAAGATGGTCCTACGTCTACATTATGTCTTATACAGAGACTGTTCTTTGTGTAAATCAGGCCCTCCATGAGGGCCGTCTCATGTATACATTATATCCTGTGTACAGACTACTCCATGTATAGCTTTACAATCTCCTGCACATAGACTGCCCTGAAATGAATTCGTATTCTCTGGACAGTACAAAGACCTGTCCTAGACTTTCCACACTGATATTACTTGCTGTTCCAGTTTTGGGCTCAGCCACTATACCCTTTGTGTGTGCTAATGGGGCACTTTACACAGATCCAGGGCCCTTGTTAGGATCACATGAGCCAGGCGCTGGCACTGACACCTTCACACATGTACTTACGCATATATTTCTACTTCTCAGAGTCTTTTTATTTCAAGGTTTATTTGTGTTGGTTCAGGCTTTCATCAAACACCATATTCCCAATCTACATCCAATGTACATTTCTAAATTCTAATTTGTGGCAGGTAAAGTTCAAGCAGGAAAGGGCTGTTATGAATAATAATTTGTTTACTTGTATTTTTCTTTCTGCCTCTCCCTTTGAAAAAGACTCACTTTCCCCTGAACATTTCTGAGCGTACTAATCACCTTAATGCAGTTTCAGTTTCAATTAATTTTACTGATGGCGGGATTAAAATAAATAATGCAGAAAGAGGGAGAGCCAGGGAAATCTTTGAAGTCTTAGGATAATACACAAACAATGTGCATCAGCGTGCATTGAACACCTGAGTCCACTGTGCCTCCTGTACTTCTAAATTATCTATGCTCATCCTCAAAGTTAATAGATGATCATTCTGGTCGTCTTCAAATGCATCTGCTGAGTACTTGACAACCCGCGATGCAGCAGCCTGGTATCTTATTATTTCTGAACTCTATGTATAACAGTTACGACAAAGGAATGAGTTTTTAATCTTATTTTATAGGTCCTACATTGCTTCTGGTGTTTGGATTTTAACGCGGCTTTATTGGTTTTTAATAGATTGGTTGACCTCAATTTGATTATTGCAATACCCTATGGTTTTAAACAATTTGGAACAGCATGTGGTTCCTGAATGCGATACTACACTGTGCAACGGCCCCAGTCGTACAGCAGTGCAATTATAGAGAACATTAGCACAAGCTGAACAATGATTCCATGGGACTTCTGCTCAGTGACTGCAGCCAGTGTGTCTATCAGCATATTTCTAAAGGCTGTAATGTACTACACACAATCCTAAATGTTGGAATGGATTCTGATATACTCATGGACTCACAAATGCAAGGCTACAAAATGATTTATTTCACGTTTACTCTAGATTCATCAAAAGTTTCTTTGAGCACATTAACAGAAGTACTTTTTTGAGGCCCCATTTTAAATTCCTGACTATTATTTTAAAATAAATGTGGGTATAGAAAAAATATAGGGACAATGGGGATGCACAGCACAATATCAGCTACAAGCTGACAAATTATCAATTATCCAACAATATTGTTTAAACCTAGCCAATTTGGTTTAATTGTTTCATTGTCATTTGAAAATATACTCACAATTTATCTCTAGTACTGGAAGTCCTGCAGATCATTTATAATGTCTGTCTATATGTCTTTGCATTTTCTGTCTTTTTTATCTTTATTATGATTGATATTGTCCCTGAAAGGGAATATTATAATTATAACACAATTGATCTGAGCTACTTTTCAGCCGCTTTCACTGGTTATGTTTACTGGTGTAGTGCCATTTTGTGGAGACATACATAATGATCACAATCTATTTTATAGCTCTCACTGGACTGAATAAATTCAATAAATATTTGCTATTAGAAAATTTACCATCTGAATTCAGTAAGCCATAAAGCCGCCATCTATGTGTTTTGAGATTAGCATGTAATTAAAATTGTAAATCAATATTTATTAAGTGCTATTGTAAAATCAATGGAAAATGTAACAAAGTTTTATGAAATCCCACAGCTTGCGTTGGCGAGGAAGCATAAATGTTCTTTTTACATCTCCCAGCTTCCCGTGGAGATTTTCAAATTAACTTTGCATTACGATTGTATTTAAGGCACAGTATCACATTTTTAATAATACTCATTTAATTTTCATATAAAAAACTGCATTAAAAAAGAGAGACGTGTCACCTCTCCTCTGAGAAGAGGCTTCAATTAATATACTGCATTTTGAAATGGAATGTTCTGAAGTATTTTCAGTAGAATTGTGAATAGTTTCCAACATTCCGTTTCAAAATGTTGATTAAAGGAAACCCAAATTTAGTTAGAGATAACAGTACAGTACAATAAAAAGTAATCCGTATTATAAAAAGGATGATACCCTGCTATGCTTTATTTTTTAAATTAAAGCTTGGGGAAGTAATATAGAAATATTGCTGCTCAGTATTTATTGGATATGGCATCAGCTGCATCCCTGCCCCAGCCTTGAACACCCCACCCTAGGCAGCGGGACACACCTGAAGGTGAAAGCTGCCGTCCTTGGGCCACGATGGAAACGGAGAGTTGAGAATAACTCTGATCACATTACAGTTCATGATGCAAAAAATGCTTTGAGAGCTCTTCAGATAACATTTGGAACAATTATGTTCTTAATGTCAGTGGCTACTTGCCCTTCTTTCTTTCTTTCAAAGCAAATCAGAGAAATCCTTTAAATCACCAGTTCAGCATGTCTCAAACCTCAGCTAGTCTAACGTACTGGACAACTTATATTTGTAGAGTGGTCACCCCATCCACACTTTTAACACCCCCCCTCCAACCACCACCACCACCACCACCACCACCATACACACACACCAGCACCACAGTCCACCCCCCCCCCCCCCCATTGTACGCAAATTTATTGTGATGGAGAGTTTGACTTCAATCCAGTCTATGCAGAACAAATGCTTTTGTTCTGTTCTTCTGTTCTGGCCAGTTGTTACCAGGAAAGAATTTTTAAAAATGTATTGTTCTATTGTTTAAACTTGATTAGACAATATAAATATATAGTAGTCCCTACAACCTGAAAATTCATACTGGCAAGGAACATAACTATTCCATATGAATTTTTTTTTCTTGCTGATGGTTCCACATACATCTATTATTCTTCACACCTAATTGTTATAGTCTTGATTTTGAAAAGAGAGCTGAGAGTAAATCGGGGGTTTGAGGGATTAAATGTGAGATATAAGTCTACAGCAGTAAAGCACTGCAACAACTGTACAGACATGAAGCTGACCCACTTGGTGAATGTTTCCCATACAGCACTACTCTATTAAATGACTGTTTATTATGTAAAATAATCAAAAACTATGTTGATTTCATTCAGCAATACTTGAGAACCTGGAATCATTTATGCAAGTGGAGAATGAACCCCTCTTTTTTGTTTAATCTCTCATAGGTTTCCTTTTTCCTTTCAAATATTACTTTCAGAAGTTCTGTACCAACATCTTGATGTATAAACCTTCCTTGTCCAACCCAAGCTTGACCTGATAATTCACATGGAATATATGTCACATCAGCCTCATCGCTATAATGTACTGTCAGGCACTTTCTGGATCCACTTAAATGTGCAGGTGTGAAGAGTAATGCACTGGGGTTCTCGCTCTGTGTGGGTGAGGTGGGAGATGGAGATCTGTACCATGGGTGTCTGTGTTTCAGGGGGTGTTGACGGTCATTGTGCCGGGGCAGTCCCTTTTATAGGCGTGGATGTGCCGTTTCCTGCTTAGCAAATGCTTGTGGTTCAACACCAGAGCGGTAGTGTCATGCTCTGCTGTTGATAATGGTGTCACTATCGCAGGCGCTCAGAAAAAAAAAAAAAAAAAAATACTTTTTGTTCATAAATTTCCACAGTAGGAAACATTTAAAAGCGGACATATTTGAATTAAATGTGGCTTTTTGCTACTAGAAGATTTTGATTATTTTCCACATATATATTTAATGGAGCAGAGTACTATGATAAGGTCAATAGGGAAATTCTAAATGACCTTTCCTGTTTATCTTCGGCTGTTCTATTTAATTTCGGTGGAATCATTGCAGACTCTACAAGGCACTATTCACTGCATGTAGTCATTTTACCTGCTGTCTGAGCCAATTTTGTGCAGCTGTGCTTCACGGCTGCAAGTTTCAAACTCTGAAATAATCTCCATTATGTTTTGAAAGATGCACAGGTTAACAGACGTAGCCATAGCAGAATAAATTCCAAGATAACTGACATAATTAACAGAGTTGTTGGCATTGATTGCAAGGATATAAGTTAGTTGTAGTTAGTTGTTTTAATCAATTTAAACTTGAAAAAAACACAAAAAAGTAAAATCATTGTCCTAAACAGCCATAACATGATGAATTCTGAATTGAATAAAATGGAAAAATAAACATAGTATCATTACTATTACGATTAGCAGTAATAGTAATGTTAGCAATGGCAGCTGCAGCAGCAGAAAATATAAGTTGGGGAACATTATGAAAGGGGGAGCGGTGAGAGTAGGAGGAAATAGGGAAGAGTGCTGTAGAGTGCTCTCCTGCAATGCGCTGCCTGTCTTGTTGCTGTGCGTAATATTTACAGACTCAAATAAGCGCAACATGACAGCAAACTGATAAGCAGCCCTATAAAGCCATTTGCCAGACTCTCCACAAAGTCATTTGCAGTCATCGTGCAGGGGGCAAAAACGACATGTCCTGGAAAATTTGGTTGGCTCCTATCGCAATGAAGTAGCTACAGAAAAAAAAAAAACATATAGCCTCTGATAACCTGGGTTGTGGTGTAAAATATGTAGCTACCACAATTCACCATACTTTTCAAATAACTTTTTTTTTATTTAAATCATCGAAAACCTTTGCATTTTTATGAGAAAATGTAAAAAAATAATAATGATGCACCAAAGGTGTGTGCAGTATGACTAAGGACCATAAAAGGGACCTGAGACCTGTAGTTCACTCTTATAAAACTACATATTTTATCAGTATCATTTGAAAGGTATGAAAATGAGGATGATTCTTTCCAAAGGGCACCTCTGACAGATCTTCCTAATAAATATATAGAGATGTCCATCTAAGTGGCTGAGGTTAATCATCAGCAGCATCTCCCAGCTCTCTAATGACTTTCTGCTAATATATATAACTCATATCATCCAGAGAATCTGTGTAAATAACCTGCCCTGTCAACACTCTTTCTGTCCATTGTGCAAAAGCTATAAAGAACATGGGCACTATGTGACATAATGACTAGGTGTATAGCTTTATTTTATTTATGTATTTTTTTTTACTAATGAACCTCATATGCAAAACAGCCATTGACTAATGGGGTGTCAGTGTGGCAGACAAAGAGCAGTTCGCCATGCATCACATATTGAGGCTGTAAAGTTCACATGCACACATATATGCACGTACAATTTCTACCCTGCACAGTACCTGAAGCAGAGCTGGCCAGCACATGCAGGAAGTGGCCTTAGGTACAGAGGCAGCATTACTGTGAGCTTTACTCTGACCGTTTTAGGATGGGGTATTCGTTATTATTTGTTTTGGGACTATATATGTGCACAGTTTTGACAGAGCCTTCTGAGGAGCCACATCTCAGCGCTTGGTCATCTGCTTTCCTCTCTACTCCAGCATGTTATCAGTATCTCTGATAACAAACAGAAAAATTCCTTCCCTGTACCATTCACACCTGCTTATTTGGTAGTGAGACAAATAATGCACAATTTATATGGCTGCCCTGTAATACTGCTTAGTAATATTGTAATAATACCCTATTATTTCTATATACTGCAATAATGCAGTACATGTTCCAGAGACAATGTGGGTTAGCTGGATGCACATATTCCCTTGTTCAAATGTATCAGTTATAATATAGGTGACACTCCCTTTGTAATGACTTAACAGTGCTGTGGACAATTGGGAAGTCAGGAATTTGCAACTGACTCAATTTCCACATATCTTGCTGGTGTGGAAATGTCTGTTTTATTTCCACAGACCACAAATATGTGATTGGCAAGACAGAGAAACTGAACTGTCTTTACCTTCCCTAATTCTGGGATATTTTGAGAGTGTTTTTACAAACTTTTTTTCCTGTTTCACAGGGTCGAGACAGATTGCTCAATCAGGCCCAATATTTATAGAACAGGCCACAATGATGACTGAATGCCAATTTGAGTCTCACTATCTGCCATGTATTCAAAGAGGTTCCCTATAATAAAATTTAGAATTTCATCATGTGTATTTAGTGATGAATGCCATGTTCCAGAACCCTGACTTTGAATCTTCCAAACTTTAGGTATTTAGGTATTTACACAAACACACATAAAGTGTACATACTGATATAATAATACAAATATTCATCTCTTGTGCTTGTATTGGCCATTGCTTATTTATTCAGTATAAGTATTTACTTTTAGAAATGTAGCATTAAAAATATCAGATGCTACTTTAGAGGTCAAACAATGGTCCTGTCTTCAAAAAAATTCTGATCTTTCATGGCTGGTAGCCAAAACGACCTTGTAAACCTCAAGTTATTCTATTCTTTGCCATTGCATTTCTTGGTGAGAACAGAAGAAAGCAGAAGAGAGCACAAAGAAAGAGAATGATGGAGAGAAAGAAAAGGAGAAAGAGAGAGAGAAAGGGAGGGACAGAGAGAGAGAGAGAGAGAGAGAGAGAGAGAGAGAGAGAGAGAGAGAGAGAGAGAGAGAGAGAGCTCTTACCTGTCACAGCTTTCAAACACAAAGAAAAATGAGCACTTGGGCTGAAGTACAATCATTTGCCTCAGCTGAGAGATTCATCACATGGCATAAGAGGGGAGGTAAAGGAATGGAGAGAGAGAGACAGAGAGGGAGAGGGAAGGATAGAAAAGAAGAAAAAAGAGGATTTGTGTAACCCGCCAGTGAGAATCTTAGCGAGCCGGAGCCAGGGCGGCGGTAATGAAACATTCATAATCTGTCTGAGCACGCTTGGCTGAGCGCTGGCGGGCCGCTATACCATCGGGGGTGGCTCCAAGGTCAAAGATACCTTGGTATTAGTGGGAATTGAGGTGTCCATGTATGACACAGCTGCTCCCAGGTACCGCCATGTGAGACAAGTGCAGGTCAAGAGGGAAATGTTGTCTAACACGCTTTTTTAGTGTGTGTATGTGTGCGCGAGTGTGTGGAGCACTCCTGGCTCCCCAACGGCTGTCCCTCGTCTGCAGGTGAGACCAGGAAGAGACAAGCACTTTCAGGCGTTGAATACGCTCTGCAACATCTGACATCATTTTCCATTCTTACATTTGAAGATTGTTTTAGATGGACAAGGCACAATATTCATTTCCTTAGTGTACATTCTGTTCATTTTTTCCCTTTTCAGAAAAGAACCTACATAAGGAACAAGGGGAGAAAAACCCATCCATCCAAAATCCAATCCATCTAAAATTGGAGCCATATAAGCCATGATTTCTTACAATACAAAAACAGTCAAGAAAATGAATCCTATCTGTTCTTATAAACAATTGTGTAATATTAAATATTCTCATTTTGCTTTCTGCAGGGCAGGCCTTATGCAGGGATTTATACTCCAAGACACAATAGTGGTAGATGTACACTTCAACCACCACCATGTATGACTAAGGTGGAAATTTGTGGCAAGGCACAACTTTCTCTCTGATAGAAATTAAAAGATGAGAAAGGCAAAAATATCAGAAGCTTGGGTGATGAATGCATGACCCAGAATGCCTCATTTCTATGTAGTAAACAAAAGAAAAGACACAATTATTAAGGGGCCAAACCTATGCATGGCTTTATGTTTAATCATAGAACAATGAAATCCAAACTAATTTTCAGCTCAAAAATGATATCCATACTGGTGTTTAATTTTAATTGAGACAAACAAAGGAAAGTAGAACAGTGTGAGATATTCCTGTACTAATTAAGTCCTCAGCATGGGGGTTGTGTTTATGATGACTGTTCAAGAAAACACAACAGTTGTAACCTTTTTCCTTCCATAAACTGCTGTTTTTCTTGTGAATTTGTCTTTATGAAACAGACTGTAATGGCGTGGGTCGAAATGACAGTTTTAACCTTTCTAAATCTCGACTGCACCACGGTCTGTCTTGGCGTCACATGTCAGCTCATTAGCAGTACTGTTAAAAGGCGTGCAAGGGGGGCTCTGCTTGGTTTAAAAGCTCGCTTTCCCCTCGCTTTTAAGAGGAACTGCTGTATGAATCAATATCTATCAAAACTGTTACATAAATATATTTGTCATAGGCTGATAAAGGGCTGGCGATTTAATCCACCTTGTTAAAGCTGCCCGAGAAAACAGATATTCCCTGCTTTGTGAAGACAAGAACTATAATTCAGTGTGACTGGGTCCAGCAGAAGAGGGATTTGTTATTGAGCCACATTAAATGACACGTAACATTGTGCATGGCTTTGTTGGCATTAGCGTGGGCCTCGGGGGGCTCTGAGCAGGTCTCTGAGAATGGCGTGGTCGTTTGACAGAGTGCGATGGGTTTTAAATAACACGTAGTGCCCTGATGCCTGTCTTTCATCTCTGACCATCTCACCATACAGACACCTAGTGTGGTACAAAAACCTTCCCAGTATTTGTACTGATTGTGCAGTGATGCGTTTATTGAAATTCTCCATGAAATTTACCAAAATGCACTTGTACTGAAACATTTTTTTTTTCAATAACGGCTGACAGTCCTTGATTTTCCTCTGTGCTGTTGCAACTTTTTTTAAACAGCATGGTAATCTCACTTTCATTTCCTTGAAATGTGTTCAGTTGCTCAACGTCTGTAGGTTTACTGCAATCACACATGCACATCATACATGTGTTCAGTGAGTGGGCTGCAGTGAGTGTAGATTTGTCATTTGTAATTCAAACCTATAGTCAGTACAGTCCTGTCCTAAGAAGTTTACAGAGATGTAAGATGGAAGTTCGTGGTCTATTGTAGTAACATTGGTGGTCTGTAGTGTCAGGTCATCACTAAATATATTCAGGTCACAGACTGTAAAAAGCTAAATATCCTCTATCGCACCATCTGTTTCTGGGCTGCCACTCTGACTCTGGATTCTGCTGGAACTGTTGAGAATTGCCATACCCCAGTCGAAAAGTAGATCATAGCCTTTACAACTTCAAATCCACACAGTCTCTTCTGAAAATTGTACTTGAGGAATATATATTTTGATTGGTATTCAGATCAGCTAAAATATATCAATATAATGTGTATTCTGCAATGGTTCAGAGTTAAAAATCAATTCATAATCTAGATATAGTTCAAGGGAAATTGAATAGATATGAATGACAGATACAATGACAATATCATATATGTATCACTTTGTATCAACAGTTTTGAAATATATTGAATATATTTCATGACCACATAAATAAATATCAGAGTATACTATAGTAACACAAAGGTGATCTCCACAATGTTACTCAATGCTATGCAATGAATATCCAATTAGGAGAAGCTCAAGAAGGGGGAGAACCAGGGCCGCAGATTGTGCTGGTCAGTAAGGAGTTAATGGCAGTGAGAAAGTTGCCCAACACACCAGTGAGCTCTGCAGCCATTCAATGACATCTACACATCTGCACAGGCTGATAAAACATGACAAAGAAAGAAGGGAGAGAGATGCAGAAAGAGATGCAGAAAAAGAGGAAAAAATACGAGGGGGGAGACAGAAAGTGGGAAAGGGGGTGCCAAGCCTCTTTGGCCCACTTCAGAGCCAGAACACAAACCAGCTGTGCATCATCTGTCCTGCGCTCCCGTTGACTGGGACGAGAGACATGTCTCTGTCTGATTGAAGAGCTGGCCATTCTAGTCTATCTGTCACCGCGTGACTGTTTTACAGTGCACACAACGCGCTGATGGGTAACATCACTCAACTGCTCCACATCCAACCACAAAAGAGAGAGAGAGAGAGAGAGAGAGAAGAAAAAAAGAGAGGAAAAAGCATGCGGTGGTAATGTGAAGCCATCTATTCATGCTCTAACCACCCATCCTTTTCCTCTGTGCTGAGGAAAAGCAGGCATGCCTCCTTCTCTTTACTTATTTAGTTCCCTGTTCTTTTTGTGTGATTTAATGACACCCCCGAGTATCTCTCAGCCCCATATTTGTGCTCCTACATCTCCCAGGCACACACACTGCTCCTTTGATATGTGATAAAACCCCCTCAGTGGGCATCCCTCTCTGAAAACAAGCAAAACAAGACCCCGGTTTTCTCTATCCCTAAGAACAGGATAGAATTAAGTTCCACCCAACTGAGAGACATGCTTGTTAGCGCATCAAAAAAAGCACCCCCACACATAGAAAGAGGGAAAAGGGGTGCATAAATACAAGTATAAATACATACTTTTGAGAAACATATTTTTAAATATGTCAGAATATATTGCCCATATTGGGAATCATACCAGTAATTGCTGTCATGTATGCTGCTTATTTGTCCTGTTTTGAATTTGACCAAAATTGGCACTCTTCTTAATAGGGTAGGAATTTCTTGTATTGAGAATTTTGAGTATTAGCTCAATTTCTGTGCAGGGCACTTTTTTATAGCTTTATTTTAATTATTTTTCTTGCTAGACAAACGATAAACCCTTTTTGTTCCCTCTCCAGTTCTTACACCTTATAAAATAAAACATTTAACTTCAACAACTCATTTAGGCACTGGCCTATTTACCTCACCGTACCTATGAAAATAAACTGGCACAGACTAACCAGGCCAGGACCCAGTATTTTGACATAAAAAATGAAAATCTAATAAAAAAAAATCTAAAAAAAAAAAAAAAAAACTTGTGTTTGACTTCAGTGCCTTGCCTTGGAGGATTAAAGTGAAAGCTGATAGTTTTGATACTGGGCCAAAAACACTGCTTTATCCATTTGTTTTACACTATCAATATTGCACTGCTGGTGAGAGCTGAAATACCAAGAGCCCCATTTCACCCAATAAATGGATAAACAGAAGAGTCCCATTTTCATTCTGTCTGGGAATAAGCACTTAAAAAAACGTAGATGAAGAGGAGAGACATCTGAGACACTAGTGACATTCCATGTGTATGGGCCGCCATGCGAAATGGTTCAATTATGCCGAGCATTATTGCAACATCAGGCTTGGCAGTATTCCTCAAGAGGGAGAAGTGTTTTATATTCAATCAGTCTGTCCAGTCACAGTGATTGGCAGGTAATTATTAGCATTTCGATATTCCTGCAGCCTTGAGGAGCTGTAACCGGTGAGTAACAGTTGGTGGAAGCTGTGCAGCGTTTGGGGTGAATGAGGTTCAGATGTGCTAAGTCACACCGTGCCAGCTCCAGCCTTGCTGGGACACACTAGCACAATACAGGAATGAGTAGGCATCGTGGGTGGTGGGAGATTACACGGCACCAAACCCAAGCAGGCCAACTTACCATGAGCCTTCACACACCGGCCTGATACCCTGACTATCACACTGTTTGGCTGGTTTCATAATTACTATCATTTCCCCATTTAGCGGCTTGTCGATTCCAGCAGCTGACTGCCATAAAGATTACCCCTCTGTTGTCAGAGAGTAAAGCCAGCGGGAGCCCAGCAGAGCAGGTTCTGTTTGCCTCACTTCAATTCCCTCAACACTTTATTAAACGGTTTGATTGCAACTGGTCAGGAGCTATCCCCCCTTGTGTTGATTACACTGGGGAAGAAGTCACACCGAGAAGCTCCGACTGTTCTCTCCAGATCTTGTGTGTGTGTGTGTGTGTGTGTGTGTGTGTGTGTGTGTGTGTGGTGTGTGTGTGTGTGTGTGTGTGTGTGTGTGTGTGTGTGACAAAGAGAGAGAGACAGAGAGAGAGAGTGAGTGAGTATGGGCGTGCATATGCAAGAGCGGGAGAGAAAGAGAGAGAGAAATTTGGCAATGTTATTTGTCTGAGTGCCAAGTGCATACAGGATGAAGCACAGGAGAGCATCTTTAATCCTTATGAGCCCAGTATTTCAGAACCAAGTGTGTCTTTTGTTTTTGTTTGCTCAACTGGTCATAGCATCATTTGATGATTTTGGAAAAGAAACTCATCCATATAAAAATCAGAATATCAAAAAGAAAGCTAACAGCAGCTACAGGAGGAGTGGCACATACAATTTTGCTGTGTCAATGATGAGTACTGAAATTATATTAAGGCATATTTAAAACTTTGTATTCATGATTGTATATATAAAAAAGTAAGGAGTACCTTTAATATGCTCTTTTATGTCAGATGTCTGTTAACATTGTTCAACTCATAGCATATGAATTATAAACTTCTTATTACTTAACTGCACATAAATTCACTTCATATTTGGCCTATTAGAAAATAAATGAATGAATAAAATGAGGTTCGAATGTGGTGCACTTATGGTTAATCAAGTGAGTCAGAGTAGAATACATCATGTTTATAAATTTTTTTTGCCCAAACATAAACCATATTTGAAAAATACTATTATAGTAATGAGTACATTCATATATCATGAGCTTTTATGTATATTATTTTTGATGATGCACTCATTTAGATAAAGCATGGGGTTGTGCATCCTCTAGAGCACTTCAGGCAAACATGATATATTAGGGTTTAAATATTCACATTTATAAAAAGGATCTCTGACGTAAAGACATATCATGTGAACTGGGTTGTTTTTATGACAACCTAAAATTCCCTCTATATAATGAAGAAGTTATCAGGTGTTTTCAGAGGAATAGTACGCTTAAAAAAGCACTTATTGTATAACACGCACAGCGTGATTAATCTGGCAAACCAGAAGGTATTTATTTTGGGAAACAGGTTTCTGAAATTAAAAATGTACCTCCGTTAAACTCCGGGAGGGCTACAAAAAGTACAGCGGCAGCTAAGCATTACCCCGCCCTAGACAAGCTGTTGCCAAACGAGAAATGCAAACGAGACAATCTGTTTGTCTATTTACTGGAACCAGGAACAGAAGCTGGCGCAGAAAGCTGCCATCCTGCACTGTCAGGTGGGAGCTGCTCTCCAACAAACGGATGCCTAATGACTCGATTTATTCAAATGCTCCGGAGTTCCTCCTAATGGTGTTTTCCATATGCACTTCAACACAAATTTTTTCATCCCCAGAAGCCAAATGCCTCTATTTTCTCTCCAGCACAAGCGTGTCATTTGCGGGGCTTATGTCCCTGCCGCTCCAGGGGGAAACGTCGGTGCTCTCCAAGGCTACTCTAGGAAACTCGTCTGCATATTGTTTAAGCATCTGACGCCCCCTCTTCCTTTTTTTTTGTAAACCTGTCAGCCAATTGCATCTGTGCCCTGGAAAAATAAAGCAGTCATTATTAGCCATTATTGATATATTTTTGATAACACTGTGGCGTGCCCTCCTGGGCGAATAAATGGAAATCATGTATTCTTATTGGGGCACAGTGTATAGAGGGAGATTAATAATGAGGACACAGGAAATCATCTTAGTAAATGAACAGGGTAGCTGCTCAGTATAGGAGCCTAGGCAGATCTTGTGAGGATCTGTGGTTTAGCATTAGCGATGAAAGAGAAAGGGGACAGAGGTCTGAGCTTGCACCTGTGCTGTATGATAGCAAGGGGGAGAGCGGGAGAGCGCCAGCCTGCTATTCTGTTGTTCGAGTCCCTCAGACTGATCTAATTTCAGGAAACGCTCCCCTGTGGAGAGCAGAGGCTTAAAGTGATGATGATGGGTCAACTTACCAGGCAGGGGGTCCGCCCAGTTACAGTCACGGAGAAAAAAAAAAGCTAGAGCCACCTTTTCCATCATCACGGTGGGCGCTTAGGCTTGCTCTGGATTAGAGGCCTGCAGTCATTGTAAACACTTCCATTGCAAAGAAGAAAAAAAGGCTTTACCTTTTACATGGCAAATGGTTTCACTAAGAGGAATGACAATGTGCCCACTAGCTAGGTTTATCTATCATCTACTCTGCAAAGTATGTTAGAAGTTAGAGTGAAACTCAAAGGACACCCTGTGATCACAAAATCGTTCTGTGGCAACTCAATCACACCATAAAATAACAAGAACATGAGCAAAAATAGTTGTTTTTTTTCTTTCTAGGGACGTAAACAGAAATCTTGATTGACTCACTAACACTAGTCAACAAAGTCTTCACAAATCAGGGGCAATGACGAGTCCACAGTCAGAAATGCTACTTTGTCAGTGGTTTAAAAACTTCTCTTTTGACATTTGCCGTCATCCTACCAATGCAAGATATGTGGAATGTGCATTAAAAACCACAGCAGCAACTGAGAAGAATTGATTGTGTGCTTTCACTGAGCTCAGTTCAGTGAAGTGTTTGTAGAACAAGCTGTCAGATTATTTTCCTGCACCGCTTTACTGTATGAGAATAGCCTGGAATTTTTTATTAGTGGATGACATTTACCTCCCTCAACCACTGAGAGACAAGACTTCAAACATCACTCTGTTTTGTTCGGTTAAGGGGGTTTTAGCTAGCTGTATCATAACTAATTCATCATAAACACACGGCAAAAAAAGTATTGCATCTATCATTGCTGTCAGTAAGCCAGATGTGCTAGCGGACAGCTGCTGTGCTGCCGGAGCGGTAAACAGGAAAAGTATGCCTTCCACATCTCACAGAACGTAGAGCCTAAAGTGCCTAAAACAAATATAATACACAGTGATTTCCTGAATGAGCATCGCTATTCATTATGAATAACAAACAGCACAAAAAAACAGAAGCACAGACACAGAACATACACAACTGAAGGGACAGTGTGGTGCCCTCCTCAGTTCAACTGCTCAAAATCCTATTCACAAAATGGCTGGAATGGGTATGCTTTTCATCCCCAATTTAGGCATAAGCTTACAGTAGCCCCACGGCCCAACGTTTTATTCAAACTTAGCTTATTATTGTAAACATTCTTATATTTGCTCCCCAAATAAACATAGACGTGTAATGACGCACAGTGTGGTTTTACATTGGGACTGAATCACACAGCGTCTATTAGGTCAGATTGAATGGATTCAGGCTTTGGCACAAAACAGGTAAGCACAAATCCAGCCAGGGTCTTGCATATATTTCTATGTCCCCTGTCTCTGTGGTAATATACTTATTTGAGAGCAGATCATGCTTGGCAAGCTAACACAGATCTCAGAAATTACAATGCTAATGGTAATTCTACACCAGAAGTTGATTTACAGGTTCCTTAAGATTTACAGCTGGGAGGAACAGAGCCTAATAACAGCTGCAAAGATAATTACCTCGTTCAGACAAACCTTGCATTCAAAGTTTCACAATTATTATTGTGTATTCTATTGCATAATGAGGTTGAACAATGCACTTAATGGCATTATTGGCCGGCCACCAGTACTTCCTTGTAAATAAGCTTGATGGCACTTTTTTTCCCAATAATTTACTCCAGTGAACACGACAACATTAAAATCTATGTTATGAAAAGTGTTGGAACAACAATATCAGATTTATGTTTGTATGGATTTGTTGTCATTATCATGACTCTCATATTTGGATTTTCATTTAATTGCCAAAGTGTGATTCATTTCATCCAATGCAACTGCTTTACTTTACAATTCAAAGGAGTTCTTACAACTGCTTATTTGTGTATTTTGAAACAAAAGTTAAAACAAACTAATTATATTGTTATTTCTTTGTCTTTCTAAATCTAAATAATAAATCATGACAGTCAACAGCTTATACCCTGATTTCTACCAGACACAAGTGTACAAATGGACAATTAGTACTCCTAATTAGTAATTCTAAGAGTCCACCTGTCCTCAGTGTTTCTTAAAGTGAGTAAGCCATTTTAACATTTTATCATTTAATTGTCAGGCTCAAGAAAGAATATTAAATAAATGGCTAGAGAAGCAAACAAGAGAGCCACAAAAAGCTAAAGTACACCAAATAAGTAATTAAAAAAAGAATGGAAAAGACAACATTAGGAACAGAGGTGATCTTTTACAACACCATTAGTACAAGCTGAAGAATTAGAGCCAGGCAGAGTAAGAACGGAGGAATGGACAGATAAAGCCTGCAGGAGGGATGCTTCAGAAGCGCTATTTTCTCTCTCGCCCTCCAAGTGCCGCTGCCCAGCAATCTCCCCGATAGTCTTGTAGAATTACCAGGGCTCTGTGTTGTGACAGTATTGAGATTACAATTGAGTTTTCCTCCTCTCTGTAGAACTGACTGTTCAATAACAGGTGCCGGCTAAGAGAGCTGTTACTGGCGCGGCTGAGTGGTTGTGTCAGCACTGCTGCCGGGGTGAACACTTCAACCTGCGAACTTGGCAAAAACATCATTCCCCAAATGATGCCCACAGGGAGTCTTTCAAGTTAAATTTCGCTGGGTGTTTTTTCTCTAATTCTGCCTCACAGCCCCCAGCATCCGATTGAGCAGCAGAGACATATTGGGCCTTTCTGCTTGGCGGGGTCCTGGCAGCTGTATTCAGCAGAAAAAAAAACACGCAACTCACAAGAAAACCTTTTTTAATTGTTGTCTTAAGAACTGTGGTCGGACTGGTTTATCTTACTGTACATGCTATCTGAAATAATCAATCTTCTGGACTCAAGTCCAGCAATACAAGGACAAGCCGGCCATGATGGAGCATGTGACAGGTGAACTTAAGAGATGGCAAGCAGTTTCACTACTTAGTATAACCTGATACTTGTGGAAGAATGAAAATACAGGGAAGACAATTACCCCCTTTTTGGTGGATTTTCCCACAGTGTTTCAATGGACTATGAAATCTAACATTCTTCTACAGTTATAAAGACAAATACACCTGTGCAAATATATTACAATGTACAATAAGACTGGGGTTTTTTTGTACATATGTAAAGATGGGAATGCCTGAGACATTAAAAATGTATACATAATGTCAGCATTTGTATGTAAACAAACTTTAAATGCCACTTGGCACCAGATCCAGATTCTTAGCTGACCAAAGATCAACATGTTGAAAAGAGTAATTAGAATTCAAATTCAATTTTTGATTACATTCAAAAAGTATACAGGACTTGAGCAATGGGTATGTGATCAGCTTACTTGTCTTTCAAACTGTGTTCTACAGATACTGAGTATAGACTTTCTTTGTCTCCTAGAGAGTGTAAACTATATTTACACCCAGTCCCCAAGAATGTAAAAGTTTTGTTGGATAAGCAGTTTTAGGCTTTCAATAGTTGCATGTCCACGTCCCAATATTGAATGTGTATCCAGTTGATTAATACACTAGACCTCTCTATTTTTAAGAGGTGTGACAATAAACGGGTAGCTCATTTGGATTAAAGACAAATTGACAGTAATATACAGCAATACATTCATTTTAATTTTGTCCAAGCTTTAAAAATTATAAAATACCAAACTGCATACAGTGGGCTTTTTAATGACCTGGCAGGGAGTCTAACATTGATATTGACTCATATCTAATGGCGGCTCAGCGAAATTCATGGTGTGAAACGTTGCATTTTTTGGAGATATGTTAACATATAGTCAATCTAAATATAGTCGATGTTCCATCATGGTAGTTTCGTTTTACACACCAAAAAAAAAAAGACTTTTGAAGGTGACCCGATGGATTTAATTTCAGCAGATTAATCAGGCCAGGTAATGTAGGAGTATGCATGAAAAGGATCAGGTCAGTTACTGTACTACTACTACACATACTCCACTCCACTACTGTGTCTCTGTCACAGAAAAAAATTTCATTAGGACCACACCCTTCTTTTTCCGCTCTGTGCAGTATATAGGGGTTTAATTCTGACCAGTGGTTGTTATTCAGATCCAATTACAATCAGGAGTACAATTATCATTGGGGAGACATTAATAAATGCAAGCATTAGAAAAAATGTTTAAAAAAGCATCTAAATTAGTTTTTATAGCTACATTTCTGGAGCAATTATTAAGCATTTGTAGAATGCAATCACATGCACAATTCTAACATTGGTCCCCAATGTTTCATGCTTTAAAAACTCCACTGAACTGGTTGACTTTAATTAAGAGCTCAGTTAATGAGTGGTAACCTTTCCTTGTTTTGTATATCTTGGATTGAAGTGGGGTTATGTTTCGCCACTCCCCTCGTCATGACTAAGTATCACAGCAGTTTGTTACTGTTTGCAGTATTGTAAATGCCAAGGACAGAGCTGCCTTTTGAAAGAGGTTATTTACACACCTCCCTGCTGTTCGAACCCCTTCCCACTGTTCAGATGTGTCTACAACGGCACGCATGTACCAAACAGGGAGGGGAGCAATGACAAATCACTGGGCCTTGAAACAGAGGGCCAGAAATGTGTAATTGAAATGAACTTTAAAGGGGAAAGCTCCTAATTAATGTGAACTTTACATCTGGCTAATTGATGTGGCCTAAACTTTAACACAACGCTTGGGTGAACCTGGGTACATGGACAGAAAATGGCTCCAACAACAACAACAACAAAAACATAACAGAAATAAGATAAGGTCATTGCTTTACTCTAGCAGAATTAGATTTCCTGGAAGAATACAACAACATTTACATACTTGGCCCGGAGACTCACAGTGGCCCAGCTATGACACTTGCTTTGAACTAAGTTTGAAGGAAAAGTAAATATGGCATCTGCCGCTAAGTCCCAGCATGACTCCCAGTGTGCATGTGTGTTTGTATAAGGGAAGCTAACACTGCCAGTGTCCCGAGAGCATGTTGAATTTCACAATAAAAAGTAATTCCTCTGTGACTGTTTACGGCTTTCCTGCACAGTTTAGCATTCAGTGTGCTTTATCAGAAAACGGGCCCTATTTATGCAGTTTATTTACATTCCCAGGAGATAGCTCTCTCTCTCGCTGTAGCTGCGCACACACCCTCTGCAAGCTGCAACTCAGTGACAGTGTGGCACATTAAGACAAGCAGGCAGGTTCTGACTACTTCCAATTACACAACAGCACTTTAAATAGGATTATTCTAAATATTAGGGACTCAATATTACAGCTTGACATCAAAATAGATAAATAAAGCTTCAGTCTTGGATGGAATTTTTCCCTGCGCATTGACAATCCCAAAAGAAAGCTTTTAGCACATTACGTGTTTTTGTACTTTAATTCTGTGATCCTGATTAGAATCATTGCTACACAGACAATAAAACCAAGAATGAGATGGATTCTAGTCGATGTTACGTTTGATTGTCCAATGCCAAGTCATCATGCAGGACTTTTACACCCTGTTGTGCAGAACGCTCCTGGTTTGTACGGACAAAGTTTGCACACTGCCACATGTTCTACCATGGGTTGGCGGTGTTCATTTCATTGCTGTGAATGTTCATTGTGTTCCTCCCCCAGTGGGATCGCAGGGGAGTGAGAGGAGGGCCAGTGCTGCTGATAGGCAGTGGTCTCTGGGTGGCGAGACGACACGGTGGGAGAAGGGCTGAGCCCGGGGAGAGCTAAGTGGCTGTCAGCGCGGGAGATGGGAGGGAGATTAGACTGCCACCACAGGATGGCCACACCGCTGAGGAATGACTGTTATCACCAGAGCAGCAGCTCTGAGTTTATACCACCCTCACACTCCACACGCCACAGGCCAGCACTAGGTCCTTCTGCAGGACCACGTGGGCTGAAGCTGCAGAGGTGTCTGTCACTGGGATGGCTGTTCCTGGATGCTGTGGGATGCATGCATAAAACTGACCAAATTCAGCTGTTTAAATCATACGTTTCCATCAACTTATACAAAAGCCACTTCAAAAAATACAGCTGTGGTCTGCCCTGGACACAGAGCTGACCTACACAATGGAGACAATGATGAGCTCAGTGAACTCTGCTGAAATTAAGTATGCAAATGACAAAGTCAACCATAGATGGCATAACACCAGCAACAATGCCCAGGTGAATTCCTTACAGTGTTTTCTGATAACTTGTACTTTGTACTTTCTCCTTGGAGCAAAGGGGAGTCAAAAGAGAGAAGTATGTATGCAAGCCTGTGGGTGCTCCATGCTCAGCTCTAGAAGCAAATCTAGCCCTTTTTTGAGAACACACAGCAATATGATAATTGTCTAATATATTTACAATGATTTAATGTAGTGCATCTTCAGAAGATGAATCCTTTTGAAAATCTGGCATCAATGATACATCCATCATACTCAGATGCTCCATCATTAATTATTAATTATATTAATTATTGCATTTTTTATAATTACACGACACTGTACTTGCTTGAGACCATTAATGTGGCCTTTTATTCATCAGTTTAGTTACAGTAAGTAAATCAGCAGAAATGCCATTGGGGGCAGAAAGCAGAGTATACACGTACATGTGTTAAACAGCACTATCTGTATTTCTGATACATTTAACATCACAAGAAACATTTTTAAACACAATGCTGTATCTGCTGAGAAAAGCGTAGAGCCTTGAAAGTGCTACCACCTGCAGGTAAAGGACACCCCGGTATCTTCCTCCTCTGGCTTCCTCTCACCTGATGTGGCACAGTGCCTATCAAATACCTCTAGAACGGACTCAGATGTCCACAGCAATGTCAGCTGCTGCCATAGAAGCATCAGCAGTATCAGTCTCTGGGATTAGAACAAGATCCCTCTGTCTGCCATTCAGATGCATTCAATCGATGTACAGGCACTGCACAGGCCATATTGTCATGACCAGGGTGTTGTGTGCCCAGCCTTTCCATCCCTTACCAGCATACCCTCCCCACCAGACCTCTCTCATTCGCACCTCTGTTCAATCACAGGACTTCCAGCTGTGTCAAAAACCATCAGTCATGTTCTTCCCCTTCTGCTCCCCTCAGATCTTGTGTGTTAATAAAAAAGGACAGTTCCTATCTCCATCCATTCCACAGCTATTCGATTTTAATGGATTTCAATGAAAGAGATATGATCTGCTGTTTAAAAAAACAGCCAGCAGCTGTGTGTGCTGTTATTGCAGAAGAAATAAATAAATAGAATGGAGGTGTGGTAACACCTCCAGATACATATTAATTATCAATTGTTGAACGCTGATTGTTCTTTAGCCCCTGCAAGGTTATAATGGTATTTATCACTATCATTGTTTTTACAGTACACATGGACTCAGTTTGGAGTAAATTAAAAGGTGTTATGGTAATACTACGAGTGGAGTACATGCACACTTTAAAATGCATACAGGTGTAAATATAAGGTTAATAACAGGTTTGAACAGAAGATTATGGTGATGTTAACACACAGAAATATGTTGGCTTTTTCCATCCTTATTCCTATCAATTTCACAATAATGTTTTGTCATATGGGGGGGTGTATTTGGCACAGGGGAGGCATTGAATTTCTAAAATACATATAAATGATTAATTACAAGCCATCCAAATCACTGTGCAATTAATTAAATCATCTTCCATAATTACTGTCTGCTTTAAGACCTTGCATAATTTATGTCACAAACAGCCCTATATTTCTCAACCTTTTACCCTCTGAATTCTCTAATTACAACTTCCTATTAGAATGCAGTTTGGGTACACATGTAGATTCACAGGGTTAGGGACTCATCCATATGTAGAACCCAACAAATTACCCATCAGCCTGATGCCCACTGTGGTAATATTTACACTGGACTCTGTTTATGGCCTTACAGGTTAACAGGCTACTGCTTGCTAACAAACCTAAGGACATACAATAATTTAATGGGTGGGTGTTCAGTAGTCTTCAGACAGTATAAAAAGGTGATTGATACAGTAATTTAATGCGTGAGGATAAAGCAGTCTTGCGACTGTAAGAGAAAAAAAAACAACTCTGATTGCAACCTTCAAGAGGAAGACAAACACTATAAATAGAGTTAGACCTGGCACTTGCTACAAGAAAGGTCAGACCTTGAAATGGACAAGATAATGTACATCAAAGTGTGTGTGTGTGTGTGTGTGTGTGTATGTGTGTGTGTGCATGTATATGTGTGTGCGTTTTATGCTGGCAACAGATACCTTCTTGCAAGTTTAATAATTGTTTTTATTTATCTGTTCATATTTATTAAACAGATAAAATGAAAGAGTCAAAGAGAGAAAGGTTGGTGCAGGCTCATTTAGAAATAATTATCAGGTTATGCAGTTAAACCTGATCTCTAATCCCTGATGCTACTCCCTGTAACAGTGAGAAGCAGTCAGGAAAACAAACATATTGCTGTTTTGTCTGAATCTAATCCGCTCAAACAAAGTTGATTCCAAATGTCAGGAGACCAGAAGGTGTGTGGTGGAAACAGCTAAATGAGCCCTGCCTTTGAGCAAATAAATCCCAAAATAAACAGCATGATAAGAAACGTTTTGCAGGAAGGACACGTGAAGACCATAAAAATGCTGCACAAGCAGACACACACGCTAATGCATTCACAAGAGCAGACTTACTACAGAGCGCTGCTGTGTCCTGAGTGTAAACCTGATGTATCATAGAACAAAACATGTGCAAGCACATGTGCACACCTTACTGAAGAGCCATGTGTGCTGTGCTGTCCAAAAGGTGTGGGTCAAAATGCTAAAACAGTACACATGCAGATATGCTCAAGTTGTGCATATTGTAATTGTACCTGTGTGTGTTCTGTGGTTGGTAACTATGTGAAGGACCAAGAGTAAGGTTGCCTGTATGGGGGCAAATAACTCTTCAGTGACCTCCTTTCTACTTTTTATCCTGCCTCTTGCATCAGATACATATCACCAAAGCATCATTTCCAAGAATGATCTGCTTTACATTGATTCTCCTGTCACTAAGCATGGAGAATCACCTACCTCTGATGGGACACATGGAACAGAGGATCTATGGCACAGTAATGGAGTGGCTAACCTGGATAAAGGCTGAAAGGCACATATGAAACACTGTTTCTTTGGTCTTTTTACATCGAATGACAAGCTTTCAGAAGAGAAAATGAAACTTTTTTGCATGAGCTGAAAAGTATACCATGTGGATCTAATCCCTACTCTCAAAATTGAATACAATCTATAAGGATATTTGGTCATTCAGAACTTTCCCTGATCAAATAACTCATCATAATTCTGCAAGCTGTAAATTACGCACAACAGGGAAAATAGTTTTCAATGTTTCTAATTAGAAAGAATTTACCAATGCCATGGGAAGAAAGAATTTTAAATATACAAGAGAAGTCCTGCATACTACAGAGTTCTGCATGTAGGTATACTGATGAATATTGAACAAGCCTCTGCAGTAACTGTTTTGATGGGAGTGGGGTACATTAAGAAGTCACATTGCTTTAATTTTGTATGGTGCACCATTTGCCAAAAATGTTGCTTTTGCTTTAATTTTCAGTATGGCATAGCTGGCAGCCGCAGTGCTGTAGCAGTGATTCATGCTGAGGAAAAATGAGATGCATGAGACTTGATACGTTAAAGATATATGAGAAAAAAATGGACTTTTTTCTTTCTTTTCAATTTCATCCAACATTTTCATTCTGTTGGATGGTGTAAAAGGCATGCATTCTTTTCCTTGTATTATTGTGAAGCTTACACACACACACACACACTCACAAACCTTCACCACTAGCACAAACCCCCCCCCCCCCCCCCCCCCCCCCCCCCCTCGCAAACCAGCTCAACTATCTTTCTGAACAAAACCTCTATGGTTTACTCATAAGACAGCCTTGGTTTGATATTAAATCCTTGATTTTGTCAAAAATCGGGTGTCTACGGCTGCTGCTGCCCCCAGAAAGCCTGGAAGCCAATACCTTGTTTTCGGTGAAGTTCTGGGCGGCCTGAGAAATCCATGGATCCCTGTTCAAACAGGGCATTAGGCTTGTTTTGATCTGGAGCCAGATCCTTAATGATGTGGAAGGGCAATGGAAGGCTAAAGCCGGCCAGCATCTGAAGCCGAGCCCCTCGCGTCAATAAGCTTTCGGTGCACTCTCTGGAGCCGTTTGGGGAGGAGCGGAGGAAGAGGAGAGCCCCTGTGTGTGTGGAAGCTGCTCTCATCCAGATATCAAGCTGGCAGTATTGGCTACCTTAGGCGGGATAACAAAGGACCAGGGCAAAGAAAAAGCTCCTGAGAGACCGTGCTGTGGCTCACAACACTACAGCAGCAGAAGGCTCTGCTTTTCAACAGGGATCCATAGGCAGCTTAAAGACGCATTAGGTCTCTCAATTTTATTGTTTACTGTCGGTGACGATGAGGTGCAGGGGCATGACAGTCGCCTTTGAAGTCTCAAACACGATCTTTTCCTCCAACTCAGGGAAAATCATTTATCATTCCTGCACTGCGGAAGGTCACGGGAACAGGGCTGAGGCTTCTGCAACTGTAGACACCTCCTGCTCCAGCCGGATGGGATTCTGCTCTTTTGGAACCACATGCTGTGTTAGTATTGCTATTGTGTCACATGCACTTTGTGTATTGATACAAGTCCACACTGTAAGGCTTAACTGAAATCTGAAATCATTGCAGAGTTGATTTCACACATGTGCAATACACAACATAATTTGATATTGAGCTTGCCTTGAATCAGACAGATGGCTCCTGTTGGTATGTCCATGATCATCCATGTACATCAACTGATGTACAAATGTAACTTTTGCCCAGAGTGGCTAAACATGTGTGGCCTTTAGGGCATGCTGGCAGTAGGTTTATACATTGCACTACCATCCGACCCAATGAAACTTGCACTTCACCTAGGCAGAACCTTGCTATACATCAGAGGGGAACAACCCTTTTTGCACTAAACTAGAGATGATCATCAGGACATAGGATAACAGATTCACGTTTTATCATTCAGTGACATTCCGTGACATTTAAAAAGCCATTAGAGCTGGGAGCTCTGAGTCCCTTGCGTTTCATAGGGGAACACTCATCCTCAGACACACAGAGCTCCTCATCTGTGTTACGGATAATGAAATAATGTGAAGGCCTTTAGGTCTGGTTGAACTGATTATGCTGATTACTTCAACTTAAAATTACAGAGTGACTTGTAAACTGCTCTCTAATAAGACATTTCAAGTGTTCCTGCATCTGGTGTTTAGAGATGGGCAAAATGTAAACATATTTGAAACCAGTGAGTCTGTCTGACCCCCCCCCCCCCCCCCCTTAGTGAACACAGCAACCATGGGAAACCCAACATGCTACAGCAGACTAATTGGCATGCTGTTGTGTTGTACTTTATCAACAGAGAGATCTTAGCAGTTCTTTTTTCCAAGTTGACTCACTACAAGTGTCAGATGAAAGTTCCTGAAAAGGCTGCTGTGAGGATAACTAAGTCCCACCCACTACTACCTCCTGAAGGTGAGCTTCCCTGTGGGCAGGGTGGAGCTACAGAGCTTGTCCTGACCGTGAGACTCAGACACAGGAGCTGGGATAGAGGGCCCTCCCTGGAGACCAGGCTCCATTTTTATGAGTCCTTCCTCCATGAGCAGCCATTAAATGTGGTAAGCGCTGGCTCCTGCTATTTGTCTGTCTCTGGCATTCGTCTTCATAAACCTCGAGTCATCGAGCCACTGTGGCCAGGGTAATTAGGGGCTGACCCCTGTTTATGACAGCAAATGTTTGTTTTCAGTTCATGGCAATAATTACCCTCTGCTAGAATGGCGAGTTCTTTTTTTTCCGTCATATATTGAGAAGCTGTACAAAAGCTGCAATAAAGCTAACAGATCAAATACAAAAATAAACAATTATAGGGAAGTAAAACCTTACAGTGGCTGAACTTTCTGCATCATACTCAGAGCCATCCATAACATGTACAGTTCTGCTGTAACTGTATCAGGATTATTCTTCCACCAAGACAACTAAAACGAATTCATGCTCTAAAAAGAGAATTAATATGTGTTTATTTTTCTCCCTCCTGCACCAAAAGATTAATTAGTTACCATTATTCTTTGCCATTGCCATATCACCATTGCCATAATAAAAAAGACTTATTATATTATGGAAAATATTTTGCGAAAACAAAAATCAGCTCATCATTCAACAATGCCCTATGTACGGATGAGTGTATTGTGTCAGTGATTTGTGTGTTGTCGTAAATCGTCTTCCTTTATGTTATAGGGTAGGTTAGTCAGCCCTAATTTTAAGCCATTTTAAAGAGCCCTTAAAGTTGTTGTGGTGCAGCTGACAAAAGTTTGATTCATTGTCAAGGGCTGAGCACCACAACTTATACTGTCCTGTTGATCACAGACCAGACAATGCTGAGAGATGAGCTGTAGGGTCAGCGGCTATTATCACATCTTACTCACAGAGCTCTCTCTGAGTCTCTCCTGGATCTCCTGCCTCCCTCACACAACATAGCCTTCTCATAGGCATCAATGACAACCACTCATAACAATTTCACATAGAAGTAACAGACCTGAGAATCCCTGCATGGCCAACCAAGGAAAATAGGCGTGTTTTTTTTTCCAGCATCACTGTCCTTGACCTGCGTTTTGCATCCCAGGAGTGTTAATTTGGCAGCTATTCTCTTCTTTTCAGTGGTGTGGCTTATGCAAAAGGAAGTCTCAGACAACACACAACAGAGTAATCGGCCCCTGAGGCTGCATTTCTGATTAGTTTTTGACAGATAGGAAAATGATGGCCCTCTATGATATAGGCATATCCAAACATGAACATACTCACACCCATCCATGCAATGCAGTACCACCAAAGCAGTTTAGTGAAAGCAGATTCTATAGTATTCAAGTGGGGATTTCTCAGACCATTCCCGCAAGACAAGTAATAGAATCCCTCAGATGCCTTCAGACATGATTCACAGAATCAAACAGGAATAATCCCCAAAAGTAATATTCCACAATAAGGAAGATTTTAAAATGAACCACTTGGTGGTGTGGGTTTTTAGAGACATCAAAGATATTAGGCCCCCCTCTTCCCTAATCTATTTGCCAATTAGTCCTTATCAGATCCCTTTCTCATAAAATGGGCAGAGTAAGTGGTTTATAAAACACTTTAACTAGGGTCTAGTAAATCTTGGGTATTGCCCCTTTAGGAGAATACTTTGACATAATCCTGTCTGTCAGAGGGTGTGTCTGCAACCCAGAGCCTGGGGTGCACTCTACAACTACATAGAGGAAACATGGATGAAACAGATGAGTAAACATGTGATACTTGTGAAAAGTTCACATTTATTTAAGACAAAGACATGTGTATGACTGTATTTCATGGGAAACATGAGAGAAAGCATATTACTAAATGTTTTTAATTCAGTGCATATTCAAATCTACTATATTTTCTTCAGCTCTGCACACACTGATTAAATTAGTTCTGTTGGAAAATCTTTTACAGAGTATGCACATATGCATGTAGCACATCTTCTAGTATAATGTGTCTATGAATTATTGACATGAGGTCTATCAAGGCCTCCAATGATCATCAAAAGCCCAAATGATATGATCTCACAAAGTCAACCTTGTCCCATGCCATATCAGATTTAACCAAGATGTTTTGGTCAGTCAGGAACAGGTTAGACACAGCAATCAGAGTTGTGTGCCTCTGGTTGTGTATGCTCTAAAGGATCTTAATAGTTTTTAAATGTCTGTCAATAAGGTGATCTTATCAACTGCCACGTTCAGATGCATCAGCAGATTTGAATTGGTTCCCTTTGTATCCAGTCCAGGTACCAAAGTCACTGCAAGTTGTTCAATTAAAGGTAGAAAACCTTGAATATCAGTAACATTTACGGAAATGTCATCCGCATAATAAGATGGCATGATGATTTGAGGACCAAAGCAAATCTATCCCTATGGATATTCAATTATCAAAATATAATGTACTACTTCATGCCATAAAGCAAAGGATGTATTTAGTCAACGTTTACTCCACTGAGCAATAAAAACATTAAAACAAGTTCTACACTGTATTAGATTTCAATTGGTTTATTTATATACACCAAATTTTTATTTACAATGATGAACTATTTTCATTGAGTAATGCTGGATAAAATCTGTTCTTCTTGTCGTTGTACCAAGATTCAACTGAAAAGGCATGCTTATTTTCACTGTTGGGCAAAACATGAGGCTGCACCTTTAACTCTGTTTAACATTAAGCCTTTTACACTATTTCATCTACAGATTTCACTTTGACAATGACGTATAGCATCTGCCTGGTTATGTTTACTAGTTTATAAACCAGTTTCTCTGTTAGATTTTCGGGCTGAACAGGGATCAAATTCTCTGGCTCCACTGTTCAGAGTGTGTTCCAAATTCTCAAAGGATCATTTGGTGACTGAGGCTGAACACATTGTGTTGTATATCATGCCCTTTATTAGAACTCTCATCATCAGGGACTAATGACTTAGTTTCTCCATCTCAATACATATCATTTCCAAAACTGCAGGCCTTATAGTACTGTAAAATTCTCCCTTGCAATGCCTTCCATTGGCACCAATAATTGTAACATAATTACTATGACGTGCTGCAGCAGTAGCTAACAGTGGGCTGTGCTCCTGCCAAAAATAATTCCTCACGGGATTGCTGCTGCTTTCATTTAAGCACATGAGTGAGGGACACTAAACTGATAGATTTTGGCCAGTAGACAGTTGGATGATAAAATAACCATGCGTATTACCTAAAATCATGACATCTGAATGACAAGCAAGCATCAATAATAATGAATAATGTGATAGTGGTAATGGTTCTTTGGAAATATAGTTGTTATTATCACATTAAGCTTGGTACAACAGTGAGAAGAGAAAAAAAAGATCAAATACTGAGCCTGGAGAGAGAAATTCATCATTAACAGAACAGGAATCTAAACTCAAACATAAATCTCAACTACTCTGTGCTTTAATTATTAATAGAAAGTCACTATTATGCAGCAGCCAGAAGTGGTCAGTTTGAAGAGGTTGAAACTCCTTCCTTTGCTCTCTCACTCTCTCTCCCTTCTCCAAGCTACCCTTGTACTAAAGAGTGCTGATTGCCCTTTCATTGTTCTGTCAGGTTGGATTTCCATTAGCTGCTCCATCTCTACAGTAGTTTCTGGATTGGCTGAGGCTAGGCGCCCATTTGCTGCCCAGTGTAATTGACATGTCTTAAGGCGCAGGCATGTGCATGGACACTGAGTTACTGCACTCTCCACTTCCTGGCAGGGACGGCCATGCTTGGGTTACCTCCGCTGACATCTCTTAAAGGCCCAGCAGTTCCCTTCATTACCATTGTAGGCACAATAGAAACTACACACAGAGAAATTCTAACTCAATGACCAAGTGATACCTGAGAAATGCCAGAATAAAACAGCTAGATTCAAAGCCTGTATGTGTCTGTTATCAAGAAGTTCCATTCATTATTTGTATATATTATCGTGATAGCAAATTCTGACATATTTAATTGTGCCAAATTTACAGTAAATATTTATACTCACAATACAAGCAACAACACACAAGCAAGGTATAAAACTCTTCTCTCTTAAGACCATCTGATTCTAAAGATCAAAACAGAAGCATGTTGGTAAATAATATATAAGACTAAATAATTTATATAAATGTTATTTTAATAGTTGTGTAAATAGCAGCCTGCATTAAAGTGCAATGCTATGTCCTGGTCAATTCAATTGTAGTGCTCCATAATGGCATGCTGTTTCAACACATTGCTATGCAAACTAATTGTAAAGACATTTTGTTATTAAAGTCAATGCTTCAACATGCACTCATGCCACTTAGAAAAACAATACACTTCCAGTGCTTTCCCTTGAACTATATCCCACTTTTTTCAAACTGTCTGAAACTATCATACAGCATCTGAACCTAAAATAAGTCTAGCTTTAGGTAAGAGCAGCCATATTTGGACATTACAAAAATGTTAGGAGGCCAGGAATGGCAAAACTGGACTGTCTCATGCAAAGATGGACTGTCCAGGCTAGACTAGGACATCTGGACATCCTAATCTTCTTAGAATGACGGATAGTAACGGCCCTTAATGAACAATAATCAATCATTAGTGTTTCTGACATTATGACACGGCCATTACCTTTTAACTCATGTATCCATTAATTATCCCAAAGCAGCTTATCCTGGTGAGGGTCACAGAAAAGCCAAAGCTTGACCTGACTATGAGGTGAGCACTGCAGCAAAGGCCAGACCACCACAGAATAACTGTCAAACGGTCTCTTAGTCTGTCCCTTAATGATGCTGCTGGCAAAGGGCATGGCATTGAGCCATGCCCACAAAGGTACAAGAGTTTACCATTTCTTAACCGATTATCATGAAACCAACCAGCAACTGGGTCTAATCTGGGAAGTTAAAAAAGAAAATCCTGAAAAGGATGTAAGCAAGTGAGTACAGATACTGCACTGTAGATGCTTAAAAATCTGCCCTCCTTTAAGATAAATCACCTTAAAGGATAATCCCGCCATTCTGTAAATTAAAGCCACTCTCAACAGTTTATTAAGTGGAGTTTTAAGCAGATGCTCAGTAAAGTAAACAATAAAAAGCACAGGATTGCCAGTATCCTGTGACTGTTTGTGCCCTCATATATAAGCAAAATATTCTGAGAATAGATTTTCTGCCTGAAAACAGAGATGCCAAATGCATTCGGGATATTTCTGGAACCCACATTTGCTTCCTTTCTGTCTTGCTTTTCAGATTTGGAAATCCAAACTATCCAATAAAAAGGCTAATCAGAGAACACAATGCACTGCTTCAGCCCATGTCTTTATTTACATTTAATTTCCATTTGTGTATAATGGAATGTAATGCAGTCTCTCTTTAAAGTCTATCCATTAAACACTTGCATGTGCAGATATTGACAGGTGAGGGAAAGGTCCTTCCGCTGTGAAATACACAGCAGTAAAAATTATGACAGTTGGACAGTAAGTGGCCATTGTACAAAATTAACTGTAGATGCATATGGTTAATTGCGAAAAGAGTCTTCATCCATTGTTTCTATTGTAAACAATTTATGCCATTTACGGCTTATTAATTTATGATACGCTATTGTTAAGTCCATACCGAATACACTGTTGATACATTGGACAAAAATATCCTAGTGGAAAGGGTCTTTGATTCACTCCAATAGATATATTATTTTTTTGCATGCTACATTATCATAACTCCCTTTTCTTTTGTTCTTAAATGCCTACATTACATACAGTATATACCTGCTGAAAGAAGATTGTTGAAGGATTTCATTCATTTCAGCAACACATTGGAAACAAACATAGGAATGGACGTACTTTGTGAAACCGTTTGATGGTATGTTTCATTTTTTCTGTATGTTTGGGCTCATTGAAAACATGTATGTGCTGTGTACTAATGGTCAGGGCTCCATTTTTCCTTCAAAACTATTTGATATGGGGGGTGACATGGTTCTGTGCAATGGGAAGTGCAGATGTTGTAGATAGGGTACTGAAAGTGCTCCCAAAACAAAAGCCATCTTTTGAGGGGGACAAGCAGCTACAATCTTTATCACTTATCAAATGTGTGAAACAAAAAGTTTCTTTTGAAATATTAAATACTACCAGCTGTCAGCAGGGAATGCTTTCTGGCAGAGCACACTGTGCATCAGAGAAAGCAAGAGGGAGGGAGGGAGGGCGGGAGAGAGACAAGGAAAAGGGTAGTGGAAAAGAGGAGAGAATAGGGAGGGAGGTAATGGAGGGAGTGAGGAAAAAAGAGAGAGGACTCAAAGAGAAAGAGAGAGGGAAAACACAAACGAAAGAGGGAGGGACTGTGAGAAATTCACCAGAAACGTCTGCTAATGCTCAGTCAGAAAGCTCTTGTGCAGCACACGACCTTGTGTTCATCACTCAGGAAGCATCCCGTTTATCCACGTCAACCTCTTGTTGTTTTTAATTTATTACACGTTTCACATGTTAAATGCACAATTCTCCTGGGTGCAATTTCTGTAGCAGCAAACTATCAACAAATCTTTGTTTTCCCCCAGCAGAGTGCTCAGCCCGAGTGATAAAAGCTTTCTGAAAGGAACACGTTGTAACAATGGTGTGGATGTGCACTTCAAATGGCTTCCTGTAATGCACTGAGTTTTCAGTAGCTGAAGATTGAACACTGATTCAGAGTAAGAGCAGGGCCTCGGCATGCTGATAGTGAAAGCAGGGCATAGCAACACCTATTGACTCTGCAGTAGTGCACACTGATCCAGGTCTGCATATGAAGATATGTGCATTTCAGATGGATTTTCTTTAACTGGAAATGATATTTATTTTCTTATTTTTAATTCACAATAGCTGTATGATGCAGTTGAGAAGTCTTACAATGACACATTTCAGCCATCTAGATTTAAATGTATTTTTAAATTAAAATGCAAATAATTTATCTCACATTTCCATACAATGGTTCACTGAAAGGGTAAAGAAGCTTTGCCATAGATTGTGATATTCCTCCACACTGTGCTATACATTAAGCATCCATTATGATTATGACTCCATAAAAATGTGTCTGTTTTATCTTATATACCCAAGTTATTTTTTTCCTCTCACTGTTTGTGCTAATAACATTTGACAAGTGAATCCCAGGTGTCCACTTGAGTCATTCTTGGGGCAATAGTTCAAGTAGTAACATGTCATGTGACCACTGTCAAGCCTATCAGAAGAGGCCAGATCAAAAGCTACAGGGACACAGACATTCTGCACAGAGATAGATGGACAGACAGCAGGCAGCATGAATGAGAGCCTCAGAGCGAGAAGAATCCTTCTGATTCTATGACAGCGCACTGGCATTCAGCCTGCACAGAGGGTTTGGAGTGAGGGTAAACAGTGGTGTGATTGTCTGATGGCCTGCTGTTGTCCCAGACGCAATACTGAGGGGAGCAGTGTAATTTGTGTAATTTGTGATTGAGCTGGTTGATGACAGAGGGAGACAGCTCTAAGGCTGATGATTTACAAGCAGTGGCTTATCTTGCCCCGTCGCTGGCATGTAGGTTTATCAACCTTAGTGATAGTGCCTGTCTGAGGGACCCTGGAGTCATTCCTTCCAAACAATGTTTTTTTTATCATTATTATCATTATACATGTTTAAAATATATATTACACAGATAACATTAAAATATGCATTTTCATTACAAGAAAAGGGCTTCATGGAGCTATGTAATAATTAAATCCTTTACAGTCTATTTCATGCAAAGGGTATTTGTCTTAAAATATACACCAGTGCAAGAGTTTTCTCCTTTAATTCAAATATTATCCCATATTGATACTGTGTACATACATGTATATAAAACATTTAAATAGCCTTTAACTGCATATTTAGGTCAGTAAGCCAAGCATATTTGATTAAAAATATCAAGTACAATTGTTGTTTGTACAAAAAAGGAAGAAAATGTATGAACAAAACCATAATTATACAAAATGTCAAGTGTCTGACAAGTGTGGCTGCCTATTCATGCTGAATAATTTTAATTAAATCATCTTTGTACTATGAGTTTTACTGGAAACTATTCACTAGTCTATAGATACACATAAAGAATGATGGTTTTGTAGCTAACCTCTACCTGTGGGACTGAAGCCTAAAGGAACAAAGATACTTGCTAGGGCCAGACTGAAGGACCAGGGACCCTACCCTAAAAGGAAGCATCTTCCATAGCAAGCACAGAGAATTTCTCTGAGTCACGCAGTAAATAAACGTGCATTAGTAATGTTAAGAGAGTGTGGATATTTATAAGGCAGCACGACACAGTCTGCACCATCCAGGGTACGGGTCTGCGGCCGGGCCGAAACGGTCACAAATCCCACTGACCTTTGGCTTCATCTGCATGCAACAGCCTCCCCTTAACAATGCACTGACCTTTATTTGCTAATTAGGAAACATAACAGAAATAAACCCTGACAGAACGCTCCTGCAGAAGTCCCCGGTGCGAGAGGGAAACGAGCTTGCAGGGAGAGTGCAGCTCTTCTGCAGGCAAGGCAGATTCTTTATGGCTTCACAGAGCCCCTGGAACACGGTAATGCCCCACGCAGAGGGGAGAGGGGCAAATAAATCGCGGGTTATGGCCGTTGTGGAGGAAGACTTGACCGAGTGTGCTCTCGCAGGGGGAACATTCGGGAGAGGATAATGAAGAGACAGGAGCACCGGGGCGTTTACTCTTTCCTGTGTCTCTTTATTGCCTCCCCCTCTTTAACATTGGTCAAGGTGCCTCCCGCATCACACAACTATTTTTCTTGTTCTTCATTTAAAAACGAGTAGCATTTTTATTGTTCAGACAGCCATTTCCCCAGCTAATTTAGATTTCTGTTAAAAGGAAGACAAAGGGAATGTAATTGTCCATTTGTTTTGGCAAAAGCAAACTCGCGTAGCTACTGCAGAAATGGCAACAAATTACAGAGAAAGTACACAGCATGTTCACTAACCCCTGTTCTTCTTTCCACCCAGTCACTGCTTTAAAAAGGGAAACATGAGTGAAGATTTAGCCAGTTTGAACTTCTGTGTAATTTTAACCATATTGAGTAGGCACATTACGACTGAGTAAATAGAACCAGAGGATACTTCCAAAGAACCACTAATGTTTCTGGTTTTCATTAATATGCCGGCTATTCATAATCATAACTTTATGTGTACTTAAATAGTTAATGTGCCGGCCATCTGCCAGCTGCAGGGAGGATTTCTTCTGAAGTTTATGTTTCAGATGAGGAGGAGTGACTTTGGAATACTGCAATATTTATGAAGTGTTTGGGAACATTATACTCCTCAATAGCTTTGAAGTCCAGTTCTGCTCCAAGTTTCATCTACTTCTTAAAATGTCCATTTGCTCATTGGTAATTGGAAACCTGAATAACTTATTTTTTCTTATTTATATTTCTCTGTATTGGCAACCCAGAAGCACTTCAAATGCAAATTTGAAGCATGCTTCAGTGAAGCAGGAAAGCATTAAATCGCCCACTTCCCAACCCAGGGAATCCTTGTCTGACCAACACATGGAGAGAATGCAGACCTTTATCTCCCTTTTGGGAACAGGCGTACACCTTTCCCTATGGAGAGATGCCTTCCCCAGCAGACGTCCCCTAACCACAGAGTATAATGTGTGTGGACTGCATTTTTGTTGGGCTTTAACGTGCATTCTGTGGCAATCGATGCCTTGGCAGATAGATACGATAATATAGCAAAGCAGGGAGTAACGTTATCCAGATCCAGGATGCAGGCGGGAAGTCTGAACACTCGCATCAAGCAGAGTTGCATGCCTCAGTAGGCACAGTAGAACCTTTTGAAGGAAATGATAAAATATTAAGGGGTACATGATACTTTGTCTCTGTTATCTTAAATAATGAAGACAGAAAAGGCCCATGCTGAGAACACCTGTAAGCTGTTGTCCCAGGCTGCTCTCACCCGTGTTTGGGGCGATGAAAGGTTAGAGGGTCCCTGAGCAACATGAAAGCTGCTGGAACAAACGCCTCCATCTCCGGAGCCCAGGCCGGGTAGTCGGCTACACTGTGCTGCAGTCAGGCATGGAGGGAGGACTCCACACTGCGTGCGGTACTCGACTAATTTAACCCCCCCCCACACTCCCCTCCACCCCGCTGCCTCCCCCATTCCTTCATCCTCCCAGTAAAACGTTGGCCTTATGGCGCCTGCTGAATAATGAGCTGGGCTTACTTTTGATCATTATCCTTTAGAATTCCTCCTTTTTATTTCCTTAAGTCCAATAAGCTTCTTGTTACTTTTCACTCTCCTGCTGTGTTTCACACACACAGGAAAAGCAAAAATCACTCTTAGGACTAAAAAAATACAATTTAATATCTCATAAACACACTTATTCATATTTGGGTAATACAAGGAAAACATTATTAATCAGAACTTGTTCAAATTTGAACTGTTCATGTCCAGCCTGTGTTTGACAGTAACTATTGCCTAGATCTAACCCAAATGTTGTGTGCTTAGACTTTAACTTTCTAACACAAAACTGTTGTTTTGGCAGTCACCGAAATTAATGGACCAAATGTAAACAAAACACATTCCTAATGTCATCTCATTCAATTCAGCCTATTCAGTTCAATTTACTCAGTATTAAGGCCATAGAGAATTGAACATAGTCCTGGGCCAATTTCCCCATCTTTAAGACAAAAATGACTTCAATCAATGTGATTTGCATTGAAGACTTAATATATTAAAATATGTACACTTACAACAGCAAGATTACTTATTATATACGATTGATTGATGCAAGTCTCTGAGAAAGAATTTTAAAAAGTTTCATAGACAAGCTAATAACAAGGGAGCTTGCGATATTCCAGTGCAAAAGTGAATAGAGGGCATTACTATGTGTAAGAAAAATAGACTTTGTCAGTTTGTGAGAATTATGAATGCAGTCTCCACTCGCCCACATTCTGGCTCACAGTCACTCATACTTCGTAATGGAAACAAATTGACAGATTCTCACCTTACAACTCCATTGGTAGACGTGTTCACGTCTGACACATTTTGAGTATACAGGGAAAATACATTGTGAAACTACAGCACAAAGTGAAAGTCAATAGGTATCTCATGAAAGGTGAAATTGACAGATGGGAGCATGGAACTTTAAAGGTGGAGGGAATGCAGAACACTTTGCAACGGACAGTCTCTGTGGTGTAATGTATTCATCAATGAAAAGCACTCCACTCTAAATTGCACTTAACCCTGTAGCCCAATGCAACTTCCCCCTCCCCGCCTCCTGGAAGACCAGCCATTTCTGCGCACGCAACCGACGCCAGCACGGATTACTGGCTGCTCGGTCAAGCATGCCTGCTACTTCAATAAATTCCTCTCTAACTCCAGGCCGCTGGCCGTGTGAGATGTTTGGATGGAGATTATCGCTCTGATTGGCGCTGACGGTGAGAATGCTCAGCAAGGCCGCTGGGGTGAGTGAGGTGTGTGCCTGAGGTCACGGGAAGAGCTCGCACTCACGGGGCATCGCTTTGGCGAGGTGTGATTCCCAGCCCCGCTGCGCTCAGCCCACACATTACCTCCGCTTTTGAAATGACTTACTTAATCAGCCCTTGTGGCTTTCCTGGAAGTTGACGGAATACAAGATTCGGTCTTGCAGAAAAGAGAGCATCCTCACAAGCGTGCGGGATACCTTACAAAAGATAATCTATGCCTCCTTCAATATATGCAAATGCAGTTTCTGTTCACAAAACACCACCGCTGTGCATTGAAAGTCACCTACAGAAAGGTATCCGTTCCCTGAGAATGACAAATACGGTAAATGATCGCGTGTAATCAACCCTTTCATTTAGTGTCTATCTGTTCTGCTATCTATGAAGCGATAATCATGTTCCTTTTCAAAAATAAAGAACTAAACACGTCAGACTCACAGCTGTATTGCACCTCTCCTTCTTTTGCGACTCAATTTTTACACACGCATTTAGTGCACAAAAGAAAAAAAAATAGTTTTCATTACAAATGATTCATTTGAGGGAAATTATGTGTGGTATCATAAAACAATATGACCTGCTGGTTGTGTGTACAGACATAAATGTATTGCACCTGCTCCAGGTGTTGCTTTGACCCTGGGGTCAGGGCCCCATTTAGCATGCCAACTTAAAGGACTGAAGTTGCGCTAATGTGCACAAATCAATACATGAACGACCAACTGCGTTTATGAAAACGTAGATCTTTATTGTTATTGGCCATTCATTTGCAGTTTAATTGGCTAATTTAGATCCTTTTTATGATTCATAATGTTATGTTTATGTTCATAAAATGTTTATCTTGTCCTCACCAATTTGAGGTCACACAACATTTTCAGTATTGAAATGGGGTCACACTGCAGGAGAGGTTGTGAATTGAACTTTTAAAGGCTGGGTTTATGAAAGCAGACTGCCTGAGCAGTAATGCTATATACTAGATACTACAGGAGGAAAAATATTTACTTACACTTACTCATATAATTTATTGTTTCATATAAAAACATTTTGCACAGTACAACATTTCAAAACACTTCTCTTTAGCCTGCAGGATACTCTGACTCTCACTACACTTAATAAAAGTAATTTTCCTCAGTCCTATGATTTGAAGTACACAGGCCAAGCTTTATATGAGTGTGATGCAATGCCTCATGTGTTACCATGCTCATCACAAATGGGTCATTTTGACATTACAGTACCCTAGTACTTCTCTGATATCAGCATGCTCAATGATTTTCCCTAAAATACTCATTCAGTTATATATAACAGTACTGAACTACAAGACTGTAAAACAGAATAGAAAATATTAAAGTTTCATTATACTTTAGCTTGTCCCCTTTCATCGGCCTAAATATCCATATAATAACAATACATGTAATAGTGCACACTTCAAATTACACATTGCTGTTTTCATACTTTCGTTCACCAGTAATCTCCACTTAGCAGCAATGCTGAGGGAAATGGGTTTATATTCACAGGCTGTAAGGTTTGAATCTCAGGTAAGAAGGTGCTGTTTTACCCTTGGCCAAGACACTGCTCCTGAACTGCTTTTGTAAATATTCTGTTGTGTACAGTAGGTGACATGTAAAATGTATGTCAGATCAACATCTGCTGAGCAAAGAATGTCACTTCTCACATGCTGGGGGCTTTGTCTCTACAGGCTTTATATCTGTTTTATATCATGAGCAACAGCAGGCTTTTCCAATGAAGATGAAAATGAAATATTCCCACTTATAGCCCTCTAAATTAAAAACCAGTTATAAATAATACTCAGTAGAACTCTCGACTCAAATTAATGCCTCAATTAGATTGGGAACATTAAAGGTAGTAATGATTCCACTCCTCAGTATTATCATTAAAGTCGCATGCTCTTCCTTGAGAAATTCACGCCTAAATGTATTAGAGCAGATTAATGAGGGGTGTAGCAAAAGGTAATTCACACTGTTTATTTATTTATTTTGTACAATTAGAATATTCATACTGGGTTTACCTAGAACTGATTCACCGCTTGCATGTATATACTAGGATTCAAAATTAAAATTCTTTTTTTGATAAAAAGACACAGAGAGTGAATCACACATATTCCTACTTTTTCAAATTACTGTAATAGAAAAATAATGGAAGAGTTTCCACAGCAAGAGTTCCAGCAGACGCCACAGGTGTTTGTAAGCTTGGATTTTGGTTAGTACAAGAGGTAAATATTTTATCACATGCTAAAATTTGATTTGAATGCCAATGGCCAATCATTTACAAATTCAACATCTGAAATATGAATCTGAACTTTTTTGAACAGGACAGTAAAAAATCTCTAGTGGTCCTGTCCAAAGTGAACAGTGGATGAATGAACAAAAAGGGTGACCTCGGGTGGCGGAGTGCCATCCCCCTGCAGTGACATTAAGGACCTCACTCTGTGAGAAGAGCAACGGCACTGTGTGCTTGACACCACATGAGGGAAATTGGAATTGACAATTTGTTGACAGTGTCATGTTGCTCCTGCTGCACTTCAGCTGGCTATGTGGACAGAGCTGATGGCTGCAGGCTCCTGTGGCCCAGTCCTGTCCTGTGTAGGCCTGCAGGAAGCGTGAACTGAACAGGGCTGAGAGACAACAGGGGATCATGGGCGCTATTTTTAATTTTATTGCCTGCTGGGGTATATCACTGTATTGTGAGTAACTGTCGCCACTTCTTTCAAAACTGTATCAAGTACTAATCCAATAAAGCAAGTTCAACACACACACACACACACAAAGCCTAATAAATCCTTTACGATATAATCAATATTTATTATTGGGCAATAGACCCTGACCTTTCTTGCCGAATATTGAACTACAGCTCTGTGGTTATCAAAGACCTTACATACCTGACCCGTCAAAAGGATCACATTTTCTGATACTTATTAGGACTGTAGAAAGATCTAAGTATAAAAATGAACTCAAACTGGGTAGCCGATGTGCGTTTTGTCAGGTTGTAGGGTCCACACTTTATTCATAATTTCTATACTTGAGACACTTTTAAGTTGAGCACAACACTGTAAGGTTGTGCTCAATGACTACAACTGTCTTTGTATGTTCCTCATGGCCACTGACTCATCCTCTGGTATTAAAGGTCAATCATCTACAGTAGCAACCAGAGCCAAAGCCACAGAAGCTGTTTGCTAAAAGTTTATCACTTACAGTATAATTACCAACAGTTTACAACAATAACCACTAATTCTTGTCTAGGGATAATTTTATGATTTTGTATTTTTGGAAGTCGGTTGAGTACAATTTGAGACAAGTGTCCCTTCTTAAATGCAGTTACATTTATGTGTGGCATAACTAGTGCAGAGGGAGGTGGGGCCATAACGATCTATGAAAGTAAATGATACAACTATAATCGATTTAAATTGTCAGCATTAACTGGACATCTAGCCTCATATCAAATGGAGGTTTTGTAATTCAAGCAACCACAGTCTCGTCTTGATGGTCACCTCTACTCAGAACTTCCCCACTTCTACAAATGGAAGGAAAAACAAAGTTTCATTGTTTTGATTGCTTCAAAATACAGTGCAAGTCTTGAAGTCTTGGTGAAATTTGAAGGAAGCACAAATGAGATTCTATTGTGTTAATAGGTTAAATCTATAGTAACCTTTTTAAGTAAACAAACTAGGGAATGGAAAGTCTAAAACAATGTCAAGGATTAGTATTTTTATCCTCAGATAATCCTGATAAACATTAAGACGTGATGGGCATCATGCAGATGAGCCTCAGGCTAAAGCAATCAATCAGTTAGAAAACTAAACAGAGACCTGATGTTGCTGCCACATAAAACAGGTTAAGAATAATAACACCTGAGATTCCCTCTTTAATTCTTTAGTTCATAAAACTCCATATAATTTATGGTATGGACAAGATTTTAGAGATCTTTTGAGTGACTGACGTTAGATAAAAACAGTCCTAAATGAACCTAACATTCCTTCCGTCACAATATAAATAATAAAATATGCTCAAAACTCAAGTTAGGAGACATAGTATGCTCCAGCGACATTATTCAGCTGTATTGTTGGGTACAGGTAGCTGTTGACAGCCTGCATATTTTCCTATGAATACTTGGTGCAGGGAAAATTCTCCAGGCAGAACATATTCATGCAGTTCATTTTGATGACTTCACGTTTGCAAATGATTTTTCAGGTAAATAAAAAAAAATACCTGAAACGTTATGAAAGAAGTGGTTGAAACCTAGACAAGCGTCTTTGCTGAGCCTCGAACCAGAGACGGAGCAGAGAGGGACTGACGCACTTTCATTTCCCCCCGTGCTGTTTTCTGATAAGGAAACACACAGCCTGTTTACATGGAGCATTGGGAAAAAAATTGAAATTCCTGCTGGAACACTGATGCATATCAAAAGAGGATTATTTTAGAAATAATCGGCATTTTCCAAACTGCCACCAGCTAATCTTCACTTTGTTAGAATTCAAATTACTTTCCCATGTTAACATTGTCATTAATGCAAGGGCAGGGACAGGGGCTGAGGGTCCAATTTGCAGAGTAATAAAAAATGAAAAAAATTCTATCAATGTGTTATACCAGTAAAAACACCAAACACTACAAATGCAGTGAAAATCTACTGCCATAAAGCAGGATAATGCCCTATTAATATTTGATCATTTCCTTGAAGGGGTCTTACGTTGCTTAATCAGAGGTGCATTAAGTTTGTTTTCTGCAAAGAACAAAGACGTCTAGGCCTCTAACTTTTCTCCCAGCTCTGTATTAAATTACTGATGTTTATCACTTCTAGCTGTGCTGGCATGGATAGCTGATACATTATACCTTTTAGAAAGCTGTCAATCACTGTCAATGACTTTTCACACTTAGCACAGGGCACAAGGGATTATTCTACACTAGAGAGAGAAGCATAAAAGCATACGTACTGCAATGTCCATACTTTTCAACGCCATATTCATTGGTGTGCATGCCAATTCAAGCTTTCAAGATTGAGAAAGTGAATATCATATTCAATTAATATTTATTTAATGTGGAAATTGTCTTTTGAAATCTTAGCAGCTTACTTTCATTTTTCAAGGTGTACGCCCAAGAATGTGAACTCATGGCCAGAACAGGATACACTGTCCTGTGCTGTATCAGCCCTTTATTCAACTCCCCATTTTTGATGTCACATTCATTCTGTAAAAGATTTTTTAATTTACTGATACAGCTCATGGTGGTTATTAAAACTTTAAACAAGTGTCTCATTCAGCAGCCTCCCTTTGAAACTGGGAACCAGGACAATGGGAGAAAAAAAATGGGGTATAAGGAAGAGCTGGATAAACAAAGAGGCATATGCTTTGATAAGGTCCATATCTGTGCATTAGACATGTACATGCACACACATATGCATGCATACACACACACACACACACACACACACACACACACACACACACACTTATATGCACACAGACAGACCTCAGTAACATGGCCTCATACGGCATGCGGAGAAGAATCACGCCTGACAACTCCCCCACTGGTCATCTGGGGGAATATCTCTCAACTCCACACCCCACAGTAGTGATGAATTTTAACCTGTAACAGCTTTCAGTATGTATACATGACTAACCTTTGCTATGGACACTCTCCTATAACCATTTTGGAAGTAGAGTATACACAACACTGACTTGCACAACGTGCTTATAACAACAAACACTGATCTTCAATCCATCAATTAATCAAAATGTCTTTGTTTCAGTGTATTTTTACAATTGAACATGCAGCAATGTGTTAAACATGCTGCATTCTGTAGAGGGAATAATAATTAAAAAACAGAAAACCCAGAGATAATTGTGAAAAACTGGGAAATTATTCCAGTTTTCATGCATGTAAGTAGAGGTAAATAAGCATATTATGTTTTCCATAACATGTGGTGAAGTGGAAGCATGCTACAGCAGGAGTACTTGTTGTGCTGCTTCCCTGCTAATTAACGAGGTTGTGCTGGCAGACCCCTGGTGAGACAGTCCAAGCTCCAGTGCTGAAAAGCATCAACAGCGCAACACTGGCAGCATATCCAAGCACAATTCCCTATTTGTAATAAAAATCCCAGGAACGAACTCGACTTTGTTCCCTATTTTCAGCCCTTGCCTCGGGCAGCATGAGGCTCTATCCGAGGCATGGGGGAGCCCAGATTAGCTACGACAGGAACAGCCCTTTGAAATCGCTATTTGAAGATTTATTTTCAAATACATCTTATAATAAGCTAAGTGTATTTCTATTAGTTGGATAGAGGAATTGCTTGACTCTCTCCATCAGACACACAAGGCTTTCCTCCTTATGCTCCAGTGACAGGGGCTCCAATCTGCACTTGAGTCTCAGAGGCAGAATTAGATGTGCCTTGCATTTGCCTGCTGGTAGACTGAAGAGGATTTCCAGTGACACCATGAAACAGAGACCCTGTGAAAGTCAGGATTTGGGGTTAGATTCCAATTGGCTATGAAAGGCTCATGGTGCCAGGGAAGTTTGGGGTGAAATTCTGCTCTCTCAAAAAAGCTTCAAACTCTGTATATTGTTCCCTCTGAATTGAAGGCTGCATGGTTTGTGTATAAATTGCTTATGAATACACAAGTTCTTGTCTTGATCTTGAATTTATTACAATGTTGGATTTCTGTGGTCCAGCATGCAGGGGAGGGAGAGATGGAAGAGGGACAGGTGCCCCACCTGAACATCATTTCAGAAGTGGAATACATTTTCATAATGTGATTAATAAAAGCTTGCTTGATTTTTTTTGGCATGGTAATATCTTCAAACATCATAGAGCGTAAACTTCAGTGCATTTTCAGTTACCATGATCAACAATTAAAAGCACTAAACTCTAGTCTCCGATTTGCATCATTAATGGTGGAATTTCGTATTTCAGATGTGTCTAAAAGCGTATAACATGCCTGAACAAAGTGCACTGCTCACAGCTTAAGGGCTACATTTCACATTGATAGTAAATTTCATTAATGAAAACTAAGCCTTGATAGCTTACTCCCTCTTAACTGAAACCATTTCCCCACTAGTCATTCACTTCTTTGTCTACAGGTGACAAGCAGGAGTAGTTTCAAGACTACAAATATTGTCACTTAGACAAATGGTTCAGATGCTGCAATTTATTCTTTACAAAAATATTCAGCTGGAAGATGATGTATGAAATTAACCTTTTGTATTTGAACTCCTATCTATATTACACTCCATAACACTGCCACTGGCATACCAATGAACTCTCTCTTTTAGTTTGGGGCACTGACACACAGAAGAACAGGAAGAAACAGAACGTCCATTTTATTATTCACTTACTAATTTAGGTCACAATATGAAATGGCTGAGAGACTGTTACAAACATGTTCCTTCCGTACAGCTATGTTTTGGTAGCACAAACCACATTACTTTCAATTTGAGCCAAGACCACGATTACAGCTCATCACTTCCCGTGATTAAGAGTTTTTTTTTCTGCTAGCAGCAGTTTTGTTTTGGTGGCAAAAGGTCACAGGCATCAGATATTGCAGAGCCTTAATAGGAAAGGATCAAAGGAGCAGATGACAATTTATGCTCATGATCTTTGAAATTCATAGAAAAAAAAGGAAAATCCTGTCTTAGAGATGACCTGTACGTAAGTGTGGAAAGCATCAGCAAAATAGAAGGAGGAGCTGCAATAAAAATGCTTTGTTAATGATAGCCTTAATGAGCTCCAGCCACTCTGACCACATGCCTCTCTTTAAGTTCTGAATTCCAAAAACAAACAAGGTTGCCTTGGTTTAAAATCCAAATGGCAATGGATTTGCAATTAAAAAAATCCAAAATTCATGTCACTTTTGCTATAGTTTGGAGAGAACATATGCTATGCACTTTTAATTAAAGGTAATATAAAGATAGGAATGCATTAAAAGAAGAGCATAATTTTAGACAATGAAACGAGCACAACCCAACCAAAATACTCTAGTGTTTTTTATACCTCCCAGTAGAAAATACACTCACATATCACTTCCTGAAAACTGCACTTAATTTTATAATGCAGGCACAGAATGAGGCATGCTGACATCAGAAGTGATTTTCCTGTATCGATCCCTCTGAGATGGGTACCTGTCTTTAAACATGAGTTCATTCTCTAGGAGTGTGCTCTGTTCTGAAGAGAAAGAAGAAAGAATGAAATAATCAACATCCAATATGCTCTTCCTTACAGTGCTCAATATTCCATGTCAGGTACACATGTCTGTCCCAGGAGAGTGCCACTTCCTTCCAGTCTTTGGTGTCATTCTGTGACACTGTAGGTCCATCTTTACTTCTCATTGGCTGAGGCCTGTAAATACTGGCTCATCCATCTGTCTTGCTACCAGCTCAATGCAGGGCATAGAGGTATCCCTCAGATATTTATGCCTATTATTATTGTTGCTGCTGTTACCATCAATCATTATACAACAGAATTCATAACATTGTCAGTCCTGTGTTGATTTACATGTTCATTTGGGCAACACAAAAGGGCTTACAAAATTAGTCATATACACAATATTTACAAGAAATAGACTCCAGATTTGAAAGAACAAAATTAAAAAGAAAAGTAGAGGCAAAATTTGAGCTTGGACAAGGATCTACCTCGTCTCCTAATATGAAAGTGTGACCTGAATGCACCTTGCTGAAACAGAGGATTCTTGCTCAGTTTCCGAGCTGTAAGGGGCTGCTCACCCTGCAGAAATTGTGCAACACTGCCATCCTGGAAGAGCCGCTTCATTACAGCTGAGGCTCCTCTGCATCCCTGCACACCAGGATAGAGACGGATAGGACACACAAGGAAGGGGAACTCCAAGAATTGCTAATGACTCAGTTAGCATCTGGTATTTTATGTAATTTAACAATAAAGGCTGTGGTTAGTAACTCCATCTAACAGTGAGTTAAGCTCTCCTGCATAGCCTGTGTCAAATCACATACCTTGACAAGCGTCTGCAGCCAGAGGGAATGTGTCATTGCTGACACTCACCCCCCATGTCCTGCTCCCCATTGGAGGATCGATGGACGTCCACATCAACAACAGTTGAGCAAGCACACAGCATGGTTCAGATGGTTTCAATCATGACCTTAGGCATTAACAGTAGGCCTTAAACTTTAACCTTTAACAACCAGCCTCTTTAAACAACTCAGAACCAACATACCAAATGACCATGTTCTCTGTGTAGTTGATGCCTCTCGGTCATGTTGCAGGGCCAGATTGCGGGGCCCAGAGACAGCCAGCTTGATCTGTCACAGGGACCCTCTCACTCCTGACATACAAGGGATATTTAGGCATATGTGCTGCATCGGATCTGTATAAGTCTCTGTATCAGTCTGATTGATGAAAAACATTGTTTCACACAGAGAAAAACTAGTGTAGTACATGTATAACTGAAAGCAACATATGAATATCTGTTCAGACATGATGGGGTCAGAGTCTTTGCTGTGTGAAAGGGGTTATTTTTCAATAACAAATACAGTTAAACGCTGTTAAAACTCCAAAAGCTTCGTGTCTGTGTTTGTGTTGGGCTTTATGTTGTGTCCATTCAGAACTTTATGATTTGTATTTTCACTCCGTATTCACTCTCAGTGCCAAGTACACCACAGTGTTGCACAGAATGGCACAGCAACACACAGCACACACACACAGCTCAAATGCCAGAGTTGAATGGAACATAAACGACTCATCAAAGAGCTTTCGCTTTCCTTTGCCAAAGTTAGGGAAGTAGGTTTTTCTGCAAGCATTGTGTAATTGTCTGCTTCACACATTTGACTTAATTTAAAACCTGAGAAAAAAAAGAGAAAATTAAAAGCAGGGGCTGTTTCCTTTTTCAGTTAAGAATCCTATGAACAAAAAGAAACTGTTTTAATAACAGTTACCCTACAAGTCTCACTAAGTCATGCAGTGGGGGTGTGGGTTTGACGTGCCCACGGATTACAAGAACACTGGCTTTTAATAGTCACTGGCCCCGTCCCTCCTGCAGCTCAGTAGATGACTGAGAAAGATGACAAATGTTGCGTTGAATCACACAACCTTTGATTAATACCGCAGCTTGAAAGTCACCAGACTAAAATTAGGTAAAACAATACACAAAAAAATACTTAAAAAACAGAGCATCACAGTTCCTTTGCTCTGTGATGTGAAATACTTTGTGTCATTCAGTTTGAAATCCACTGCTACGTGACCTCAAGCCGTTTGATTTCTATAGAAATTTACATAATTGTTCACCCAGCAGAGAAACTGTTACAGTGCAACTTCTGAGCCTTTTTCAGCTCTCTTAAATCTTTCCTCTGTCATGTCATTCAGATACTTCTAATAGTTATCTTTGACCCTAATTCTCTCAGAGCAACAGCATCATTGTCTTTTTACATAAAAAGGTGTCTGAACAATATTCAAAGCAATTTTTGGATTTTAACAACAATTTCAGCAATTAGTTCTGTTTCTGATTTTGTGTGCATTATTTAAAGAATATCAGTACTGATATATACAACTTAACATGGCTTTATACAAGTCCATGTTGTATTTCAATCAACTTTGGTCATCCAGTCAATTATAACAACAATATAGGATGTTAGACGATTTAATCAATGTCAAAGAGTATCCTCCACTTTGATACAAATTATAGAATGACTTGACAGCTCTGTTTATTAGTTTTAAGACTACATAAAAACAGATACAAAATTCTTTCTTTAAGATTGGGCCAGGAATCTTAAATGGGTGAGGTGTGATCACCTGTATTTCTAGAATAGGTGGATATATGGGTCCAGACCTGACTTAGAATTGAAACGTAGAATTGAAATGGAAAGGGCTGAGGTCAAACAGTCTTTTTTTGGGTGTATTCATTCAGAGTGCTGCTTTGGTTCTATTTGTTTGTTGAGTAGGAAGATCATGCTTCCAAGGTTAACCAATGATGTTACCAATGTTCTATCATTTACTCATTCTTACCACAAATATTAAAAAATATTTTAGTGTTTTATGGAATAAAACTTTTAGAAAACAAATGGTTCTTTGCGATATTCAGCCTATATTCTATTTTTTTCTTTTTTCTGAATGTCAAGTTTTGTTTAATCACTTCTCTCTAGAAACCACCTTTCTAATCTAATCCCATAAGAAGATTTCAGATGACACTTAATTTAAGTAATTTTGACAGTCCCTGCTATCTCCTGTTGTCCCAGGAACACATATGGTTAAAACCCATTTTCATTGCAAACCTCTAGCTGCAGACTTCAACAGATGTACGCCCCCTTCTCAAAGTGTTCTAATTGTGTCTTTAGCTATTTTCATTATGTTGGCAAGGCTCAGTGCAACCTGTTCTCATTAATTCATTATTTCAAATTGTAAGATCACTGCCAATAAAAGTCAGAGAAACCTCAATCAAATTGACCTATTGAAGGTCCTTAGGAATTTTTGTTCAAACAAATGTCTATGTAAGTCTACAGTGTCACCTCCAAAGGCATCTCTAGGTCTTCCACAGTATCTAAGCAGCCAATGATAGCTTTTCTGCCATGTTGCCTGGCATTCAGGAAGCTTACCTAATTTGCACAAATTTATTGCTCAGGATATTTTACGTGGAAGGTGCTACAATTATTAATAAAATAAACAAGATTCACTGTACTAAAATGTTTCAGTTCTTACATATGTGCTGTGTGTACATGATATGAATATCATATTGCACATTGCAAGTGAGCCCAAAACGATTCTTTTTAACAGATTGATTGGTGCATCAAAGTGGAATATTAGCATTAGCACAGGAATTTCTTTTTGTTCTGGTGTTTTGGATCAGTATACGTGGTTGATTCTTCTGTCTTATAAACACCCTGATCCATCTATGAGTGACACCACTGTATGTGAGCTTGCTTGGGTTGCAGTGTCACACCACACTGGTAAAATGAGACCTCTCTCCCCCATGTGAGTGTACAGGGCAGCCCCTGCAGTGCCACCTGACGCAGGGAGAGGGGTGGATTAGGGGGTGGAGGTAGGGCCTGAGGGGGCTTCCTCTTCCTGCCCTGCAGCTGAAGTTCTGGATCCCTTTATCAGGGCTGTCCACACAGTGCCGTGTGTGGACCCAGTGCCAGATAGAGCAGGACCCTCTGCTTGGCCAGCTTCCTGTCCCAGAGCTTGCAGGGCCACTGGCTGGCAAGAGGCTGTCACTGCTCTTTGTTTATGGTCTTCAAGCAATAACAAAGGGGCAGGATGCAGAGGTCTCTCCGAGACAGTTTCTCAGATTGCCTGTGCCAACACCACTTCTGAACAGACAATTAAAGTCAAGGTACTAGGTCTTTGATGCACTTTTAATGTAAAGTGCTGTTTATGGAGATAACCAGAGTGTCGTTTTCCCCCAGCGACCTCCTTGTCTGAGGGAGGAAGTCGTTTATTTTAAATAATTCCTTTCCCTGAGAGAAACACAATTTCCCTTCATTTGAGTGGCAAGAGCCTCTCACAGATTATAGGGGGGGAAAGAGCCATTCTGGCCACTTTAGGCCAGTTCCTCCCCAAACCCCCATAAGTGTCAGCAGACACAGTTCCTCTAAAGACACACTCTCACCCACCCCCACACCCCCAGCAGAGACAAGGCCACGGCCCCGTCTACATGGCCAATTGTGAGACAGGTCCGGACTCCCTTTCCCATCATTGTCATCATTGTGCTTTCCACTGCAGAATCCACACAACAGGAGGCATCTTCAAGTGCTGTATTTACAGTAAGACAATGCAGCAAGCATGCTCACCTTGTGATCTGATTGCAAAAACAACCAAGGCACGCAAATTCTATCTGTTCTCTCCCTACTCAGAGTCCAGACAGAGGGAAGACCACAATATTAATCCCAGTGAGAGAGACTGCAATCTTGGACATCAAAATCCTGAGCACCTTCCCCTCACCCCCCCCCCCCCCCCACCCCCACCCCCAACCCACCACCCTACCGGTTCATATTACAGAATCACTGACAGATGGACACAGAGTCAACTGATACCCTAGTTGCTGCATTAGGGACACTGCGCAAACATCCACCTAAATTCATAACTGTGGTGTGTTTACAAGAGTCTAGACTGACACAATCCCCACTTGGGCCTCAAAGTTCCTAAATATTCTATTGATACAATCAAGTTTTAGATTTTGTTACAATACATAAATACAACATCATATTCAGGATCAATGACACTTCCTAGTAAATGTTCCAACATTTTAGTCATGGAAATAGATCCATGCTAGAGTGATGAAACAAACTTCACTAATTAAATAAAGCAGGTCAAGATACTTGTCAGTACATCAAAATTGCTTTATGACCACGGATTTTAAAAAAAAGTACAACACTAATATGTGTAATTGGTTAATGTGTGACCTATATCAACAGCATAACACATCTAACTTAATTAGAAGAAAAAGAGAAAAAAATAGCTTTCATGCTGTGAATCAGTTTCACCCAGAGTGAACATTAAAATATGTATGCAGAAAATTAAATTCTTTTTTCCCTTGAAGAACAGGATAGTTCACTGTATCGGCTGAAAAAATCAGCTTTTGCCAAGCATATCACTCTGGCGTTCAAATGAAGTTTGCGAACTGTGCACCCTCTCACGAAAAGTGCTGCTTTAATGGAGTTACTATTTATGGGCTTTTTATAAAATGTTACACTCTGGAATTAGCCGTACAGTAGAAATGCTTGAAATGCCATTGGCCAGTCTAAATGTAGACTGTATACTAGTACTGAGTAGAGTCATAATTAAGACAAAGCTTTATTTAGCACAGAGCACAGTGAACTACCTTACCATATCACTGCAGCCAGAGCATTTAGACTCCCCCCTCTGTACAGGCGCATGTCACAGGTGCCTCACAGATATAATGATTCCCTGCAATATTTCTCCATAGAGAACAGCACAGATTTGAACAGATATGATCAACATTGGCCTGTAAAGTACTGTATTTTGAGACAGATGCTGGCAAGGAGATTGATCAATATAAATAGCACCAAATGGGCTGCTCTAAAAATGTTGAGAATTGTAAATGATCCCCATGGACAACACACAGGCAAGTGCCTGCACTCACATACTAGGATAAACATGCATTAACCTGCAAACGTGTATATTTACACACTCTCACTTCCTCTCTCTCTCTCTCCCTCTCTCCTTCCCTCTCTCCTTCCCTCTCTCTCTCCCTCTCTCTCTCTCTCTCTCTCTCTCTCTTTCTCACACACACACACACGCTCAGTGTCTCTCTGTGTCTCACACACACACATACACTACATATACACGTATTCATAAAAGCTGACTACAAATAATTTGTTCACTTTGTTGGTGCATATGGCTTTGATAGCAGGCTCGTAAGCTCCTGCCATATGTAAGGACACAAGGTTTTATTACTTTTTTTGTCAGCATGATTTATGGAGATAATATGCGATCAGCAATATTTCATCATCCATATATCTTGGGATGTTGAAAAGTGTGACGCAAGGTTAGAAGGCCTGGAAGAAGCGGCAGGAACCAGGTGGCCAGCCCTCGGCCTGGTTCTGCGGGGTTCTGTTGCTCGGCCTTCAGTGTTCTCACTGTGTGACCTCCAGCCTGACGTCACACAACAGCTTGCGTGCACAGCAGACTGCACAAGAGAAGTTCACTTCTGTTGGAAAAACGCACGGAAAAGGATGTGGCACACGCTCGTTTCTTTATGCACAGAGGAATGGTGATGTAGCATGCAGATATTATTTTGTTCTTCAGGTAGATATTGACTTTACATGGAAAATACCAGTGTCTGTGATCTTAGGATCTGACAATTTTCTAAAAAGTTCGGAGGTAAACCCAACATGTACTAGATTTCAAATTTGAGTGAACAGCCCTTAAAATTGAAAGGATAACCCTCAGAGAGTGTGCTTTAGGTGAAAACCTAAACAGCAAAAAGCAGGCAGGTAAAAAAATACTAAAGGAACCTCCTGAGGAAATTCTGTTCTTTTAATCCCCTGCAGACTGTTAGCCAAGCCATGATTTTCCCTTCTCTCTCCTCCATGCAATTAGCACTCTCATTGAATATTGAAGTATGAAGAAGAATGGGCCTTTCTATCTGACTCTCTTCCGCTCAGACCATTACTCAGCTGGAGGGTAGGTAAAGGCTTTAACTGTAAACCAGGAAACTGCACTAACAACACTTACAGCTAAGAAATCAGATATTTTATTTGCATTGCAAATTTCAAGGTATGAATATTAAATGGTATATTTCTACACTAATGTCAGTGGGAAAAAATAATGTTGGAATTACACAGAATTTATTGGAACTCAATACACCTGATTAAGAGGCTTAATTGTGTGTATCTCCAGTATTAACAGTAAATTTTCATTTACATACTCCCATGCTTGCACTTGTTAGTTTAAGAATGTGACAAAAAATACACAGCACCCCTGTCAGCCTTAAAAATACACTATTTCTACATCCAGTTTTTCACTACATGTTCATCTTTGATCAGACTATTACAGTATGACAAGCAATTTTACTAGGTGCCACATTGCACTTTAAATTCTGTCATATTCAGTTAATTTGTATCTGTCTATATGTAATAATGGCCAGACTTGGGAGGCTGTAAATGTCTTGCCACCTGTGGTGACAGGGAGGCCAGCATTTACTGAGAGAGCAAACTTGCTCAGTCTGTTAAATGGGCTGTACATGGTTCATTTGGACAGTGTTAGACAGAAAGAGCCAGTAGCCAGCAATGTCCTGTGATGAAGCTTCCTGTCAGGAGGAAAACCATATTTCCCTTGCAATGCCCCATGGCAAATAATCGTGGTCCTGATTACCACGACCCACAGGAATACATAAACAGGAATACACATATACACACATTACACAACCATTCCCTTCAGTCTCTAGCACAGGCACAGATCACGTTACACTCCATAAATATATTTACAACTGTATTTTAACTGCAGTTGGCATCCCGATGTTTTACATTTACAGTTGAACCCAATCACATTTCAGCCTTGGTTTGGCCAAAGCACATGTTCCCCTCAGTGGACTGGAATCGTATTATTTCTTCCGTTTATGACAGCCAGCATATTGCATATTGCTGCTTACATTGTTGTCCTTTACTGTGCAATGTGTTTGGCAACCAGTAAGTCCAATTAATGAAACAGACTTGTGTGTGATTTAGAACCTGAGTCACGAACTACACTATAAGGCAACCAACCCAGCAAGTAACAGGAAGGAATATATCAGTCACTCCAACTTCTTTTACAAGGTGTTTTAAAAAATGCACACAGCACACAGTATTTTTTAATCCCAAGATAAATCTTTCATTGCTATGGCTTTGTGCCAATGATGTCTGTGCTTCACAAACTCACACCTGTTGATGGCAAAACACAGGAAGTCACCTTGGTAAGGCACAAAAGCTAGATAAACCTTGATCTCTTTTGAGTAAAAGATCTATTTTATCTATTTCTTGCAAGACAGTATATAACATCTGTTCTTACTACACCAGGTGTCTGGGGGAAATTAAAAAAAAAAACAAAGAAAACCATAAAAAGTAAATATTTTATACTAACTGACCGAGCTGAAAAACCTTTGTGGCATTGTGACATTATTCACAGAAGACAAAACATGTATTATGTTTTAACTTCATTTTGTGAGAAAAAGGAAATATTTAAGATCTTACAGATATTTCAAACATCTAATAGACATGATCATGTTCTGATAAGATAAGCATTAGCTGGACCACTGCTTAATTGGCAAACTTATTTGTGTGCTCTTAATTTCGGATGACTTGTGGATAAATCAGAGTGTGTTCTGGGAAAGGAGAGAGTGAGTCTGTGTGAGACTCCCACCACAGGCTGGCAGGCCCAGGCTCTGACTCACCTGAAGTCCAGAGCTATTAAGGGCAGGAGTGTTGGAGAGCCATGGACAGGCCCGTCCAGGGGACATTAAGCCCAGCCCAGGGTAATCAGAGAGACGTCTGACGGGAGGAGGGAGACTCCTCTTTTAGTGGGTTACTCTGGACGGGACTCGTCAGGAGAGAAATCTCTCGGCAGCGGCCTGCACGGAGGGGGCAGGCGAAATCAGAGCAATTCCCCCAAAACCCTGTGATGGATGAGTGTGGCGAGGTGGAGGGAGATTATTATATATAGCACACCGGGACAGCTGGGACAGACTGGGAGGAGCGCGGTACACAGACCTGCACCGATTCTCTGCTGAGCACCAGACAATGGAGGGCACTGTGCAGAGCACCGGACTCACAGACAGTCATGCACATGCTGGCAGGCAAGCTCAGCACACATGTTAAATCTGTTTCAGGGAAATCAATGGTGAGGGTACAGAGATTTCTCAAGTGCTTTCTACAGATGGATGTTCTTTTTTTCCATCTACAGGGTTATGAAATTGATTTAGTCCAGTGACTGGACGGGCTCAGGAGCGGCAGGAATGGCCTGTGTGGCTTTTCACAGTCCGCTGATTTCCCCACAGCTGCTGCAGATCTCGTCTTCAGAGCAACACAGGCATGAGGAAGTGAGGAATTAAACAAAGGATCCTCTTTTCTTTTTTGTTTTGCTTTTCAAGATTCACAATGCTTTATGCTTGTTTTCTTTGGTTGTCCTTCGTTATCCCAAAGGGCTGCAGTAAAGATGAGGTTATTGACTGAGTTCTGATCCACTACCTTACAAGCGTTCTGAAGCTTTACACTAAAGACATACTACAGAGCTGAGAAGAGACACGTCGCTGTCTGAATACTGAAATGCTGAAATATTCACTGGCGTTTGTATGTTTTTTTTTTCCTCCTACTGTTACAGAGACACAAGGGAGAGTGTCGCTGTACACAAACACATGGCCTAGAGAAAAGCAGCACAGCTCTGCAGCCTCTTATCCAAACAAAGCATGTTTCACTCAATAAATTATTCCTCCACAAGTAGCGCTAATTAGAAAAGCACTTAATACGGCAAAACCCAGTGTCTTCGTAATTATACAGCGCAGGCAACTGCAGTGTAGTTTACTGCTGTAATGCAGTTCGCTGTTATCATTTCCATTTTAAAAGGGAACAGAAACAGACTAATATCGGTGGGCTATTTATCGTCAACTCTGGCGAAGCGCAATCCTCTTTGGAAATAATAAATGCATAAGAAGAAACAGATCTGTGAGCTTGAGATATGACTCCTCTATAGCTAATACCCTTATGTAAACCTGCAACAATCAATTGAAACAAGCAATGGTGCATCAGAGCCACAGACACAATATATATTCTTAGAATGTTAGACAATGCGGCAGATCAGATTGGCTATTTCCCAGACGCGCAGGCTGTAAGTGCAGGAGCTGAGTCTTTAAAGGAAGGGTGGTGCAGGCTTTTTGCACTGAACTCCTGGGCTGGGCCTGATAACTCATTCATTCTCACTCGATAGCTTCCATCCACTGCATATCTGCTTTCTTGTGCTCCACCACACCATCACAGCCATATGTTCTAAAGCTGATCATTTGTTAAACAAATGCAGAGCACTTACAGAATTAAGGGCCAAAAGAGGAACCTTTGCAATGGACTCTGCTTTCTCATCTAAAAATAAAGCTGTGACACAAATTTCACATGCACTAAAAACAAAGCCAACAACTGTGGGGGGAATAAAAGCAGGGTAGCAAACAAGGGGTAAAGGGAAAAGAAACAGTTCCTCTCAGTTTAGTTCACATTTAAATTTTTACACCAACCATACAAAGCATAAATTCACACTACAAGCTGACACAATATGCCTTCAATAAATATTATTATGTTATATACTGTATACACACTTCATTCAAATCTAACAATTAGGTAAATCTATTGTAAAAGTAGCATATTTTAATGAATGTGAGCTGGCTGGTAACTTTCCTGTTTGCATATTTTTTTTCACCTTTAGTATGCACAATTTATACAGTGCATGAGATCCCGTTTTACTTCAGAGAAACATGTTGGTCTGTGAGAGAATAAAGACAAAGCTATTCAGTCTCAGCTAGTCATACCGGGGAAATCACTGTCTCCATATTGGTATCTTTGTAATAAAGATCCAATTGCTCACGGCAAAGCACTGTCATTTTTCATGAAGCATATTGATGTAAACTACTGATGGGTTTAAAATGCTAAAGACAGACACTTCTTATTTACTTCTCTGATCCCATATGTTTGATTATAGGAAGCTGGCAAAGTTGTAATGAAAAATTAATATTATCGCTAAAGGAGTGCAGCTGTTCTTGGCACACTGCACGTCTGTGAGAGGCAATGCTTCTCGGGTTCATCTCCTACCACATCCTTTCACATCTGTCAACCACAACTGTATTTGCAATGCACACGTGACTAGCTGCGGGAAGTCATACTGCTTCATGTGTTTGGTAATATGCATCAATTGATTACCATATGTTCCTTGCCTTTGAGCAATACAGCAACATATACTATTATAAACACACACACACACGCACACAATATTAGCTGTGGAATGTAGATCTGTTTGGGTGTCTCCCCTGAAGTGTAAACTTTGAGGGTGTTGATGTGAGACATGCATGTAGCCTCCCCTTCAACAGAACACAGGAGTGAGCGTTGAGCACAGGAGAAAGGAGACTGGAAGCTCCACGGCCTTAATGAACTGGTCTTGGCTCCTCATTACAAGATGGCATGAATGTCAGCTCTCTTAATCCCAGTAAAAAGCCACTCTTATTATATTGCCTTGTGCCCATGTTTCCCCTCCCCTTACTTAATGACCCAGCCAGGAAGAACTGGCTGTGCGCAGCTCGGGGAATTGCCTCTACAAGGCCGCCCTGCTCCTACATGAGAGACATTAGAGGCCCTGATCCCCCGCGGATCTCTCGCGTGTAGCCCCTTTAATTGCGGGAACCTCAGGGAGACGAGGAAGGGAGAAGAAAGGGAGGAAGCAGCTCACTGAGGTGAATCCATCTCTGCTTTGGCGGCAGAGGAGACTTGCTTTTTTGCCCCATGAATTTTTAATGCTCGGGGACTGCGGAGGGCACCGGGGACTCGAGCTGGGCTGGCTATCTGATGGAGAAGGTCAGTGTTTGAGCGGAAGGAGCGTCAGGGACGAGGGACCGCAGATGACAGGGGCTTTTGGAGAGAGGACTTAAAGCTGTCATGCAGTACAACAGGGCGGCGGTACTTTGAACACCAGGGCGCCACAACAGCCAACAACAGGCCCATCTCTTCCAGAGAGGTTGGATTTGACACATAGGAGAAAGAGAGGCTCACAAGGGAAGCCCTAACATACCAAACCAGACCTTGTGGTGACCTTTGCCCTGTTATACTACCTACACAACATCTGACCAGGTACAAGGTCTTCAAGGCTCAAAGGTCAGTGCACAACAGTGACTTCCCTGTTGGCTTTCATACAGGATTACTGGACCTCAGTGTTGTGTAACTACAATGTGAGACGATGGAGAGCCATACAGTGTTCACAAACACTAATCTAAAGGAAGATTCCTTGGCTGACAATTTATAGAAGGATGAGGCCTTTGAAACTTCCTGGGCCAGATCAGCTTGAGCAGCTTCCATGTTCCTGGCTGATGGAGTGAGCTTGTTTTAATTAATGGAGTGGGGCAGGGACTGTTTAATGGGATCACACCGTTACACAGGGTTTGTCGCATTCTCTGTGTGTACCGGTGCAAGGGAGGTCGGAACTCGCTCCCAATCTGTCTCTTGCATAGATGCAGGCTGGGTGTATCTATAGCGCTGTGGAGATCACTTCAGTCACCTACATTATTCTCAACCTTATTCCTTAAAATAAAGACATTAATAGAGCACGCTTCTCTGATATAATTGTGCTCCAGCTGTTTGGTGCATTTAATCATGAATGCCTTTTTATAAAACGATGACGATGGCTGATGACGCTATGGTAATGCATTCCCTGTTTGAACTGAACGTGTGAGCGTAGAGAAGATTAATGGAAGGTTTAAAATCAATTGGAAATCCTATAAATAAGAAGGGGTGTTCTGACACTTCATATAGGTGGGGGTCGAAAATCTAGGAATAGGCTTGTATAGAAATATCGAAACAGTTTTGTCATATGGTTCTTTGCATCCAAGATTTTTTTGGTTTTAGCGAATTTGCTGTGATTCCATGTTCTGCTGTTCTATAAGAATTATAGATTTGAATATGATTTTTACAATATAGGACTTAATAATACAGCCACTGCTCATCTGTATTTCCAATCTGTTTTCCCCAAAAGATATGAAAACAGCTTTTAAATAAAGGGGACAGGCATGTGAAATATGGCAGTGGAGCAGGCGGAGCTGGAAGAAGAGCACAGCCCTGGAATCAGTAAGCAGAGTGGGAAGCTCTGCCAGATTCCGTGTTTTACTTTAAATAATGTTGGGCACATTTATCAACAGAGACGATATTATCTGCATACAAAGCTGCTCGGCTCATTGTTCTCTGCTATGCAACAGGGAGACTTTGCATTACGGCTGCCTTGCCAGGTGCCGGGCTGATTTCAGGGGAGCAATTCTGCCACTGTGTTTGGGTGACAATCCTTTCTCAGGGACTTTGCGCCATCAAAAAGGAGTCTATTTCAGGAGGAGTAATGCAGGAGGGTATAATTAACTCACCCACACAACCATTTTTTATTTAGGTTTTGTTCTATACTGGTTTTATGAAACAGTAAATCTCCCCTCCGTAGTCTCTCTTCCATTCTCGAGTGAGTCACACTTGACTATAGTCACAAATAAAACAGTGGATTGACTGTGGAGGGACTACACAGAGCTCTCACATGCGCAGGCACTCACATATGGCAAGGACACACGTCTAGATGTGAAACGAAAGTGGCTTCTCTGTTTGCTTCCGGTTTTAGCATCTCTGGGACACTGAGGTGGATGTGTATGATGTAATATATTAATCAATCAAATCCTGGTTCGTGTTTTGCTATTTTCAGTCTGACCTCCTTTTAATTAGTAGTCCTTTGCAGAGTGTAAAATACACTATTAGTCTATTGCTCAGGAGCACTTAACATCACTGTAAGCTTTTATGTTGTCCAAAACTGCAAACACTTAAAACTAACTTCCCTTCATGTATTACCATTCCTGTCATGCAGTCTGTTTTGATTTGCTGTTAATTATATGTCCTATTTATTCAGCACATGACCATGAGACCAGATTTCCGACTCTACTGTGGAACGTGTTTATTAACCTTACTTAAATCTGGTCATTGAAGGAACTGTATTCAATTTTGGATTCAATATATAACTATTACATGTGTAACTAATCTTGTCTAAAAAATGATGCCAATGACAGATCATAGACAATTTTCTCAAACACTTCAATATGTCACTTTTTATGCATGAAATGATGCAATATTATTTTTTCTGAAGTTGGGTGTGCAGTCCCTTTACACTATTATCAGTGAGAATGTGATTCAGATCCTGCAGTGCCCAGCAGATACAGCAATACCTCCCGCTCCAGAGGTGAGGGTATGTCAGCACAGACATACCATGACACATGCAAGGCAATAAAGCACTGTCTAATCAAGGACCATCAAATAAGCAGGCAAACAGCCCTCTTGAACCCACCCTGTCTCCTCTCTCGCTCTCTCTCTCTCTCTCTCTCTCTCTCTCTGTCCACTGAGTGACAGACCAACAGGTGACGAGGCAATGACGCCCTCAGTCAAAACCGCAGAAAGCCGGGGTCACTGGTCCCTGGGCTGCGGAGTCCCAGAGTCATTCTGCACACATTCCCTCTGCTGTGAAGCCTGGGTGAGGGGCTATTGATAGGCAGGCTGTAAAACTTATGCTAAAATGCACTTGCCAGCTGCAGCATACTTGTTGGACCCTGCATTATGATTTTCCCAGGGCTCTCAGCCTTTTGGCAAATTTGAAAATTCTTTCTCCTCCTTTCAGTAATGAAGCATGGAAAGTTATTGTCATATGCATTTTTTTTATCTGAATGCTGACAAATAAATAAATAAATAAAGACATTTCATTTTTGGGATGAAGAGTAGAGGTCAGTGGAAATGGTGAGAGAAAGTATGCAGTAATGTTCCTGCAGCGTAGCTGGCATTCTCTGGTGTATAAAACATGTTGACATCAGTACTAAAAGGCCCAGGACAATAACTGTCATCAGAGTGGGAGAGGGTCTTGCTCCTGGAGTCCATTCTCCCCTGATGATTTACACATCCTTCATCACAGGCGGGGCAGGGCGCCCCGCCACCGCCGTGTCCGCAGCAGCCCACAGCCCACAGCTAACGTATGACTCCAAGAATGAACCTGCTTGAGGTCCCGTGATTTATGAAGAACAATCTAATTATTTGAACTCAGCGCTGCTTGCCCCGGCGTTATTGGGCCTATTTAAAGCACCCGTGGAAAAGGCCATCCGTCTCAAGGGACGGGGCTTGTCAGACTTGTGACTGCTTCCAAGTTCTTGCTCTGAGAGGGGTGGGGTGCTGCTGAGGGTCTTTCTTGCCCCCAGGGTGAGAATGAGGGGGTCTGGCCTGGGGAACAGGGCTGGAGCTGCCCTGCGCACACATAAGCCTGACAACTGTAAAGCTAAGAGTAAACAAGTTTCCAAAGCTCCACCCTCATGTGAGAGCTCCACAGGGGGCAATGGCAGCGCACCGTGCACCTGACACAGGCTGTCAAATTATTTATAATCCGCCCTAATGAAATGGATCCAGTGCTCCATGGGAACCTGACAGTGGCTCGCGTTCCGCTGGCACAATTTAAATGCACCCATAGAGTAAAACAGACCTCGCCTTTTTCCAAAGTTTATGGACAGGGATGGAAATGTTTAAAAAGGTTTAGTACTGAAACCCAGTGGAGATACTAATGGCATAGTACAACCAATTATTAAACACCTCTACATACATACACACATATATATATTTGCTGGTGCTAGTTTGGTACCAATTTTACTATAATTCTTAATACATAATGCTTAATAATAATAACACTAAGTAATCACTATGCATTACCAGAATTATTGCTTAAAGCTTGTAGAACACATACATTATTTCACCATTCACTCCAATAACACCAATCTCCAACACACAATATCATAATGTTCTGAGCTTTGTTTGTATTATGTCAATTATATTCATTATACGTAAATGTAAATGATCAACTCCCAACTAAATTAAAACAATACATTTACATTTTATTGCTTAGCTTTTGCTCTTACTCACCTGGAAATGAAATACATTATAATATACCAATAAGATATATGTTGAAGATATATATACTGCTCAACAATATAGCAGAAATACATTTAAAATATATTAATGCAAAGGTGAAATATATTACAATATACCAGTAATTTACATATTTTCAATATATTGATTCAGCAAAGGATATATTCTCTGGAATATATTCTTGATATATAATTTTTTTTATGGGTATCCAGAGAAACATACAAGATGACCACATTTAATAATAACTTAAAATATCATTATTATTTATAGAATTACATTATTAGTAAATGCAATAATACAATATTATATATGAATTCTCCTTGCATTGCATAAGGTACATTTATACTATACAGCTATTACTTCTTTAAAAACAAACACAAAAGCACTCCACACATTTATGATATAAGCAATAGTCAGCGCCAATTATTGCATGTAGACAGTGAGGCTAACTCACACACATTTCATTTAACACAGGAGAATGATGCATGCCTTTCCTGCATCATATTCACAGATATCCAGACTATGAGAAGAAAAACGGCAAACAAACTGGATTTATTAATGAGGCGAATAAGAAGTGTGAACAAGAAAGAGTGACTCATTAAAAGAGAGTCATTTTGCAAGACACAAAATATAACAGCCTGAGCATGAAGCGACCTGGATAGTGAATTCAAGGTGTTTTAGTCAAATCTCATTTATACAACACCATCATATATTCATTAGGCTGTGAATTAAGTAAATGTTAAATCTACATATGACCTGATAAGCAGTATTACCTCATCTAATGACCACCATTTGTATGAATTGCATGCACAATCATTAAAAGTCCCCCATGTTGCATATACTTATATTCAATATACTATCTACAACCCATTTCTACAGCAAATAGGCCAGTTATTCTGATTATGACTGTAGTGCTAATTTGATTTAAAAAAAAAAGTTCATCCCGCTGCATGTTCAAATTGGAATATATTGAGTTTTCTTTAGGAAAAAGTTGCAAACAACTATACATAGATGAGTTACAAAACAAAGTTAAAACTACAGGACAAATGTTACTAATAAAAGCTGTGTTATAATGTTATAATAAAACAGTAATTTGCATATTCTGATATGGAAAACCACAAAATATGCTAGGCCAACAGACATGTTATTTGCATAACTCTAACTGTTAAAAATATTATTAAAAATAAAAAATAATGCCTGCATCTATGCTCCTTGAACATAATACTGAAAATTCTGCTACATGTTGCATACGGTAAAATTGCAGTGACATGTGACTCATGAATGTAAAATGTAATAGCAATGGCAAATAGCAATAGCAAATGTACAGTATCCTTCCTCCTCATGCCCTGCCTAGATACAGAAGCACCACTGAGTCCAAGTTAACCCAAGAATGCCAGGAGGAGCAGACATGCACATTTTGAAACGTGCAAGTACACAAACACACATACACACACACACACACACACACACACACACACACATTTAGAAAATGAGTATAAATTTATGTTATGCAGGGAGATGTCCAAAACATCAAAACAGATCACCAAGTTCTGTTGATGCTCCAAAGACATCACAGACCCCCATCTAAATTCCTAGTATAAAATGTTCTGGTCTTCCAAGCAAAATTCATTAATTCCCAATGACTTGTACAGACCCTTCCCCCTCTAAAGACCAGATACTACAACACCAAGCCAAGGCAGAGATTTCTTCCACTGACTAAATAATTTCATTACATTACAAGGATGGGATATGCTGACAACAGGGCAATTTGAAAACCACTGAATAACAGTAATTTTACATTTGCTTTCCTCTACACACAGTACACCCAAACCATAATCAAGCTGAGAGCACTGCCGATCCATTTAACTCAAGACAGCCCTAGCCCTTCACCCCAGCACACAGTCCATAATATCAATGCGGAAGCAAAATGGCCTGGTGATGTTTGGGCAGTGGACACCATAGTAAGGTTCTTGGTACTTGACAGGGAAATGCATTGAGCCATTTATCATTGATAGATTAATAAAGTATACATAATAGCACAGCTTTAACCATCATACAGCACTATATGAAGATACTGTCAAAGGCAAGGCATCAGCGTCAGAGGGAAGCGCTGACGTTGACTTCTCCTTGGCATTAGCAATGGATCCAATTAGCTGTGTCTTGCTCTCGATGCAATCACTGTCAGGGGGCCACTTCTGAGAGCCTGCAAGGCTGACTGGGGCCCAAGGCAGCCAACACAAAGATGTGTAGGATGTGTTCCACACCTCTCCTCCTTTGTCTACAAGAATTATTTAACAAGTTGCAAACAAGGCATCTTTTTGTGCATATATACATACATATTATAGTTTACATGGCTAAGTTCAGACAGCAATAAGAGATCAATACATGTACACACACAAGACAAATACCTGTGTGCTGTACGTACATTTTGCATGGATCCTATCACCTTGTACAATCTGAATGTGAATAGGTGCTTCCTCCACGTTTTCTGTAGGGTTGTGTCCTCTATGTCTGTTTGTCATATAGTCAATGAGAACAGGCCAAACACACGTGGCTGAAAGCAGCATGGAGAGGGCTGAAATATGACAACAGCAGGCACTCTGAAACCACAATTCAGATGGATGGGGACTGTGCATGCAGTTCACTACATCTCAGCCTGCAGCGATGTTTAAATGTGTGTGTGTGTGTGTGTGTGTGTGTGTGTGTGTGTGTGTGTGTGTGTGTGTGTGTGTGTATGTGTGCGTGTGTGTGTGCGTGCGTGCGTGTCTGTGTGTATGTGTGAGACTAAAAAAATGTAGGTTCAGTAGCAGTGTATCTGTAAATGCTAGAATAGCCTGAGTTTGCTGGGAGGTTAACATAGTTTGGAAGAACGAAGTGGTGGCAGTGCCAGGACGTGGAGTATGCTTTCTTAGGGAATATTTATATCTTCGTTCTGCCACCATGCATTTGCAATGCTCTTTATCCCACTCCTTGTGGGACCACACGCTGGGCTGTTAGCAGGGAGGCCTAGTTTCAGTAAGCTAGCCTAAGACTGGTGCAGCACTTTCAATCTGGGTGAGAATAGAGGTTTCACACTGTATGACAGAGAAAGCAGAGTAATGGACACCATACTGTTGTGTTTCCCCTGCCTGAGCTTCTAATCAGGTCACCAGTAATAAATTACTTTGATGGCAACTATTGAGAAATATGTACAACTGAGCTCACTACTGAGCTACTGTGGAGAGGTGACCTGCTGATTGGTGCATTTAAGCTTATTGGTGGTTCTTTGAGCAAAGCTGCATCAGAACTCATCATCAGTAAATGGGGACACAAAATTTTTCAAAGCAAGGCAAGTCTATGAATTGTCTATATGAGACAGATACAGGTATACCGATATATGTCTAGTGTGATAAAATTATAAAAGACATCTGCAGCTGCTGGCTGCATACAGCTGAATGTGTGTGCGCTGACAGGGCTGTAACTTCTGTAGTGTGTGCATGTATGTATATGTGTGTGTGTGTGTGTGTGTGTGTGTGTGTGTGTGTGTGTGTGTGTGTGTGTGTGTGTGTGTAAAAGCTTGTAGAGTGGTTGTGTGGAGAATGGGGTGTGTGTTCCGCAGGGTGGCACAAAAAGCACAGACTGCCAGGCCAACCAGTGATGTCCCTTCACGAAGGGCACAGGGTGACGCGGGCTTTTATGACAATATCGATTCATTCAGAGCTCACGGTAAAAACTATACTCACGCAGACAATAAAAATAACTGTAACTATATAACAGCTTCCTGTAGGAGGAATGGATTTCCAGAGAGCAACCACGTGATGGCTGTTTCTATGTGAGGGGGTGAGGTCACAGGAGCGGGGCTTAGTGGTATATTGTAGGAGTCAGCGGAGGGGTCAGTGGTGGGGTCGAGAAGA